>NC_063157.1:8531267-9152535 GCF_020921035.1 Rhodamnia argentea | reverse complement strand
CAGGCTTTGCTTGATTCGGCTTTCGTATGCTCTCTGATTTGTGCAAGTTCTTCTGGTGTTTGTTACATATGCGCTTGTTGGTATCAATTCTGCATCTGCCTTTAGAGCTACTTTATAAGTCTTATTTGCAAAGGATATCTGCTTATTGTCATATTATTGTTTTTGGTGCAACTGGTCTGAATTTCTCTCTGACAAAAGTTCACTCCTCATAATAGTTACCTTGTTAGATAACAAAGAGTAGTAGGACTTACTCGAGGAATATATTCAAGAGAAAATTGGAGGGTCATTTGCTCATTTTGTCGAGAGTTACTTTCAATCATGTACTGTATGTAAACTTCAGATACTGTATTGTTGAAATGTTTCGACTTGAATACACTAATGATAATCTATTAGAAAGTGTTAGCAAGTCCAACTCAAAAGCTTACGGGCTTGTCGGAATAGATTAATTTTTGCCTTGTGCTTGACCTAAATTTTGCGACAGCCCCATTTTGAATACTTTTTAACCCGGAATACCCAAAACTTTCACAACATATAAATGTTGATGCATAGATTCACATATAAACTTTTCAAATTATTTTGGCGAGAAATCAAAGAAGTATCCTTTTGCTTTTACTTAATCGTGATCCACAGGCCTGCTATTAGGTGGTGGGTGGCATATGTATACGGCCATAGTAAACCCTAATAAACAAGCAATATGGGATACTTTAAAACTTCCTCTCACATGTAGATCAGATTGCGAACAATACATGCAGTTGACAAACGGGAAGCGTCACACTTGAAATAAAGCTCAGGTGGAATCTGGCTCTGATACAATATTAGCGAGTCCAAAACAAAAACTTAAGTTTTTAGGTAGAAGTAGACGACGTATATATACGGTCATTTAAACCGCATAGACAAGTTATATGGGATACTTTAGCAAAAGAGTATCACGACACAGACATTTCATGCCATGTGTCATGTCGATGAGTGCTACATCGATAGCCATCAGTTGTTAGCAGGATCTCGGATTCCAATTGATCCAATTGAAACCATTAAAAATGGCGACATAAAGTTCTTATGCAATTGGTAATTCGGTTCAACCTTTTTTTCTCTGGATAGAGATGATAGATAGTGCAGGTAATGTCAAATTGAAGTAGAAACTTTAGCAGGAGGACATACAATGCAAAAATAACAATGTGGGAGGGCATTTAACAACTTGATTGCACTATGCCCGACAATAGTAGAAGAGGTCAACACCTGCTTACGTGTATTTACAATTTGTCAATGAGACGTCAGGGATCACAGACAAATTATTGTGGTGAGGATATTGGGGTTGGAATTTATACACAGCTGGTGAATATGTGACATGGAGTTGTCAGAAACAGAAGAAATGGAGTTAACATAACTGTATGTCTTTTTTACTGAGTATCAATATGTCTCAGCCCAAGTGAAGAATGGCATTCTTTATTCGATGCTGACGTTATCCTAAATATACTGACTTTAAAGTTAGGAAATCACTACTGGTTTGCAGTAGGCATATATTCTTAATTTCTAATTCACTGCCGATGCATCACAATTTAGCTATTCAATATCCAAAAGATTTATTTGCTTGCTCTTTCTTCTTTGCTTGCCTTCTTGCTCTTTCTTCTTTGCTTATGTACAAGCTAATCTCCAGAATCTGGTTTGATCATGGTTTACAAGATGGGAATATGAGTGTCTTGTCTATGTTAAATTTTTGCAGGGTTATCTTGACCCGGAGTACTTCTTGACTCATAAATTGACAGACAAGAGCGATGTTTATAGCCTCGGTGTCGTGTTTTTGGAGCTATTGACCGGGATGCAGCCCATCTCGCATGGCAAAAACATTGTTCGTGAGGTAATATCATAATGTTTCAGTTCTTTTACATGATTACCTGGAAAGAGAGTATGTGCTCCCTAGTGGTATGAAATGGCTGAGAGCAAGGAGAGTGCATTTTATTATATTGGCTCCAGTGCATGAGATTTTCTCTCTATGTATACCTGGGAGCAAACAGTTTAGCAGGACAGTCGAAGGCTTTGAAGTGGATCCTGATTGTGCTGACTTCGTAATTTGTTTCCCTGATCTAAAAGGAGCTTTATGAGTATCGTGGGACTCTACATTATGTGTAACACAGAGAAGTACATTCGTTGATCCTTGATAGTTTTCCTAATCATTCTATGACCAGAGCTTATGGAATTTTATTACCATGTGATACTTACTAATAGAATGGTAATACATCAGTTACACCGTATTCTGGTGTGTAACTTTATAGTCGGCATGGCAGGTGAATACCGCATACCAATCTGGCACCATCTCCTCTATCGTTGATGGAAGCATGGGATCTTATCCTTCAGAATGCGTCGAGAAGTTCCTGATGTTAGCCCTGACATGTTGTCGAGATGAGACAGATGCACGGCCCTCAATGGCAGACGTCGTGCGCGAGCTGGAAAGCATATGGCTAATGACACCCAAGTCAGATGGTAGGACGACAGAATCCATCTCAATCGAGGCCACAAAGAAAATGACACCGCCGTCCTCTTCTTCCGAGATAATGAATCCTAATGTGTCATACGATGTCTCCGGCAGCGATCTCATCAGCGGAGTTACGCCGACGGTCACCCCGAGATAAAGCCGCTTCCCTGTTTTTCTTCCTCTCTCTCTGTTGGGAAATCTAGGTGAAAATAGCTTGATTGACCTTAATTAGTTTGCTGATAATGTAGTTACCTGCACTCCAACATGCCTCATAGTAGCTGAACTAGCTTGCGTTCACTTTTGCGCCGATATTTGTTGTATAGGTCATTCGCAATGCTTGTTCATCCTTAGGGACAGATGCCTGGAAGTTACTGCTAAATATGATAGTTAAGATATTGTTTGATCTCTCTCTCTCTCTCTCTCTCTCTCTCTCTCTGCGCTCGCATTTTCGCATTCATGTATTAAGGTGGATACATTCATTTCTCGATTGAACCAGGCATGAGCTAGGGTCCAGCCAAACTGGGCTCAAATCGCTCAACTGAAGCCAAGCTGATTTGAAGTTGCCCCGTTTGTTATGTTCAGTTCAAAACCATCATTTGGTTATACGTGTTCTCACTCCTAATCAAGCTTGCATAGATACTTTGACTAACAACTAGCTGAATTTAGCAGGCCATGTCACTAGGTGCTCGGCCTAACCGATAATTGAACTGAGTCTGAAACCTTGCGTTTACTATGGCAGAAGTTGTTGGTAACCAAGGGTTAATCCACCTCTAGATTGTCTAGATCGGCAGGTAGGGACGGTTCAAATTAAAGGGTGAACCTAACTTTGCGACTCGAGCTTGTCTGCTATAAACAACGACATGCCAGTTTCTCGAGCTCGATCGGACCTAGCTCATGCAGGATTAGGCTAACGTGTACCTTTCTATACAAGTCTTTTTGCTATGACCGCCCATTTGACATCAGATTTAGCAGGTTGTTAAACCCATAATCAATCTCTTATCTGCAAGGTTCCTCTATTTGTAGCCGTTCATTGCTTGGATCGTGAATTCTTTTTCTTTTCTTTTTGCTCGAGTAATCTACTTTTACCATCTAAAAATAGTCAACACGCTTTGGCCAGACATCCGATGCTGCAAATGCCCTGAAAATCTTGCTTTGTTTTATCACTGGAAGGTGACCCATCATGCCATCCACCGGATATAATGACTCAAAACAAAAGAGATGAACCAATACGAAATGTATTTTTATTGATTGTAGTAATATAGAGTAGTAATGATATTTTTATATGCGTTGTAAAGCAAAGTACTTTCTTATCTCTGCAATTAGAAGTATACTAGACCTCCTATTTTTTATGAAAAGAATGAATCTTTTTATCGAAGGATCAGAAAAAAATAGGTCCGGATCTCCTGCTGGAATGATTTGGAAGATCCAAAACAAAAAATAGTGGTATTTGCTCCTACGTGGGTCCAGTCAGTCTTTGTGCCCCTGGGCCACTTCCTCATCTTGTTTCTCCACCACCCATGCAAACGTCCCAACGTTTGAAAGCCACATTACTCCCGTCTTGAGCCTCTCCCTCTATTGGACTGTCTTTCTCCCGCAGGGATAAACAAATGGCAGCTGCGGTCTGCTTCAACTGTGCCACGCCGGCCAGCACCGGTCTCCAGCCACGCAAGCGATGCCTAGAGGACCGTGTCGTTTTGGGGAAGATCGCCAAGCAGCTGAATGTGACGAGGGTGAGTGCGGGGCGAGGACAGCCTTCAAGAAGGTCCAGGGTCGGACCTGTAAGATGCAGTGGGGTCGGGATAGGGGACTTTATCGGAGGCGATCTGCTGAAGCCCGACCTCGGCCGCTGGCTCTCGGACGTCGAGGAGCACAAAGCGCTCGCCATCTACACGCCTCACGAGGGAGGCTATGAGGGACGCTACCTCAATCGCCTCAGGCGCCAGGGCTACTACTTCCTCGACCTCACGGCTCGAGGCCTCGGCGATCCCGAGACCACTCTCACCAAGATTCACCCCGTTTGCCCTGTAAGCTCACGAGCTCTCCCAGCTCCGTTTCTTTCTCGATCGCAATCTACTCCTTTCGGCACATCCTCCTGACTTCGATCTTGTTCCTGCATTGGAGAGATAGCCGCACGTCGGGAAGCAGCCCATAGCAAGGTGGTATTTCCCACCGGAAGTAGATTACAGGCTCGCGGCACTACCCCCTGATGCTAAAGGCCTAGTCGTCTGGATAATCGAGGCCAAGGTAGGTTGAGACGTGAGCCTCCTCGACCTGAATTCTTTGGAGGCATAGGCAACCCATGTTGATGGTTGATACCATACGCCTCCTTTTTGTTCCCCAGGTTCTGTCCAAATCCGAGCTCCAGTTTCTCGCCTTACTTCCCACGCTCCGGCCGAAGGTCAGGGTCATCGCAGAGTGCGGCAACTGGTATGCACCAACCTGTAACTGCTCGAAAGTATTTTACTAAGGGGGAATCAGTTGCACATTTCATCGCTCGATGAGTAATAGCTTTAAGCTGCTTCTTTCAAATGCATGCCCAGGCGAAAGGTCATGTGGAAGCCGCTCAAAGAAATCGCAGGTTTGACTGCAGATACCGAATCATGATCGACCCAGCCAGGGGACACCAATAGTGATATCAACAGCAAATCAGGAATGCACGGTAGATGATTTACAATCCTCCAGGCAATGATTGCTCCAACTTCGCCATTGTCCGAGGAACTCAGTCGTGGCAGGGAGGAGCACCAGAAAATCAATACAGCCCTTGGCAAGCTGTTGCCTGTGCAGAAACTACATATGTTGACACAACTATGTTTGCTATTCATTGCTCTTAGATTATCTACTCAAGGCATCCAACGAGCACAATTTTTAAACGTGTCACCACCTGGAAAAATGCATAAGCAAGGAAGACACTGTGTCGCATCCATTGTATTACATTTCCTATTATGTAATCAACTAACAGACCCGGCAGGTAAAACGGAAAAGCATAGCAGTTTCACATTCTTACGCTCCAGAACTCGCCCAAGTTAATAGTGCATCTTTTCAAAGGATAGAGAAAACAATGCTCAAAGAAACAGATGAGCAGTAAAGGATCACTTAAAAATGCATCAAGGCACAGAAGGAAGTCGCACAATTGATACACAAGAAACGTTGCCATAAGGAGAATTGGTTAGGAATGAATTTTCAATTGCACAGTTTATGATACATATGTTATCACATTTTTTATTCTACTAATCAACCCCCAAAGGAAAGAATTTACACATTTTATTCTAAAGTTTCCTCTTCCCCCGTCTCCCAGTGTCCAATTCCACTAGCCTTGATGATGAAGCCGGTAATGGGGTTGACAACCCAACAGATTCCGGGATATCCAGATTTACTCCCATAGATGACCCTAGAGCATGCTTGGCATCAAGCTCATGATAGTTTTGAACTTCAAGTTTCACTTTGTCAATCTGTTCAGGATACGCAAAGATGATAATTAGTTTCAATCCTACAAGTTAACTTCCAGTCACGTCCCTCTGCTCAACATGACAGGAGTTAAGTGCAAGGGCATAAGAGATGATCTTACTATTTCAATATGGTGAATAGATGAATGAGCATCAGCAAGTCTCTTTTGCAGATCATCAACCTTCTTTCTCTGATATTCAGCGTTCTCCATCTCATTTCCTCTCTCTCCTAATTCTTGATACAAGGCTGGACTCAAATATAGTGCACATAAAAGACCAATTAGATCCTTCTTGTTTTCGCCCCCTTTTGCCAGTATAAAAACAGTGAGGACTTCAATGCCATGATCCAGCAGTTTAAACTATGCCCATGCCTATTTAGGGTAAATTGCTTCCAATCCTTGAAGACAGGTGAGATGTGCATGCCTACATCTAATGTCAGCATTGCCCTATGTTGTATCTCAAGAATAGCAGTGTTTTAAAGGTAACTACCAGGGAACCATGCTATGCGACGAAAGGTCATGTAGAAAGTATATGCATAACCAAGAAGAAAACAAATTCAGGCTGTGTATACTAGAATGGGATAAAGGATATACCTGTTAGTACAGATAACACCCAAATCTGAGTGGGTATATCAGTAAGTTTCTTTGCCAATGTAAGAGAAGATCTCAAGATCTCTCTGGCTTGCGCAGTGTCATGCAAGGCAAGTGCTAGACTACCTAGAATTGTCAAATATTGTGCAACAAGTTGAAGATTCCCCAAGTGAGAATGTGTCAACTGCAATCCTCTCGCTAGCCGATTCCTGAACCGAAGAAACCCATTTACTTCGCTGATGGAGAAGGAATAAACACATTTTCTGCATTTTGATTAATTGCCCCAGATACATGCATAATTGTAATCAATAGTTTGAGTAGATAGAATGGCAATGGCTCCTTCACAGTTTTAGATATAACACATTTAATCATCCAAAATATTAATAAAGATATCAATGGCCAGTGATTGAAAGAGGACCATATCGGTTAGCTATTAAGGGTCTGTTTGGCAACGATTATGATCCAAAAAAGTAATTCTGATTAAAATCACATCATCCGATTCTACTCGCTGATTGATTTTTAGAGAATTAGAACGCCTTTGGTAATCGCACAAAATTTATGTTCCAGCGAACAACTAGGTGGCGAGAAATTTTTTTTTTAAATTTTCATCTTTTATTAAAAAAATTTAAAAAATCGTTTTTTTACATTTTTAATTTTTTTTTAAACTTTAAACTTTTAAAGTTTTAATTTCTTCCCCATTTTTCATTTTTTATTTGAATCCCCGTTTTTTAAATTTTTAACTTTTTTTGTTAAATTTTAAAGCTTATTTTTAAATTTAATTTTAAAAAAATTAGTTGTTAGTAAATTTCCAAATCTAATTTTAATTTTTTTTAAAGTTTAGAAGTGCACGTGCACTTAATCTTTTAAAAAAAATCGAGACTTTGTTCTTTTTTATGATTTTCAAAACTGATTCTTTTTTCCGGAATCAACTTTTTTTTTTTAATTCTTGTTTTTGCTCCAAAATTGTTCCCAGAAACAGAATTAGAATCATTTACGTTACCAAATATATTTTTCATGTTTTTTTTTTCCGGAGAACAGAAAATCAAAATCGTTTCCAAATAGGCCCTAATATATCCACTTCAATCCTCACAGAAAATTCTTAGTTTCCTTTTTCTTAAATGCATCAGTTTCCCTCCAAAGTCGCATCAATAAGCATGCTACCCTAATCCGGGAAAGAAATCTTGGGGATACAAGAGATTTACCTAGCTTCTTGTAAATCATGCTGCCTCATCAATAGAAGACCGTAAGCAAACAGGACACAGGTTTTCTCACGAACTCCAACGAATGAATCGATCATTCTGTAAACAGGCCCAATTAAGTCGAGTGCCTGGATGAAAACAATAACAAGTATTAGAATCTAATCCATCAGGAGCATCATTACATGACAAAAGCCAAATTCTCAGCAACCTCCTTATTTACCTGTGCAGAGGAATCAGCATCTCCAATGCAAATGTAAGAGACAGCTGCATAAATCTGACACATCGCTTGCATTGATTTGCTCTCAGTTATCTGAAAGTTTATCATCAGTTTAGTTAGCTTAAAATTTGGTGCAAGTAAACAAGCATTTTAGCGGGAAACTCCCCAGCAATTTTTCAAGAACGTAATAATTACAACTCAACTCTTGCCAGAGTGTGTTAGTTGGGTTAGTTCAGATGACAAACCTTTGCCGCTTCAATGTAATGAAAAGTAGCTTCACTATAACAGCCAACTGAATGGGCGTATTGGCCCCTAAGCATTTCAATTACGCTCTCACAAGCCTGTAAGATAGTTGGAAAGCGTGTAAACCACTTCTTCATCTGCACCAAAGCCTGCGAGTATAGATGCTACTCTTAGTTTTTCTTAGCTTGTGTTAAAACAATTTTACTGCTCATAAATAAACAAAGAAACCAAGATCTCTCTCTCCCACGTTTCCAATAGTTTTTAGACAATGCTGTTCTATCCTCAAGTGCAGATCAAGCAGTAAATCCATTGGACTGCCAAATAGCTTGATAAGGAAACTGGCCGAAAGCTCCGTTAGAGAATCATCAATAGCTACATACTAAGATTATAGAGAAAGCTTTACTTCTTGCAGAGCGTCCAAATAAGCCTGTTATTCCCGAGCCATATTATCTTAGCTTAATAAAGAGATGAAAAGGGTGAATAGAACCAAGCTTCCGGTCATCAAATTTCTTTATAAAGATGGGTATTCCAAAGAGGAATGCCAGATTCAAATCTTAAAGAATTACAGATACTGTCAAATCCACTATTGACTCCATATTATCTATATTTTCTAGAACCCCCATTCCTGAGTAATCCCATGGGCTTTATGTGCATAGTGTCAATGATGTAGAAAAGCCGAACATCGATTATCGACCTAGAACTTCCTACAGAAAAAACCATTTCTGTTATTCTTTCAAATTCCACATAACTCTGAAGGCAAGCCACCAACCTCCTGTGCTTCAACAAATTCAGATCGTGTGAGATCCACAGCCACCTTGTTTTCAAGAAATTGCATCAGTAGCATTAAATATACACCAGCCATCCAGATAGCAGAATGTTGCAAATCCACCTCTGCCAAAAAGAAATTTTGAACCAGGAAAATCATTTAGCTTTATGCAAAGAAAAGGTGCCCAGCTTTCTGGTGTTCAAGCAGGAGCTTACCTTTAATATTGTCAGTTATGCCTAGCTTCATCAGCTCATCTGTTTACACTACATGATTCAGATTATTAGAACTTGTGTGCTTTCTTAGAGCAAACAAATGTAAATCACAGGTGAGACAAAAGAATCATGCAAATTAGTTTTCAGGTTGATTCTGGAGTGATTAGCAAAAGGGATTACACATGCAGCTGATCTTGGCAAGAAGATGACCTTGCTAACACAAATGGAAGGGATTGTCTCAAAGAAGCACTGACCCTGGACAATACGCATGCCAGATTTGATTCTCTTGCTGCATTCTTTGAACAGTCCTTTTGGACGTCCAGAAACTACCACCATAAGATCAACAAGTGCATACACAGCACTTCTAGGAAGCCATTCCCCATTCATAGGAGAAGGGGCCAGCTCCAGCTTATCTCCCCACAGCTGCTTTATATTTACATACTGATCTGGTTCCAGAGGCCCAGATGAATTTACAGAAGTCATGCTTTTCAGCTGCTCTTGAAGCTGAGCTTGTTTTTTAGACAACGCTGATATATCCCTCGAGTGCAGATCAGGCTGGGAAAGGCGTTGATCCAAAGCATCGAGTTCTCTTGTTAGCTCTCGTATATTCTGCGTCATTTGCAAATCAGCCTTCATAGCATTATCCAATCTTTCGGCATGCTCTGCAGCACCCTTGTAGTCACAAGTCCGAAGACAATAGAAGATGTGCAGCAGCTCGTTGTAAAACAGTAAACCAAGGCAGCCTTGTTGCTTTTGGAGTATGGCATTGTACAATAGAATAAAAACCAGATTTAATGAGTACTCAAGAATGCTTTTGTAGCAGAAACAGATAGTAAATCAAAACCATATGTCACAAGTTGCTTTATGGGCATACCGAATATAAGAATGGCATTATCCATCATATGGATCCAAACCCAAACTTACTCTATCTAGCTGAATGGAGGCCCAAGCCTTGTCGCAGTTATGAACAGCTCTTTCTACTGTGCTCTCATCCTCCCATTGCATCAGGTGCACGTGCAGAATAGATGTCGCAAAAAACATCTGATCCCTCATACAGTAACAAGGAGTCAGAACAATGCAAAGACCATGTCCCTCAAACTCATCCAAGAGTAAAATTCAAATGAAGCCAGTGCCACATACCCTCCCACATACATGCATAAAAAAAATTGAGGACATGCTAGGCTGTTCATCCTATCTAGGAGCATCGAAACATGACAAATTGCAACAAAATCAAGCACTCTAGATACTTAAATATTAGCTGCCATTAACCAGTGACTACCAAAATCAATCCAAGCTACACAACAGAGAGTCGAGAACCTATCTAAATCATGAATGATCGAGCGAACGGGTAGAAGAAGAAGCAATGCAAAACACCAACCTCTAGCTCTGGGTAACACAATTCGGATGCAAACCGGTACCCGCTTTCTAAGGAGGACACCGAATTACGAAAGTCCCCTTCAATGATAAGAGCGTTGGCGAGCTGCGAGTAGAAGTTGCAGGACCAGAGCTTAGAGGCAACCCTTCAGACACAGAAAGGAATCCATAAGAGAAACAAACAAATGACTGACAAGGACTGAAGAACTGAGAAATCGCTCGTATCAAACCCTCGAAAACTGATCAAACGAGAGAGAGAGAGAGAATTACGGGTCCGAGGCGGCGGCGGGAGGGGAGGAGGCGAGGTCGAGGGCGCGGTGGAGGATGTTCTTCTGGGAGGTGATGGCACCGATGAGGTGGTAGCAGTGGCTGAGTAGGCTGGAGCAGCGGAACTTGAGGTCGAAGGAGGAAGGGATGGAGTTGAGGAGGAGGTGGGAGCGCTCGAGGTGGGACTTGGCGTTGGTGACGCTGTGGGAGTAGCGGAGGAGGAGGGTGGCGATGCGGAGGCGGGTCTTCACCTCCACCATCGGCAGGAGGGAGGTCGGGCCCTGCACGACGGCCTCCAGGCACTTGATCGCCTTCCCCACCTCCCCTCTCCTCTCCGCGTAGTCGGCCAGCCCCCAGAGCCCCTCCGCCACTGCTTCCATTCTCTCTCGCTCTCTCTTCCGGCGAGGGAGACCCGGAGAAGTGAAGAAATACGGCCGTTGTGGTCGGCCGGAGTTCGGGACTACCTATCGGAAGGACTAGCCAGTCCTATTCTTTTTTGTTTTTTGGGGGGTGGGGGTCGAAGGACTAGCTAGCTAGTCCAATTGAGTCGCTCAAAATGTCTGGTCTCGTCGCAAATGATCGTCGTCCGGTCAAAATCAAAGTCAACTGTACCAAGATGTCGTTGGCTCCACGTTTTGTGATCTAGTATTTTGCTTTTGCGTTCTCAAATCATAATAATCGCATAATAATATTCGCCGAAAATCTGGGTGCCGCGCTATCGCGACGAGCACTTACAGATCGCTCCGACCATAAATAATCACATGTATTCGATTAACGTGCACATCATTTGACCGATGATTATTTGCACGATTAATGCGTTCCAAAGGATTTTGAAGGTACTTGTGGCAACAGGCTTTTGCTAAAACTCTTGCAGTGATATAGAACGGAAATTGCCAATCTCCTAGTGATGCTTTCACTCCCATTTTCGAGTTCCACTTGATGAGTGAACTAAAATTGCTCCAAGGTTCTTTGTTGCTTCTTTCTTGTTTGTGTCCTTTCATTAGGACAGAACCTTTTTGTTATGTCTCTCCTTGAACCAGATGCGCATTGCAACTTCTTGGGTCACAGAACAAGGCGAGGATCGGGTTCGGGTTCGGGTTCGGGCCCGTAGGAATCAGCATAAACCAAAAGCGTCGGCATGACAGGGACATTACGGCGGGAGCGTCCCCTTGAGGCCGTGGGACGATTTGCGATAAAATAAGAGAACATATAGCAATCATCTTGTCGAAACAATGCTTCTGTTAGAGTATTAGCAAGTTAGGGTACAAATGTAATGTTGGGGTATAAGTGTAATTGTACTAGGCTTAACCTTAAGCCTATAAGTACTTCTCTTATTTTGAGAAATAATACAATTGTTCTTTTATCGTTAACATGGTATCAGAGCTCAATTAAAACTAAATCCTAGATTTGATACCAACGAACGGCAAACACCACAAAACTCCTCCTCCATGTCAAAAGAAGTCGTCGATCCAGGCGACCCCGGATCCGAGTCGCCCGGACCGGGCGACACAGGGGAGGGGTCACCCGCACCGGGCGACTCGAGGGGTCACCCGGACTAGACGACTCCAAGGCCGAGTCGCCCGGGCCGAGCGACCCGGCCAAGAGACTCCAAGGTTAAGTCGCCCGGGCCGGGCGGCAGCGGTGCTCGAGTCACCTAAACCGAGCGACCTGGCCGAGCGACCGCAGGACTCGAGGCGCCTAGACCAAGCAACCCAAGCCGGACTACTCCAAGGCTAAGTCGCTCACCGGGCGACCCCGGGCGGGACATCTCCCGGTCCGACGATCTAATTTGAGGTCAATTTCTCTTTCTCTTGATCCGACGAGCTAATTTGAGGTCAATTTCTCTTGTGACCTCGTTGTTGTAAGTCAAGTGCTCTAATGAATGGTTAAGTGTGCTAATTGGGCTGCTGTGAGTGGGTTATCGATGAAGGTGTGGCCACTGTGAATGGCATTTTTCGTTGCTAGGTGGTTTATTGCTGATTCTGTCTTGATTTGGTTGATCCGAGATTGAAATTTGGTGTTGCTTTTTATTGGTTTGGTGCCTAGATCGGTGAATTTGGCACTGGTTGTGGTGTCCAAAAGGAGCATTGAATTTGGTGGTGCAATTTTTTGGCTGAATGTGATGTTTTTGAAGTGTCGGTTCTCCGAATTTTGTGTTTTGAAGTTGGATTGACATGTGGGGTTACTGAGATTTGTGGATACTTGAAGAAGTTCTATAGTAAGTGGGGTGTGTGTTATTTATTACATACGCGGGTCAAGTTTCCAGTAATTAGTGGTTTGGGAGGATGTCTACTAGTTCATCTAGTTCTCCATCAATTGTTTCTGGCCGGGGCCCCTCTAGTGCTTCTTCGAGTTCGGTATCTTTTGGTCCATATTATAGTATGACAAATCTACACAATACCTTGGTTAAGTTGGACGGTACCAACTACCCTTCTTGGTCGATGGCTTTTTCAACTTTTATTTATTCTAATCGCCGGTCTAGATGGCTTGAAGAAGAACCACCTGCAGATTCGGATAGTCTAGAAGAATGGAAGTACGTAGATGCTACTTTGCGTACACTTTTATGGGGAAATATGGCTGAATCTGTTCGCCATCTTTTCATGGATTTCACTACAGCCCGTGAGGTATGGACAAAGTGTGTTTTATTATATTCTAGACAAAATAACATGAATCGGGTTTATGATATGTGGCAGGCTTTATTTGAAGCCAAAATTGGTGATGCTAGTTTGGCGTAACATTATGCTCATTTTGCATCTTTGTATCGGCGCCTCAAGTCTTATTTTCCACCCGCTACCACAGTTACTTAGATGCAACGACGAGAAGCGGACATGATAACCATGCTCTTTCTTCGTAGCCTTGGTCCGGATCATAGTGCTCTTCATCAACAGATTACCTCTCAGAGCACTCTTTCTTCCATTGAAGAAGTGTATTCTCGAGCTGCTCGTTACACTTCCAGTTCTAAGACTTCACCAATTTCGAACGGTAGTACTATGGTGGCTCGTGGAGGTAAAGGGACTCGTGGCTGTATTAGTAGTCGTGGACATTGGAATTCCGATAGTTCTTATCGTGGTAGTGGTCATGGTTTTCAAGGTTGAGATGCCGTTCGCGGTGGTGGTACTAATACTTCTAGAGGAGCTCGTGGTGGTGGTCGAGCGAACCGCTTTTGTACTCATTGTCAACTTTCTAGGCACACTATTGATTATTATTGTGATCTCCATCCCGAGTTGCGGGGTCTACATGCTTCTATTGATGCCAAGCCTTGGGCTCCTTCTCCTGGATCCTCCTCTAAAGATGGTACAGTACACTTGACTCGTGCAGAATATGATGAGTTGGTCAGAGCACGATAGAGTGAGAGTGGTGGTGTCTCCGATCCCACTGCTACTTTAACACGACGTGATGATCCTACCCGTCTCTTGTCCAATACGGCTCCTCCTCGTTCTTGGGTTATTAATTCGGGTGCCACTCATCGGATGACCGGCAATTCTCATCTTTTCACATCCACTTCATTTGTTTCTTCTATATCGCTCACCTTAGCAAATGGTTCTCATTCTAAAGTAACTGGTACAGGTTGTTTATCATTGAGTTCCTCTGTCTCCTTACCCTTTGTTTATCATATTCCACACTTTCCTTACAATCTATTATCAGTTAGTTCTATTACTCGCGATCTTGATTGCAATATTATCTTTTCTTCATCTTCGTGTGTTCTTCAAGATCGGAAGACCGGACGCCGAATAGGTGGTGGGCGTGAAGCTGGTGGATTGTACATCCTAGACCCCGAGATTATTGCTGCGGCTACAACGGTTCAGAATAAAGGCGTGTATGATACTTACCGATTACATTGTCGCCTTGGTCATCCATCGGCAAACGTACTCTGACGTTTTCATTTCGTGTCTAGTTCGGGTCTTCGGTTTAATTGTGAAACGTGTCGGTTGGGTAAACACCATCGCGAGTCTTTCTCTCCTCGTGTTTCGGGTCGTGTTTCACATCCATTCGAGTTAATTCACTCCGATGTATGAGATCCTAGTCGAGAGTCTTCATTTGGTCTTCTCTATTTTGTCACTTTTATTGATGATTGTACTCGTATAACTTGGTTATATTTAATAAAAGATCGTCATGAAGTTTTTCATTCTTTCTCGCAGTTTTATAATGAAATCCGTACTCGGTATGATTGTTCTATTAAGTGTTTGTGTACTGACAATGCTCACGAGTACTTTTTCTCTTTTACCTTCATTCCGTTTCTGAAATCTCATGGTATTTTACATCAGAGTTCTTGCGCTCACACTCCGCAACAAAATGGAGTTCCCGAACGTAAGAACCGTCATTTGTTGGATGTTGCTCGCCGTCTACTACTTCACACTCATATGTCTAAATCATTTTGGAGCCATGCCCTACTTACAAGATGTCATCTTATTAATCGTCTTCCATCCTCTATGTTGAAAGGAGCTATTCCTTATGCTCTTCTTCATCCTAATTGTCCTTTATGGTCCGTTCACCCTCGTATCTTTGGTCGTGTGTGTTTTGTTCATTTTTTGTCTCTTGGATTGGATAAATTATCTCCTTGTGAAGAAAAATGTATATTCGTGGGCTACTCCTGTACTTAAAAGGGATATATTTGTTATAATCCTACTCGTCGTCGGGAGTATGTTTATCGCGATGTGACTTTCTTTGAGGATCAAGCATTTTTTGGCAATGCTCGTCCTCGGGCACCATTAACCATGGATCTTCCGCCACCATCTGCACCTACTTCTCAGCTGGAGCCACCGTCAGTTACTCCCGATGCTACTCCATCGAATCTAAGCTCGCCATCACCGACTCCTCTTCGGGTTTATACACGCGATCCTCGCTCTATTTGGATTTGTAACTCTCCACCAGCAAGCCCCCCACCATCACCACCTCCAATCCAGGCTTCTGATCCTCCTCCACAATCTCCCGCGAGTTCGCCTATTGCTCATCGTACTCGCTCTCGGTATCCTCTTTCTAACTTTGTGTCTTATCATAACTTGAGTCCTCGGATATCCGCCTTCATGTCGTCCCTTGCATATGTGTTGTGCCAAATAGTATGTAGGAAACTTTGACCCATCCTGGTTGGACTCGTGCTATGGAAGAGGAGATAGCTGCATTATATTGTAATAACACCTGGGAGCTGGTTCCGTTGCCGAATAATAAATAGTTAGTGGGCTGTCGTTGGGTCTTTGTTGTCAAACACAATCCAAATGGTTCAGTTGAGCGCTTAAAAGCACATCTTGTGGCAAAGGGCTATACTCGGACTTATGGTATTGACTATGATGAGACATTTTCTCCGGTAGCTAAAATTCATTCTATTCGTATTGTTATTTCATTAGTTGCTCGATCACAGTGGACTCTTTGTCGCCTTGATGTCAAAAATGCATTCCTTCATGGTGATCTTCACGAGAAAGTATATATGGAGCAACCACCTAGGTTTGTTGCTCGGGAGGAGAAGATGTGCGGGTTACGAAAAGCTCTTTATGGACTTAAGCAATCTCCTCGTGCATGGTTTGGTCACTTCAACGATGTGGTTGTCGCTTTTGGCATGCATCGGTGCAGTGTGAATCACTCAGTATTTAGTATGTCATATTTAAAAGGATGTGTTATTCTTGTTGTTTATGTTGATGATATCATTGTCACAGGAAGTGATGTTGAAGGTATACAAGGACTCAAGCAATTTCTACAGAAGGAGTTTAGCACTAAAGACCTAGGTTGTCTTCGATATTTTCTTAGCATCGAAGTTGCATATACTAATGGTAGTATTGCTCTCTCCCAATGAAAATATACTCTTGATATTCTTAAGGAGGTCGATTTACATGATACTAAATCCGGTGACATACCTATGGATCTTAGAGTAAGACTTGATAATGAACACAGAGAACTTCTTCATGAACCGGAGAAATATCGCCGGTTAGTAGGCAAGTTAAACTATCTTACCATCACTCGTCCGGATATTTCATTCGTTGTTAGTGTGGTAAGTCAATTTATGAGCTCTTCTCGTACTATTCATTGGCAAGCTGCTCTACAAATTGTTCGGTATTTAAAGGGAGCTCCAGGTCAAAGACTTGTGTTTCATAATCGGGGTCATTTTCATATATCTGATTATTCTAATCCCGAGTCCTTGGAGGTGATATGATATTCTGATGCGGATTGGGCTAGTTGCCCCATGGATCGCCAATCTACTTCAGGATACTACGTCTTTCTTGGTGGTAATCTCGTGTCATGGAAAAGTAAGAAGCAGTCTTTTATTTCCCGATCAAGTGCAGAGGCCGAGTATCGTGCTATGGCTAATGTTACAGGTGAACTCCAATGGGTTCGTATGTTTTTAGGCGAGATTGGATTGCCTATGATTGGATCATCTACTCTCTGTTGTAATAATCTATCAGCTATTTATATTGCTAGCAATCCAGTGTTTCACGAGCGAACAAAGCATATAGAGGTGGATTGTCATTTTGTTCAAGAAAATGTAAACGGTGGAGACATACGATTGGTGCACACATGTTACGAAGAGCAACTAGTAGACATTTTCACAAAGCCTCTTCGACGCGGAAGAGTTTCATATATTTATCATAAATTAAGTCTTTTTGATATGTACACTCCAACTTGAGGGGGAGTGTTAGAGTATTAGCAAATTGGGGTATAAATGCAATATTGGGGTATAAATATAATTGTACTAAGCTTAATCTTAAGCCTATAAGTATTTCTCTTATTCTGAGAAATAATACAATCGCTCTTTTATTGTTAACAGCTTCCTAACTGGATATACTTTTTGTTTGCTTCCGAATAGTAACCGGCGAAGCCCGAAGAGCGAAGGTTCACAGCAGAGGAATTCAAAGCATGTTAGTACCCAAAAATAGAGGAGAACGTTAACCGTTAACACAAGGCCTTGGCTGAAAACAAAAAAACCTTTCAACGCAAGGCATCTTCCAATTCCAAATCCACGCCTACACGGTTCTTAATGGAGGTGTTGGCGTCTAGAGGCGATTGGCACTTCTTCTGCAATTCCACGAATCTGTCGACATCAAAACTGTGCTTTTTGAGCAGCTTCCTTTGCCGTCTGAGGAAAAGCCTCTTCATTAGGTCTTGGTAAGTAGGGTCTCTGGAGGTGAAGAGGAAATATGCATAGCCTAGTACTATGCTGGTGGTTGTAGTGAAAAATGCAATAGGTTCCATGACATCCCAGGAGAACTCCCAAAACGTTAGCCGAAAGAAAAGCCCGACCTGAAACACAGACAACCCCAGCCCTGTCCAGAGGATGCGGCGGACTTGCTTGTGTGCCAAGACATCAATTTCTTCCTTTCTCGCTTGAAGTTTCTTGAGCTCATCCCTCATGGGGTCGTCATCAGGCATTAGAGCAATAGGTACTGCTCGTCTTACCAGATCCACTACCTGGTTAATGCAGACAATAGATGAAATCCAGGTGGATTAGTATTCAACACGATTGAATTGGAGGGTATAGAGATCCAGGGGCAAAAGAGGAAGCGAAGCTTCAATTTTTCAGTGCCACATAAATCATCCAAACAAATGGAAACTCAAAAGTAGATCCGCACGTATAAGCCAAAATCCAGACCGACTGGGACAGCCACAGTGCAAAATTATCTTTGAAGATGGTTATTCAAATAGAAAATTCCGCTACAAAGGTCAGATCTACCAACTAAATTTAGCCCAAATTGATTAAAACTAATGAATTACAGGTGATCTCTAGATTGACTGAATTTCAATGGTGCATTAGTGGCTTGTTAAAATGGTGCATCACAGAGTTCAAATTGAATAAGGCTTAGTACGCCTCTTCAACTAAGAACACAGTGAATATGCCAAGCAAATAATCCAGCCATTGAAGTCCTAGAGAGATTATGTGCTGCTTAGGCTATGCATTGAACTATTCTTCCTTGCCGTATCAGTAAATAGTGAACAAACTAGAGAGTATGCAGTCTTCGCTATTCTTAACATTCAAAACAAGTCTCCACTGGAAAGCATGAGGATTGTTTCTGACAAGTAAAGTACATCCACCTTGAATTAGTGAATGCACGCCAAGGAGTAAAATGGTAATGGCAAACTTGAAAAGGGAAAATCCTCAACACGATACACACAATTTTCTACATCTTCTAAGGTTTGGCGTAAGCATTGATGCTAGATCTTTTCCTTTACTATTGAAATTGGATTACTGTAGTTAACTGCAAAGAGCCAAGGAAAGCTAGATATGGATATATTTATTGCTCCCTCCTTATCCCTCCCTCCGAACGAATCAAAAGTAGATCCACACATATAAGCCAAAGATACACCACCAAAAAAAGGCCCATGTTCTTTCTGCTGGGTAGGGATGCAATCACATCAAGTTACTCACGAGCCACTCGAGTTCAACTAGCTGCACTTGAATTTGGCTCGACGGTTTTTTGAGTTTTAGTTGAGCTCAGGTAGCTTTTCAAGTCAAACTTCAGCCAGTAGACACTCAATTCATGAGCCTAATCGAGTAATTTTTTTATTGTTTTGATTATATAAGGGCACTACAAGTCATCTGCACAAGCCTTTGCATGCAACATCCTTTAACTGTCCTATTTGCTTTATTTTCCCAATTAGGGTCCAGCTCCAGTAAACCTAAAAGGCTCACTCACTTCATGCCATCTCCCATCTCCCATCTCCATCCCTCCCTCCCTCCCTCTCTGCGGGTGTAAGCAGACCAAGGCAAGCATTGCCAAACTTGAATAGCAATTGGCATGCATGAGAGGAAAAAATCCATTGACAACAGACGAGAAGATGAGTGTTAAGAGGATCATAAACATGAAGGAATCAGGATACTCAAAAGAACCGGAGACTGGAGTTCATGATTTCCATCATTCAAAACGATAGGGAGAAGGAATATCCAAGACTTTAAATCAATACCCTAATCTCTGATTGAGTGCTCAACAAGTACATTCCGACATACTTCTTAGCACTTAGATTTAAAACCTCGATGGGTCTCATGCACATTGTATGAGACTAAATAAGGAAGCTTGAAACCTTTAGCCCCGTTAAAAGGAAACGCTAATGGAAATGATGGGGCTCAGTTATACAAATGAAAGAGCAACATTTTGGCATCGCGCGTATTGTGATCAGAGTAGCTAGATCCAGCAAGTTGATGATATCAGAGTAGCTAAGACACATGACTGAAATATGAATCCCTAAGATCAAGATTACCTTATCAGGTTGAAGATAAACCTTGTCCCTGAAGAGAAGGATGACCCCGGCTTGGTCGAGGACCTGGGCGAAGGCGGCGGCCTCTTCGGGAGATTTGGCGATCCCCATGCTCTGGCAAGCCTCGAGCAGCTCCTTGTACGTGATCACCTCCTTCTCTTCCATCCCGAGCTTCTTCTTCAGCGCCCCCACGTTCACCAGCCGCATCAGACTCTTGGCCTCCGCGAGCGATATGGGCTCCTTGTCTCCAGCTGAAGAAGACGGAGTAGAAAAGGAAGACGGCGGCGGCGGCGGCGAAGCCCCTCCTCCATTCCCTGCCGATTCACAACACAATGCCCTGCTCAACACGCGGAAAACCGCCGACGACGGTGGCGGCGGCGGCTGCGACACAGAGGAGCAAATGCGGTGGCCCCCGCCGTAGCTGAACCCGGACGCCGCCGTGCCCAAGGCATTCAGCCTCAGCTGGTTACCGGACAACCATCTTCTCCACATGTTTGTGGCTCGACCCCCCAGGTGCTCGATGAAATGCCCCGCGCAAAACCTCTCCGTCTCTTCTTCTTAGTTGTGTCCGTCCATCGCCTCGCCTTGTCGAGATCAGGATTCGGTCGACGCACGCTTCGTCAGATCCACTTCCCTCGGTTGCGACGTAATCGCCCTGCACGCGCTCGCCGTAGCTTCGATGTATCTGGTCAGCTTTTGACTTTGAAGGCCATCTCTTTTGCATCTATAGCTTCAGTTCCAACTGGTAAAGTTGCGAGTTTGTCTGAGATGAAAACTCGTTCGGTTAACTGGTGCAGTTGGACATGAATCAGAGCGGGGTCGAGATATTTATGTTTAATGCTGTTTTATTAAATCTTGCTGTCTTTTTTTTTTTTTTTTGTAAATTATACATATTCAATGCGAAAGACTCAAAAAAACCAGAAAAGACATATAGTAAAATTAGTGATTTATTCATTCACGATTAAAACTTTTAGTGAAAAGTGCACTAAAACTTTCAAAAAATACAATCAAGTCCTAAAACTTGTTACGAAAGTGTATTTAAGCCCTAAAACTTTCAAAAAGTTCAATCAAGTCCCAGAACTTGTCATAATCGTCCAATCAAGTACTTTTATTTGTTACATTTTTTGAAAAGTCCTAAAATTTATCACAAAAATAAATACTAAAAATTTCACAAAGTACAATTAAGTCCTAAAACTTGTAATGAAAGTACATTTCAATCCTAAAACTTTCTAAAAGTGTAATCAAGTCTTAAAATTTATCGTATTAGTCCAATCCAGTTCTTTTATTTGTTATATTTTTTGAAAATTTTAGGATCCGATTGTATTTTTATGACAAATTTTAGGATTTTATTGCACTTTTTGAAAATTTTATGACACAAATATATTTTGGTGCCATGTTTTAAAATTTGATTGAACTTTTTTAAAGTTTTATGACTCATTTATACTTACATGATAAATTTTAAAATTTTCACTGCACTTATCTCAAACGTAAAACGAATGACTCGGGCACCGACAGCCGACAGGCGAGGGGCACCGTGCTTTTCAACGCGGTTGGTACGTAATGAAGTCGGCAATGAAACGGACCACCCTCATCATGGAATTTGCTCGTCCCACCCGAAATGATCGCTACGCTGCCAGCTAAGTGGACCACCACGTGTCAACTATTGTGAAGTTCTTTTTTTTTTTTTTTTCCGTCCTTTATCTTGAGATAATATGTTATGATCCATTAGAAAATAATAATAATAGCAGAAGGACACGATGAAGACAATGTACTTGAAAATTCCAAAGCTTTTTCATGTGGGTATTTAACAAGGTCACAAAATTGGTGACTCCACAAAAGCTCCGTGTTAAAAGAAGATGATTTTTGGGAAATCGTTTTTCAGAAAAATATTTTCTCCTTCTAAGATTAAAGATTTCGTTTTCCTGACTTTAAGCGTGTGTGTATATATATTTTTTACCATAAATGATTTTCGATTGACCGACAACCGATCAATTTAAGCAAGACTAAACACGTGAATGTTCAAAATAAGCAATAAACTTCTTTCACTTAAATAAATACAATTTCTTGCGCGTTTGTTTCGCAAAAAATAAACGATTGATAGATAATTATCGAATGTAGTTAGTTAATAGAATGTTTCATTATCGATAATAATTTATGCTTAAATTTTTCGTGGATGATTTTTTTTTTCATTCGTTCAACCAATCTTTGGTAATATTTTTATAAATCATTCAATTTTTGCGAATTCGATATTAATAAGGTCTTAGGTAGGACACTCATAAATTAGGGAGGTGAATAGTAACTATTCTATTCCTAAGAATAATTTCTAGCCAGAAATAAATTTTTCTATTTCTATTACCTAAACGAATTCTTGAATAGAAAAACACGTTTGATAACGACACAAAACTTATATTTCCAAAATAAAAATTCATTTGATAACATTATAAAATTTATGCGGTTGCATTGGTGGACGGCGGCCGAGGATGAGGATTGGCATACGACGGCCGACGATGTGCAATCTCTTTTCCATGCGAGAGACCGGTGATCGAAGATCGGTGATGGCGGCCGAGGACCGATGGGGAGAAGAGTTTTTTTCTCTATTTTTGTTTCAGAAATAGAAAAATAAAAAAATTATGCTTCTCATTTCTATTACAAATCTATTTTTGGACTAAATTTTTTTCAAAAATAGAAAAATAAAAGTGTGTTATCAATCGGATTTCTATTCTAAGTATATTTTCGACAATAGAAAAAAAAAAAAAAAGGATAGTTATCACACGCGCCTTAGAATTTTTCGTGCAATAAAGCGTCGGCCTTGGTGAGGCCCAGCAACTCACACCGACATATCCTTTGAAATGACACCTTCAACGAATATCCAACTTTTCACTTCCTTTTATCATGCTTTACTTTTTTTTCGATTTTTATGCTTTACTCGAAAAACCCTTTTTCTTTTTTTTTGGTCATTTGTGTTGCCGAAGCTTTTCTTTTCTTTTCGTTTCTTTTCTTTTCATCTGTTGTTGTTTATTGTCATTTATGGATCACGCCTATTTTTAATTTGATCTTGATTTAAAAGGTTAATATCACGAAAAATCCTAAATTGATACGCTTGCAGCAAATTTAATCCAAACTACTTTTTTAGCCATAAAAAAACCTCAAATTGATATATCCGTGATAAATTTACCTCAAATTATTTTTTTTTACTACCAAAAACTCTAAACTGATACACATTAGATAAATTTATTCCAAACTTATACACTCATGATAAATTTATCCTTCGTTAATTTTCGTTAAATTTTACCATCAAATTACCGAGTTAGACAGCACGGAGCGGTTGACCGGTGTATCTATTTGGGATTTTTACACTTTATTTGTCACGGGTATATCAATTTGAGATTTTTCATGGTATTAACTCAATTTAGCTTCAATTAATGGAGATAAACTTGTCACAAGTGTATTACTTGAGTAAATTTGTTACATGTGCATCGGTTTAAGATTTTTTATGGTCAAAAAAATAGTTTAGGCAAATTTATCACAAGTGTATCGGTTTGGGATTTTACATTATTAGAATAATAGTTTATAATAAATTTGGTAAATCCGTTATATGTATATCGGTTTGTGGTTTTTCGTGGTCAAAAAAATAATTTGGAATAAATTTATCATAAATGTATCGGTTTAGAATTTTTGACGATATTGACCCTAATTTAAATTAAATATATTTTTTCGAGTACATATTCAATTAAATCATTTCGTCTTGTTCCTTCGAAAGTTGAGGCTGGGCTTTAAAAAGTAGCTTGTCCATTTTAATTTTACTGACGAATTGTTACGAACATTGTTATTACCCATTAGTCATGGACCATGATTTTATTGGGGTCCATGCCACGTGACATTTTCAGTACCATCCCCCACAATTTGGTTAAAATCGAGAAAAATGTAGAGCTTCAAAAATTAATATTTTAGAATAACGAATAATTATGGAACACACATTTTGGTTCCAAATAAGAAGGAAAATTTTCGATTAAGGGCTTGAAGTGCTATCTTTTTCTCAAATAAGAATATAAAATGGGGCTTATTTCAAATAAGAGCCCGAAGTGCTCAAATTATTTCAAAGAAAGGCGTATCCGAATAGTATTTTCGTCCTTTACTTTTTTCAAGTTTTTTCTTTTTGCCATTTATTTTATTTTCTTTTCTTTTTACTTTTTTTTTTCTTTTCTTCTTTTTCTTTTTTCTCCCCTCCCAGGCCATTGCAAGCCTCAGGCGAGGCTTAGATTCTTTTTAACTATCAATAAAAACTAGGTCCAACCCAATGCATTAAGTTAGATTAATAATTATGAGTACGCATTTTAGGTTTTTTCTTAAGGAAAATTTCAATCAAGAGCCCAAAGTGTCGTAATTTTCTCAAATAAATGCTTAAAATAGATTTTTTTTCAAATAAATAGTTTTTTTATTAAATTGAGCTTATCGTTTTAATTTAATTTAAGTTAATTTGTATAAAAAATCGTATTTAGACAAGATGATTTTAGCTACATCGTCGCCATGCATGATGGTGAAAGTAATTAAAAAAAAGTCAAGTTAGACGGAATTAACGAAATCACTCAATTGCACTAATTTGACAAATTTTAGGATTTCCTATGCATTTATTCATAAATTGTCTGTCTTCCTTAGAAGAAATAATCATAAACAAAAATATGAATTCTTAGTTAACTCAATAGTTGTAATTTGATTAAACATTAGAAAACTCAATTCATAATTTCGGAGCACAACTAAGGGTGTGCATGGTAACACTTTTGAAAGTGGATTTTTGCTCCAAAAATACTTCTATAGCGTAAATCCATATGGTAGTTTAACTTCCGAAGCAGAAATCCATTTGGTAAATTTTTTTACTTTCGAAAGAAATTTCTACTTATGAAGTGAATTTTCATTTTTGAAGTTGTTTTTCCCCAATTAGAAAAGTCAAAAAAATTGCTTGTCAACTCAAGAAGTGCTTTTCATCTCACCTTTTTTTCAACCACACCCGCGACCGCCGCCCACCACCGCCAACCACCACCCCCTCGACCTCCGCCAAATGCTGCCCATCGTTGACCGCGACCACAACCACCCACCGCCAACCGCCGCCCATCGCCGTTGCTGTCCATCGCTCGCAACCATCTCCAACCACCGCTCGCAACCGTCGCCGCCGATGAGTTACCATCTCCTGCAATCGGAGTAAAAAATAAGTAATAATAATTTATTTTTTAAAAATTAAAAATTATTTTTTATTACTAAATTTTTTACGTAAATTTAAAAAGTTTGAAAATGAAGTAAAATTTTTTTGGCCTCCAACAAGCAAAAAAATTTGTCTTAATAATGTTTTAAAAGCAATAATTTAAACGAATTTCTCCGATCAAAAATCAACTTCTGGAGTAGAAATAGAAAAGATCAACTTTTAGTCATAAGTTGATTTTTGAAGTAGAAGTGATGCCATGAGGGCACCTATGGCAATATTTCTAGAAGTGGATTTATGCTTTAGAAGAATTCGATTGGTAATTTAACTTCTGAAATAGAGATTCGTCTGGTAAAAATTCATACTTTCGAAAGAAGTTTTTACTTATGAAGTAAATTTTTACTTCGAAATTGTTTTTCCCTCAATTTGAGAAATTAAAAAAAATTGCTTATCAACTTAAGAAGTATTTCTTTCTTTTCGACCTCACCATCTTTTTGACCACACCGGCCTCCGCCATTCACCGCCCACCGCCGCCACCAAGTCCCCATCTCCGACCACCGGAGTAAAAGATAAATAATATTTTTATATTTTTAAAAGTAAATAATATTTTTAATAATAAAATTTATTTTTTTAAAGAAATTTGAAAAGTTTAAAAACGAAGTAGAAATTTTTTAGTCGCCAACAATAATTTTTCATAGAAGATTTTGTGTCAATTATGTTTTAGAAGTAGAAATTTTCAACCATTACCAAAAGAATTTCTCCGATTAGAAATCAACTTCCGGACCAGAAGTAGAAAAATTAACTTCTAGTTAGAAGTTAATTTCTAAAAAGTAGTTGTTGCCATAAGCACCTTAACAAGCCCGATTGAAATAGGGACGTGCAAGGCATTGCTCACTGGATCCTAGGCCCAACCCGTGCCCGGGATGGGCCGTGTCAAGGTCACTGACCCTAACGGTCACTCATCCAATGATTGTTGGAGAAAAATAATTACCTCTATCTATTGGCCCTTACCTTTCTCGTTCCATTTGACCATTGGGAAAAGATTTCAACAAATTTCGAAAGATTGACGGGCACATTGCAAATATTTTCAAACATCAAGGGGTAATTTATAACTTTGTAACAAATCTAGGGGCAAAATGTGATTCTAGCCCTAGAAGAACGATTTTACCCTCAAGTTCTCACCATCTATTGGTCACATGACGTTACATAATGGCCCGAGTTATCGTCAAGGATGATGGATTTACAATCTCGTTTGGTCTCACGCAAGAACTAAGAAATGGACTAGATGGTCCCGAGTCCATTTGGTTTGGTCCCATGCAAGAATTAGGAATCGAATTAGATGGTCCTAGTCAGTCAGGCTCTCGGGCGATTCAACGAAGTTAGTATATTATTAGTAGAGACGGCAATGTGAACTTTATTAACTAAAATTAAGTTTGAGTGGATTATTAGTAGGGGTGAAGTTACACTAACATATTAATTAAAATTAGATTTATATTTAAGAAATAAAAAATTATAGACGAATTTTAGGTTTACATATAAAAAAAATCTATATAAAAATACAATCGATATGGTCTAGTTTTGAAAATAACTGATTTCAATTTTATGAAATTAAGAATTGGACTAGTGCCCTCGACAATCAGATCAAATTGGTCTTTTGATCCGATTTGAGCGGTTCTCGATTTGATGATTCCGTCTTACTCGCTCCTAGTAAATTCTACGTATCTTGAAATCCGTTCGAAGAGATTCGGGGCTTTATGCCAGAAATTTAAGATATTGGGGCCAAATTATGACAGACCTAAAACCCTTTAGGGAGGGGGAAAATAGTAATTTCCACATTCAAGGAATGAAGACGAAGCTCGGATTGCCCAACGGGAGTGAAGCGTCGACTCGATTGATGGGACAAACAGGGATGTTATATAAAGTTCGAACGACGTCTGATGGGCGAAACTTGTCCGGTTGGCGCGGAGGGGGAGAAAGAGAGAGGCCGCGGCAAGATCGATCGGCCGCCTCTGGAGGCAAGGCGAGAGACGGTGAAGCTGTGAGCTCATCGAATTGGATTTGCTCAAAGCTCGACCTGTATTACTCGATCATCAAAAGCAGTATCCGGCGAAAAAGCTCTTGAAATTTCGCCAACACTTGTTCCTCTCTCACCAAGCCTCCACGTCCGCTAGGGAGGAAGGAAGGGAAAACCAAGAAGAAGGCGGCGCTGTGATGGGGAGGCAAAAAGGAGAAGGAGCTCGAGCCAAGGCACGCCCTTCAAGCAGCAGGTAGTCGATGAGAGACCCCACCGTGCTAATTTTTGCGCCAATTAATGTGGTTTCAATTGAATTCGACGTGGGTCGCTTTCTTTTTTTTCCCTTGTTCCGAATCGTTTCGCTTTTCCGACAGCCTTGCAGCTTCGCTTTTGCCGGCTGGCTCGACGGCGACTGCGGGTTTTGGTGGATATCTTGGAAGCTCTCGGCTTGATTCTTCGCTTGGCGGCGGCGGTGGCGGCGGCGACGATGCTGCTTGCGTACGTGTTGCTCTGTCTTCTTCCTTTTAAGTGAATTTGTCTTCTTTATGACGCAGTTTAGTATGAAGGCGAGTAAAACAGGAAGACCGAGATGGTTGTCATTGTTGTATGGTAGAGTTATGGGTTGAATAATTTTGCAAAGTGTATGTGATGCCTGTTGGGAGCTCATAGAGCGTCAGATTGGTGTGACGAATTAGCACATGGATACTGTCGTTATGGTAATGTGGTGAACTTAATGCAGGGCATTGATGGCGAATTGGTGCAGCACTTGAAGAGGCTTGGCAGAAAGGATCCCACCACCAAGGTGCTGTACTTTGAACATGCTGCTGTCGCAAAAATTTCGGTCTTTTCACAAGCTGTGTTGTTTTAAGATGAGAATAAAAAGTTCTTTTCATTTTTTTTTCTTTTCCATATGTATGGTATATTTTGGTTATAATATGGTTGACAAGTCTCAATATTTAATTGGTAACTTACAGCTTTTGGTTTCTGGTGATCTCTTTTAAGATTTGAGCGAAAGGCCTCACCCATCCTGGTAGGCTCTACTGTATTTAGTCGGTGACTCTGTACAAGTTATTTCGACAATGTCCCTTGTTGTGCTTTAGTGGAAATGCAGAGGATTGATTGCTTGATAGCATAAAGGCTGCCCTGAGAACCTTTGCTTGTCAGGTGCACATGAAAAAGGGGGTGAAATGGTTGTGAGGGTGCACTCTCCTTTAGGGAAAGACAAAAAAAAACTACATCATTTATATACAAAACCTCTACGATCTTTACAATAAAGTAATGGAAGATGAGAATGATTGTTCTTTGGTAGGTAACTGACGCCTTCATTTTAAAACTCCAGTACGTCACAGCCTCAGTTGGAAGAAGCAGAGTTTCAATGGCTCTAGGGAAAATCCGTGGCATGAAATGTTTTGCTAAAAAGGCTGCTTATGAAGCTGTGAAGTAATTTCTTTATATTTACTTGTAAAACTATCCAGGTTTTACCTTATATGGGATTCTGTATTATTGGACCCTGCTGGTATATGTACATTCTCGATTTAGTAAGTTGAATGGTGGAGTGTTGCCCTATCTGAGGATGGGGCATGAGTTGGTTACAGGCCTTTCAACACCAATATAAGGAAGGACAGTTTATAGCCAGGTCATGGAGAGCTACTTATTCACATATCCCTCCCTTCTAGCTTCTAGTTTATCATCAATCTTCTTCAGCAAACATTTTTGGCTCCACCCAAATTCATAGTGGTGCTTGGGCCTTTGAGCTGTTCTGAGGAGAGACAGATATGCGGTTAGGCCATGAAGCTGGCCTGCTAGGTTCTGCTGGCATTGTTTGTGTTTGTTTTACATAAAACATGGTCTTGTACTGCTTGAGTGATTATTTGGTGCACTTAGGTTTGTGTTGCATGAAGACATTCTATTGCGGTACTAGAATATTGGTCTCAACATGCTGCCATCATTCTTCTGTTCATCCATTGCGTTTTTTTTTTTTTTTTTGGTATGTTTTGGGATTTTCAGTTAATCTTATATTCTGAATGATGAGGGTTCAGTAGCTCTATCTTCTCCGTGATACTGTAGGGTTAGAGATTTGAGTTCTAATACATGAGAAGCTGAAGTTCAGCGGCAGTGTGGCACTCTTTATAAATTGGGCATAAACGGTGTTCCATGCTTGGTGGTCACTATGCAATTCTATTCATGATCCACGGATGGCAATGATTTAGATCATGTCCTTTTGGTTTTTGCTATGATTTTGATTGGTGATTGGCAGCCCTATACGAGTTCTTAGAGAAGATGAACTGTTATAGTCTGATGCTACCTCTTTGT
The DNA here is from genome assembly GCF_020921035.1 of Rhodamnia argentea. Lineage (NCBI taxonomy): Eukaryota > Viridiplantae > Streptophyta > Magnoliopsida > Myrtales > Myrtaceae > Rhodamnia > Rhodamnia argentea. The sequence goes on along the minus strand of NC_063157.1, from coordinate 9,123,056 downwards.
ATTTTCTTCAACAGCTTAAAGCACTGGGATCTTTATCTGTCCTGCTGAAGGAGAAGTCGAAGGAGGATATAATACCAACAATGCCACAATGGGTAAGGTCCATTTACATGTCCTTGTAACTCATCCTTTTCTACTTCGTCTACATTTTCTGCTTTCTCTCTTGATCACAAGCGCTTGTGAATCTGGGACATAAAATTAAGCTAGTAGTCAGGTTTTTTGAGTTTCTTAGAGTTGGAAAGGAATAGAGAGGAAAGAAAGTTGAATGTCAATTGAGGTTAATGGCATTATGGAACTATTTATCCTTGACTTTGAAATGCTATATTCCAACTTATGAGGCAAAAAGTAGTAGGACTCACGTAAAGGAAGGAATATTGGATGTATTCAGTTCCTTTCCTTCTACCTATATTCGCAGTGGTTGCCATTTCTTGATGTGGCTCAAGGGAAAATGGAGTCACCAATATTTTTAAAAGATGAAGGCGCTCTGTGACACTTACCTCTTCTTGTTTCATCCATCTTAGCTGGACCGTTTGCGTTGAAGATACTAATTGGTCTTTTTGGTAGATAATCAAAGGTTCAATTTCCACGAGCTTCTTGCATGTCCATCTTTTCAGTTATAGCTTAAATTGCTCATTGCTCATTTCTCCTCGTCGGCAAAAGCTGAAAAGCATGGGTAGTTGTTCGGTACTGCAGCTTTTCACAGACATGAGGATCAGGTTTTACCTAAACTTTGGGCTCAACTGATAAAATTGAAAAATAAGTGCCGAAGATTAGGTACTGAATATTAAGTGCTGAAGTCTTTAGTTATTGATGAAAATAAGAAAGTTAATTTAATGATTGATGTCGATTACATAATAGATTTTATTAGTTTCGTACCAAAAGGAATAGTGAGAATTATCGAAAGATTTTTCACAATAATATATAAAATTTTAATTTTCATTGAATATTTTATTACTAGCTTGGCTAAGTAACCCCTTCCTTACTGCATTAAGTAATTTTTGACTTAAAAATCAATTAAGTAGTTTATATTTGGAGATCATCAGTTGCTAAAAAGTTTAATTTTCAACGTTTAATGAGTTTATCAAACACGCCCTTACTTTTTGGGAAGAAAGCTTAATTTAGAATGATGTTATGCAGCTTTAGAGGACAAGTTATGTTACATTTATGGCTATGGTTCTTCTTGTTTTCTCCTTTCTTCCCTTGAGGAGAATGGAGTGAGGCTGAAGTTCAAGTAAATGTTTCAGCCTGGTGGTGGTGGTGTTGGTAATTATGATGTTTAAGGATATTTCCTTCTTCAGGTCATTAAATGTTAAGATAATGATTTTTTGTTGTTTACTATGTTAAATTCTTCATAATTCATTATTAGGGCTCTCTCACTTTTTTAGGCATTTGAGTACAAGAGGTTGTTACTGGATTACAATCGAGAAGTTCGCCGAGCCACGCATGAAACAATGTCTGTTCTTGTTGTCTCTATTGGGTAAGGCTGCTTACCTTTTATGCCGACTAAGTGGGGTTTTCTGCTTGCTGAACTGATTTCTAGAGCAATTTGCTTGCTATTCGACATATATCTTTAGTAGACAATTTTTGACATGTGATCTTGCATGTTTTTATTTTTTGGGCTGTTTGTTTGGTTTCTATATTCTATATGGATGTCTAGCTTTATCTTTATTAAGCAGTTGAGAGTGAATCAGCAAGTGCCTTATGGTTGCTTATTATGAGAGGTGGGCAAAAATCCAGAGAACTGAAACCCTGACAGAACAGGAAAATTTCAGTCATTGTGTGGTACTATTAGATTTTTTGGCGTAGTTGATATTCTTTTTCTTTCGGGATAGTTTGGTTGTCTGGTCAAAAAGTATAAAACCCTGAAACCTGGTGTGAACTGAACAAATAGCAAAAAGTATCTTTATTAAGCTGTTGAGAGCCTTATAGTTGCTTATTAGGAAAGGTGGGCACAAATCCAGCGAACTGAAACCCTGACAGAACAGGAAATTTTCGGTCATTGTGTGGTACTATTAGATTTTTTGGCGTAGTTTATATTCTTTGTCTTTCAGGATAGTTTGGTTGTCTGGTCAAAAAGTATAAAACCCTGAAACCTCAGGTGAACTGAACAAATAGCTAATAGTAGTATTTTATAGTTATTTCTGTTACCATTATTGAGGCTGAGTGAAGATGACACTGGACGCCTTTTGTTTATCACCCTTATTTATGTCTTTTCAAAGAAAAATAAACTCTCCTTTATGAGTTTTTTTTTGGTCAAACTCTCCTTTGTTCGAATTCTTCTCTCATGATTAATTGCTCCCCCCAAAGTTACGAAGTCCCTAACCTGATCCCTTCTTCGACCAAAAAAAAAAAAAAAAAAAAAAGAACTGATCCTTTCACAGCGAATTAAAAATCTTCTAGCTCGGTTGAGTTTTAAGTATCATCAGAAACACATTATCATTTAGAAATCCTTGTTCAACTTCTGATTGTCCAGGTATAAGCTGTGCTGGAATTATCTTCAAATGCTTCTCTCACATAAGTGTGAGTTTGTTTCGAAAAGTTGTTTGAGATATTTCTAACCTAGGATAAGGTAGACAGGTTTAAGTTTAGCTATTGAATACCATTCCATTTTAATTCGTTCTATTCATATCTTCATAATTCAGTTTGACGTTCTTAGTAAGTTTCACCTCTAGTGACTCTTTGAATCGTGGGCATTCGTGTGTAAATGCTGAGACCTGGGGACTCTCCAATCTTTCGGTTCCGAGTTGAAGAAATAATTTTTATCTAAATTTTAATTTCTGATGCAGTTTTAGTGTGAAACCAAACGGGACTGGACTGTAAACACCCCTACTCATTACATCTAAAGCTTAGCAATGGCTATGATGTGCTTGCAGAGAGTATCAGCCTGCCATAAAAAGGGAAAAAACACACCTTTCTGTCATTTGTGTGTCAAGAATGTTTTCTCTCAACCATTGTAGGCAGATATTATTTTACTTTGTCGTAATCAAATGCAGACTTGCAACACCCTAAAATTCAAATGAGAATGTTCTTCCCCGCTGCATTGGTAGCTATCTGCTCCCGAGCCATTTTCGTAAAGTTGTAGATTGTTATGTAGCATCTTGAGATCACCATTTCTTATGCTGAATCACGTTGGATGATGATTAACGAAGAGCTTCTATCCTCTTAGATATATTTTTTCCTAGTCATATCTAGACTTTTGTGACAGACAATCAGCAAAACATTGTCCTACTTGATGTGCTTATCGAACGTGCATGTTATCATTCAAATGAGGAATATTAAGTGTGTGGAGTATAATCCTCCTTATTTGTAGACCTATAGAATATCCCTTAGCTCAAGTGACATCATATTGAAATAAAGACTCCATGTGTGCTACTTGAGAATGATTCGGATAACATGTTATTCCATTGTGAATGCTTGGTATCTATATTTGCCTTTCTAAACTACTAGTAGAGTATATAAATATTAAACCGCGCCTCCATCTAACAATTTAAGCTTTTAGAACAGTTGGCGGTGGCCTCACAAAATCTCACATGGTGTCGAGAAAGAGGGTCCCGAGTTCAAATCTTTCCAGGCCCTTATTTGCCTCCCCAATTAAATATTTCCATGCTTAGTACTACGCAAAAAAACCAGATTAAGCGTGAGGGGCAGTGATAAGAATATATAAATATTAAACCGTGCTTTCATCTAATGGCTTAAGCTTTTAGAACAGTTGGCGATCGTCCTACAAAATCTTACAACTACAAATAACATGTGAAAGCTCTTATTGCATTTAATTCTTCTGTCAACCTTTTATTAAGATAGCTAAATCTATCTTATATCCTTCCTGCGTCTACTAAACCAATGATATTTTAAGAGAATAAGATATTTCCTTGTCTTTATGGGGGAGAACAGCGTAAATGTTGGAACTGGAGGGGGTTTGTTTAATTGAGCGAGCTTCTTATAGATCTTAGTGATGTTATTTTATTTGATCCAGCAATCCTTTTAGGGAAGCCCTCATAAGATGAGTGCCATTTTGAATTTTTGACACTGTAGATCTTCCTTGATATATGAAGGATTAAAGGGAATAATCCATTACTCAACCCTATTAGTTCATTCTTTTCCTATAGAACTATAATCTTTCAAAATTATCTTTTGTGGATTTGTACTCTAGTTCTTGACTGGGCATTCTTCAAGATTGATTTGGCAATATTTCCTACATGTGCTTGCCTTGCTTTTGCAGGAAGTTGTTGAAAGCGTTCTAAATAATTTGTTCATATCTTCAGGCGAGATTTGGCTCTGCACTTGAAGTCTCTGATAGGACCATGGTGGTTCTCTCAATTTGACCCAGTTTTTGAGGTTTCCCAATCTTCGAAGCGGTCATTTCAGGTGCATTGGTTTCTTATATTATGTACCTTTTGAATTGTGTTGGACGGAGGTCTTTGCATTTCCTACCCAACATGGATGCGTCAATGGTTACATGTACAAAACTTTGTATGAGTCTGGGGTTTTGCGCCCACACGATGTTCACCTTGAGTGGGTACTCTGTGTGTCATCGAACAGGGATAAGGGCACGATATGCCGCTTGTCAAGAAAGCAGCACGTAAGAGATAAGTGGGTTTTTCATTTCAGTCCCAGAGTCCCATTAAATGTTGAAGCATTCATCTGCGTCCTTAACTGGGTAATTTTGTAAGGTAACAGTCAGTAGTTATTTTTGCTTTGAAATTACTGGTAAGGTGCTCCTTTGACAACAATGTATCAAATAAACCACTACTTGTGCAACTTACTACTTATGAATTTGAAAACCTAAATTAGACGAAAGAATGTACAACATTATATCGTCTTCTGGAGTAAGCCATTGTCGTTTGATTGAGTAATATGGTGGGGTTGATTTGTTAGCCAATTTTAGAAATTTGTCATGAACAGTACCCAAAATGGGGACGTTGTACACAAAGGGTTCTGGGATATAAATCTAGCCAAGGATATCTTGAATCAGCTGGTAATAAATCTGGACGTGTCAGTTAAATGGTCGAAGTTCGAAGCAGGCTTCCTCAAAGGGCATTAATTGTCTTCCATGATACTTAGTGATGAAAAATGATGGTAAACAGCCAAAACCAACACTTTTATTCTCGTATTATTCTTGGTCCAGGACATGCAGTATAGAATAAGTAAGAAACATCATGTGGCAACTTTGTCGCATTACCTTGAAAGCACTCTAAGGAAATTAAATTTCAAAAAGGAAGTGATGACATCATCGCAGCATTCTAGTCATGACACTTACAAAATTGAGCATATTTTAGACTCTTGTAAAAACTTTATCTCTAGCATTTACTTTCCAATTCTAATCTTTATCAATGTTGGGGATTTCCAAAAATGCAAGTGGAGGAAGTTCATAAAGCCAGCTAGAGTTCTGGAGGATGATGAATGCTACCTACTCACTTGATATGGAACGAGTGTGTTCTAATCGAAGACACAGAAAATAATGTGAACTTTTAGCTGGTCGATACTGCTTCTATGCATCCAGCCTTTACTAATTGATTTCGTCTGATTTAGCGTATTGACAGAATTCCACCCCGAATACTAAGCTATTGCAATAAATATTTTGGATGTTGATATTTCATTTGAAAAACACTTTTGGCATGAGTGCATAGGTAACAAGAGGAACCTCCTCAGGCAGGAGTTTTAGTATGGTGTGCATTGTTGTTTCATGGGTTTCAATTGGTTACATCCAGTGTGGACTTATGTCTCGTCTCGTCCCTTTCCATTTGTTGTTTACATGATATGAAACATCAACTTCTGTTGCGAACATTGGTGGGTCATTACACTTGGTGGAAACGGTTCATGAAAGTTTCACCATTGGTGGTGATTAAGTCGAGAATGTCTATTTTGGGGGAGTTCCTCCACTGATCTATCTCCCGGGTTGACTTTCATGTGCACCTGCAAGGACTTGAATAAACCCACTGAGGACAAATTTCAATGTACATTGTGGCGTTTTCTATGATGCTACTACAGATGTTTGGAAGGACTTTATTCCCGTTTCTAATTTCTGTGATTTGTTATGAAGATAATAAACTTTTGGTTGCAGATCTTTTGACCTAAAAATATTTGACCAAGTGTTGGAAAATCTAGCAAGCATTCTTGTGTTCACTTTTATAGTTGGATGTTAAGCATCTGCTTTCTGTGGATAACAGGCAGCCTTTCCTTCCAAGGAAAAGAGATTAGATGCTTTAGCTTTATGTGCAACTGAGATGTGTATGTATCTGGAGGAAAATCTAAAGCTCACAGCACAGGACTTGTTTGATAAGGCAGCTGCTTTGGATGAAATAGAACAGATGCATCAACAGGTACCAAATTAATGACCTTTTTCACTTCATTTCTGATTTTCATTGTTCCCACAGATGATTTCTTTGCTTTTTCATTCAGTAAATTAGTGCTCATCTCATGACCAATATTAATGCTGTGGAACTTTCTATTATGGCTTAACAGTCTTGGTCCTGAGATAAAGCAATTCTACAACTTTCAATTACCAAGAAATGTTTTGCCTCCTTTTGAATGGAAGACCTAAAATGCCGGAGCTACCCAGGGAAAGTTAAAGATGTGTTTCATGCTATCTCTTTGCAATCATGTTAATTAATGGTGCTTCATTTGCTGCTCGCTATACTGTCTTTGAGTTTTTCCCCTTGTGGAGTTCTGCTGAAGCAAGATCTTTGGCTTGTTGATAGTAATGTGTTGGTGTACTTACCTCTACAATCGTGATTTTGATTTTCTCCTAATCCTTTCGTCGCAGGTGATTTCCTCATCCTTGCTGGCACTGGCGACTCTTCTTGATGTTTTCATTTCATTGCAATCTGAAAGACCTGGTTTTGAGAATATAGCCACTGAACCAAAGCATGGTCCAAAAGCCAGGTCTACTGCCATGTTTTACGCAGAGAAGTTGTTTTCCTATCACAAATGTTTTCTAGACTTCCTGAAGTCTGATAGTGCTGCCATTCGATCTGCAACATATGCAGTATTGAGGAGTCTCATGAAAAATGTCCCTCATGTTTTCAATGAAGGGAATTTGAAAACTCTAGGGGCCTCAATATTGGGTGCCTTTGAGGAAAAAGATCCTTCCTGTCATGCACTGATGTGGGATGTGGTGTTGATCTTTTCAAAAAGATTCCCAGATTGTTGGACTTTTTTGAATGCTCAGAAATTCGTTCTAAATAGGCTTTGGCATTTCCTCCGGAGTGGATGTTTTGGATCTCAGCAGATCTCTTATCCTGCTTTGCTGGTGTTCCTAGAGACTGTGCCTCACAATGTAGTTCGGGGGGAGCAATTTTTCCTTGACTTGTTCCACAACCTTTGGGCCGGAAGAAAACCTTCTGTTTCCTCTATAGAAGATCGAGCCGCATTCTTTCGTGCATTTAAAGAATGTTTCCTTTGGGCATTACAGAATGCATCCAGGTGGGGTGTTTTAGTTTTTGTCTTGCAAGTTTGGATGTCGATCATCTTTCTGGTAGGATATTAGAAATTATGTCTCAGGGCATACTATGTTTAAGCTCTTTTCCTGTGATAGTAATAGTTTGTCTTCTCAACAATTTCAGGTATTTTGTTGAAGTGAGCTCTGTTCATTGCTGTCAAAGGACTCTTGTTGAGAATATTCTTGTAAAACTTCTGTGGGAAGACTTTCTGCTTGTTTTCAGTCCAAAGGTTCAGAGTGGAATCCTCACAGGGATATCTACTGATTCATCTGAAGGCCAGAGTCCTAATATTCAAAAGAAGATTGAGGAAAAACCACCTCTTAGATATCCTGTGTCCTATCCCCAGGACTTAGGAAAATGCATTGTAGAAATTCTTTCAGGCATCTTTCAGATAGAACATGATCTGCTTTCTGCTTTCTCTTTGGCGTTTCGCGAGAGCTTTAGGGGCATATGTCAGCATTCTGAGAATGAAGGACGGCTGGAAAGTGTAGAGCGATTGATTCAGTTTCTGTTGCTAATGGAGCAACATGCTGTAAGAAAAAGTGAATACTGGCCCCTGGATTACATGGTGGGACCAACGTTAGCTGAGTCTTTTTCATCGATAGAATCACTTGTAAGTTACTTAACTAGTGGATTCGAATGAAATTCACTTGGATTTTATGGTTACTTAGTTCTGTCTTCCTTTTCTTCTGTAGCAGTCATGTACTTGCTCATCATACATGATGCTCCATATGTCTTTGAGAGTTCATATTCTTTAATTTGATATCTTTCACTTTAGGTTCTTCTCCAGTGCTTTGTATTGTTGTCTTGGAAAACTATCCTCCTTTGTATGCTTGGGAAGTTGATAAAAGAAACAATTACTCTCGCTATGAAGGAATCTGACATGAAGATTCAACTTTTTGAACTGTTCTTGTTTCATTCAGTGGGCTAAAATTTCTGGATATCTTTGCTTTGTTGGTGACAATTCCTTTGATATTTCTCTGAATATCACTTCAACAGATTTATTTTCTGTTTTCCTTCTTTGAGTTGAGTTTTAGCACTCTTAGCAGGCATCCACTTCATGAGCAGGTTTGTCATATTAAAAAGCCTTTCACTGCGGTAAAGTTGAGGCAGTAGGTTGTCCAACTGTTTCTGACACCTGGTGTTTGTCATGAAACCCAATGATTTCCTTGACCTTTATGATAGCCCTGTTAAATCTGTACTTATTGTTTGAATACTGTCGATGATTGATATGTTTTCTCCTCAAGTAAATCGTTTGTGGCAACTTTTCTCCTGTTTTAGAACACAGTACATAATATTGGTCAGTTCTGGGTGTTCCAATGTGGTGCTTTTTTAGGTCATAGTTCCAATGTTACGTTTCAACTGTTTACTTTTCTTGAACCAGGACTCGCCAGATGGAATTAGATTCCTGTCAGCTGCAATTTCAATTTTTGGACCAAACAGGATGGTTAAGGTACTTCTAGTCGCAGGGACAGGGAGTTCTTCTCTTCGTCCATTTGAAGAGCAGAACAGGAGTCTGGAGTTGGAGCATTTCATGTATATATTCGAGAAAAGATTTGTTCCTTGGTGCTTGACAGGAAATGGCAGCTGTAGTGCTGCCCGTCTGGATTTGTTGCTTGCATTGCTTGATGACGAATGCTTATCTGAGCAATGGAGCTTTGTTTTGTCTCACACAATTAAACTGCGAAGTGAGGGCCCTGAACATGCAGCTATGCTATGCACACTCTTGCAGAAAGCAAGAGACAAAATAACTAATAGGCAGTTAGCAGAATCCGAACTGCATATAAATTCCTATGTAGAACGTTGGCATCATGAGCTTTTAGATTCATTGGCCGTCGCTGTGGCTAGTTCCCGTCCTCCCAATAGGATTCAAGAAGCTGATTTTTTGCGGTATGTTTATTGAGCTGGAGCATTCAATCAATTCTTTGTATTATCCAGTTCTTTGATATGTTTTCCATGTTATGCATAGTTGATGGACCTGCTGGCCGAACTGAAAAAAAGAAAAAGAATAATCAGCGATCTTCTTCTGGTGGCATGATGAGCTTAGTCATTTTCTTTCTAGATGATTTTTTCGCCTTCGTCTTAATAAGAAACTCCATTATCTTCTGATTTGGAATTTTTGTTGGGTGGTTATACTATGCTACATGTGTAGGTTTATGGTCTTTTTAGACCCAAGTCTTGGCTGCAGCATAAACCTGGGCAAATATCTACTACCATAGCGTCTGTTTGTGTGCTAAAGACGTTGTGAAGCGATGCATTTTGCATCATTGGCCTCAGTGCTTGCGTGTTTCTGCATGGTCCAACTAAGTTGTAATTACTTACCATTGTTCTGTCTTATGTTGTCATTTTTTGGGGACATGCTTGTTTGTTTCAGAGGATCCTGTATCCTGTGTGGTTGTTGTACGATCCCTCGGTCTCGGTTGAATGGAACTTGGTTCTGTATTTCCTCAAAAGCTCAAGTTCACAATACATTTTTATGAGGAACCCTAATTTACATGAATGCAGAAGAAAATTAGGCTTTTCTTCTACTTTTCAGTTATCTCTGTGTTGCTGAGGGTCTTGCTGATTCCTTTATCTCCTTGTGCATTAATGTCCTGTATGCAGCTCTGCTCTTGGTGGCTCCTCAAAGGATGATCAGATCTTTTTTCTGTCAAGGGATTCACTTGTCCTGGTATTCAAGGCGCTTCTAGAGAAGTTGGTTTATGTTATACTTGGGTCCCCTTTCAAATGGGTGAGAGATGCAGGCTCAACATTGGCTTCAGGAATAGGAGATCTCATGGTAGATGGGGAAAGCCATAGCGACAAGATTGACATGGCCAAATCTGTTCTTGCGGTTCTTCTGGGAAGCTTTTACTGCTTACTGACACTCAATGAGGATGAACTGGTTTCAAGTATTTTAGCTGCAATTTGTGTTCTTCACTGGGAAAGCCGCATGGGAGAATCATTGTATGATGTGCCTGATGACAAATGGCTGAATTTGAAGGCCAGATTTGAAGTTGGCAAATCTTTGCATGCTTTTCTTCGCAAAATAAATGGTCATTCTTGGCAAGATCTTGGTATTCACTGTCGGGAGAAATCAAGTACAGTCTTGGTTCAATCTATCAGGTATGCCATCCTAGAAGAACATGATGTTGATGCCAGTAAGGTGACAACATTGTGCTGTGAGTGGATACTTGAAGTTATTGAATTTTTCTGTCTGGGTCAATATGAAGAGCAAATTCTGCTTGAGCAGCTCCTTAAGAAGAGCGATCAGTGGCCTGTGTGGATCTCAGTTGACTTCGACTCCCGATATGGTGAAAATGATTTGACTGGTAGCAATGTAAGTGAGATATTGATGTCCTTATCCCTAGAGCTAATTGTTATATGATTTTTGTAATCCTTGCTGCTCTTGAACCGCTTTGATTTGGACATCCTCCCCTAGGCCATAGCCAACTTTACTACTACGTCCTTAGCTGTCTGTTTGACCATCGTCTCATCTAAAATCTCTTCAACTTCTAACTTGTATATATGGATTTCCTACTTTCTAACGGGGGAAGGAAAGTTTCATTCAGCTTTTGGTTAACCGAAATAGAAGTAGAATGAATATGTGTTGTATACTTATGCAGATTTCTGGAGGTTACAAGTTTGCTTCTCTGGTGGACAAGCTTATCACAAAGAGAGGTGTTGACAGAGTATTTTGTTGCAACAATTCAAATGTTTCCCCGCTGTCTGAAGAAACAGTGGAAGAGGTGACCCATCGAGCGTGGCTTGCTGCTGAAATGTTATGCACCTGGGAATGGCCTGGAGGCAGTTCCATCACTACGTTCTTACCACTGTTGAGTGCATGTGCTAAAAGTGAAGTATATCCTCCTAAGGAAGGTTTACTAGATTCCATTTTTGACATTTTACTAGATGCTGCTCTGGTTCGAGGAGGAAGTAGAGCACAGAGCTTTCCCAATTTTTATGGCACTACTGCTGATGAAGTGAAAAACATTAAAGAGCCCTTTGTAAGGGCTCTTTTGTCTTTGGTTGTGACCCTTTTCAATGATGATGTATGGAAGTATGACAAAGCAAGGACCTTATTTCAAGTTCTTATCAATAAGCTTATGATTGGTGATACTGTCAGCATAAACTGTCTTCAGATTCTTCCTTTGATAATGAGAATTCTTATCCAACCATTATGTCGGAGCCATAAAAATTTCACTGATTTGGAGTCACTAGCTTTAGAGAATGATGAGGTGCAAGAAACAATTATGGGCTGGTTACAGAGAATATTGTCATTCCCACCTCTGCTCACATGGCAATGGGACAATGGTAAGTAATTAGTTTTCCAAATTTGCAACAAATTGCCTTTTATGTTATTCATGATGCCTATGTAGTAATATCTAATGATCTTCTTGACGTGCTGAATGTTACTTCTATCTGAATCAACATTTGTCGGTACTATTTTGGTGAATAAGGATAAAGGAGTATCTCCGGTCTAGGCCTGTCTAATTTTTTATGAAAATTAATTTAATTTTATAGTTATTTGACGAATTTTATAAAATGATATGCTAGAAAACATGAATTGAGAGTTATGCCGTCCTTGAGCAATTGTGTTCGTTTTCTTCTGGGGTACACTGAAGGACCCTGGACATGTAGTGCTGCTGATTGTACTATTGAATGAGCGTCTTTCTTTTGGTTATTGATGTAGACATGGAGGAGTGGTTCCAGTTGGTTGTATCTTGTTATCCAATAGGTGCAACAGACAGATCAAATGCGCCAAAACCAGAAAGGAAGATCAGCCTCAGGGAGAAGACGCTCTTGCTTGATTTCTTTCGAAAGCAGAGAGTCAGTATTGACTTGTCAAATGCTTCGAATCATCTGCAGATGTTGCTGTCAAAGCTAATAGTCTTTTCAGTTGGTTATTGTGCCAATGACTTCAATGAAGAAGATTGGGACTTCGTTTTGTCTATGACAAGGTTTTGGATTCAATCAGCAGTTGTAATGATGGAGGATGTTGTAGAGAATGTAAACGATGTGATAACTGACGACTCTTGTTCTGATAAGTCGGATTTTAGCATCATTGAGAAGCTTGAGCAAATTGTTTTAATTAAGGACCATAATCGACTAGACACAGCCAAATCTGCACTTCTAGCATATTCTTCTTTCTCCGGTGTCCAACTAGCAAAAGTTGTAGATGATCAAGATCCTTCAAGAACTGAGAAATGGGAATCCACAAAAGATAGAATAACCGGGGGTATACTTAGGATCTTTTTATGTGCTGGTCTTGCTGAGGCCATTGCAAGTTTACACTCTCATGAGGCTGCTTCTGTTGTAGCGTTGTCATTGCTTGATAATCTTTACTTTTGGGAGTCAGTAGCGCGTGGAGTTAATGAATCCTCTCCCCTTGCTAGAGAAAGAGCAGTGAGGTCGGTAGATTGTTGGGGTCTGAGCAAAGGATCTATAAGTTCACTTTATGCCATTTTATTCTCTCCCAAGCCAGCACCACCGTTGCAGTTTGCTGCTTACAGAATGCTTTCCAGTGAACCTGTTTCTCACATGGCTATCAGAGAAGAAACTATGATTACCTTGGATGGCGAGCAGGATTCCAGCAAGATTGATCTTTTATCAGAGCAAAATGTCCATTTGAAGGAGGAAATATCATCCATGATTGAGAAATCCCGTAAGATGTTTGAGATGGATTTGCTGGCAGAAGAACGGGTATTAATGTTTGGTCAATGAGCATCTCATTTCATTCATATTGATCTCATATAATGTTAGATCAGCCACCTGCATAGTCTAGGCTCTTCCATGTTTGAACAGACTGATGTGGTCATGAAATACCTTTTCATTCGATGTTTCTTTTGCAGGTGCACATACTTCTTGCTTGGTCCTTGTTGCTGTCACATATATGGTCTTTACCATCTTCACCTGCAAGAGAGAGATTGGTTCAATATATACATAATTCTGTTGATCCAGTTATTATTGACTGCCTGTTCCAGCATATTTTGGATGTGGCAGTACCATCTAATCAGAAAAAGAAAGACACAGAGTTTCCTGCTGGGGTATATGAGGCTGCAAAAGAGGCCATCACTAGAGGCTGTTTGCTGTCTTCAGTGGAATCTCTTTGGCCTATTGAGCCACTGACAATGGCATCACTTGCTGGAGCAATTTTTGGATTGATGCTGCGTCTTCTTCCTGCCTACGTGCGAGAGTGGTTTGGATATCTGCGTGACCGGTCAACAATTGAATATTTCACAAAAACATGGTGCAGCCCTCCCTTAATCTCAAATGAGTTATCCCAGGTGTGTGTAATTTGATTAAGATGATGTCAGGTATTTTCTGTTGAAGGACTTCATGAAATTCGTCGGGTTCTGGATGAAAATGTTACTATTATAAGTGGCCAAGCAGTTGTATGTCCAAGAGAGTTTCCTTACGGCAAACTTTCCTTAATGTCTGATTAGTTGGATGATCGACTGCTTCCTTTTGAAATTGTCTGACGCATCAATACTTGTTGCAGATCAAGAAAGCCAGCTTTGTAGATGAAAACTTTTCGATTCGGGTAAGCAAAGCAGCAAATGAGGTTGTTGCTACCTATACAAAGGAAGAGACTGGATTTGACCTTGTCATTCGTCTTCCTGCATCATACCCATTACAGCAAGTTGATGTCGACTGTCCAAGGAGTAAGGGTATTAGTGAAGACAAGCAGAGGAAGTGGTTATTGTCCATGATGTCATTCGTACGCAATCAGGTAAATGCTTTGTATGAGTTTTTAGCTCACTGTATATTTTTATTGCCTTTTGGAAGCTGAGGTTCGGGAATTTTAAGCTGGGTACTTTTATGTGATTGACAAGTTCGAGCGCTGTATTTTAGGAGGTCAAAATGAGCTCCCTCCAAGCCTTCTTTATGCACAGGAAATATATGTGGGAGTGCGCCGTAGGATGTGATGATCCAGCAGTAGTAATATTAGTTATTAAAGCCTCAATGGACCTGGACCTGGGCACGTGTGCCAGGGTCCTGTGCCTGGCCTCGATGGACCCAGGTCTGGGCATCGGGGTTAGAGACTTGGCCTGCATGGACCGGGCACCGGCACTGATGTCCTGGGCCCAGTCTCGATGGACTTGGGCCTGTCGCCACCCGGGGTCGGCCTCAATGGACCCAAGCCTGGGCGCCAGGGAGCTGGGCAGGGTCACCGGGTTCTCGGGCCCGGCTTCTGTGAACTCGGGACTGATGCTCGTGCTTGGGAGCTGGGCGCGGGACCCAGTGCCCGTGCCTGATTCCTCGGCTACCCATGCGCGAGTCATTAGCACCCAGATAGTTTATGTCTATTTAGGAAAGTCAAATCAGATTTACAACGGAAATAGTTTCTAGTTCATTTTTCAAGTTTTAGTCAAACACCAGAAAATGACTTGTTGGAAAACACTTTTCAGAATTGTCACATTTTTTGCGAAATAAATAGAGCCTAAAAGTTCCTATACCATCTGCTCCTCCATATTCTCCTAATTTTTTTTTTTTTTGGACCATATTCTCCTAATTTAGGGGAAATGAGTGGCTAATATTTATAAGCTGACGGAAGGATATTTTGAAATTTATGACATTTATAAGCTGACGGAACGATATCTTGAAATTTATTACTATGTCTTCATGTCGTGCAGAATGGAGCTTTAGCTGAAGCTATTCGAATATGGAAACGGAATATCGACAAGAAATTTGAAGGTGTTGAAGAATGCCCTATCTGCTACAGCGTTATCCACACAGAGAACCATAGCCTTCCAAGCAAGGCTTGCAAAGTCTGCAAACATAAATTCCACAGTAAATGCATTTTCAAGTGGTTCAATACTTCACAAAAGTCAAATTGCCCTCTATGCCAATCTACTTTCCTATGAGAGATTAGAAATGCAATATGGATTTGGAATTTATTTATGGGTGCCACCATGTGGATTGGTGATGATGATCTGCCACTGTATGGTGCATACCCACTGAAGGTCATTGAGTTGGGAATTCATTGGCTGAGCAAGTATCGACATTATCTGTTCGCAGTGGCTGGATATCTTCCTAGGTAGAGTTGTGCGATGGTTAACATGCTAAGTTGTGGGTATTCTCCCCCTCTCTCTCAGACATGCGTGCCCATACACAGAGCCATCACTAATTTTACCCTCTCTTTTGTTTCTCTAGAAGAGCTTTTCCATGGCATGGCAATGGAAGCTAAGATCAGAAATGCAGCAAAAATTGTATCTTCAGATGATTTCATGAATGCCTTTTGTGAATGAGAAGAATGCCTCCCATCTCAAGTTCTGTATCTGCTAGGTCAGTCGTCGTAGCTTCTTCTCATGACCCGACCATGTACGTTATATATGAGATGCGCTTTTTGACATTCAAATTGTACATGTGATTTGTTCATAGCGAGAAAGTATGTGGTCATACAGGGGAAGCATGATTTTTTTTTTAGCTTTCTGAGATTATAAACACATCATTGGGCACTCCACACTTTCTGCTAGAAATAGTGATTCAAGTGATACCCGTTATATGTAGTGGTTTATGATATTCTAGTTTTGTTTTTTTCAACAGTGTAATAAGATTGTACTTTGTTCCTTTCAAATGGATACTTTGCATCATTTGAGTTATTATTTGGGTGGCTAATGCGATAATGTCTGTGGTGGAGAAAATAGTAATGTGCAACTATCATGGACTCTTAACAAAAGAAGAATGATAGAATTTCTTTTTCATGGTGCGCTAATCCCCACGTAAATAGTTCACACACTAAAGGCAAAAGCAGAGGAATGTAATCAGAAGAAATGTGACAGAACGGAAAGTCGACCCAACTAGGATCAAAGGCCACCAGCCTACCACCATACGGAGGGGGCATTCGAAAGTTCATGTGAATTACTCTTACTAATTTGGATTTCAACCCAGATTCACTTAACTGAGTGTTATTTGATAATTGTGTGAAAGACTTGCATAAGGAAATTGATAAAACAGTGGAAAGAGAAACTGGGGGGAATAAAAAAAAAGCTCCACTAAAATGGTGCATTTTCATGTTTTTCCGTTTTAGAAAGACGTCAGGATTCCAAAAGGTCCAATATCTGTGCTAAAAAAATTTCTGTGCACGTGCAGGCTTCCTGATTTTTTGTGAACTAAAAGTAGGTTTTATGCAACTCGGCTTGGCTTCAAGGGGAAAAAGAACAAAAAGGCAAAAAGGTTGCCAGGGTGAAGGTTGAATTTCCGGGTACAAGGCGCGCATGGCAACACTTCCGCTTTAAAAATCAACTTCTGACTAAAAGTTATATTTTTTTTACATTTGCTTTTGAGTAAAGGTTTATTGCTCTACTTCTGCTTCATAAGTTGATTTCTAGTAAGAGAAAAGCGCTTGATATTAGGACAAATTTTCTGCTTTTGGAACAGAAATTCGTTTGGTAACGATAAAAAATTTTACTTCTAAAACATTATTAACACAAAATATTTTATGAAGAATTATTATCGGCGCCCAAAAAATTTCTACTTTATTTTTATTTTTTTAATTTCTTTTAAAAAAAATTTGATTTTTTTTTTACTCGGGCTGTCATATACGGCGACAAGCGGTGGTCGCAGTGGTAGGCGGTGGTCGTGGGGGCGGTCGGTGGCTAGCGGGGAGTGGCAGTGGGCGGTGGTCGGCGGTGGGTGGCGACGGCGGAGTTGTGGTTGGGAGAGAGATGAAAATGAAAAAAAGGATGAAGTGATAGAAATATTGATGTTGAGAGATTTCTATTTTTGAAAGAGCAATAACTTTTTTTAACTTCTAAAATTGGGTAAAAAATAACTTCAAAAGTAGAATTTATTTTAGAAGTAGAAGAGTAATGTTGCATAACTAAATGGATTTCTACTTCAAAAATTGTATTACAATACGAATTTCTGCTTCAGATAGAATTTTATTTTAGAAGTAGAAGAGTAATGTTGCATAACTAAATGGATTTCTACTTCAAAAATTGCATTATCATACGGATTTCTGCTCCAGAAACACTTCTGAAACAGAAATTCACTTCCGTAAGTGTTACCATGCACGTCCTTAATTTTCCTTGTTTCCTGCCCATGGGCATGAGCATCGAGGCTTTGCTATCGAAGGCTCATGAAACATCCTGAAAGCCTTATAAAAGTGCTATGAACGGTTTGAGATGAGGTTTTGCAAAACAATTTACATGTAGTTGGTGGGATTGAAATAGGCAACCTCAAGTTTTTGAGCAATAAATCCCTCTCATCGACTGCGCTGATTGTGGGGATAATATTTTCTATATTTTAACGATCCTTTTGTGTATCAGTCTTGTGAATCTAAATTGTCTGTTAACTCCAAAATGGTGAGAACATAATGCCTTATAAACGGGTACAATTAAATTCTTAATGAGTTCAGGTTAATTATCAATTTTAGATGTCCTATATGCCAAATCTAACTTTATGGAGATACCACAATCATATTTTTTAGGAAAAAAAATTCATATAAGGGCCCCGAGTATCCTCATTTTCTCAAATAAAAACATGGAGTGGATTTCATTTCAAATAAGAATATGAAGTGCCTTCATTATTTCAGCCAAGGGCCCGAAGTGAATATTATTTTAAATAAGGATATGAAGTCACTATATCAATCTTAAAA
Source organism: Rhodamnia argentea (assembly GCF_020921035.1). Taxonomy (NCBI): domain Eukaryota; kingdom Viridiplantae; phylum Streptophyta; class Magnoliopsida; order Myrtales; family Myrtaceae; genus Rhodamnia; species Rhodamnia argentea. Next base: position 9,105,038 of record NC_063157.1, on the reverse strand, counting down.
AAGAGGCCTCTCACCAATTGGTCATTTTAACTTATTTTGTCTATTTTTCTCTTTTAATTTTTTAAAAAATTAAAAAATAAAAAAAATAAAGAAACACAAGCGGGAGGTAGCCCTCCCACTTGTGGACGCCGCCGGACCTAGGCGAGGGTCGCCGCCTTGGCCAACGACCCTCTCCCGGCTGGCCTTGGCCTCCGGCCGACGAGATCGTTGGCTCTCGTTAATCTCGCCGACCATTGCTACCACCCCCACCGACAAGAGGATAGCCCACCCACCTATGTTTCCTTTTTTGTTGTTGTATTTCTTAATTTCATTGAACTAAAAATAAAAATAAAATTGTATTTTGATGAAAATATCCTTGATTGGCCGGAACATTTGTTGGTCGGCCAGCCAATCGGCGAAGTCAAGCCTTTATTTGAAACAGTCATAACCACTTCAGGTCCTTATTTGAAATAATGATGGCACTTCAGGCCTTTATTTGAAACAAGGACCACTTTAAGCCCTTATTTGAGAAAATGAAGGCATTTCAGGTCATTTATTTTAAATTGTCCTTATTTTTCACATTTACTATGTATTTTCCCTAAAGATGACAGCGGTAAGGATTTCGGAGAGCTTATTCCATCCGACACTTGTCTTTTGCAATATCCATTTCCAATCCAATAAAATCTTATTAATTGTTCTCCAAATCCTCTACACTTTGATTAATCAATACCTGTCGGAATCTCAAAGGTTTCGGCGACCATCTTTCCTACATAATAATTACAATATGATCTAAATTCTACCAATATATCATTTTGATTGAATATCCATAGCCATGAACTTGAAGATTATACAATTCGGAACCATATCACATCTCGGATATGATGAAATAGGATGAATTGAGACATCTCAATTCCATATTGGTCCCTAAGTGCGAAAAGGATTGTGGATGTTGTAGAATAATTTAGAGGAGCATAAGCCATTTCTATTTTCACATATACGAAACTACAAACGTGACATCATGTTCCCCAAAAGAGCACATTTTTTTTTTTTTCAGAATGGCTCGTTGGGTTCGGGATTCAGATTACCCATGACAAAATCCCAAATCTGTCTCAATTCCTATAGGTTTTGTATGTATTACCCCGAACCCGTCCCACAATCTTAAGTCGCAACCCATTTTAAACGTATTAAGATCCGAGATGGGTCGAGTACCCTGTTAGACCCGACCCATTGCCTTCCCAAAAATCATACTTTCAAATTTTTGTATGCTACTTTCCTCTTTGAATTTATTAGACAAGAGAAAACCATCGATAAAGTTCCAACAATTTTTGTGAATTTAATTCTAAACATTTTGACGATTTGTCAAAGTAGCCATTGTGAATAATTTTGATTGGAAATTGCTGACCTCACAATTTAGTCAGTGTTTGTGGTCTTACGTAGTATGATCGGTGTTAACGTGGATAATTTTTGTAAATTTTTCAGGATTTTTTCTTTTTCTTCGTTCTTCAATAGCAAGTCGCCAAGGCTTGGCACCGGCCACAGGCGAGAGCCGCTGTTGACACCTACATTATTGCGACCCATTTAGGGTCTGTTTGGTAAAGTCTTTTATTCTTTATTTTTCCGTTCTTTTGTTTCCTGAAATAGAAAAAGAACAGAAATCCGTTTGTGTACTTTAATTGATTTTTTTTTCCTTGAGAACAGAAATAAGAAGTAAAAGAAAAGTAGTTTCTTTGTTTCGGAGAACAAAAGAGAAATAATGTCATTTTAAAAAGATAAAAAACAAGCTCGGTGTAACTTAATGCTCGTCTTTATAACCACAAGTCCCTCATTGGTCACCGCCCCCGTTCTCGGTCACCGCCCCCATTGCTAGTCATCAATTGCTGCCGTCGCGGCGGCCACTGGTTGCCAATCACCGTAGCTGGTCGCTAATCGCCGCAGGTCGCCGCTGCAATTCACCAGTCCTTATTGCCTCTACTGACATTTTTATAATTAAATTAAAAAAACTTGAGAATAGAAATTTTTAGGGTCATACTAAATGTATTTCTGTTATTTTATTTTATTTCGAGATTAGAAATTCTGTGCAGTTACAAAATGCGTTCTTCTATTCAGAAATTAGGGGTGAACATGATTCCAGGGTAGAACCGAGAACCTGGAACCGGAACCCGTAGGATTCACTCTGATTCCAGGTTCCAAGGTATGTAGGGTAGGTTCCATGTTCCAAAAATTGAGGAACCTGCTCCAACAGATAGGTTCCAGGTTCCACTACCTAGAACCCGGACCCTAGATTCCGAAATAAATTTTTATATTTTTCTTGATATATATTTTTGCACAATTATACAATGTTCTATGGCATCCGATGATGAGTGTATAATTTGGAGCCAAACAATTTTTTATGTTTCAGGTTCCAAAAAAAGATAAACGTGCTCCAATGGATTGGTTTCATGTTCTAAATGTAACCTATACATAGCCTAAAATCACTCACATCTACTTTCTCTTAGATGTTGTAGCGTTCACTCTCATTTTGCTTAACTAAAAATAAAAAAATAAAAGAAATTGATAGGTTCTTGAGTACCCTGGAACCGCCCTTAGAACCTGTGATAGGGTAGGTTCCAGATTCCAAGGTGTGATGGGTAGGTTCCAGGTTCTAAAAATGAGAAACCTGTTCCGACAGGTAGGTTTCGGGTTCCATGTGAAACCCGTAAGAAACATGGAACCGCTCACCCCTATTAGAAACTGTTTCTGAAAACATAATAAAAAGAAATTATTTCAGCTCAGAAATTGTTTCCGGGAACAAAAACGTTACTATTCGCACCTTAGTTATTCATTGCACAATAATTAGGGATAGACTCCCATCCTAAACAAAATTAGTAATTAATTGCATATAGATATTAGGAACATTTGCATATTTATCGTACCGGCGGTGAGTGGACTTAAGGGAATAGTTCTGAACTTAACTAATAAACTGGACAAAGCCCGTATATATTAAATCCAGTGTAATTGAATCCTCGAATCCATTTAGTCTCCAGTTTGTTTAAGTCACGCATACTCTCATACTTTACTTAAGTATCTAATCAATCTGTCAATAATTAATGATTAGTTCCGACTCCGAAATGAATTGAATTTGGCATGCTAAATGGCACAAGTTGCATTGGGTAGCACTTGAGAGGACTCGAGCCGACTTTTCGGACTTAGCAATCCCTCAACTTACAATTTTTTGAACGGTCACGATAGTCGTCATGCCCTCTTTGGCAACTAAAAGCATCGCCCTTTCTTGGGGTTAGTGATGCCCTTGCTAGAGGTTGACGAGAGTGTTGCCGCCTCGCTTGCAGCCTCCAACCTGCGAAATAGGATGGAAGAAAAAAAATAAAAATCAAAGAGAAGAAAAGGAAAAAAAATTCATATTTTTTTAAAAAAAATTATAAAAATCGTTTACATCGGCGTCGACCATGCCACGTAAGACATCTGTTGTCCACATCATTGATTACCGCCCGAAGAAGAATTTGTTTGACAAACCGTCAAAAGGGTTGGGACCGGACTATCGCCAAATTAAAAATTGTATGACTAAATTAGCTGTCGAACGGTAGGTTTAACAGTTATTGAGCAATGATCTAAATTAGAGCATGGTCGTGGCATTTCCTCTTCACAATTAGTTGCAGTTGGCTTTGGCTCGAGTTGGGGGGCCACTTATCAACATCTTTTTCTTTCTATTTTTTCCATCAGCAAGCAATTTATTTGAAGAAAACTTCAGGGTACAATATTTGAGAGGAGGAGCAACTAAAATATGGATGGTCTCGAGATTCATGAGAATCATAACAAAGAACACAATCAGAAGTCAATGCAAATTCCACTTTTGTTGCGTCTCCTTGGCAAAATAGCCTGTCATGCATTGTTGCTAACCGAGCAATGAAACCATTGTTAATACAGGGCGCAACCACAATAAAATAGAGCGTAAAAACAAGAAAGAGGAAATCGATACATAAGGATCTTTTAGTTCACCCTTAAACTAGTGCTAAATCCAGTAGTGGATTCTAGTATAATTAACGCATTGTATCTCTCTATTACATCACTCAATTACAAACGAATAAGATATTATATAGTCATAGCTATTCACAGCTCATGTCCAAACTACCAATAATATATGGATCCAAATGATAAAAGCTTTCATGTGTCTCTTGCTTTCCTATCGATGGAGAATATAAATCGCACCCAACAACTATATCTGAGGAAGATCATGGAAAGTCGGCTTGTGGAGCCTCAGTTCTCAACTAATTAGGTATTGGAGATGGAAAATTTCCTTTCCCTTCTCTCCCCTTCATCCTCCTTTTCTTTTAGCATAGCTTTAATTGGAATCCCTATACAAGTTAGTTATCCCAACGTCTGATTGCATAATACAATCCCCTTGGAAGAATGCCTTCACGAGTTGGACATATGCACAATGCTCATTAAATTTAAGTTAAATGTTAAACATTTATGAATTATTCTACAGGAAATTCTACCTATGGTCCTCAAATTTCTAGGGCTGTACTAGATTGCCTCACCCACGTTGCAAAATTTTCAATTCGACCCTCGAATTTTGGAAATCGCCAAACCGGTTGTGACATATCCTTGGCATCGACTCCGACAAAGTTTTACTTGGACCTACGACCGCGTCATAACTGGTGACTGATTATACGACACGTATATAAAAAAATGGAAAGGAGTCGGTGGCAAATGCGCATCATATACAATTCTGAAACATTATTATGATTATTTCCTATTTTTTTCTCGCATGTAGATAAATGATATATGACTAATTTGCCTTCCACAACTAGTCGGATGGTCGGACTTGGGAGAAAAATTTGGTCGAAGGTGATGAATTTCATTTAGGAAGCTGCTAGTCCGACGCCTAACAAGATCAGTCGCTTATTTTTGATTGCACGATTTCATAATCAAGGAGTTTTTTTATGCAAAATATGCAGTGATGGTGTGTCAATCTAAGGTTCGGATTGTACTATCCCTAACAGTATTGTCAGGAAAGTATTTTCCTTACATTTATCATCAAAATCGAGTCGACTTGCCTAACATGATCGGCAAGTGACTTTCGTTGGCCTACAAATTATGTAACCCAAAAATGATAGTACAACCTATCTAATAACAGATATTCATAGGATCTTTTGTTCATTGGACACACTCATCCATTTACACTGGACATGTTTTTTTTACCATGCGTCATGAAATCAATTTTAATTTGATTTCAATAGATCGATTTGCTTGTATTCTCTCAAATTGCTCTCTTCAAGTACATGTTTCCGTCTACAATCTCTGCGTTATCCAATGATAGAGGAGACTCGTTCAGTTTTTGTTGCTCAATTTCTTGCCAAATTCGTGGCTTTAAAGTTTGGATCGAATCTCAAGATTTTTTCATATATGAGAGGGAAGATTGACTCGAGAATGCCCGGGATTAGGGTTTTCTAACAAAACTTGGTGAGAGAAACATGAGTCGTGTCTTCGGGTTTTGAGAACACATCAGCGAATGATTGTAACTCTGTAACTTTGCTATAAATAGTGGATCTTTCGCGGCTCGCTCTACCTGTGGAGTAGGTACCGACACTCACGTTATTTTCACAATAAGACTTTTGTTTCATACATGAAAAGAGAACGAAATGCAAAAGGGAATGGAACACACGGCGATCAGACAGCGAGGATGATGTCGGGTAGGGAGCGGTTACGATGCAGCCGCGGCTCGCTCTGCCACACCCTAACCTCTCTACCAAAGGACCGGACGAGCACGGTGAGCCACGTGTTGAAGTACTCGCGGAACTCGGCGACGACGGGGCGGGAACCCTCCATCTTGAGGGCCCAAACGTGCACCCAGTAGGCGTCCAGCCCATCCCAACCCTCGACGATGACCCGGTCGCGGAATGCCGTGATCCTCCTGGGCTTGAACCTGAACTTGCGGTCCTCCGGCTCGCGCCGCCAGTGGTGACCCGTGAGCGCCCGCATCATGTACTGGCATTGCGGAGGCCCATGGTACCGCCACTCCAAGTCGTCGCTCGACGTCACTAGCTTCGAGACGGCATCCCCATCACCGGCCGCCAACGCCTTGTACAGCATGGCCACCACCTTCTTGTTCAGCGCCTTGTGAGTAGGGTTTCCACCGCCATCTTCTTCCGCCATCTCCATTCCCGTGGGAGATCCGACAAGCCAGCTCTACTTATATATACATAGCAAACCGAGGGTTCCACAAAGTCAACAACTAATTAAATAACTGTTCGACGAGAAACACTACCCCAAAAGAAAATTTAGCGACGATCCGTAGCATAACTAGGGTGGTGATTTCTTTAACAAATTGCATGCATGATCTTACGTAACATCTAGTGAACTCCAATAAAACTAAGGAACAAAAACAACTGTCGAGATTCATTCGATTTCCTCGAAACGTGCTAATCTGGGGAGCAGATTCATCCTTGCACCTGATCAAGACAAAAGCTCTTTTGAAATTGGTCGCCAAATGTGACGACACAACCCTTTAAATTAAACTTCTTTTTCGATTAGACAACGACTCTGAACGTACCACTATTTAAAAGTCCCGGTGCTAACTAAGTGAAAGGCGATAAAATACATAATTACGCCAGCGCATACTAATTGTGACTTTGTTAGCATCCTTGATTATGAAATCTACATGCATAGCTGACCGCCTAACACGCTTTTTGGCTAAATTATACAACTACCGCCCACATGAATACGTTAGGTAACCTGGAAACACCCTATCGACTGGCTAAGTTTAAGACATCAGATTGCGCATGTGGTGTTGGCACAGAACAATTTGGACACGGTTTGTGGGATTTGAATGAGTGACCTTCGGTTCACGAGCTTCTCCCGGACGCTCCAATCGATTACGCTAATGGTGAGGGTTGATTAAGTTGAATTGCATTAACGGTACGTAAAGACCATCATCAAGAACATCTGGTAATGTATGCGTGGGTGAAGAGGCCGAAGCCGATTCCAAACAAAACATAAGTTTACTTTACCGTCTTACGCAAAAGCAATGAGCATACACAATACAGGGAAAATTACAAAACCCATCTTGAGGTTGGCACTCACATATGAAAAACTCATCTTCACTTTCAAAAATTTTCATTTTGGATCTCCGCCGAACTAAAAAGATACATCTACCCTTAAACCTTACACCCATCTCTCTACCCTACGCTCACCTCACAACGGACTCTCTCTCGCTCGCGCGCTCTCTCTCTCTCTCTCTCTCCAATGGCCGCCCGACGCTGCCTCGGGTGCCTTTCGCCTCTGAATTAACCCCTCGGCCCTGACAACCCTCCCTCACTCCTCTCTCTCATGGAGCTCGCGGCTTGCGGAACTCTTGCTTGCCATGAGCTTGATCGGGGGGGCTCGTCAAAGCTCACAACGGCTATGTGAACTTTGGGACATGTCTTGCAAGTCTCCCATGGTGACAGCTATTGGAGACCAGGGCTCGACCTGATAAGGTTACTCGACCTCGATCGTAGACCAAATTCGAGGCAGCGACGATCGTTGACCTCAAGTTTTAGGTCAGCAACGATTGGGAGTTAGGTCAGTTGGCGGTTGGGGGTGGCATCCGGCCGGTGATGGGATAGGAGAGAGAAATGCATATTAGGGTTTTTGGGTCTTTTCTTTTTTTTACAATGGCGGTCTAGGAAAGAAAAAAGGGGAAATACTTCAACTGATTGTGATAATATTGTTATAGACGATACAATCTCAACTATAGATTCATATACCATCACCGTGTGTTTTGCATAAATCACTCATTGATTGGGAGAACGTGGAGTTAGAAATAATTGATAGTATTGCCAAACTGTCAGACTAGCGACTTCCAAAGAAAAAATGACAATTCCTATATATTAAAGAAAAATTATCTAAAAATTCATAAACGTATTGCATTATTGCCAATTGAGTCTTAAACCTTATAATTTTGCTAATTGAGTCCTAAATTTTTTCACCTTTCATCAATTGAGTCCATCCGAGCATTTTTTATTGGAAATCATTGACATAGATGCCAGACATCTTATATGGCATTGACGACGCTGGCAATGATAATTTTTTAATAATATTATAATATATATTTTTTGAATTTTATTTATTCTTTCTTTATTTCTTTCTTTTCTTTTTTCTTTCTTTTCAATAATTTTTTTTTTCTGTTCAAAGGGCCGGTGGGCCAATCGGTCACTGGCTGGGGGCATTTGGCCTCCCCTCGGTCGCGGGCAAGTGGTCGCATCCCCTCTGAATATGCGAATCAGAGATTTCAAAAGCGAGCATGAAATATGATTTGCAGATGCAGACGTCAGGATGCTTTTTACAATTATCCCGATAAAACTTCAGATGGAAAGCATGCGCCAAACTGTGAATATGCCATCTGTTTATGCGCTTCTGGAAGATCTCCTCCATCACTCGCCAGCATCACATTTGAATTTGATGTGGATGACCCACCATGCCTGCCCAATCGAGTGAACGAGTCAACTGTTTCGGCTGACGTCTGTACAGCATATTATACCTAAAAAATTTTTAAATAAAGACATGAAGTGCTCTTATTTCCTCAAAAAAAGTCTAAAATAAATTTTATTTTAAATAAGAGCTTAAAACGCCCTCTTTATTTCAAAGAAAAGCTTGATCAAAGACATTTTATTCATTTTATATTTTGATTTCTTTTTTTTTCTTTTTTTTTTCTTTTCTCCCATTTTTCTCTTTACCTAACACAAGGGTATGGCCTTAACGGGTTTCAAGAACCGGACAAGACACATCGCAATCAGTAAGATCATTCAGCAAATTGGTTCAACACTTCTTATTCATATCAAATTTAAACTAAGTACATCATTCCTTTATTTACACGGATTAAGCTGGGAAGATTTGCAAAGGAAGGTAATCTACTCTTGAGTACCAAACGCAAATATCATATTGGTATGCAGCCTGAATTCCCTGCTGCCATCCATATTCTCAGTCTCACCATCCTTGTCAAATTGGTGATGTGCGATAAGACCTATCCATCTTGTTAAATCGCGATGGTACATTGCTTTGAACTCGAAAGCAAACATTCCGATTGATAATCCCTCATTCACATAAAATCGAGAATGGATCATCTAATAACGAATCCTTAAAGGATTGTTGGGTCAAGAATTTGTATACTCTTCTGCACACCGACTTATCCGTAAGGGTTTGCCATAACAATTATGCTGCACAGGAATCGATGGATATGGCATTCTAATATTTTGAAAAATGTTTCAACCAATGAAGTGAGTATAACCCAATAAGTACGATCACTAGGCCGAACGACAAAACCTTCTATAGAATCGCAAAATTGGAGAAAAGCCCAACATCGTCCAATACAATCAAATAAAGCATAAAGTCTAATTTACCGCAATCAAGATCGATCGGAGCTTAACACTCACAATAATGAACCATAGCAAGTCTGGTAATAAGGACTAGGGATCTATTTGCCTTAGATTATTATTCAAACAAAATTGAAGTAGAAACGATGCATGAATGAGCTCGAATAGCCTTTCCTTCTTGGCGTGCGCGTGACTCGACTTGGGAAGCACCACACTCCTTGAGTTGGCTTGACAATCACGGATTCGACATGGCACGGCTTTGGTGAACATGCGGCGAGAGACACGGCGCGACAAGGAGTGGGGAAAGGGCGTAAGGGCTGTTTAGTTATCGTTCGTTATCGTCAGAAATGATGGGGAAGGCGCTATCTATAACGGAAAGGAGGCGACGACGATTAACGGCCGAGATGCCACGTGGTGACTTGTGGCACCGGCGAGCTGACACGTGTTGCCATGTGTGGTGCCACGTGGCATTGACGGTGATACGTGTCGACACGCATTGCCACATGTCGCCAATGGTCACCGTTGCGCGACACGCGTCATTTCTTGCTCTTGTTAGTCCCAATTTTTTGCGTATTTGCTCCAACAAGACCCAAATAAAACATATACTGTCCCTAAAAATAAATTCACCACAGCTATAATCTTTCTCAAAGCTCGTTTACCATACTATCGACTTGAGTCCGAGCGCTAATCTGCTCCTAACTTAAGTTGGTGAAAAAATTGGGTCATTACACTAACGAAGGGTAAATTTGTCACGGGAGTATTAATTTGGGGTTTTTGGTAGTAAAAAAATTAGTTTGGGACAAATTTGTCATAAATGTATTAGTTTGATATTTTTTCGTGATCAAAATATTAGCTTAGAATAAATTTATCACATACATATCAATCTGGAATTTTTGGTGATATTAATCCTAATAGTATTAGGCAAAATATGTCTTGATAGATGGTGCTTCGTTCCCCCACGAACGTGGAAATGCACGCGTCTGTCGCTCCACGAATAGAAAAATAAACTGGTCAACGCTCGAACATCATGGAGCTATACATATATTATAACATGCTTCAAAGTGTGCGATTTATCAGCTTAATTTAGCAGGGACGGTTGTCGAAATGTGAGCATTGACTCTTCCAACCTACGTGCGTACGACGTGAAAGAAATTGTCGAGAGAAATAACTAATAACTGTTGGTTTGCACCATGCTTTAGGTTTATGTGGTGCGCGTGGGTGTGGATCAATTGGTTTGATGCCAAAAATTTTCTCCCTTATGCTAGGGCTTATCTGCGGTATCTTCATGGGTTTGCTAAGCAAGAAGAAAAACATAAGTTTTGTTTTTGCGTCTACACACAGGTGATGTGGCGCCCAATCATCGCCCGCCGTCCGGCCGTCCTATATGAAACACCGATGTGGACAACTCTACTGAAACAACATCCTACATGGATTGTCACGTTGGTAACTTTCGACAGCAATCGACCAGAAAGACTATATTGGAATTTCGGGCAAAGGTTTAGAACCGTATTGATACAATTGAAATGTTTGGAATCTAAATTGGCATCCGCAAATTCCGCACTTTGGTTTAGGATTGGTTTGGTAATTTTCCCATATCTTTTAAATCATTCTTATGATTTTTTGAATTTGTAATGATTTTAAGCTCAATGCTAAATCGGAGTTTAGAGATAGACTACGATGGATACATATGAATCTCTTCTCCAATGCAAATCGAACTCAAAATCTCGCCGCCGCAGCTGCAGCCTCCATTGAAGGAATAATTTTTTATTTATATACATGTGAACCCAACATGATTGGGTGAAATGGTGTTAACCCCATAATAGTTTAATGCGTGGAGAAAGAAAATCCATAATTGGTGAACGAAGTGCAAAGATTGATCTAATTTTGTGTATAACTAGGGATAAAAGCAATGATAAACGTTCATGTGTATTTTGAAAATAAGCTATCGCGAACACTAGAAAATTAACCCATTCTGATTGATCACTCAAATTTTCGATTAAGTAACGATGAAAAGTTCATGTTGATGACTAATGACGAAAGCATGTAAGCTGTTAAGGAGACTTGAGTCACTGTTGATTTGTGCTCAAGCTGAAACCTAGTTATAAAAGCGAGTTAATTAATTTCTACAAGCAACATTTTATAATGACTTGTATGTTCAATTAATTCACAGAATAGATTTTCTTTAGTCGTCAATTGACTCTCAAATGCTTTTCGAGACGAATTATCCTAGGCTAATCTTGTCCGTTGACATAGCTCGGTCGTACTATGTCGTCGTGAATAATTAGCACCTTGACTATACCCGAGTTTTGCTAAATATCATATGATCATCTATAAATTTGACCTTACTACAATTTAATCGAGTTACAATAGAATCTAGGAAACTGTTACCGGCTTCATGAGACATGGTTTTGTCTTTGGAGAAGCTGGACGCATCAAGAAATTGGGTTTGAAGGGTGCAAAACGTGGCTCCTTTTGGGGAATATTGGACTTTTTGAAGGGTAAGTTGGTGGGCTTCATGTCCATATAGTTGGGTATCTCTACATAGTGGGCCTGAAAAACTAGGGTTTGTCCTCGTACAATTAATCAAAATCGGTGTGATGATGCATCATGAACAGGAAATTATGGTCTCAAGTTTAATTCGCCTCAGAAGTAACTTTCGTAAAACAGTAATTCCTCGTGAATCACCTAATCTAAACGTCGACTGTATATTTTTTGAGTGGGTTTTTTTTTTTTTTGGTCGGAATTTTGAGTGGATTGAAAACGTGATGTTAGTCCTGTTCCTAAAGGACGACTCAGGATCCCTGAAGAAAGTAGGGGTGAGCGTAATTTCGGAGTAGAATCGAAAATCGGAGAACTTCGATTTCAGATTTCAAATACAGGGTAGTATCCATGTTCCAAAAATTCAACTTGATTTTCCTTTATTTTTGGTGAGTTTTTGGGTATTAGAGATTTGGATTTCCTCTTTTCTATTACATAAATAAATTTACTCAGTATTGAAACTCTTTTTGTCAAAAACAAATTCACACATTTACACGTTAACCCTTGAACTTCATTGACAAAACATGCAATTTCCAAAAGACACGTTCAATGATTTCATTGATATTACTAAGGATCTCTAGGGCTTTGTTACATTCAAGATTTTACTTCTGACGTACTCCTTTGTTAAAAAGTCCAAATCAAAAGTTTAAACTGGTAGGTGTAGGGAGACCATATGAATATAAAGAGCATATAAAAATCTTTGTCAAGCGATATGAGATAATAACTTCAACATTCGTAATGGTATAAACTGTTGCAATGCACTACAATGGGGCCAAAGTCATAACCACGGCTTAACGCCTAGAGTTTAAGGTTTAGGGACTTAGGGTTTTATGGTACCATAAGAAGTCATATTATTTCCTAGGATTGACTAGAGCTGTCAATGTGGGTCATTGATTCACTTTTTAACTCACTTTTATACACTTGTATCATATATGGGTTCACTAAATTTTAAAAAAGGGTCAAATGTGGGTCCAAGATTATAAAAGCCTACTCAAATATGGATTTTAATGGGTTTTAGCTCAACTCATTTTCGATCCATGGATTATAGCTTTCCAAACCCCTATCGCTACCACCACCACTTGCCCGCCTTTGCCCACCACCTCTGCTCTCCCCGCCGCAGCCTACCACGCCTTACCGTCACCGCCCACCCGCTACGGGAGCACCCACCGCAGCCCACTATAGCTGCCTACCCCTGTCACTCGCCTACTACCACTACCGTTGCCCACCGCTGTCGCCTGCCCACTACCCACTACGGCTGCCCACCCCGCCACTCGCCCACTACTGCCGCCACCGCTTACTGCAGCCGCCCGCTCGCCGCCACCCGCCCACCGCCACTATCACCCGCGAGGCTCGAAGAACATAGTTTTGTTTCATGCACGCTTCTTCTCTCTCTCTCTCTCTCTCTCTCTCTCTCTCTCTCTCTCTCTCTCTCTCTCTCTCTCTCTCTCTCTAAGAACACAATTTTGTTCCATAACACTAGAAGAGCTACGCTGCTATTTCTAGTCCCCGCGTCCACTATCAATTCCTAGCAGCCATCGGACCGTGCGGCCCTCCTCTCGCTCCGAGCCGCCCTCCATGAGCTTTACTTGGGCGGCTTCAACTCTTGGACTGGTGCCAACTGTTGCTGCAATTGGTATGGCATCAATTGCGATGCCAAGACCTATTGCATAACCGACATCAACCTCCACGATGAGTAGGAGAATCCGATCTTCGAGCGGGCGAAGCGGCCCGGCCATATGATGAGTACTATCCGCCCTGTGATATGCAGGCTTAAGCGCATCACCAGCCTCACGATTTCCAACTGGAAGGGCATCATTGGCGAGAACCCCAGCTACATCACCACAAAGATCCAAGAACTTGACAAGCGGATGCTAACTTCTACATAATCACCAAACGGGTTAAAGTTCAAGATTGTGAAGGTTACAACCATTTAGCACTATTTTACTAGCAACTTAGGTAGTTGAACTTCCTTGACACAATTATGCATTCAACGCGCTACGAATTGAAGAAAAAAAAATGATAGAGAAGAATGTTGGGGTGTAGTTCATACTCCCTTGCGACGGGAAAGCACGTGGGTCCCGTTCTGGGGGAGCCGCTCCGGTAAGGGTCTCAAGGAGGTAGTACCCCCGGACACCAGAGGGCTTTTATGATTTATTACCATAATTTTTCATTAGTAATTCGAGTTTGGACTTATGAATAACTACTGCTATATATACTATTTTTTGCTTGTAATTGAGTAATGTAACGAGGGGTGCGAGATGCTAATTATAATGGAATTCTTTGCTGTATGTAGCCTTATTTTTAAGGGTGAATCAAGACAAAATCTCTTGTCTAAATTTTCTTTCTCTCACTCTTTTTACTTCGTTGTGATTATGCGCCAATCCTAACATCCGGTAATAGAGCGAGGTTTGAGGTTAGGGTTTCTTGGTGAATAGAAATCCGAAGAATCAAATCTTGAGAAGATATCAACCGGTCAATCGCGAATTGAAGTGGAGAAGTTTGGAGGAAAGGGTTTCAAGTTATGGAAGTTAAATATGGAGGCTTTGCTCGTGGACAGAGATCTGTGGTACATGATTGAAGAAGATAAACCTAAGCACATTATCAAGGAGAAGGCGAAGGAGGAGGAGATTGCGTCCGCATCCAATCAATTGAAGGCATGGATCAACATCGATCGAAAGGCGTGAAGCCCGACTTGGTTATGTCTTACTGATAACGTCTTGGTGAATATGACCTCCGAGAAGATGACGAAAGATCTCTAGACGAAGCTCGAAAGGCTTTATCAGAGTAAGTCGCTCATGAACAGGTTGTTTCTGCGGAAGCAACTTTATAATCTTCGGATGAGTGAAGGTGGTTCTTTTTCTGCACACTTGAATGAGTTTAATACTATATGTGGGCACCTTGCATGTATTGATGTTAATCTAAATGAGGAAGATAAAGCATGTACTTTGCTATGTTCATTACCAAATTCATGGGAACATATAATTGTTTCGATCAAACCGGTGTTGATGCGCAACGTTGTATCTGCTTTATCGTATGAGGAGATAAGGAGAGCAAGTTCTAATAATGCAACAAAAGAGGCTCTTTTCATAAGAGGAAGGAACAATGAACAATCTAAATTTAAATTTGGTGTTAGGAATAAGTCTAGAGAAAGACCTAAAAGTCGAGATTGATCCGAAATTAAGTGCTGAAAGTGTGGAAAAGCTGGACACTTGAAGAAGGATTGCAGAAGCAAAAGTGTGGGTCCGGAGAAGCGAGATATCGTCTAGTAAAAAGAAGGATGATGACAACAGTATGGAAGACATGTATCTCGTTTGTGACTCATCTCAAGTTGACCACGATGCATAGATAATTGATATTGGAACGTCTTTCCACATAACGGCTCATAGAGATTAGCTCTGCAGTTATGAGCTACATCAAGGAGGTACAATGCGGATGGGAGATAATACGACGCTTGACATTATCGGTCACGAAAAGATAAAGTTGAAGATGAAAAACGGGACAGTCAAGAATCTTCTAGATGTGATGCATATTTCTAGTCTTACTAGGAATCTTATTTCTGCGGGAACTATATCGGATGTTGGTATTACTTTCACCAATGACAAGTATTCATACAAGCTGACCCCGTAGATCTATGGTGATTGCTACGGGTTAATGCTGTGGAAAGCTGTGGAAATTGTTGGAAATTACAATAATCGGTGGTGAGAGCCATATCACGGAGCAGGTGGAAGAAGATTCCGTGATGTTGTGGTATCGGAGATTGGGTTATATCGATGAGAAAGTGCTGGTGACCCTTAATTCAAAGAAGATGGTGGATGGAATCCCAAGTTATTCTATGGATTTCAGATTTTGTGAACATTAACTACATGGGAAACAGAATTGGATATCTTTTGAATCTATAGAAGGAGGAGTAAAAAAGATTCTGGATTTAATCCACAGTGACATCTTCGGTCCTACACCTACAGCACAATTTGGAAAACCAAGGTATTATTTTTTTTACTAATGATTATTCCGGATATGTGTGGAAATATTTCTTGCCGAGAAAAGATGATGTGTTAGAAAAATTTAGCAACTTAAAAGCTTTATTGAAAAATCAATTTGATAGAAAGATTAAAGTTTTGCGGAATGACAATGAAGGAGATTTCTGTTTAGCGAAATTTGATCAATTCTGTGTGGCCACCGGCACAACAAATAAGAAAAAAAGGCCATATTCACCTTAGTAGCATGGGGTGGCAGAGAGCTTAATTGGTCTCTTATGGAAAAGGCCAGGAGTAAGTTGAGTAGTACAAGCTTAGCAGTTGAATTTTAGGCGTAAGTAGTGGCTCTTGCGTGTTATATGAAGAACAGGTTTCCCACATCATCTTTGAAGAATCGGACATCGTTTAAGGCACTGTTCGGGAAAAAGCTAGACATATCCCATGTTAGAATGTTTGGCTGTGAAGCGTATGTGCATGTGCCAAAGGAAAAAAAAAGGATAACTTTGAAAGCAAGTTAGAGAAATGTATTGTTATTGGGTACACGGATGGTATTAAACCGGTACTATACGTATGTCGCGACCTTGCTTTTGGCCTCCTCCGGAGGGTCCGGCGGGTTTAGAGGTATTGTCATCGGTCAATGGCATGAGTTCTCCCAAGTCCTACCTCGCATGACATTGGATTTCTTTTTACTGATTAGCAAATTAAAATGTTATTAAGAGTCGCCACTAGCTTATTGGGGTCGACTAGAAACCAATCGAGACACAGGAGGGTTATCTCGATTTCTACGCAACCAGAGCTTCTAGATTCGGATACCTAACCAGCCGATATTCCCTAAGGTAACCACACATTCTGCATATCATTTTAAACTCATCGCCTATCTAACAAGTACTAAATGATCATGCATAATGTTTTTCTGTCATTTCATGCAATTACCTATTTATCCTAACCTAACAATATAGGGAAAACGATTAATAGGCAATTTTTTAAAAGACTTTCGTAAACACACAATCAAATAAATATGTCAAATACAAAACTGGAATAAGCACATGCGGACCAAATCTATGATAGCGATATTTAAACAAATAATTTCGACGTGAAGGTCGAATCACAATAGTATCAGACCGGACTGCACATCAATCATCAATCATCAATCAACGCCAATTTAAGGCTTGAAAATTTACATTAGGGGTAAAAAGGTCATGAAATTTTTTTCTCATTTTCTGAATTTTTTTTTTCAGATTTTTTGGAATTTTTTTATTTCGAATTATTATTATTATTATTATTATTATTTAATTAATTAAAGGGAACCGGGCCCGGGTCGGGTTCTCGGACCCGAGCCTGGATCAGGCCGTCGGACTTGATCAGGCCCGGGAGAGAGGACCCAAACCGGGCCTGATTGACACAAAGAAGTTGAGGCCCATTTTGCTTTTATTCTCAACCGAACTAGGCTCCAGCCCTCCTGGCCCATCTGTCTCACGCCCAAAATAGCTCGAGCCCAGCAGTTTCTCTTTTTCTCATGCCAGCCCAATCGAACAGCCCACGGGGCCCATGACCAGCCCCTTTCTTGAACAAAACAACCCGAGCCCCAAAATCTTTTCTTCTCTCCACTTCAGCCCATTCGAGCCCAACCTCCTCTCTTCTATTCCGCCAGTCCATCCGCCCAGCCCAAAAAACTCTCTTCATTTTCTTTTGAACCAAGCCCCACGCACGAGTGGCCCAAACTACAGCCCAAGTAAACATCCGAATCCGCATCTCAGCCTAAATTCCACTATTCATCGTCTTCAAGGTTGCGACATCTTCTCATTGTCTACAACACCCGACTACGGCGCATTGCTGGACCTCCTACACCGACCGTCTCTGCCGCTCGCCTCGCAGCCGCACCGCCGGGATTCGTTCACCTCATCACCGCCGCAGCACGTCCACCGAACGGGTATCATTGTGTGTTGACGTTTGCATTGCCTCTACCCACGATCGTCATCGACCTACTCTCCCGACCGCCGTCCGTCACCTCCGGGTGTCAACAACCACCACCAGAATCCGCTCGGTTTGGTCTGCCTACTTCGAACGTGTGGTCCGCCTACTTCACAAGGCGCTACCGATCCGCTCCCGCATCGCCTTCTTCTATTTCGCGTTGGCGTCGCCGCTGTGTCACCTAGACCCACTCGGCCGGACGTCCCGGACTCCAACCTGCTCTGTCCACCTCGTGTCTAGTTGCGTTCGTTGGCACGTCGGATTGTCACTACTCGGAACCAGCGTCCCTTTGCTTGAGCTGGCATAGCATCTGTTCACGCTCGGGTCGCCTCAACCCGCGCTCGAATCGCCTCCGCGCACATTTTTATTTCCTTTTCTCTTTTGTTTTTTTTAATGTAAAAATTTCTCCTCTCTTTTCAGGGTCCAGTTCACGTTTCTTCTTCTTTGGCACCTCTTCACTTGCCAACCCAAGTACCACACGCAGAGATTAAGCCACCATTTAACCTTAAAGCTCTCAGTTTGAACAAACAGCTTTTATGGTCACATGGGGAGGGACATGACACATCGGCAAACGCAAGTGAAGATAGAACGAACCACTAAATCGACAAAATGAGTATGTGGCACTAACTAGAACTCTTACTAGCTGCACGAACGACTCGCCGGGCCAAAGAAACTGTCGGTCCCGGCCCGACGAGCCTTCGAGAATGAGAACCAAGCCAACCAAGGTAAACCGGACAAAAGCCAACCTGAACGGGCTCGATCGCTGTCAAACGTTCGCCGATCAACGGCCGGCGGCTACTAGATCGCTTCCCCTTCCATTTTTCTTTTCTTTCGCCTAAGCTTTTCTTTTTTTTTTCTTTTTAGGAATCGAACCCCCGTTCTCACGCGCCACTCTCAGTCTACTTATATCTTCATCCTGCCTCCTTCCCCAAGCTTGCTTCCGTGGACCGGAGCGAAAGTCGCTTGATGGGGACATGGGCGAACGAAGGCCAAAGGAGAGAAGTGAGATGTGATGGTGTGCAGAAGGTGACGTGAGAGACCAACGTGAGTGGACTGAAGAAGAAAAAATAAATGAGAGATGGACTTTGGGGGTTTGTGGGCCAGTGGACAAAAGAGAAGAACAATGGGCTGGAAAAGGGCTGTGGGAAATAAAGGGAAAAATGGGCTGTTCGCTTAGACCCATGCAAGAAGAAAGAAAGCTGGGCTTGCGGGGAAGAGAAAAAGGACTTGGGTGGGCCGCCAGTGCAAGCCTATTCGTGGGAAAGGGGAGAAAAGGCGGACCGAGCTTTGCCCGAGCGGGCTTGACTGGCCCGATCCGATTTTATTCCTTTTTTTTTTTCAATCATTTTCTTATAATAATTTTTTTTTTAGATTTATGTATTTTTCTTTTCTTTTCTATTCACAAAATAAAAACAATAAAACATGCATATTTCATAAATGAAACATATTCTATTTTACAGAGAAAAATAAAATAAAATAAAATAAAGTACGGGATCGCCAAAATTAGGTGTCAACAACGTATTATCTACAGCAGAGATGTGGTGTTCAAAGAGTTTACAATAAATCAGATTATTTCACGGGCTCATGAAGAACCACAGCCGGTTGAGTTAGATATTGGTTGGTAGGGAAAGACAGAGGCTACACAAGCTAAAATAGAAAATTCAGATTTTGAAGCTGATGAGCCCGATGTGGAGGATGATATTGTAGATTCCGATACTGAGTTTGAAGTTGAAGCACCACTTGAACTGGTCTTAAGAAGGTTCACACGGAAGAGAAGACCACTTGAGAGGTATACCTTATTTTCCAGAAATTAAAATTGTGCTATGATTGTTACCGGTGATGATCCAAATAATTTTACGGAAGTAAGAAGCACGGAAGATGCGAAGCAATGGGAAAAAGTCACGAAAGATGAGATGGACTCATTAGATAAAAATGGAACATGAAGTTTGGTAAAACTACTCGCAGATCAGAAGGCAATTGATTGTAAGTGGGTATTCAAGAAGAAGATGTCTATAGATTGAGATATAGAACGATACAAAGCTCGTTTGGTTGCGAAGGGATACTTGCAGATAGAGGGAGTTAATTATGGTGAGATTTTTTTTTTCTGTTGCTAAATTAAATTTCATAAGACTTGTTTTATCTGCAGCAGGTGCATACAATCCGGAGGTAAAGCGACTTGATGTATTCATACATAATGATTTAGAGGATGATGTTTACATAAAACAACTAGATGG
This sequence comes from Rhodamnia argentea, assembly GCF_020921035.1. Taxonomy (NCBI): domain Eukaryota; kingdom Viridiplantae; phylum Streptophyta; class Magnoliopsida; order Myrtales; family Myrtaceae; genus Rhodamnia; species Rhodamnia argentea. The sequence continues at coordinate 9,084,992 of NC_063157.1, read as the reverse complement.
GTTTGTGGTTAGAGGAAAATAAGATTTTTTTTTGTAAAGTGAACAAGACTTTATATGGCCCGAAGCAATCTCTAAGAATGTGGTACCGTAAGTTCGATTCGTATGCCTTGAAACTTGGCTTTATTCGTTGTGATGCGGATCATTGTATCTATGCGAAAAGATTAGATGAAAATTTTGTTATCTTAACCTTATATGTTGATGATATGCTGCTAGTTGAGAATAATATGAGAATGATTAGCATTGTAGAAGGACTATTGGCAAAATAGATTGAGATGAACGATCTAAGTCCAACAAACTTCATCATGGACATGTAAATAAAAAGGGAGCATGAGAATGGAAAGTTGAGGCTTAGTCGGAAGAAATATGTTGAAAGTGTGTTGAAAAAGTTCAACATGATAGATCGTAAACCAATGAAGACTCTAATGTCCACAAGTTCCAATTTATCGGCGCTTCAGTATCCTAAAACTAAAGAAGAAGTTGAAGAGCCATCGGTTCCATATGCAAGCACAATAGGGAACTTGATGTATGCCGTGGTGTGTACTTGTCCGGATATTATTCAAGCAGTGGGAGTATTAAATAGATATATGTTCCATCCGGGTAAAGAGAATTGGATAGCTGCAAAGAGAGTGCTTCATTATCTTCGCGGTACGTTTGACTTTGAGTTATGTTATGAAATCATGAAAAGCTCAAAGGGACATCAAGCGTTAGAACCGAAGTGTTTTATGGATGCTAATGGGGAGGTGACATTGACAGTTGGAGGTCGACCGGTGGATATGTTATTTCCTTATTTGGCGGAGCTGTGAGTTGAATAAGCAAGAAGCAAAGCACGGTTGCTTTATCCGCTCTTGAAGCAGAGTACATGGCTCTTACTCATACTGCTAAGGAAGTAATATGTATGCATAGATTATGTAAAGAGCTTCGCTTTACACAAGGAGAAGTGAAGATTGGGTGTGATAACCACAGTGCTATATTCTTAGCTAAGAATCCTGCATTTCATGCAAGAACAAAGCACATCGTCATACAATATTACTTCATTCTAGAGAAAGCAGAACAAAGAGTTATAGTGCTGGAAAAAGTAAACACACAGGTGAATAGCGCTGATTTTTTTACTAAGGCAGTGAGTGCATAAAAGTTTGAAAGGTGTACAAATGTGTTGGGTCTAAAGAAGTATGAAAAATATTCACCAAGTGAGAGAATGTTGGGGTGTGGTTTATACTCCTCTATAAAATGAAAGCACGTGGGTCTCGCTTTGGGGAGCCTCTCCGGCCGGAGTCTCAAGGGGGTAGCGTTTCTTAAACACCGGATGGCTTTTATGATTTAAAACTGTAATTTTTCATTAGTAATTTAGGCTTGAGCTCATAAATAGCTACTGCTCTATATATATATATATATATATATATATATATATATATATATATATTTTCTTGTAATTGAGTGATATAACGAGGTGCGATGTGCTAATTATAGTGGAATCCTCTGCTAGACGTAGCCCTCGTTTTAAGGGTGAATCAAGATAAAATTTTGTGTCTAAATTTTCTCTTACTCACTCATTTTATTTCATTATAATTGTGCGTTGATCCTAACAAAAAAAAAAAAAACTTGGTAGAATTAGTATTATTGTGCGTCGTCTTGGTTTTTGAGGGGGTAGTCTGTACTAGTCCGACTTATGATGGTAGAGCACTAGTCATTGATGGAAAGAGGAGGATTTTGCGGTGCGGCTCCATCTATTACCCTCGAACCACGCCCAATGGCAAACGAGGGTGGGCGGCAAGTGGCTAGCCGGCCGACGAGCGAGCGGGCGGGCGGGCGAGCGAGCGAGGGGGGTGGTGGCGGAGAAGGGCGGGAGGTGTCAATATGAATTGGGTATGGGTCGAGTATGAGTCGGATTGGATATGAGTTACTGAATTTTAATTGCATGAATTTGAGTTAAAACAAGTTAAATGGGTCAATACGAATCGGACCATATCGATCCGATTCAAACCTGATTCAACTCATCCTTTGACACCTCTAAAATTGACTTTGGGCTTTTCATGCGCAATTTAGGTGGAAGACATCGAACTCAAGAAGACAACGGAAGAGCATGCTTTCTTCCCATCGAAGTCTTGACACTTTTGTGGGTGCGTAGTTATTTGAATTGCTTAAGATGATGGGCATGATTTTTTTTTTCTGGGACAGTCATCGTCACGTTATCACTTGAAGATTTTTTTTTATTTTTTTCAGTTTTTGGTCAAGACATGGATGATTAATTAAAGTTGGCAGGCCAATCATTCTTGTGCCGTCGCCCATATGCCAACCTTCTAAAGTATTTTGGCGTGAAAAGAAAAGAAAAAACTTAGTCAAATTGGCAATGTATATCAAACTATATGGTCCCCGCTTAGTATGCGTGTTAAAATTAAAAATAACGGAAAGGGAGAAAACGAGGGCATTGGTTGCACAACACTTGAATATGAGCGTCTTAAAAGAGATATTATCAATACCATAGACTTTAAAGTAAACATGGTATAGCGATGCCATTGGTTCGAGATTTATGGCGCGTTTGTTTGGGAAAATAATTTCGTATTTTTTTCATTTATTTGATGATATGTGACCGAAAATATTTTCCGGTGCTTAGATCTTATTTAGGAAATGATTTCAATCTCATAAGTTTATCTGAGGAAAAAAAATTAAAATTTTAAATGATTTTTTTGTATTACATATTTATTTTTTTTATTTTTCTTCTTCCTTCACCGATTGCCGGGCCTTGGTAATAGCCTGCAATCGGCCACACGAGGTCGAGCCTCACCGAGATCTGGCGAGCTCGAGCTTGCCGGATATGAAGAGACTCAACGTTGTAGGGCTTGTTGCCGAAGCCTAGCGATCGGCAGAAGAAGAAGAAAAGGAAAAAAAAACATAAAATATAAATAAACTTAAGGACTAAAACACTTATTCCGGCACAAAGAAAAATGACGTGGAGGAGGAGGAAGATGAATTGGCTGAGGTCACATGGTTGGGCCCACGTGGGGTCCACGGAAACATCGATGATGCCGTACCCCCATGTGCACTTGGCGCCTGTCCTTCCCCAAGTCCTCACTCCACCACATAACGATTCCTAAATTTCCTTTTTTGGTATTATATATATTTTTTATATTTTATATTTTTATTCTTCCTCCTACGGTCGCCTGATCTCGACGATGGCTGACGACCGACCTCATGAAGTCGAGCCTCACTAGGATCTGGCTAGCTCGAGCTTGCTGGATATGGAGATACTCGATCTCGTATGGCTGGTAGCCGGCCGTCGTCGAGGCCTAGCGATCGGCATAGGAAGAAGAAGAAAAAACATAAAACGATAATAAACTTAAGGATTCCAAAACGCTTGTTCCAGCCCCCAGAAAAAATGAGGCGGAGGCGGAGGCGGAGGCGGAGGATGATGAATTGGCTGGGGTCACATGCTTGGGCCCACGTGGGGTCTACGGACGACGTCGATGATGCCGTACCCCCATGTTGCACTTGGCGCCTGTCCTTCCCCGAATCCTCACTCCACCACATAACCACTCCTGAATTTCCTTATTTAGTACATCCTCAAAAACATGGGAATAATCGTTTTAATTTCCGATGATGTCGCTATCCTCTCATCTCTCTCCCTTCTTCTTACCCACCCATTCCACCTATCTCCAAAAAAAAAAATAATAATAATAATAAATAAAATAAAAGAAAGAAGACATATTTAAACAAGTAGCTTAAAAAAGCCTCCCCTACAGCAACAAAATATAATCTCTGAATTGTTTTCATAATGCGGTGAATTTTATTAACGGGCGTTCCAATCAATTTTTGATCCTTCGAACACCAAGTAATCTTTGTCAGGCTATATTATTTCATGCGGGTAGTGATCAAATCACCGTCATATTAGCTTCTTACTCGCAGCCTCGGTGCTCGATCGCGCTATTTGAAATCACGAAGAAGGAGGTCGGGCGAAAGGGGGATAAATGTTTTCTAAATCCGTAGGATGTAATGTATTATCTTAATTAACTTGTCCTAAGTCCGGTGCACGCGCGTCGACGTATGGTAACATCTAACCTGACCGTGAAACGGAATACATACTCCCTCACCAAGCTCAAGCTCCAGCTCGAGCTCGAACTCGAACTCGAACTCGAATTCTCGCCTTGCTTTTCCTTTCTTTGGATAGAGCGTGAGATTTCCAGATTTCTCTGCTATATTTTATTACCATGAATGATGTATGCAGAAGCTCCATGGTAGACTGCGTCTAACCAAAGAAACTTTCTCATGCTCCATCCACGCAACGACGCTCCCACTTCGTCTTCTTCTTCTTCCTCGGGCCTTGTGAGTAACTGAAGGCCGAAGCGCTTGCTGATTCCAGAAGACTTGGGGGGAGGAGGAGGAGGAGGAGGAGGAGGAGGAGAACCCGCCCATTTGCAGTTAACTTGCGTTCGCTGCAGCAAATGAAGAAGCTCAAGAACGTGGAGGAAGAAGAAGGCGACGAAGACGACGCCGCCGCCGCCGCAACCCACCACCAACCCGACCCCTTCGATGGCCTTACTGAAGAGATCATCCACCTCATCCTCGACCACCTCGGGGACGACGACCCTCTTGCCCGCAAGTCCTTCTCCCTCGCCTGCAAGTCCTTCCTCTCCGCCGAGTCCCGCCACCGCAGGTCCCTCAGGCCCCTCTCCTCCGACCTCCTCCCTTCGGTCCCTCGCCGTTACCCCTACATCTCGCGGCTCGATCTCTCGCTCTGCCCCCGCGTCGACGACGGGATGCTGACCTCGCTCTCTCGCTCCTGGAGCACCACCCTCAGATCCGTGGATCTCTCCCGGTCCAGGTTCTTCAGCCACGTGGGCCTGTCGAGCCTGGCCGCGAATTGCGCCGGCCTGGTCGAGATCGACCTGTCGAACGCGACGGAGCTGACGGACGCGGCGGCCGCGGCTATCGCCGAGGCCAGGAACCTGGAGAGGCTGAGGATGGGGAGGTGCAAGCTGATCACGGACATGGGGGTCGGGTGCATCGCGGTCGGGTGCAGGAAGCTGACCTTGCTCTGCTTGAAGTGGTGCTTGCGGGTGAGCGATCTAGGAGTTGGGTTGATTGCCATGAAGTGCGCGGACATCCGGAGTTTGGATCTGTCTTACTTGCCGGTAAATGCTTCTTCTCCGCAGCTGACGATGTTAAGAATGTTCTTCTGTTAATACCTTGATGTCCTGTCTGAGAGGCATTCAATTTTTGGCTACATTGCTCTGATAACACCGGCATATAGACTGGTAACATTTCCAATTTTGGCGACTAATCATGTAGACATTTGTATGGAGATGGAGCCCACTTGTGGAATGTTTTTCTTCTACCGTCTTGCAGTGTGTAGAAATTTCAATTTGAACATCTGTAGCACCGGCATCTTCATTGGTCGATTGACTAGTTGGAAGAACCGTTGGTTATTGCGGCCGTAGCAAGAGCTTCCACGATGGACCTGGATTGACTCTGTTTGCAGGTTCATTTTGGCGTGTACTACTACTCAATTGCATTGCTTATAGCTGTTTCGTGCACTGCTACTTAATTGTATTGCTTATAGCTGTTTCATCTTAGCCTTGCCAAATTTGGCCGTAGGTTTGTTAATTGTTAATCTAGTGGTTGTTGTTCTTTGGATCCAACTTTTACTGAAATGGACTGTTGGGTCCCCTAGTAACATATTCCTTTCTTCTTGGGAAATTAGATCACAGAGAAGTCTCTCCAGCCTGTCTTGAAACTGCAAAATCTCGAAGAGTTGATTCTTGAAGGATGTCCTGGTATATGTGATGATGGACTTGCCACCCTCAAAGAGAGTGGCCTATCACTGAAGGTATGCTCGGGGTTTCTGAAGTTTGTACAAGCTGCTTTTTTCCGAAACTTTGCTCTGAAGAATGCTATATCTATCCATGTGGATTCAAAGTTGTCTCTAATCACGTTAGCGCAAAGAACTATGTGAATAGTTGGACAGCTGAAGCATGAAAAGATCTAGGTTTTATATGTCCAACTAACTATTCTTGAAAATTGGCATTTGCACAGGTACTTAATCTGTCGAACTGCCAGAATGTGAGTCAAGTCGGTTTGTCTTCCTTGACGAGTGAAGCTCAGTGTCTGCAGCAGCTTATCTTATCCTATGGTTCTCCTGTAAGTTCTGAGCGCCATATGGTTATCATGTTGTATTTGACATGCTTCCTTTTGGTTCATACTTCTTCGGGCTGGTTCAGGTCACTGCTGACCTGGGAAAGTGTCTGCACAAGTTTTCGAGTTTGCAAGTGGTTCGACTAGATGGTTGTATGGTTACATGTCCTGGGATGAAAGCAATGGTGAACTGGGGCGCACGCCTGAAGGAGCTAAGCTTAAGCAAGTGCTTGGGGGTAACAGACGATTGTCTCTCCTTCCTTGTACAAACACAAAGAGAACTGAGGAAGCTAGACATCACATGCTGCCGGAAGATAACATATGCCTCAATAAATAGCATAACAAGTTCGTGCTCCTCCCTCTGCTCTCTCAGGATGGAATTATGTACCCTGGTATCAAGAGATGCATATCTCTTGATCGGTCGGCGTTGTCAAAATTTGGAGGAACTTGATCTTACAGATAATGACATTGATGACGAAGGTTTTCTACTGGACTAGATCCTTCTGTGCATATTTACTTCAGTCAGAGCAAAAGCTGATTCCTGATTCTTGCAGTGCTAATGTCCATATCAAGATGCTCCAAACTTAGGATTTTAAAGCTGGGGGTTTGCTCGAAGATCACTGATGATGGGCTTAAACATATTGGAAGACACTGCTTGAATCTTATAGAGCTTGATTTGTACAGGTTTGCATATTATGTAAGCAATTGATGATTTTATATTGGCTAGTATGAACTGAAATGCAGACGTGGGTGTTTTGTCACTCACTCACATTGATTCATTGCTATTCGTTTGCTTCAGTACATCAACTATACAATGAAATGAATAGGGAGAAAATAATCATGACAAAAGGGAGGAACTGGAAAAATTGGATCTCAAAGAGAAGAACATAGTGAAGATGTCGTCAAATTTCCTCCCTTAATTTCGTATGAGTAGGAAAGTACAAATATCATACGTGTTTTTTTACGATGACTCTGTAACTCAGTTTGTCGTGTTAAGGAGAATTTATGAACTTGTGACACTCATAATTTGAACTTAACAGACACAAATATAATTTGAACTTAGCAATCAGATATATGGCTGCTAGAATTTTTCTTTCTAGGAGAGCTTTTTTTTTGTAATAATGCCATGTCATTTTCCGGATTTATATACTTATCGAATTTTCTTTATTAGGTCTATGGGAATAACTGATGCTGGCATTGCCGAAATCGCTCTTGGTTGTCCAGCACTTGAAATGATTAACATGGCTTACAATGAAGATGTCACAGACGTCGCACTGATATCATTGTCTAAATGTCCGAGGCTAAAAGCTGTTGAAATTCGAGGATGTCCTTATGTCTCTTCAATTGGTCTGTCAGCTATTGCTAGAGGATGCAGGCGTCTTACCCTCCTTGACATAAAGAAGTGTTACAATATCAATGACAATGGAATGCTTTCCCTAGCCCAATTTTCCCCAAATCTAAGACAGGTACTCATTCTTCTTGTTTCCTCATTTGAAAAGCAGCCAATGTTGATGCCTGTGGTGTACTGATAGGATTCACTGATCTTTATCATTTCACAGATAAATTTGTCGTACTGCTCGGTCACCGACGTAGGGCTCCTAGCACTGGCCAGCATCAAGTGCCTGCAGAACATGACTATCTTGCATGTGGCAGGATTGACACAAAGTGGTCTCGCAGCTGCCCTGCTGGCTTGTAGATGTCTAATGAAAGTTAAGCTTCATGCGTCCTTTAAATCCTCACTTCCCGAGTCTCTTATCAGTTACATTGAAGCCCGCGGATGCATCTTTCAGTGGAGAGACAAAGTGTGTCAGGTATCATTTCCCCCCTTCTATATTGGCTGTCTCGTGGTTTATCAACTTTTATATGACTCAATTGTGTACACATGTATCTGTCCCTTGCAAAGAGCGATGCCCGAGCCTCTCGCTTCCTTTCTTGTTCCTCTCTCTGAATCTGCTAAGTTAGCCAGGAAGATGAAGCCAGTAATGGAATGAGGACAAGATTTATTGAGAGCCTCACAATATATTGCATATACTGCTTGCGCATCAATGTCAATCTGATGAAAATTACCACTACTAATTACCTTTTCCTTTTCACTATGATCAGAGAATTGGTATACCGTGCTTTAAGCAAGAATAAAAAGCAGAGAGAAGCAAAATCTGTGGGAACATTTCATATCACTCTGCAGGAAGAAAACAATAACCCGCTCTAATGGGAAACGGGTATGCTGAAGCTGTTGATCTGCTTGGGCAGGTGGAAATGGATCCGAAGGGGTGGAAGCTGCACCTGTCGAAGAGTCCTTAAGATGCTCGAGGTTTTTATTCAGCTTCTCCTTTATGGAAGTGTATGTCTTTGTTGTCTTCGCGACGAACATGATGAAGGTCGCACTTTGATGCTTGCATACCATGAACGTCTTGTTTGCAGAGGAAACCTGTCATTCCTGATTCTTCACTCCCAGATTTCTCATTGTTACTGCAGTGCTTTGATGTGGCAACCTCTTTCACCAAAAACGCAGACACGACAGCTCTAGAATGTTCGCAATTTTTTTTACCGATAGAAAGATTAATCTCCTCGGCTGCCCCGAGTGATGGTTCCCCTCAGCTGCTTGCGAGCGGTGACAATGTATAACTTCTTATTCTGTGGAATCTGCATTAGAAGATGCCATGATTTTCCTTACGGGCCAAATTGCTCCTATGGTCGTTTCTATTACAGGATGGCACAGTCCGATGAGAATGCGGTCTTCCACACTGCCCGACAAGATGTCCCCCAACTTAAATCCCCGAACAAAAGGGGAAAAAGGCATGCAAAGAATCGTTCGAACAGTACCATTTTTTCGAACTCGTAAAAGCGCATCGAAACGACAACATCGCAACTCAGAACTATTTTGAGAAGTATATCATAGAGGTGCCTGGAAAATCTAACATCTGAGAAAATGATTATTTTCCTTCTCAGCTGTCGTATCATGGTTACATTACATACATTTTATTATCTACACGTACATGAAATATGGTATGGGAAGAAAGGACGTCTTCATTCACAAACGTGCCTTCTGCTCTTGCGAACTAATTTAAGAATACGCTCCCCTACCATAACGGAATAACTTGTGCCCGCTCGTTTTATCCACGTTCAAGCTCTCTCTCTCTCTCTCTCTCTCTCTCTCTCTCTCTCTCTCTCTCTCATGAAGCTTTTCATGGTCTTTTTGGTTGTCTTCTTGTCATTTTCTATGCAACCAAATCCATCTTGCTGTGATCTTGGTCGAAAATGGCGGAAATCAATGAGCTCGAGAGGGCGACGATGCTAGGGACGGTGACGGGGCCGTACCAACCCGAGCTCCTGGTGTGTCAGAAGGTGGGCCACTTGATTACTTCGCGGGGATTTTGGTACTCCGACCCCTTCAGCTCCGCCTTGCCTGTCCTCTTGTTCCAGATCATCTTGATCTTCTTCACCACGCGGATCCTTGTCTTCTTCCTCAAACCTCTGCGCGTCAATCTGTTGATGGGTTACATTCTGGTAATCTCCCTCCCCGATACTAGGTGAATCTTTGGCACGAATAATTATCATTTGTATGTGGAAGCTCCTGTTTCGCCGATGATGTTCTTCTCCCTAATAGTTCTCTTCAATCCGACCAGGCGGGCATAATCATCGGTCCGACCGTTTTAGGTCGCAACGGAGCATACTTTGCCAAAGTGTTCCCGCCGGGGAGCATATCTGTCCTGATGACATTAGCAGATGTAGGGTTCATGATCCACGTCTTCACCATCGGCTTACAAGTCAATATCGACATGCTGACGAAGACCGGCAAGAGCGCCGCCTTCATTGGGTCCATGTGCTTCCTCTTGCCTTATGCCTTAGGCTTCCTCACCTTCTCCATGCTCAACAGCTTCGGCAACTTGGATGCCTCCTTGAAGCATTCCATGCCTTTCATCATCATCGTCAACTCGTTGTCCACCTTCCCCGTCATCACCTCGCTCCTCGTCGACCTGCGGATCTTGAACTCGGAGGTTGGCCGGATGGCCACGCAAGTGTCACTGGTGAGTGACATGTGGTCGTGGAACATGTCGATGGTGGTCGGTACCGTGAACTTGGCCTTCCAAAGCTCCAAGATGGAGACCCTGTGGTCGGTTGTTTTCACGATGGCGTTCCTCCTGGTCATTGCCTTCGTTATTCGCCCCTTCTTGAGGTGGTCGACCAAATCTGCAGAGGTAGGTAGGCCTGTCAATTTGTGTTCACCTGTCTGATCACTGAGTGTGGATGAGAACGTCATGAGTTATGCTCAATGTGCCAGAATATCGATTAACCATGTCGTTTTCAAAGATATGAATTTCCCAGGTGGAATTCGCCTAAAAACTTGACCTTCTAACAAGCAGGAAGGGGAAATGAAGGAGATGCAATTCTGCGGGATAATGGTTAGCCTGTTGTGTTGTGGGCTATTGTCGGAGATTCTCGGCCAACACTCGGGCTTCGGGGCCTTTCTGATGGGTTTGGTGTTGCCCGACGGGCCAGGGACGACCTTAGTGCAGAAGCTGGAGGCCATCTCCAGCGTGCTGCTGGTGCCGGCTTTCATGGCGTCGACCGGGTTGCGAATGACTCCGGAGGGCATGGGCGGAACATCGTCGGTTTTCACGGAGCTCATCATAATCATGGGTTACGTTGGCAAGTTCTGCGGGACGCTCTTGTCAGCCATCTGCTGCGGCTTGCCGCTCTGGGATGCCATCCCTCTGAGCCTCATCATGTGCTGCAAAGGCATCATCGAGCTCGCCATTTACGTCCTGTGGTTAGATAGGAAGGTACTCTTCTTCAGCACTACATATATCTCTGCTAATGTCATAGGACAACTGCTAATGTCATTTTAGGACAGATTCTCATCATGTTGAGGAATTGATCTGTACATTCAATGTCGATTTGTATGTCCCAGATCATACCTAATCAGGTTTACAATCAACTGCTCCTCACTATGCTAATTGTGACTACATTGGCAAGACCCATCATTGCCTACATGTATGATCCATCCAGGAGATATTTGGTCCAAGGAAGAAAAAACCTGCACGAGTGGAAGGAAGGGGTCAAGATGCAGTTCCTGGTGTGTCTCCACGATGAAGACCATGTCCCCACAATCATGAACCTCCTCGAGGCTTCCCACCCCACTCCCCATAGCCCTATCGCCGTCTTCGTCTTGCACCTGCGAGAGCTCCAGGGCCGCTCCGCCTCGATGCTCGCTCCCCATCGCCACCAGCTCCACAAGTCCGCCTCCAAGGCAACCAGCTATGACCACATCGTCAACGTGTTCCAGTACTACGAGGAGCACAACTGCGGGAGCGTGGTCGTGCAGCACTTCACCGCCGTCTCGCCCTACGCGAGCATCCACAACGACATCTGCATGCTCGCCTCAGACAAGAGGACCAACCTCGTCATAGTGCCCTTCCACAAGACGTGGGCAATTGACGGGTCCATGGGGACGACCAAGCACGCGATCCGGAACGTGAACAAGAACGTGATGAACAAGGTGCCCTGCTCCGTCGGAATCCTCATCGACCGGGGCCACATGACAAGCAACCAGTACATGCTGACAAGCGAGTCGGCGCCATTTCGGATAGTCATGCTCTTCTTGGGTGGCGCTGACGATCGCGAGGCGCTTGCTTATTGTATGCGCATGGTCGAGCATCCAAAGGTCGACCTAACGATAGCCTGGGTAAAGAACGACGAGTACCTGAATGGAGAGGAAAGCGGTCTTGATCAAGAACTGATGGATATTTTCCGGGCTGCTGTAGGCGAGAGGAGAGTCAGGTACATAGAGGAGACGGTGGCAGATGGGGTGGGGACTACACAGGTGATCCGTTCCTTCGAGGACAAGGTCGACATGTTGATCGCCGGCAAGCATCATGATCCCTTGTCTCCGCTTATCTCAGGTTTGACCGAGTGGAATGAGTACCCGGAATTGGGGGTCATCGGCGACATGCTAGCGACTTCCGATTTCCAGTTCTCCGTCTTAGTAGTGCAGCGGGAGCCTGTGGGGTCCGGACCGCTCGGCTTGTTTTCCGGGTCTCAGAGTTACAGCCGTCCTTGGCGTAATTCACTACGGAAATTGAACACAGACATCGGACCAAAGCTACCCGAGTATCCTGCCTGATGAGCACTGACTAAACCATCATCTTGCGTGCAGTGGGATCGACACAGAGTGGCCTTGCAGTTGCTCCATTGGCATTGTAAACTTTTTCTTAATGAAGATCGCGCTAAATGCCTAGGACAATGCTGAATTCTCTAGCATGCTATTAAGATGTCGAGACCCATCTTTGAAAGGGAGACGTTCCAACATCCTCAGCTGATGTTCAGCCATGTATATTCGAGTTGGAAGTGAACGGTGTGAAGCATATCATTCGGACTTTAACAGGCGGATACAAACCCTAAAAGGGTTTTGGAACAAGCTGATGCATTTCTTGAAGAGCCCTGCAGATCCGTAAGTAATTTCTTTAGCATCCGCAAGTTCTTGAATTATTACCCTGATATGGAGGGTGGGGCTTCCTGCGTGCATCTTTAAGCAGAAAGTTCAGTTGCAGAGGAAGCTTTTCGCTGTTGAATCTGCAGTTCCTGACTACGATACCACACGACAGATGACACAACTGCGACTTGTTTCTTTTTGTTTTTTCTCTCCTTTTAACGAGTTGTGTGAGCTCTTCTAAAGCACGAGCTCGGATCAAGCGATGCCATTACCACTTTCGACGTGCGTCTACATGTTAGTTCTTCTCTCTCTCCCTCCCGTGGCCGCCTTCTTCGGATGCAGATGCTCACAAGTCAGCCCCATATTAGATTAATTGAGAATCTTTATATCTAATCTTATTAGACCAACCTCGTAAAACGTAAATTTCAATCTCTATTAATGTAACTCATATCAAAAAAACTCTTACTAGCCATTATGGTCACGCCTACCATTAATAATTCCTCTTCACAACCTCCAACCCCGTGCATGCATGTCTCTCTTTGCATCTCGAGCCATCCACCTCTCTCTCTATCCCCTCCATTTTCCTCTGCATGCCCTCCATTTTCCTCTCCGTGCTCGCCTTGGGATTCCAATTTTATTTAGAAAAACGCTTCTCTAATAGTACTGTCAGAAACGATAAAGTCTCAATGGTAGATTCACGCATTATCATCGCTTATTTTTCATAAAGCACTCATTGATTGGGAAATCGTGTAGTCAGAAATAACTGACAGATCTGTTATATTGTCAATCTAATAGTTTCCTTTTCTTTAACAAGTATATTATCCCAATAAAAATGCCTAAAATCAATAATTCTATCTACCCAAGTATACATTTTCCCTGCATTGTGTACTTTCCCAATAAGAATGTACCATTCCTAATACAAACCCATTTTGCTTCATTTTTTTTACCGCCAATTTCTTATCGTCGCGTATTTACTAATACCGAACAACTTAGTATATTTTTGGAGATGTCAAAATCTCGACTTCGATTGTCTGGTCGTACCTTGTGCATTGGACAAGTTCCATCTCTCGACGATTCGAATCCTAAAGCGCTAGTACACTAAACCTTAGGATCAGGAGCAGCAATTATGCATGCCGCTGACGAAAGGATCCATCTCCGTTTGACCCCAATAGTAGTACAAACTCCTGGCCAGCGTTGTCGCATACGTGCTCTTGCGCTCATGCCCTGGCGAACCCGATTCAAAGAAGACCCTCCTACAATAGCGGAAGGATTTACAGTCACCCATTCAACCACACCATTTTCGCCTTCCGAACACAGCTACAAGCTCGTTCAAGCTCCTCTCTCTCTCTCTCTCTCTCTCTCTCTCTCTCATCCACATTCCTAGTCCTTCTGGTTTGCTTCTTCCTCTTCTTGGACGCGAGCGAATCGAGCTTTTGTAATCCTGGATCTCGCTGGAAATGGAGGAAATGGAGGAATGGCAAGCTGAGGAAGGGACGATAGGGTCGGTGTCGGGTCCGTTCCAGACCGAGATCCTCGTCTGCCAGCGGGTGCACAACATGATAGGCTCACCGGGGTTCTGGTACTCCGACCCGTTCGACTTCGCCTTGCCCGTCCTGATGTTCCAGATCATCTTGATCTCCTTCGCCGCCTGGATACTCTTCCTCTTCCTCAAACCTCTCCGTCCTAGTCTCGCCATCGTCTACATTATGGTAATTCATTTACCACCTAATTTTCCTACAATATTTCTAGTGCCAGTTTCTAAACATGGCTCCATATGATGCGGCCAGGCAGGTATAGTAATCGGTCCCTCCGTCTTAGGCCACAGCCCCAGATACCTGGCCAAGGTATTCCCACCGGGAGGCATAACCCTTCTCATGACGTTTTCTGAACTAGGGTTCCTGATCCACCTTTTCACGATCGGCGTGCAAGTCGATACCGGCATCTTGTGGAGGGCCAGGAAGAGCGAGCTCCTGATCGGGACCATGTGCTTCCTCTCGCCTTACGTGGTCGCCTATCTTTCCTACTTCGCTCTCTGGGGCTTAGTCGACATGGACGGCTCATTGAAGTACTCCGTCCCCTACATCGCCATCGTCAACTCCATCTCCTCCTTCCCCGTCATCACGTCACTCCTCACCGACCTTCGGATCCTGAACTCAGACCTCGGACGGTTCGCCGCCCACGTGTCCCTAGTGTGCGACTCGTGGACATGGCTCTTGGCTCTGCTGTTGAATGCTGCCGGTGTGGCCTTCCGGCACTCCAAGTCGGAGTCGCTGTGGTCGATATTTTGCACATTCATGTTCATCGCACTCATCATCTTCATAATTCGCCCCGTGACGAAGTGGTCATCCCGATGCGCACAGGTAAGGCATGTCAATACGTTGTCACTTGTATCAGTTTTGATGATAACAATATCTACTCCGGTGAACTTATCATGTTTAAAAGCCGCCGGTACGCACAGGATGGAGAAGAGGAGGAGGTCCACTTCTTTGAGATTATGGTGATGATGCTGGGGTGTGCACTATTGGCGGAGACCTTGGGCCAGCACTCCGGCTTCGGAGCCTACTTGATGGGCTTGGCTTTGCCGCACGGGCCACCCTTGGGGACGACCTTGGTCCAGAAGCTAGAGACGGTGTCGGAGCGCTTGCTGGTGCCGACGCTCTTGGCGGCAAGCGGGGTGCGGACGCACCTGTCGAGCATGGTCGGGGCATCGTCGTGGCACACGCAGGTGATAATAATGATGGGTTACGTCGGGAAGTTCTTGGGGACGCTCGTGACTGCCTTCGGATGCGGCGTGCCGTTCTACGACGCCCTCCCTCTCAGCCTCATCATGTGCTGCAAAGGCATCATCGAGGTCTCCGTTTATGGCATGTGGTATGATCGAAAGGTAAAATCTCTTGGAGGTACATCTTCGCCAACATTATGGAATGTTATATTACGTCATAATCCATCTCAATTTTTCATGTCCAGATCATAAACAAACAAGTCTACTCTCAACTAGTGATCACCATGGTGATCGTGACTACGTTGGTACGACCCATCATCGCTTATTTATACGATCCGTCCAGCAGATATATGATCAATGGACGAAGAACCCTACCACAATCGAAGGAAGGTGTCAAGGTCCAAATCCTCGTTTGCCTCCACAACGAAGACAACGTCCCCACAATCATGCGCCTCCTCGAGGCCTCCAACCCCACCCCTCACAGCCCCATCTCCGTCTTCGTCCTCCACCTCGAGGAGCTCAAGGGCCGGTGCGCCGCCGTCCTTGTACCCCACCACCACCTCAGCAGGGACGCCTCCAGGGCAGACGGATCCGACCATGTTGTCAACGCGTTCGCCAACTACGAGCAGCGCAACCACGGGAGCGCCGTGGTGCAGCACTTCACCGCCATCTCCCCCTTCGAGAGCATGCACGATGACGTGTGCACCCTCGCGCTGGACAAGCGGACCCACCTCATCATCGTGCCCTTCCACAAGACGTGGGCCATCGGCAGGTCCGTCGGGCTCACCAACTACGCGTTCCGCAACGTGAACATGAATGTGATGGGGAAGGCACCCTGCTCCATCGGGGTCCTCATCGATCGGGGCCCGATGGTCAGCCCCCAGCACACGGCGGCTGGCGAGACCACGCCGTACCGAGTTTTTGTGCTCTTCTTGGGGGGCGCAGACGACCGGGAGGCGCTCGCCTACAGCATGCGAATGGTCGACCACCCGTGGGTCAGCCTCACGATAGTCCGGATCAAGAGTAGAGAGGATGAGAACGAGGGCGAGAGCCAGCTTGACAAAGAAGCGATGGGTGACTTCTTGGCCAAGGTGGGCGACAATAGGAATGTGGTGAAGTACGTCGAGGAGGTGACGAAAGACGGGGTCGGGACCATACAGGTGATCCGCTCGGTCGAGACCATGGTCGACTTGTTGATAGTGGGCAAGCACCACGACCTGTTGTCGCCGCTCATCTCGGGCTTGATGGAGTGGAGCGAGTACCCCGAATTGGGGGCCATCGGCGACCTGCTCGCCACTTCCGATTTCATGTTCTCGGTTTTGGTAGTGCAGCGAGAGCCCACGGCGGCAAGATCAATCCCCTTTATTGAGTTTGGAAAGCAGTAGCTATAGGTTCTAGAGATCGTGGCGGCCGCGACACGATTCGGCCGAGCCGGAAAATTTGAACGAGCGATCGCGAGCACCTCCAGCAAGAGATGCTTTTTTGTTTTTATCTTTTGTTTCTTTTGGTTGTGTAATGCGTAGTGTGAGGAGAATTGGTAGATTTCGGACATGAATTCATGGATTGAAGAATGTACGTAATAGCATGGACAGTTGGACAAAATTCTAAAACCGATGTACATGTGTAGATTGCTCGGTTCGGCTCAACTCGGGTAGACATTATAGTTCAATTGATTCAAGAAGCAAACAGTATCAATTGCAACAGCTGAGATAGACAAAATTCTATTGCTTTGTGCAAGAAAAATGCGGTTTTTTTGTTTTCCGCGACGGTTAATTTTTCACTTTCAATGTTTTGATAAGAGATGATTCTTGGAACACACTAGGGAAAATAATGCCATGCTTAGATTGCACTTGCTTACAAAAATTATGAAAGAAGTCTTAAACTTATTACACATGTACCAATTTAATCATATTTTGAGAAAATTCTAAATGAAGGTCTTAAGTGTCATTATTTTTTTAAAAGATGATCCAAAGTAAATCTTGTTGTAAATAAGAGCCTGAAGTAATCATACTAGCCTCAAAGGAGGGTCTAACCTCATCGGTCGGCCAAATCTTCCGGCTGATCAAGAGCATTCTCGTCCTTTATTTTTTAAGAATTTTTTTTCCTTTTTTCCTTTTTCTTTTTTTGCTTTTCTTTTTTTTTTTTCCGAAGGCCGGTCTCAAGTGATGCTCGGAGAGGACTAAGCAAGAGTCGCCCTTCCCCATTCTGCCCTCTCTAGCCACAACAAAGAAAACAAAAGAAATGAGAAAAAGAAACGAAAAGATAAAGCCGGCGAGGTTAGGCTATTATGTGAAACTGCCATGGCCACTTCAATCCCTTAACCGAAACAAGTTCCAATTTGAGTAATCTTTTGAGAAAATGATGACACTTTATGCTCTTATTCGAAATTATTCCCTAAACTTTTTAACTTGGCCAATTTAGTCTAAACCTTTTGACATTTTTTCAATTTAGTTATTACAGCCAATTTTAACGTGAAATCGCTGATGCGAACATTGGTCGTCCTATGTGGATAACTTTTGCATATTTATTATATCATTATATTATTTTATTTCTTTTTTTACCTTCCTCCTCCGCTGTTCAATGGCCAATGATGGCCCCCGTCAATGATCGGCAAGGCTTGACATCGCTGGATATGGTGAAGCAAGCGTCCACAGCCTCTAGTGAAGCTTGACCTCGCCCGAGGCTAGTAAGGTGCGCCCTTGCTAGATCTCGGTAGAGGCGACTTTCATAACTTGTCGACTATGGCAAGTCGTCGGGCATCGCCTAGGCCTAGAGACCAATAGCGAAAGAAGAAAAAAAAAAAGTAAAATATGAAAAATGCCTATGTTGGTACTGGTTGTACCGCGTAGGGTGGTCAATGTTCATGTCATCAATTTTCGATTAAAATTTATCGGAATAACTAAATTGGAAAATTATTAAAAGGTTTATGACTATAAATTAACACAAATGCAATAGGTTTAGTACTTTTTTTTAATAATATTCTCCACTTTTTTTTGTTTGTCAATTTTATTCATGCGTTTTTGGTTAAAAACGTTTTTTTTTAGACTGTCTTTTGAGATATTTACTTAAGACCATGGTCAATGTTAAGCCATTAAAATGTAAAATTTCAAAAAGAATAAAACAATAAAAATACAACTTATTTAGGTAAAAAGCCATGAAAAGCTCCAGACTATGTCTACTTTGACATATTTACCCTAGACTTTTTTTTGTGACACCATAAATCCCAAACTTGTATGGGCGATGCACATTTATCCTAAAATTTTTTTTGTAGCACCAAAAATCTCAAATTTATACCCGTGTGACACATTTACTCAAACTTGTATTGCGTGACATATTTAACTTCCGTTAAATTTCTGTTGCTAAAGAGCTTATGTGGCTACCTACATGAACAATAAAAAGCAAACAGTATCGACGTGGAGCTCACATGGAAAAAATATGTCAACTCATTGTATGTTTTTCTTTTCTCATTTTTTCCCTTTTCTTAACTTCCTCCTCATTTCTTTCCTTGGTTGGGTGATGCATGAGGATGGTGGCGATGGTGACTGTAAGGACAACGGCGACAGCCGTGAAGACGAAGAAGGAAGGAAAAAATAAAAAGAAAAATAATCTTTATGGATGATAAATGTGAGGCGCCGGTCTAAGTTGGGATTTTTAGTATCCTAAAAATTTAGGGTAAATGTGTCACATAAATATAAGTCTAGGGTTTCTTGTGTCATAGAAAAAAAGTTTAGGATAAATGTAACATACGAGTACAAGATTGAAGTACATATATCACACGGGGTATAAGTTTGAAGTTTTCTATGTTACTAAAAAAAATTAAGATACTTTACCAAAAAAAACTTAAGATACTTTACCAAAAAAAAATTAAGATAAATGTGTCGGAGTGGATATAGTTTCGGATTTTTGGTGACTTTTACCCATTTATTTATGTCGCTTTAGATATTGGTTAAGTATTCCTTGGTAGCTAGTGTTTTTCATGGCAGATTTAAGTATCAAACTTATAAAACAATTTAAGTTCTTTCACCTTTGATAATCTATTATCTTGATTTTTTTAATAAATAAAACACTTTGATCCACCGTATATATATTTTCAAGTAAATTCCTCAATTATCTTTTCTTGATCTCATGATCCTTTCATATGTTTGATAAAGAACTTTTTGTTCTTGATGAGAAAACTTACAAAAAATGTGGAGCATAGAGTCCAATAAGTTTTACTTGTTGAGAAATTCTATTAGATTTTGAAGCTGATAAAAATGCTTTTATATCTTGCAAAGACTTTGTGTTGTTCTTTAAGGTCATCTTATTAATATATTCTTGTATTCGATTATTTGCTATATTTTACATTGATAGAAGTAGGTCTTTTGGACGGAAGCAAACTCTACCAATCATCTATAAACTTAATTTATCTACCAATCATCTATAAACTTAATTTATTTTGATCTTCATGTGATCCTCAAAGTTGCTATAATCTTAATCTTCAATATTATTGTAATACGGTATCTCTCTTTTATGGCTAATGATCTACTTGGTATTCTTTTCCTATGTTATATTGATTGTCCAGCAATCTTAACTATCATGTTTGTAACTTTTCATTCGTGAATTTTGATTGATTGGTAATCACCCCAAATATAATTTCCTTTTTTAGAATCTTGATTTATGGATTTAATGATTTAATTGTATTGGCGAGCAAATCTTCTCAAATTTCTGATCTTTCAAGCTCAACGGGGTATGTGATCAAGGGCTTGTGTGGAGATTGATCTTCGAAGTGATTCTATTCAATGGGAAGCTTGGATGTCGAGGAGTCTATAAGGAGCACAAGACATTGTAGAGCGTGAGTGATCAAGAGTTCAACATCATATTTCATATTCTAAATTATCTACTTCGAGCTTATCATTGAGATTCTTTGAGAGATGTTATACAGAGTTCAAAAGTGTGTAAAGTGATAATGCTTTGAGTGGAAGCAACACTCACTTCTATGTTAAAGTGCTCGAGTATAAGTTATTATATTTTTTTGTAATTTCTTATTTGATTACTTAATGAAATCCAACTAATAAGCTATTAGTGTGGAAGAGTAGATGTAGGCTTAACAAAACCCGAACCACTATATTTGTACATTACTCTCTATTCCCTTACTTGCATCTATTTGTAGTCCGATGGAAGCACCGCGCAGCTTTGTTATTTATATCTGCTCTTATCAAACTTGGAGTTTTTATTTTTGTATTATTTTATCAATTTTGAATGTAATTATCTATTCATCATCTCTAAGTGATAGTGTTAGCAAACAACATTACTATCCCTCTTTGTCATACATTTGGGACATCATATCAAGGTTGGAAGAGAAACTAATGTGAATTGAGAATTTATCGCATGTGTATCGCTTTGAAATTTTTGGTGGTCAAAATAATTAGTTTATGGTAAATTTATCGCAAATGTATCAGTTTGGGATTCTTGGTGGTTAAAAAAATTGTTTAGGGTAAATTTATCACGGATGCATCAATTTGAGATTTTTTGTGGTCAAAAAATAGTTTTGGATAAACTTGTCATAGGTGTATCAGTTTAAAATTTTTCGTGGTATTAACCCTTTATTTTTTGGGAAAGCAATTAAATCAAGATTAAAGTACATAATAGAGGAGAGCACCGAATGTAAGTGGAGAATTTTATTTTCCATAAAGTGGTATGAAATTAGATTAAGGACAAGTGTTAATACTACGAAAAATTTCAAATTGATATATTTGCGATGAATTTATTCTAAATTATTTTTTTAATCACAAAAAATCTCAAACTAGTAGACATGTGACAAATTTACCCCAAACTATTTTTTTACCACAATAAACCCCAAACTAGTACATTTGCGACAAATTTACTCAAAACTATTTTTTTAACCACCAAAAATTCCAAACCGATACACCGTGATAAAGCCCAAACTAATTTTTTTTACCGCAACAAATCATAAACCGGTAAACTTACCCTCCATTAGTTTCCGATAAATTGAGATAATATCATGAAAACCCTAAACTAATACACCCGTGAAAAATAGATGATAAAAATCCCAAACCGGTACACTCGTCAACCGTCACGCATCATCTAATTTAGCAAATTTGACGATAAAGTTTAACGAAAACTAACGGAAGGTAAATTTGTCATAGGTGTATCAATTTTGGGTTTTTGGTGGCAAAAAAAAAATAATTTGGATTAAATTTATCACAAGTGTACTAATTTGAAGTTTTTTATGATAAAAAATATAGTTGAGTGTAAATTTTTCGCAAGCATATCATTTTGAAATTTTTTATGGTATTAATCCTAAGAACAAAGGGAAAAGGAAAGGAGCTAAAGTAGATTCTTTCTTGCCGATGGTTATTATATAATTAAATTTATATGAATAAATTTTCTCAATCTCACTCCATAATCTCCTCCTTCCTTCAGACTTCTTCTTCTTCAAGCTCTCTCAGCTTTTACACCTTTCCCAATATTACTCGCACTCCCGACTTCTCAATGTCGTCATCTTCCTCCGCACTCCCGACCTCCTCCAACCCACAACCGCAACCCCAACCCCACTCCGCCGCCGCCGCCGCATCATCCACCGTCGCGTCCCTCCGCGCCTTCCTCTCCCGCCTCTCCTCCTCCACCCGCCGCGCCCTCTCCGACCGCCGCCCCTGGCCCGAGCTGCTCGATCGCTCCGCCTTCTCTCGCCCCCAGTCCCTCTCCGACGCCACCTCCCGCATCCGCCGCAACGCCTCCTACTTCCGCGTCAACTACCTCGTCCTCCTCGCCCTCGTCCTCGCCCTCTCCCTCGTCTCCCACCCTTTCTCCCTCCTCACCCTCCTCTCCCTCCTCGCCGCCTGGCTCTTCCTCTACGCCTTCCGCCCCTCGGATCACCCCCTCGTCCTCCTTGGCCGCACCTTCTCCGACCGCGAGACCCTCGCCCTCCTCTCCCTCCTCACCGTCGTCGTCGTCTTCCTCACCAGCGTCGGGTCTCTGCTCATCTCGGCGTCGATGGTGGGCCTGGCCATCGTGGCAGGGCATGGCGCGTTCAGGGATCCCGAGGATCTCTTCATGGACGAGCAGGAATCCGCGGGATCCGGCCTCTTCTCCTACATCAGCGGTGCTGCCTCCGCCGCCTCGGCAGCTCCTTCGTTGGCCTCGCGTGTCTGAGTATGTTTCAGCGTCTCTGTTTCTTTTCTCTTAGAAGATGATGATTTGAAGATACTTCGCTCTGGTCTCTCTGATTGCAACCTGAATTTAACGGTAGGAGGCGAATAGTATTAGAGTCACGGCTTCTTTTCGCATTCGCGGTCTCACTACATTACTCGTATTCTAATTGGATCTCATGCATTTGTGTTTGATGTTTTGTTTTGGCTTACTTTTTCGCGGAATGATTTTTGTTTTTTTTTTTTGTCGAAGTGGAATGATTAATATGATAATTTTCTGCAAAAGGCTTGGAACTACTCTTATGTTGGAATGCAGCCCGCATTGATCTCCGATTTCTTCCAACTACATGTGAAGGAGGCAGGAGAAGAAAATTTTTAAAGCATTAAAAGTAGCTCTGGGATAACATAGCGCATTCTTCCTGTCGAAATCTATTTGGGAAGTCAAGCTTCCATTGAAGGTTTCTTTTTTTGCTTGGGAAGCTGTTTGGGGATGTATTTTTACTTTGGATAATCTTCTGAAGAGAGGAAAAATACTCAGCTAATAGGTGTTTTCTGTGCAAGATTGAAGAGGAGAGTGTGAATCACTTACTTTTACACTGTAGCTGGACGGGAAGGATTTGGACTACAGTGTTTGCAAATTTAGAAGTATATTGGGTGGCATCAGGCACAAACTTTGGGCTTGGAGTGGGACTACTAGTTCATGGTTTGGAAAGAAATAGATTTACTAAGATGATTCCCCTCCTTGTTTTTTAGCTCATTTGGAGAGAGAGGAACAAGAGGGCATTGGAAGAAGTTGAATCCTCTTGGGATTGTTTAGATAATTGGTCATGTACTCTCCATTTTCACTAAAGTAGGGAATTCAACTTCATACATCTAGTTTGCTGGAGATGTTAGAAGCAGTCTTTTGTGCATAACTTTGTATGTGGTTAGGTTTTACCTGAAGCTGTGGTACCCCTTGGTTTCTTCTTAATGAAATGTAATTCATTAATATACAAAAAAGTAGCAGTGCGCTAAACATGCCAAGCAAGGGTTGATAGAGAGAAAGTGAGATAAAGATTGTACTCTTAACTCTTAAACTTTTTGATGATGTAATAATGGTTACTGATAGCTGAGAAATTTGTGGCTCCCTTTAATATTTGTGACAACTCTTTCCATTCTTGATTTCCATGAGTCCATGAATTGGAAGTTACCCCTCATTTAGCCGCTATTAGTTGGAGATACATGGTTGATCTGAATATCCTTTAAAGTATTAGTGATGAGATGGACTTATTGCATCAGAAAATCCAATCGATGGTTAAATCAGATCAATACCGCTTTTAATATGTAAGTCACAAGAGGTTGCCATTTCACGTATCGTTATATTGGTCTGTGTCTTGTCTCGTTAAATGTTAGATAACACATGCTATTTCATGAGAAAAAACCACGTGACCTGGAGCAGCCTTTCTTTCAGACATGAATTCAGTGTTTTTCTCTGGTGTGGAGTAGATATACATTCATGGGAACTTACATAACACGTACTAGAGGAGAATAGTTGAGTGCCCTTTTGTTTATCTAGGGTGGAGACTTCGATAGAAGAGTTCTATGTGTCCTCACATGAATGATTGAAGAACTGTTGACTCGTTACGAGTCTAATGACCCAGTTTTTAATACAGAATTCTCCTTTCCTCTTTCAGGGCCGCTGAAGAGTCAATGCAATAATTCAACTTTTACACCGAACAATTTGAGGAATAGTCAGAAGATCTTGTTACTATTGCTCAGAGAATTAGGATTTGCAACTTTAAATTGTGCTGTCTTCACTATGAAGATAGGTTGGCTAACCTTCGACCTTGTACATTTTGATACCCTTGCTATAGACATGAGGATTCTGAGGAGGTGATTGAAGGCTTTGAAAGAGCAATTAGATCCAATTGTGAGAATGTTACTGATGGTGTGAGGATATTATTTCAGAATGATGTAGCCAGAATTAATTTGACCAAAGTCATGGGTAGTGTAATGAAGTTTAAATGGCAGTTTTACGTAGTTCCTCTGACCAGTGGACCTTGTGGCCAATTGCTTCTTAAGGAGAGTCTATGCTTTCTTCCCGCATTTTCCTCTTTTTCCGATCCTTAGCTTTTTGTAATTGTGTTTTTAACTTGTGTTAGAAAAGCATGACTGTATATGATTCATTTCCCTCTGTGGTAGATGTTGGCAGTTCACTATAGAGGGGAGGTTAGGTCATTCTAGTTAGGACAAATGCTAGGATTACTTAGACTAGTTCATAGAATTATAGTAAATAATTTGGCAGACTGATATAGGTGTTGATTGTTGATTTTGTGCACCCTTGTCCATTTGCAGTCACTCACTTCACTTGAAATATCATTTTTGTAAACTAACTATTTTCACTACGCCAAGCATTAATCTTTTAAGTTATTAGTTGGAGCTTCGATGTTTCAGAAGCTGATCTGAGATAGATGTTCTTCTAGTTTTCCTAAACATGAAATTGTGTAAAATATGCAGATACTTCTCCTGACTAGATTTACGGCAATGGACTTGATACAATGAAAAGCTGACCAATGCAGTTGACACAACATTCAATGTGCATCAAGTGAATAAAAACTGACCAGCAGCCAGAACCATTCACTTGTGGTTGCTTTCTGGTGGACAATCCTGGAGCCTTCAAGCACCGCAACAGTCAACTGTAAAACCATCTTATGCATCTTTTTCTAATCCACCTCCATGAGGAGTCCACTTCCTTTTACCATCCTTGGAGACTCCAGAGAACAGACCAAAGTAATCGGTATTCTGGTGCAACTTTGGACGAAAGTATCATATCTATGCTTTATTTTAAGTTTTATATCTGATGTTCGCTTATGTCAGTTTGCCTTTGGCAGGCTACCTAATTCCCCAAGGTCGCCACTGAGAATTGGTCTCCATGGCTTGGGAGCAGACACTTATTTAATACTTAGTTGAACACCTCATATTGTGGTGGACATGGAAAACTTACTTGCTAAATTGTGATTGATGCATGGAAATTTTAAAGAATATCATCAGGATTAGTGGTTCTGCAAAGCTAAGTGATCTTTGACGATGCTAACTTTATAGTTCTTCTGGATTGTTTAAGGTTAAAGTTACCTTATGAAGCTAATGCGATGTAAACTTTGTGATGGCCAACAGCAAATTGGTTTTAAAAGAGACTGTTTTATTTTTCAAAGAACTTAGCATTGTGCTGAAAATTTGTGCTGTGATTTCTTGGATCTTACCAATGATTTCTTGAAGTTGGACAATTTGGATTCAGAAGAGTGAAGAAATTGTAGTAGTAAAAGTAGAGGAGGTAAAAACATGGTCATTGTCCGATTTATTTTGACCGAGAAAAGAATGTGGATATCATTTGATTGAAAAGCAAAATCTTCGGACTTTGGCGATCATTCTGATCGTAGGTGGACCCATAAAAAGATTAATCGAGCTCGGGAAGAACGGTTTAGCCATGTATTATTACGGTTGTCGATACCCCGAGGAATCGGTGTGGCTGAGTTCTAATGGGAATTGGTTAATTCAAGCAAAAGAGGTGCACAGCCAAAAATTCCAACCTGCCTGTGAGAAGTGCACAGCCAACCCTGGCCAAAGATTCCAACCTGCCTGTGAAAATGGCTTCTAACACCTACGGACTGCATGCTCGATCTCGAGCAATGCTCTAGGACATAGAAGGAACTCTGAAGTGAGGCAATGCTCATCTGTTACTTACCGAGCTATCTGACAAGAAACTAATGACGACATTCCGACAAATCTTAGCAAAGTGGCAACAAGATGTTATGAAAACTGTCCTAAACTCCTTTAGCTTTTCCATGAATCCTGTGACTCAACAAACATGGGACAGAAAAATTGACCCTTGCGTTGGCGGTGGCACCTGTGCGTACCTTCAGCATTCTTGTCCTAATGAGTAGTTTCTTTGTGGTTTTGACTTGCCTTAGTACTGAACATGATCTGGTAGTTCTTAGAAAGATGGACGAGGTTAGTGGGTGCAACAAATCCCCTTTGCAGTTGGACCGAGTGTTTGAAAATCTAAACATCTTCCTTGACTTTAAAACCTTGTTTTATAGAAGTGATGGTACTTTCCTCTCTCACAAGCTCAATTTTTTTTTCCCCGTGGAATTTCCTTCCCTCTGTTCAACTCCCGCTTTGTCTGCACAATATGTACCGGCAACCTCGATCGAGTATCCCGTGTTAGAATGTGCCTTGATTCATTTATAAAGAGCTGAGTGAAGAGATGCATAAGCTCATTGACAAACCTGACCAGTCTTGCCTCCTGATTGCCTTATCTGTTGTGCTTGCTTCTTTGGTTTCTTTCTCGGATGCTGAAGTTCATTACCATGAATTTGTTGTAGGTCCTCCTCGTACTTCTCGTTTCCTTTTCTCTGAGTCTCTGCGAAAGGACTGACGTATGAAGTTCTAAAGATGCACATTTTCCTTGATTCGACTAGATTCAAGCGCAACCGGTGAAAAGGCTATGCAGAACCCACAAGATTATAACTGTTAATGGGCAGTTCCCAGGGCCGATACTAGAAGTGAGAGATGGCGATTCTCTTGTCATCAAAACCACGAATATTGCTCAATACAATGTCACCCTTCACTGGTAAAGTTCACAAATCACGGATTCTGGCAATGAATGCATGAGTTAGAGCAGCCATAACCAAGTGCGACGATATGCATGAGGCGTAAATCAGATTCCAGCCCGTAATACTTAACCGATGTCCACATTCTTGAATCTCAGGCTAACTGCTAGTGTTTGTCAGGCATGGAGTTCGACAATTAGCCAATCCATGGGCAGATGGACCTGAATATGTTACCCAGTGTCCAATACAACCGGGAGGGACCTACACGTACCGCTTCAACATCCAAAAACAAGAGGGGACATTGTGGTGGCATGCGCATAGCAAATGGCTTCGGGCTACTGTTTACGGTGCTCTTATCATCTACCCTAAAGTCGGTTTGCCCTACCCTTTCCTAACACCAAACCAAGAGATTCCCATTCTTCTCGGTAAGGTTGAACGTATAAGCGATATAATCAATCCTTAAGTATCAATCATTACTCATGTGACATGGGGATGCTCTTGCGCAGGGGAATGGTGGGACAGAGACCCTATGGATGTCCTTCGGCAGGCCCTGTTCACAGGAGCCGCTCCGAATGTGTCTGATGCATACACCATCAATGGCCAGCCAGGAGATTTCTACAGATGTTCAAACCAAGGTTTCCAACTCCTTTCCCAATTAAACTCTTGTCTATACATATCATTACTGTTTATTTACTGAGAGCTTGAGTTCAAGTAGTAACGTCACGACGGCAAATGCAAATGCAGAAACCGCGGTGTTTTCAGTGGAGTCGGGCGAGACGGTCCTATTAAGATTCGTTAACGCTGCACTCAATCAAGAGCTCTTCTTTGCAGTGGCCAACCATAAGCTGACCGTCGTAGGGGTTGATGCTGCCTACACCAAACCGTTTACCACTAGTGTCATCATGATCGCACCCGGTCAGACCACTGATGTTCTCCTCACTGCCGATCAGTCTCCATCTCGCTACTACATGGCGGCGAGCGCTTATCACTCCTCCCAAAACGCAGCATTTGACAACACCACCACCACCGCTATACTTGAATACAAATCTGAGTCTTGCAGTGCAAGAAGGCAGTCCTCTCAGGTGCTCGTCCCGCAACTTCCGGCCTCCAATGACACAGCCACCGCAACTGCATTCACAGCTGGATTAAGGAGTCCTTCCAAGATCAGCATCCCTAATAACATAGACGAGAACTTATTCTTCACGGTGGGTCTCGGACTCATCAATTGCTCGCTCCCGAGCCCGAACTGTCAAGGCCCGAACGGAACACGCTTTACAGCCAGCATGAACAACGTCTCCTTCGTCCTCCCGACCGCCCTCTCCGTGATGCAAGCCTATTACCAGGGTGTTTCTGGCATCTTCAGTGCAGATTTCCCACCGGTTCCCCCGATTCAATTCGACTACACTGGCAATGTGAGCAGAGGATTGTGGCAACCTGTAGGTGGGACGAAAGTATATAAGCTAAAATACGGTTCCGCGGTACAGATTGTTTTGCAGGACACGAGCATTCTGTCCACCGAGGACCACCCTATTCACCTCCATGGATACCAATTTTCCGTGGTCGGGATGGGCTTTGGCAACTTCGATGCTGCAAGGGATATGCCGAAATTTAACCTCGTCGATCCCCCTGTTAGGAATACCATCGGGACGCCCCCAGGTGGTTGGGTGGCAATCAGATTCGTGGCTAACAATCCAGGTAAACAATGCACTCCGCCCTGTTTTCTTCTAGTCTACGACTGCAGTGGAACATTTCACTGACTTCCTCTGCGTTCTGTACATATTTATGGCTGTTGAAGGAGTGTGGTTGATGCATTGTCACATCGATTCACACCTTGTATGGGGTCTTGCCATGTGTTTCCTGGTCGAGAACGGAGAAGGCGAGCAGCAGACCGTGATACCTCCACCGCCCGACCTACCTAAGTGTTGAGCACCAGTCGTCGAATTCGATATCAAAGCCGCCATTCATTCCTACTGATGTCTAGAACTGCAACATATATTCTCGCCCGGATGTGCTAGGATAGATTTTGAATGACTCTTGCTAGATCTCCAAGTAGACGCTTTCACATACTTGATTCCTGTTTAATTCCGTTATGCAGTTGAAGAGCTCTTTTGAAGGAAAAACAAAGCAAGCGAATTGATTGACTCGAACAAAATCATCAACTCGAAAACAAAAGGCATCGCGACAAGAAACCGTTTGAAGCGACCGCGCGACATTTCAAGTCTCGCATCGAACGAGAGAGGCTCTGTCGATTAATACGGAAGCTAACGCTCATCCCAAGTGGGCAACGTTTTGCGTCTACTTCGAGTACTCCTTTCGCGGCTTGAACCGAGCGAAGATCGTTAGAAACGGCATACGGGCATGCATGCATGCCGCTCGAATAGATGTATGGTTAGGAGAGTGATCACTCTCCGCAGTGAGAGAATTGGGTTAAGGTGCGACTCTATAAGCTTACGCCCTCCCCAAATGATCAGCACTCCGCGTTGCTTTGAATGCTACTTGTTGAGGCTTGGCCACGAGCGGGACTAGATCGAGTCGTTATAGGTTGCAAATCTCCATCTTCACTTATAAAAGCTCAACCCTTTTTTTCTAGATCGATAGGCCCTTAAAGGAATTGTATCCTAACGAATCACAAGATTTCGTACTCTTGAATCATCGACGCGCCCGGATCGGGCTACCGACGGTCGAATTACCAGATGCGCGAACCGTTCCAATCTAAAGACAAAAGAAAAATCGTTCTAGATAAGGGAAATTGTTCAAGTTGCTATCATCGGTTTCCGGCTAGTAGAATTTAAATCTTCAAGCTGCACCTCCTTTGCACAAGCTAGTAAATGTCAATGAAATTTATTCGCACTAGCCTTTTTGTTATTAGGCCAGACGCATTAATTCTTACTAACATTAGTGTCATTTTATTTTACTTTATTTTTCTATTTTTCATTTTCATTTATTTATATTTGTAATTTTAGCTAGTTTTTTTTTTTTTTTTTTTTTTTTTTTGGGGTCGAACTAGTCTAGTTATTGAGCGGCTTGAGCCGCCTCCGTTTGTTGGGCAAGCAAAAGCTGAAAAGCTCAGCTAAGCTCCAACGTCCATCTTCTTCGGAAACTCCGCAGGAGCGGGACAAAGCTTGTGACTTTGGAGAAATCATCACATGCGCGCTCTCCTCCATTGTCGCCACCATCATCACCCACGCCCAATCCTCCGAACCCCATTTCGGTCTCCCATCCCTCTCGCCAGGATGAGCTCTCTCTCGCTCTCTCCCCCCTCCGCTTCTCCGGAATCCCTCCTCTTCGCTGCCTCCGGCCCCTCCTTCAAGCCTCCCCTGTTCTTGAATTTCCCCGGAGCGCCCCGCCATGGAGCCCCCGGCCTCGGTCTCGGTCTCGGGAAAGCGGGTCTTCGATCCGGGGCCTCCATGAGCGTCTCCGTCCGATCCCAGAAGGCCGTCGACGACGGGTTGTTTCTTGATTACAAGGCCTCTACCGCTTTCTTGTTCCCCGGTCAGGTGTGTTTCGATTCTTCTCTCTCTCTCTCTCTCTCTCTCTCTCTCTGGTGCGATTTCGTCTAGCTCGCGTGTTGAGTGATTCTTGTCCGATCTCACTGAAGGAGAGATGATTTCGCAAGGGGGATAGGTTGTGTTTTGGGATGAACACTGCTTTAGTTGCTTGATCAGTGGTGGGACGGCTTTGCTTTCGGACTCGTGGGTAACCAGTTGTGTGAAATCATCCTTAAGAGTGGGCTGAGCTGTCTTCTACATGAGTATATTTTGAGGAAAAATGTAGTGCATCGAGCCGTGATTTTACATTTTGCCTTATGCTTAGTGAAGGTGGCTTCTAAGGATGAATTTAGTTTGTCTGAAGTTTCTCTGCCAAGGTTGGCTCAATGCATATGATTGAGCTGTGTATTGAAATGCAGTGGGTATTTACTCTTGGAAAGACTTAACTTTATGGAGTTTGGGCATGCTGGTGCTTTGCTATTTATATAATGTCGGTGCTGTGGCTTGTAATCTTGCATCCTTGCTCACTTTGGTTGTCTAAATTTTAGTCTAAACTTGCAGGGTGCACAAGCAGTTGGAATGGGAAAAGATGCCCAGAGTGTGCCTGCTGCAGCAGAATTATACATAAAGGCAAAAGACATTTTAGGGTATACCCCTTTCCTATATAACATTTGACTGATCAACGCATCTCTGTTGGAAAAGTCTTGGGCAAACTGGTATCTGAAACCATATAAGGATTTGTTGAATGGATAATGCTTTTCTGAGTTTTTTTTCCTGGAAAGCAAAGAGCTTATTTGTTTCAGATTCGATTCGGTGTGGCAATTTTGAAGAGTCTCTAAGTTTTGCTCTTGCATTTTATGAAGGTATGATCTTCTAGATGTTTGTAGCAGTGGTCCGAAAGAAAAGCTTGATTCAACTGTTATAAGTCAGGTACACACACTGCAATCACTGCTCAGTAGTACTTCTCTAAATCATTGCAAATCGTCCCTTGTTTTCACTCTTTTAGGAGGTGGAAGGCGTTAGGTATTTGGTTGGATCAGTGGATAAATTATGGGGGTTGTGATTGATAATTACAATGTCACCTCTTGGAACAAGTTTGTGAAAATGTTGTTTTCATTTTGTAGCCAGCCATCTATGTCACAAGTCTGGCTGCAGTTGAGATACTACGTGCTCGGGAAGGTGGTCAACAGATAATTGAATCTGTTGATGTTACGTGTGGGTTAAGCTTGGGAGAATACACCGCTCTAGCTTTTGCTGGAGCTTTCAGGTCAATGATACCTAATCCTGCATCTTCTTTGTTGTAACTGTAGGAGTGCACAATCTCAATTCCCCAAAGCTAGTAGCACACCAACCCTAGGGTTGGTATAGCTATTTGGGGCATTGGAGGATTTCCACTTCATGATATAAAGGTCACTCATTAAAATCTATGTAAATGCATGCAAACTGTTTTGAGTCCGAACCACTTGCACAGGCCGAAGAATCATAAAAGTTGGTTGCACTATTAGGTTATATTACAATCAACAATTACGCATTCCCTTAAGCTTCACTTTGATTACCTACTCTTTTTACTTGGTGTGGACCTCTCCGTCTCTTCAATTCTCTCTGTCTATCTTATCACTCATTTGGATTTTTTCCACAAGCTTTTGTATCAACTTTGAGGAGATGTACTGCTCTATTAGTTTCTGATTTTGGTTTCATTTTTTGTTTTTATCAGCTTTGAGGATGGGCTTAAATTGGTCAAACTACGAGGAGAAGCAATGCAGGTAATCATTCTTTATACAAGACAAATAGAGTTGTACTTAGATTTACCACTTACCTGTTCCAACATCGAACTTCTTAGCCAAGGTACCTTGGCTATCACGTTACTGCAACTTTCCTCGTTAATGATGTCTAGTTACGATGGCCATCAGGAAGCTGCTGATGCAGCTAGGAGTGCCATGGTCAGTATCATAGGGTTGGATTCAGAGAAGGTCCAACTGTTGTGTGATGCAGCTAATGAAGAAGTTGATGAAGAAAATAAAGTTCAGATTGCAAATTACCTTTGCACTGTAAGATTTCTTCTGCTAGAAAGCGGTGGATGTTTCATTTGTTTATATTCTACTTTTTTCTCGGAGGATACAAATAGGAACTATGCCGGAGTATTGTCCAGTACGGAAGTGAATAATGCCAGAACCTGGAGCAGCTAATCTGAACAAATTAGCACTCTTTCTATCGTCTTCAAATGACGTTCGAGTATCGTTCTATATTGGCAGGGAAATTATGCAGTCTCTGGAGGCTTGAAAGGAATAGAAGCAGTAGAAGCTAAAGCAAAGTCATTTAAGGCTCGGATGACGGTATTCTTCCTTTGAATATGGTCATTCAATAATACCATGGAGCCAGGAAGTAAAACCAGTTTTTTGTCCCTGACTCATTAGGTGCGTCTAGCTGTCGCTGGTGCTTTCCACACAAGCTTTATGAAACCAGCAGTTTCTAGGTTGGAAGCTGCATTGGCTGCAACAGAAATCAGGACTCCTAGAATACCAGTCATATCAAATGTTGATGCAAAACCACATGCTGATCCAGACACAATTAAGAGGATATTAGCAAATCAGGTAAGCAAGCTAGGAACTTGTTCTGTTTCAGGAATCAGACTGTTGTTGAGCGAACCTTCACTTCAAAATCACAGGTGACTTCTCCCGTTCAGTGGGAAACAACAATCAAGACTCTCCTCACGAAAGGGCTGAAGAAGAGCTATGAATTAGGGCCTGGAAAGGTAAAACGTTGCGAGGGTTACACTCAAATGATTCCTGCTTTATACTCGTGAGATATTCCTATTAATGAGCAGACATTGGATCATATCCAGGTGATAGCAGGTATTGTCAAGAGAATGGACAAGAGTGCTGAGATTGAAAATATTGGAGCTTGAAGCTTTTGAATGGTTCCTGGAATGTGTTGCTGCAATTTTGTCTTCTCATGCAGCTTCTCAGCATGCAGAGCTGGAGTTTTTTGCTCGATCTGACATGAGTCATGAAGG
Organism: Rhodamnia argentea; assembly: GCF_020921035.1. NCBI lineage: Eukaryota > Viridiplantae > Streptophyta > Magnoliopsida > Myrtales > Myrtaceae > Rhodamnia > Rhodamnia argentea. Next base: position 9,051,473 of record NC_063157.1, on the reverse strand, counting down.
GCTTGAGGTTCCTTTTCATTTCGCACCTCTGTTTTTCTTCTCTTTGACCGGATTTATGATTGCATACAGAGGAACTAGATTTACCAGCACTTCGCTTTTTATGAGAGATACTAGTGGATCCTTTAGAAAAGACACTTTTGCATGGGGGTGGGAATAAGGACTAAATTGCTCAATCAAACAATCTACCGAACATTCATCTTCTCTTTTGTATATTTATCTGTCTCTCTCTTTTTTTCTTACTGTGGAGAGGAAATTTATTAGGAACCTGAGCACTAGTACATGTATTTGAGGATGAAGAAAGTGATGCCACCGATAAAAGATGAAATGTTTTGAGTCTTTAATGAGAAAATGTATGTATCTTTGTATAAATGGGCGTAAGATAGATGATGTTTTCATTGAAGAACTTAGTCATTGAAACTACGTTTTAGACAATTTTGCGAGGAGTTCTGGACAGGCCTACGATCGAGTGGCCTGGCTTAGTAGCTTGTGATGGCGGTTGTGACAACACCGTTGCTACTGTTTTTTTATTCGATTTTAGAGTCTGATCCGGTCAATCGAAAATCAATTTGCTCGTATATGAATCGATAATCAAACATCACAATCGCCTGGAGTATTGACGTAGATGACAAACCGGACTTGATGGTGGAGGGCCATGCCCACGACGATAACGATTATGGCGGCGTGGCCGGTGGCCATGGTGATCATGTGGTAACGCGCGTCATTAGGAGGTGATTGAAAATGCGGTGCCCTTCTAAGGGCTTGAATGCTCTTCTGGATTTTTCTTATAAATTGTGTTCACATGTTGAATTTGTACAATTATGTGATTGGAAGCTATTGCAGAACTATTTTCCTTTACGTTCTTATAATTCGTTTTTACATTAAGTAGGTACCAGTTCATGGGCTCAATATCCAAAAAAATCTTCAACTTTAGCTTTCGTCCCAATTATATCAAAAAAAAATTATCTCATAAAAAATTCCCAATTTTTACTTTTGTCCTAATTCTACTATTCCTCAAGCTTTTCTTCTATTGTTTGCTTTCCCTACATATTATCGAGAGATATAGAGTCGCTCAAGACGGCGTGTTTCAGATTCTCTCCACCTTTCGCGCACTCGATAATAGCCCAAAAAACGACTAGACGTGGGGATATGATTATTTTGAAGGAATGATCTCAAGTCGTTATTGAAACATGTTATTTCCAAATTTCAAAGATTCATTAGTAAGTTTTACATGAATTTGAGTCACATAGAATTAACTTACGGTGATTATGGATCGAAGACTATCGGTGGTAGAATTGGAATAAAAGTAATAAAGAAATTAAGAATATAAAAAAAATTATTATAACTGGGACATAATGGGACAGATGTTAAAATTATTATTTTATTTTTTTTTGTGTCGGGCTCCGGTTCGTGCTATCTTTTATTTTATCGACATAGACGATTCTCGTCAGAAACTTAATCCTCCGACACGATGCCTGCGCAAAGAAGGAATAAGGAAACTGTTCTAAATAAAGAAACTAAGATGTCGCCCAGAGCTACCTCAGATCCAGAAATTATCAGCGAATCTGACAGATTTCCTCGCGACTAGAAGACCCAAAGAAAACGAAAGAAGCAATATTTTGATTACTCGCAATATATAAAGGCTCCAGCGGAAAGCAATGTCTCAATTTTCTAGGCAGAGAAACTCTCATAATCTCACAGAGTTTGTACTGGAAAGTAGAAGACGATTTCAATGGAGGTAGACCTGCAAAAACTCCGGCTCCTGCAGTCCTTCTCTGTCCTCTTTCTCTCCCATTAGTCTTTCTGGTCTGATTGCTTCCGTCTTCCCATTTTAACATGTCACTGCAGGCGAGTGTCATGAAGGTGAAAGTCCATTGTTGCAGATCATGCCAAAGGAAGGCCAAGAAGATCTTGGAGCAAGCACCTGGTGTGTGTGTGTGTGTGTGTCACTTCTGTTGCAGAACCCCAAGAAACCCTTCTTTTTTTTTTTTTTGCCAGAGTAAATTCATGGGGTGTTAATTATGAATGGCTATGTCCTTGGGTTTGGCTTGCTTTTGGCAGGAGTGCAAGCCGTACGCATGGACAAAAGCGAAGGTTTGCTCACCGTCACAGGCGACGTAGAGCCTCTCCTGCTGATCGAGACGGTGGAGGAGGAGGTCAGGAAGAGGGTGGAGCTCTGGTCTTTCCGAAGGTACCCCGCGCGCAGTAATACTGAAGAAGGCAGAGGCAATGCTGGCGCGACCAAAGGTAATACTGAAGCAGGCAGCGGCGGTGACGGCGCTCCCAAAGAGGCGAACTTGCGTGGGGCGAGAGATGGGAAGAAGGCTGCTTGCAGGAGGAGAGCCGATAGAGAAAGGGCAGGGCATGCCGACCCTGCCTCGGCAGGCCTGCGCTGGCCGGGACCGGCAGGGCATCATCCTGTGGCTGGGCCTTGCCAGCATCACGGGGATCCGGTGCGGCCTCTTTTCTGGGGTCCGCACGGGCCGCCTCCTCCCGCGTGCTATGGGCCGCCTCTGTTCCCACCGCCTTACCCTTGGTACTATCCCATGCCTCCGCCTCCGATGCAGCCACCACCGCCATATTGCTACCACCATGAATCGCGGCGACCAAAACAATGATCGGCTACGACAGACATGTTGAAATCCGCCAGGATTGCGTAATACCGTTGCTGAAACTTGTTTAGGTTCTTGAAGGACTAGCTATTTAGATTGGTGAACCACCGATGCTGATGAGCCATGGTTTTGGACAAATTTTATTCTGGCAATTCCTTTTTCCACTGTTTCAACTTTGTGCCATTCAGTTTCTTAAAAAGCAACGAGCGATCTTTTGAGCAGCAATCAATCACCGGCACTTTCTGTTAGGCTTCAAAACATTAATTATGCAAACAATTTCGATCGAGAGAGAGAATGCTGGTAGCGAATCAACTATTGGTTACACAAAATCGATCAAGCGAAACAGAATGGAAAGATCCGAAAAAGCAAACAAAATGGAATACCAGAGATGGTCTATACTCCATAACATGGCTAATCTGAGGCGACATAGGATGGTTCGAACAAAGAAAGAAAGACCAAAAAAATTAAGAACGGGAATGCACCAGCCGGGAATCGAACCCGGGTCTGTACCGTGGCAGGGTACTATTCTACCACTAGACCACTGGTGCTCCAGCTGCCCCATCAAAGCAAAAATATAGTAATATATATTATACATTTGGAATTGAGCACCATCGGCTATCCTCAGTCGGTGGACCAATTAAAAGAAAACGGAGCAGGGGTTGTGCGAGGACGTGAGGTTGAAGTTGAAGCGGGAAATGGCGATTCCCATGCTCAGAGCTTCAGCTCCTCCCGGTCACTGGCGCGCGCTCTTCCACTCCAACATGAAGAAGCCGCCCCTCCATGTTCAGAGACTGCCCTGTTCTCCACCTGAACTCAACCCTGTCTTGCAAGCACAAAAGCATGTTTTGGCCTCTACATTTACTTTTCTCATCCCCCCGTCTCTGGGTAATCTGCCAATTCTTGAACTTTGTCCCCTTGTTTTGCAGTGATGAGATGAAGTCAGAGTCAAGGTTGTCTCTTTTTGTGGGGACACGCCTTATTCCACACCCCAACAAGGTGAATTCCCACTAGTCTGCGGCATTGATGTAGTGATTGTGTAAATGGGTCTTAGTATTTAGCACTCAAATAAGGATAAATGCTAGGTGTGGAAAAGTAGCCAAAACTTTAGATGAACTTTCTTGCTTCTTGGAAAGGTCGACAGAGGTGGTGAAGACGCTTTTCTGGTGAGCGGCTTCAATGGGGGAGTCATTGCTGTTGCCGATGGCGTTTCCGGGTACTTAACTGCAACTCCCTAGGACAGATGCTCCAAGTTCACATTTTTGATAGGATCAAGTGGTGGGAAAGCTGCCCTGCGTTTTGTTGACTGATCTGTGCTAGCTAAATTTGTTCTTTATCTGTATTAGTATGAGATGGCAGTTGTGAATACCATGTTGCTGATTGTGCACCAAATTTCTCTTTCACTTGGCAGTTGGGCTGAAAAAAACGTGGATCCTTCGCTGTTTTCTAAGGAATTGATTGCTCATGCTTTGTCTTTGCTCGGGGATGAGGAGGTAGACTTATTTCCAAAGCAAATAAAAAATTAGATTGCTCGCTTCGATCGTTTAATTAACACGATCCTGATTTCCCTAGTGTTAGTTCTCCGACAAGAAATTAGCAAATTAGTACTTTGCTTAAAATTTGAGTTGCTGTGTTTACTTATTGGTTAGTGGGAGCTTAAGAACCTGTATAGTGTTACTCATTTGTCAGGTAAACTACAATCCTCGGATGCTTCTAAAGGAAGCACATGCTGCTACCTCCTCTGTAGGTTCAGCTACAGTGTGAGTTATTTACAGTTTTGACTTCCCAATTTTTGAGGTTTTTCAGATAATATGATCCTAAAACGATGTATCTAAAGATGGTTTAGCCATTTATTTCATATCTTTGCCTTTTTTGTCAGAGTTATTGCAATGCTGGAGAGAGACGGGATCCTGAGGATCGCAAATGTAGGGGATTGTGGATTAAGGGTTCTCCGAGGCGGTAAATTCTGTGTTGAATTTCATGATATTTTCACTTATTGGTTCTGTTTTATTTTGCTTTCAGATACTTGAAAACCACATGGAACTGAATTTGCAGGTCAGATAATCTTTTCTACGTCTCCGCAAGAGCACTACTTCGACTGTCCCTACCAGCTAAGCTCAGAATCAGTTGGTCAAACATATCAAGATGCTGTGGTATTCGACAGAACATACTCCTCTCAGACTTCATTCTCTATGAGAAAATTTCGCTCTGTAGTCAACAATATTATGCAAAGGACTGAGAAGCATATTTTACTGTCCGTCATTTGTCAAGAGTTAGCCACCATACTCAGGGGTCGCAGGTGCTTCCACTAGTGAGAATATTTTGGCTTAATGGAAATTGACATCTTTCTCCTCTGTTTGAATCTTCTTTGAAATCTGCTACTGGTCACTGTGCTAGATATTAGCAATCTGAAGTATATGAAAATTGCACCTTAGCTGGATTTGCTGCACAATGACTTTTGCTAATATTTCATATAAGATTGATGCATGAGAATTTAGTCAGATGCCTGCTAAAGGGTTTGGTTGGTTTAGTCAAGTTGGTGGTGTGGTTGATATATAAATATCTCATGACTGAATTTTGTCAGCTTATATGCTGCATTATGCATTTACTCTTATTGTTTCCTTTCATGAAGAACTTAGATTTCCTCATGCTCCTTGATGACCAGGTTAGCACTGTTGAAGTAACAGAGAAAGATACCATCGTTATGGGCTCAGATGGTCTCTTCGACAATGTCTTCGACCAGGAAATTGTTTCCACATTGGCCAAACATGGTGATGTTTCAGAAGCTGGTATGTTTTGCTCAAGTATTAGAAAGGTCCTGCAGTTTGTGTGCTCAACTCTGAATGGACATTGGTTCATTGTTAGCAAAGGCATTGGCTGATCTCGCCAGAGAACACTCCGTGGACTCGAGTTATGATTCCCCCTACTCAATTGAGGCCAGAACTAGGGTGATATTGCATACCCAACTTATTTACCACTGATTAAGAGCATAGATAACTAGCTACAAAATATTACCTTGTCATGAGGCTGAAAACTCTAGTTTTGCAGGGTTTTGATGTTCCTGTGTGGAAGAAAGCACTTGGGTTTAAGCTTACAGGCAAGGGCCACGGCCTCTCTCTCCCCTTGTGTGCTGGCTCATGTATCTATGAGAAATATCATCTTTTCAACTTCATCACTGTCGTAAGTGGTTCGTGTTTGTTGTTGTCAGGTGGAAAGCTTGATGATATAACCGTAATTGTTGGTCGAGTTGTTAGATCACATGAATCCTGAGACACCAGATAATGTTATTGAATGGAGTGCAGGAGGACTAGGCGTGGGGTTATGCCTTCTACTTGTCAAAGTAAAGTCTTTAAGTAGTTTTCAGATTGTGAAAAGGTTGGCATGAACTTCACTCTATTCTTTTTGTCTGAGGTGGTGGCTTTCATTGTATGTGCTGGGTAAACCACTAATGGTGCTTCATTCTCCAAAGCTGAAATCCTACGGGGACAAAACCAATCTCTCCCTCTCTCTCTGTAGACAAAAAACATCATTGTCGAACTCAAAAGATAGCTCCATCACCCAGTTCAGTCTTCACAGAATAGAGACCTTAATGGCCCAGATATCATGAATTTTACAAGAATGCAGCTACGCCTCATGTATTACAAAAGAGATCGGAGCTTTTGTCCAGTTGCCAACACAGCAAAATTGTATACGAAGTCTTGCAAAGAAACAACTCTGCCCAAAATCAGTTTAACTCCACTCAACTATGATTGATAACATTATTTGAATTGCCAAAAGTGAAATATGAATACATTAATTCGACCAGATCAACTAATTTCGTTATCGGGAGCAACAAGTACTGCAGGCATGCTCCAAGGATTATTAATCCTCTCCTCCAAAGCCTCAAGTCAAGCAGACTCCACAAGAGACATTACACATCATATGCCGCTTCATAGTGTGCCCAGTACTGGTGCTCCGGTGGGGAAACAAAGAATAAACTCTGACACTGGGTTTTCACGTGACAACAGGATCAGCGCTTTTGCTGTTAAGTTCCTCAAAAAATGACTTCGAGGCTTCATAAGTAGACCAGCAGATCGCAGCAGCAGGAGCGTGGAATAGCATCCTCGGCATCCATCCTCTCATGAGCCCTCTGTATCCATCCTTTTCTATTATTGTTCGAAAGACATCCCTCATTGAACCAGTCTTAAATCTATCGCATCCACAGACACCCTGAAGAAGCAAGCAACGTACATGAGACAACAATTACAAACAGCTACGCACATATCACAACGCAAATCTATGCTTTGAAATGTAAACTGACGTTTGACTTTTTAATTTTCATAGATAAGTATTCTTCTTTCTTTAATTCACCTTAACTGGTGTCTTAAGCACTTTTGTTACCAAGACCTGTTTATAATGCTAGTTCCAAACCAAATATATCATTGTTTTCCTAACGAGATACTCCAGGATTATTCAGAAGTGCTCATAAGTCATCCCACAGATCAAATAAGGATAACACGTCACGGCACTGGACAATCGTGGGCTCCTCCTCCAGACCAATAACCATTACATATACGGACTGATAAACGAGACTTGTTGTCAATTAGTTTAAGCCACACATGGCAAATGCCCATAAACATGAAATAGTTCCTCACAGTATCTCTGGTTTCCAGATACAATCCTTTTTCTTCTCGTCTTTGTTGACATTACTTGCAAATTCTTTCGGTTTATAATGCAAACCCCGCTAATGCAAGGTCAAAGAACCAACTTCGGCCGTAGCAAATTCTATTGGTTTATAAAGAAAAAACCACCAAAAAAGAAAAAGAAAGAACGCTAACCAGGTAAGCTCAAACTCCATGACTACACAACATGACAACTGAATACTGACTCTTAGATATGCCTTAGAATGAGGTGGATAAACCTTAAAATGCGACTTAACCACAAGGCTAACAACAATATGATAGATGAGAACAAGAACATCCGATTCCAATGAGATATGCAGTGGTCATGTTAAATTTGAACAAAATTCCAGCTTGTCTAATGCTGAAATTGATTTTGACACATGAACCGTATCCGACTGAACATTTCCCTTCAAAGACTAGTAACTAGAAAGTGTGTATAACATCCATTTCTTCCTGTCGTTCAGAAAAGAACAAAATTGGCAACATGTGTCTTTACCTGACACTGCAGCTGAGTCTTCACAACATCAAGAGGGGTTGTGACAGCAGCTGCCAGTGCCCCAGCAACAGCTCCTGCTGTGGCATGAACAACCCAACCTTCATCATTCACACTGTCTGGTGAAACCTCCCTTAAACCCCTCTTTGCAGCCTCATATGTCGCAAAATGAACGGCAGTAAACGGGGCATTCATGATAACAGTAGTCCTATACGATGCATAGAAAGCCCTAAGTCCCTCTTCCTTCATGACCCTCCTCACACAATCCAAAACCCCTTTGTAAGGACTGTTGCTCAATTGCAATCTCTGCTTGACCATATCCATTGGCGTAAACACGGCATCACTGGCGACCGTGGCACACACCCCGGAAACCGCGTGGGCAGCTGAATTATTTGGATTCCCGCGGGAGAAGAACTTCTTGCAAACCTCATAGACCGAGAAATACACGGCGTGGGCAGGCCCGGCGCCGAGCCCCATGGCGCCGATGCCACGGTACAGACCCGACGGGCCATCCGATTTCAGTATCGACCGGAGGGCCTGGCCGAGGCCCACCGATTTGATAGGGCAAGAGCCCATGGCCTGCATGTGAGTCTTCAACGTGTCCACGGGGAACATGGCCATGTGCTCGACCGAGCCGGCGATGGACCCCGCGATCATGAACTGCCAGAAGCGGAGGCCGTCGTGAGCGGAGACCACAACCTCCGGGTGAAAGTCAGGGGGCTGCGGAACCGGGCGGAAATCCCGGTTCTGAAACTTGGGGGTGGCGTCCGTAGTGGCCATGTGGGGGGAAGACGCGAATCTAGAATTGGGTCTCTACAAGTGTGACTACAACAATGGGGCGTCGATTCAGACCGTGACCGAAACGAATTGAGGATCAACGACTGCTTTCTATACTGCGACTACAAGGATTTCTATCACCATGAAAGCAACTGCAGCAAAGCACAGCTATTGATGAGAGCAACCGCACCTTCACCAGTAGAGCGGAGAAACGGTCACCAGCGACGGACGCCGGACGCCGTCCGCTCGCCGCGTCGCGCGATCGGACAAAGATCCGATGATGCTCGGAAGATTTTTGATTTGGTGGGGACAGGGATTGGATTGCGCAATTAGGGTTCCAAGAGTTTGGGGGGAGCCGGAGGTTTTATGCTTGGTTTTCCTCTTTTCCTATTTTTTTTAATTATTTCTTTTTCGGCTCATCTAGTCCTAAAGTCAATCGGCGACCGCCTCTCGTTACCCCAGAATCCATCCACCGTCCGTCGTCTTCCGTTTTTCAGGATAACTTGTCGATGGCACGTGCAATGCACGCGCACGTATCATAAATGGAAAATATAATACATGCGGAATATCGACATAAATAAAGAGAAAAATATTGCATAATTTGAAGTTTGTTAACAAACATGAAAGAGACTATACATAAATATATGTGGAAAGATAATATGTGTGTGTGTGTGTGTTGTAGAATGATTTGTAAGATAAATCATAATCTTTAATAAATATTTATTTTTATTCTAAGGGCTTAATCGTCTATAAAAAAACTCTCAATTTTAGGTCTAGCCCCAAATCTGCCATGGATTATTGTCTGTCTGAAAAATCACTAATTTTAACTCTACCCCAAATTTGCGATAAATTTTTTTCCCTAAAAAAACACAAACTTTCAATTTGGTCTCAAATCTACTTCCGTTAACCCTTGTTGACGATAGCTATTTGACGCGACATTTCCACATAGGTAACGGATCCACGTTAGCAATGCGATATGGAAAATTATCTCCGAAACGAAACTGTTATTTGATATGAATATTTAAATAGATCATAATAAACATAGCATGCTGACAAAAAGAGTTTACAAAATAAAGAGGTCAAAACAAGTAAGTTATAGATGGATCTATTGCGAATCTATTTATAGCCCATTTAAAACAACCTATTTAAGAGGCATTTACCTTTTCATTGCCAGGTAGACTTAACACGTTTAAGAGACCCAACAATTAACAATATTTTTATAATCTTTTATTTTTAAATTTTTCTAAATTTATTTATAATTTTCTAGTCTTTATTATTTATTCATTTTCCCTTTTTTTCCGACGAAGTCTGGCAAGGGCTTCGCGGCCATCGCCAGATTTGTGAGGGCCTCGTTGCCCTTGCCCAATCGCCACAAAGAGTCAATTGGCGACCCTCACCAGACTTTGTAAGGAAAAAAACAAAGAAAGAGAAAGAAAGAAAAATAAATAAAACAACCCAAAAATTATTTAAAAAGGAAAAAAAAGTTATGTTTACATTTCATGTAAGTGTTTTAGTCTATATTTATCGTAAAGAATAAGTTTTCTTATATTGGGATAAATATGAAAGTTTATTAGCAATATGGGTAAGTTGGGTATTGGTAAAGAAATTTACATTACGAAGGAATGGGTCATAAACGAGTTATTGAATCAATGTAGGTCGGGCCATTCATGATTCAACCCAAACTCGACTCGACCCACTCGTTTAGCAGGTTTAGTCTAGTCCATCGAGTTAAACATGAGATTCATCAATATGCATGGAGTTTGTACTTGGTTTTCCTCTCTAATATAGTATTTTTCACTTGAAAACAATTCTGTCAGGGCAAAAGTTCTATTCATGATGATCAAAGAAACTTCATTTATCTTGCAGAGTTTAAGTTACCAACTCTTTTATCAAATTACCAGCTCTTATTTCAATCAGCCATTAACATTTATTTAGTTTCAATTACTTATTGTTTTTTTTTTTTATGACCCAGGGAACCCCCGCACGGTTGGCGGCCGGGGATAAACCCCGGGGGTAACACGTGTTAGTCACCACACACGTGCCACTGGGTAAGTCACCCCGCGACGCTTACGGGATTCGAACACTCGACCTTTTACAAGAAGAAGAGTGCGCGAACCAGCAGCGCCACCCGGATAGGTGGTTCAATTACCGATTGTTCGTATAATTTACAAACAACTATTTCAAATATATTTTCCGAAGCTTTATGAGTCTTCCCATCTTACTAACTATAGAAAGTTACTAATAGTTATACCAAAGGGGAGAAGGACACCAAGAGTGTCAAAAGTTGTGTATAACATTCATTTTAAAGCCAAATTTTTTTCTCAAATCACTTAAGTGCCAAATTTTTTTTTAGAAACGATCGTTTAGGTGACAACTCTGATATACTTGGCATTTTTTATTAACATTTGAAGCTGATGTGACTAGTCAAAGGTCCAGTCACCAATAAAAATGAAAAAAATTAAAAAGCTTTGTATAAAATAAAAAATACAAGCTTTATTAGATTAAAAGAAATAAAAAATCTAAAAATTGCAAAAAAATTTCATAATTTTTAAAAAATTTCACAAAAATTAAAAATAAATTATATTTGAAAATTTTCTATTTTTTAAAATAAAAATTTTATTGAAATTTAAAAATAGGATTAAAAATTCTTAAAAAGGGGGGTGAGGAAAAACCAAGCGACGAGAATTTTTTTATTTTTCATCTTTTTTTATTTTTTTTACTTTTCTAATTGTGAACTTTTTTTAAATTTAAATTTTTTGAATTTCACGTTTTTTAATTTTTCAAAATTTTTATAATTTTAATTTTTTTATTACCCCCTTTTCTAAAATTTTTAACTTTTTTTTGTTAAATTTTTAAGCTTATAGTATTTAATCAAAATTTTTTATTTTTTTAAAAAATAGTTTTTAGCAAATTTTTAAATCTTATTTTAATAATTTTAATTTTTTTAAAGTTGAGAAGTCCACGCGAACTTAATTTTTTTAAAATAATGCCATTTTATATTAAAATTTTAATTATAAATGTCACGTATTAGTTTTGGCCGGAATGTCTCGTTGGAGGCATTTAAGTGTTCGTTTTTTTCTCTAATTTGGCACTTTAGTGTTCCAGCAAAAACTTTTAGCAATAAAATAAGCGCCGTGCACAACTTTTGGTACTTCGGATATACTTCTCCTTATACTATAGTATTTATTTTTCCTTTAGTCCCACTTATTAATGTTTATTTCATTATTTCAAAAGCACCAATTATTGCAATAATTGTACCAATACTTCTTTAAGAGTTTACCAATGGCTTAAAGGAAATCATCAACTGGTTTCAACATTACTGGAATTTCTACTAATTCATATTCATTTGTCGAGATTAAGATACTAAAATTTCATGCAACTATGAATTGCTTTCAGTTAAAAAAAAAACTATGAATCATTTATGGATCTACTAAAACCTATACGGAAATTTTCAATTCTTTTTTGGTGACCGTAAAAAATACGCTCAAAGCCGACTCAATTAAATGTTTGAAAATTATAACCTAGTTGATAAATTAGAATAATCCAATAGATATTGGCAAGTAACTCTGATTACAGTTTGCAATTTCGTACAACACCAATAATATTATCACCTTGTTAATCTGCCAAAAGAAATGATGGTAAGTTTAATAATTAAACCATTATGAAACTTTCAGAGTGATGGGAAGATGCTAATGTCTGACAGAACCAAACAAGTTACCAATCAATTTTTTAACCAACACTTTCCCGAACTTACCATTACGGCAAATTGACAGAGAACAATAACCCTGGCTATGTTCAACAAGAGATTGAACTACTAATTACTGTCCTGAATTTTTGCTGCATCGTGCATAATGTCCCTAATGAAGGCGCCGATATTAGCCCCGGATGAACCACCTGACCCGATCACGTGGCTGCATAGCTCTCGAAGCTGTTCGACCCTCCTCCTCAGTTCTCTGCCCACGCCATCACCCAAATCCATGAACTTGCACACTAGCCCCGCGATGTCACCCTTGCCCAACCTCCACCCAACCTTCCAATCATCCACGACGAGCTTGCAATTGAGACCTTGGTCCATAGCTATCGGGTACGCCAAGAATGGAAGCCCCGCATAGACACCCTCCTGGATTGAGTTCCACCCGCAGTGGGTCCAGAACCCTCCGACCGATAGATGTGTCAATACCCTCAATTGGTCACACCACGACGCCACCATCCCCATGTTGCCGTCGGGCAACAGTTCTTTCAGCCTAGAAACCTCCTCGCGCGCCACCCACAAGAACCGAACACTACTATCGTGCAATCCGGCTGCGATCTCATCCATTTTGGAGCTTGAGACTGAAAGGAAGCTGCCAAGGGACAGGTACAAAACAGAGCGGCCTGGCTAGCAGTCCAGCCAATTTATGATGTAACTCAAGTCGCCGGTTGAGCGAGGATTGTCTTCGAGCTCAAAGTAAGGGATGGATGGTCCGATGGTGTAGATAGGAAACGACAGGCTTGGCTTCAGAGCGTCGATTGTCTGAGATTCGATCTCGTACACAGAAGAAAGCAACAGGTACTGTGCTTGACGGACCAATTGAAAATTTGGCGGTAACTTTGCAATATCTTTTCATCAACCAAGCCCGTAAAATGCATTCGAACGGAATCCACCTGTTCGTCCCCTTTTTGTGACAAAAAAGACTATCTTAGTAAATTATCTGAAAATGGACATCGGATTTGGGGATTTGTGTGCATTAAAACAGCAAGAATAGTAGCAAATTGATATGAAGCTCTATTAGGAATGTCGGGGTATGGTTCATACTACCCAACAACAACAAAAACACGTGGATCCCGCTCATAGTATAAGGTTCTTACTCATACGGCTAAGAAAGTGATTTGGATGAGCAGATTGTATAATGATCTTGATTTTACACAAGGAGTGAAGATTGGGTGTGATAGGCAGAGTGTTGTATTCTTGGCTAAAAATCCTGATTTTCATGCAAGAGCAAAGCATATTGACATTCAATATCACTTTGTCCTAAAGAAACTAGAACAAAAGTTGTAGTGTTGGAAAAAATTGATACATGAGTGAATAGTGCAGACTTTTAACCAAGGTAGTAAGTGCAGAAAAATATGAATGATGGACAACTGAGTTGGGTTTAAAAAAGCATGAGAAATATTTGTCGAATGGGAGAATGTTGGGGTGTGATTCGTACTCTCAACAATAGGAAAGCATATGGATTCCGCTTGTAATTGAGTGGTAAACGAAAAGTGTGAAGTGTTAGTTATAGTGAAATTTTTTACTGGACATGACTCTAATTTAAAAAGTGAACTAGAATAAAATTTCGTGTCTCACTTTACATTTTACTTTGATTTGATTATGCGCCGGATCATAATAATAAGGCACTAGAGATTTATTAGTGCTTACTTGTTAGGAAGACACGATAGATTCATCGTGTGTAGTTCCAAAATGATGGCTGACCTAACAAATTCTGTGATGATCGCCGATTCTGCTCAAGAAGTTGGGAGCGGAACAAGGAGGAGAAATTTGAGGCCGCAGTAGTCCAAAACGAGGCCACCGTAATGTTCCTCTGGTTCCCGATGCGGACCGCCCAGGAAACGAACGTGTCGGCAACAATGAGGGTCGGCGGAGGGCGGAGCCGGTCGAGCAGCTCCTCGAACAGGGTTTCCATCTTCGTGAAGACGGCCTCGACAAACTCGGAGAAATGCTGAGGACGGACCCTCTCGGACGGGAGCACGTTTGGGATGGTGGCGAAGGATATGTTGTTCGGATTCTGGTCGGAGCCGACGAGGGCTAGCCACTCGTCGGTGAGGACGAAGGTGATGGCCAGGTTCGGGGCTTGGGAGGCTAGGATCTTGCACGGGTTCATTAGAGGGTTGATGTGGCCTCGTCCGGGAAACGGCACCGCCACCACGTGGCAGGATGGCGGTTGGCGGTCCATTTGATCGACCAGGATGTGGGCGGTGGCGGTGGGGGTGGCTGGTTGGCGTAGTGAGAGACGGGAGCGATCAAGCTACAGGGCAAATGACAGGCGAGCATCGAGAGAGAATCCCACGCGACTTGTGGCGACCCCCCTTCCTTTTGCATTGAAGCTGGCAACTCACTCGCACCAACCCCACCCCCATCCAACGGCTCTCCTTCCATCGTCATCAAGCTCCTCTCCTTTTGACCTCATCGCCCTCCCTCTCGTCATTTTCGAATCTTATGAATCTCCAACAGCTCTTATCAGTCACTTCAAAAAACAAAAGTAGAGGGCGGGGACTAATTAGGGCAAATCATGGATAAATGAATTCCTAACCGTCTAACGTGAGTAATGACGGGTGCTTTTGACTTCTTTTTGTGTATTTATTATTTTTTTATGAATTTTTATTTTGGAGGAAAATGGAATTTATCATTGCCATTGAAGTGGTGAATAGTGCTTTTAATGTAAATTCAATCTAAGCTTTATTTATTTATTTATGAAATCATAAAAATAATAACTTATCATCTATATATAAAAATATACATTTTATATACGACGTATCTCAAGATATCGAAATTCTCTATGTTTTGAGAAATCACGTGTTATGTCGTGTCGTGTTTCGTATCTCGTATTGTATCTGTGCTACATAAATGGCCATTGATTCACTGGTGTGCAATGCTTCTTCAACTCATGTGTTGACGGTGAGACCCACTAATAATTCAACGTGGGTCCCCAAAATTTTCATGTCTGATTTGCTTGCCCAAGATGGTCAATATTGGAGTTATGTTCAATAAGCTTTACCGAAGGGGTAAAATTTGCTTCTTCCTTTTGTTTTGCGAATAATATGACGTTTTTAAAAAAAAAAATTTGAAAAGTTAGAAAATGATAAATTTTTTTTTTTTTGTGTTTGACTGAGACGTGAAAATAAATTAAAAAATATTTTCTGTCGTTTGTTAAGGAAAATCTCATTTAATTTTATACGTTGTCGTTTGGTAAAAATTATTGAGGTGGACCCCGTTGTCCTACGTGGCCCAACGTGCGCTAATGTGAAAATTTTTTGTAATCTTTTAAGAAAGGTTTTCGATTTTTTCATATTTTTTATTTTTTTGTTTTCATTGTTCCTCTGCCGATTGCCGACGGGCACAACCAAGGGACGAGATCGCCCAAGGTCTGCGAAACTTAACCTCGCAATATTCTAGCTAGCTCAAGCCTTAAGCGAGGCCGAGCCTCGTTGGCCACGGGCGAGCTTGACCTCGCTTGTGGGTAATCACCGTGGTTAGCGACCTGTAGAGAAAGATAGAAAATAAGAAAACAAAAAATAATTTAGAAAATTTTAAAATTAGAAGAAAATAAGAAAATAATATATGTAATTAAAAAAAGGAACTATTGAGGAGTTCATACCTAGAGAAAGAAAGTAGGCTATGAAATCGACTCTTTCAAGATTTTTTTGCCATGGCATTTTTCATTTTTATGGGAACTTCTGTACCAAAAACAATGGTATCTCCAATTATAGCCCCTCTAGGAAATTAAAAAGAAAATGAAGGTAAATGAGTGCATGGAGAAAGAGGATGGAAAATTATGAAGAAATTATTTTCCCTAGTGTGTTTTTCCATTGGTGGAATATGTTTTCATTGCCTAATTTATTTTCTGTGAACCAAACGTCGAAAAATGCTAAAAATTTTTATTTTGAAAATCATTTTTCATGAAACAAACGGAGCCTTAGATTACTGAATCTAGTTGAATCCATCAAATTTGATGGGAGATTAATACGAATTCCATGATGCATCGATTGGGGAAATTGTCAAAAAACATCCTAACCATATTGTACAGTAGCCAATTAAGTCATAAACTGCCAATTTTGTTCTAAACCATTTAACTATTTGTCAATTATTTTCGAAAATCGTTGTGTGACAGTCAAGTTAGCGTCGACTGTTCTACGTGGCACGGTTGGCACCGACATGGATAATTTTTTTAATTTTTTAATATAATGATTTTTTTTCCATTTCTTTTCTTTTCATTTTTCATTTTTTTTGGGCATTTTTCCCTCTACTAGCCATTGTCGAGCCTCTTGGTGGCTGGCGAAGGTCGCCACCCTCAAACAAGGGTTGCCATTGCAGGCTTCAAGCAAGGGCAGCCCCACTAGCCATCGCCGAGGCCTGGCGATGGATGGCAGAAGGAAAAAGAAAAAAAAAAAAATAGAAAGAGAAAGAGAAAAGAAATGAAAAGATAAAAAATAATGTTGACACCTGAATTTTGGCTAATTCATTTCTAGTGGTATAGGCGGCATGATTTCATTTAGTGTTCGCCCAGTGGAATAGGTGACACAACTAACCTCATCTTCACCTGGTGGAATAAGTGTCATGGTCCTTTTCATGATTGCCCAGTGATATAGGCAACATGTTCCCTTTAATCCTTTCTTCAAATTGTTTTCAAATCATATCATGAGCTGTTTCATATCTATAGGAAACTACAGGCAACAAACAGGCAATCCAATACCTTGAGAACCTTACTTCCAATGGAATAGAAGTCCGGTGATCAAGAAGTTCACAGCATTATAAAGCATCCCCTCATTTGGGAGCTTTTGTATGCAATCCGTATGTAAGGCTCTTTTACCACTCCGCAACAAGCAAAAAGCTTTGACATACATTGCTTATTGTTTGCACCTTTGCATATCATGCATCATTTCATTGTATTTGAAAATTGGGATTAAAACCCCACCGAAATATCATCATTCATTTGCATTATCAAAATTTAGTTTTTAATGAAGTCTTTGAACGAAATCTCTACGAGCCTCCACTCAAAGAGGGGTAGCTGTTAACATCTAAATTTTCGCTAATTCATTTAAAGAAAAAATTTTATTTAAAAATTAGAGTCTAGCCTTAGTCTCTACCAAAAATATTTAAATTATTTTCATATAATTTGCATTTAGAGTTGTTTTAATTTCAGTATTCATACGTTGCATTTCACATTTAATTTGGGCCGGGTGAATTTATTGAGTGCTCAGAGCTTAATTAAATTAATGAGAGTAAGCACGAGTTTAACTCAAAACCCCACTTCACAGCCGAATCTTTAAGATAATGGATTATTAACTAACGGAATTGGAGAAAAGGATTCGGTTAGTTATAGCAATATATTTGGGTCGACTGTTTAAAGATCTTCGGCATCCACATCTGCAGGCGAAAAGGAAAAAAGAAGGGAGCATCACAAATCAGATCGCAATCTGATTCTTTCCACCTTACCCAGGCCTACTCGCCTATAACAGAGACTCGTGATTCACGATTAGTAGTGACAAGCTACGGGAGAGAAGGTGAGAGGCTTCGTCCAGGGAGGGAAAAATTGAGAGTGGGGGTTTAAAAAAACAGAGCGTGGGGGCAGTGAAAAGTGACTGCACTGCACTACACATGCCATCCAGGACCAGAATTCTGTTCGGCACGGAGGAGAGAAACACGTGAAAAATAAGAACAAAGAGGAGAGAGTCCACGGTCCCAGCATCTGCGGCCACGAACTCCGACGGCCTTCCCATCCGCCGCCGTCTGATCTTTTATCACCTCCTCGGTGAAAAGCAAGCTTGCTGTCCCGTGGTTGTTGCCTCCTTCTTGATCGAGCCGCTCGACGACGGAACCGCGGTCTCGATTGGTTTCCATCAAAGACGGAATCTGTGATCCTGCCGAGGGACTTCCATTGATATACCACTAGTTTCCTTTGCGTGGTTCAACTAAATACAGGTCTGACCAAGTCAAAAAATTCATGAACTCCAGTCAAAGTGGTGATCCAACCCGGCGTTGCCACCAAGTCCTGTGTTCATCCGACGAACTCCAAGCGAATTTTCCATAACCCGCCGCCTACCACTGTTCAGCTCACGCCTGCTACTGCTCACCCGGGTCTCTGCTCAGTCGTGCCCGATATCCCCCCGGAATCAACATCATCCGCAGATCGTACCTGAGACCAAACAGGAAACAAAAATCTGGAATATTTCAGATTAGGTAAAAAATTTAGTTTAATTCGCTCAAGATTTGTTTCTTATTTTGGGTGAGTACGAATTTTGCCTGACGTTCATGCGAGTTTAATCTGCAGATATTTTTGATATATTATAACTGCCTATTTTGAATGTTTTTAGAGCTTTGCAAATTTTATAGATTAGAAAACCGGTTCGAATTAAGGGGTGATTTCTTGTTTGTCTGACACGGGGATCGAGATATCTAATCTCAATCATTAAATTTGATTCCTCAATCCAATCTGTTGTCTAATTCGAATTAAGGAATATTTGCAAAAGATCGTGCATTATATGTGGGTGTGTTTTAATTTGTTGCCCAAAATTAAAAAATACCAAAAAGATTAGAAGATAAAATTTCTTTCAAACTTTATCTATTCAATCTCATTGGTTTGGGGCAATAAATCAAGCAAACTTGAAATCAATCCGTGAATCGGTAAAAATTGCATCATTATCTGATTTAAAACATGAAAATAAAGGGGTTAAAGATTTTCTAAAAATTCTGAGATCTAATGAAAATTAATTCCGAATATTTTAAGATAATCTTTAACCGACTCATGTCAAATTTTCATTAATTTTTAATTCTGAAAAATCATTCAAAAATACCAAAAATATCTCATTTATATAAATTGCATATAGTTGAGAACATTCTATTCATATTGATTGGATTTTTTTTATTTTACATACGCACATCATATAGGCCTTGTTGCATAACCATTATATCATTTTCATGCCGCATTGATTAGCCATGTCATATAGTTTTGCCATGTCATTAGAGTCTGTCATATTATATAGTTTGGCATTCATTTTGTCATATTATTTATTGCATGTCGTGTTATTCATCATACTATTAGCTTGACACGTCATTGATGCCATGTCACATTCGTACGTCATTTAGAATAATGTATCATTTTAGATTAATAGACTAGTTTAGCCTAATATCACATGCCATTTAGATTAAATTCATGTCATTTTTGCATAACATGTAGGTTAGAATTCATGTTGTTTTGCACATCATTAAGATTCGAAAATTTAAAAAAAAAATCATCGCGCATTCATGTTATATTAGAATATTCGTCACTTATCATGCCATTAGAATAATTGTGCTCTTAGAATACAATTACATTCATGCATTGCATTCATTTAAATAAAAAAAAATCCAAAAAATAATTATACCTTTGGAACTTTTAATCCGAATCCTTGAAAGTTACCAACTCGGATAATTTTCACGAAATGAGTACTGGAAGGGCATTAATAGAAATATTAGTGTAACCAATCCCCGAACTTAAAATCTTTAGTTCGCAGAAATAAAGTATTTCTCCTAATACTTTATTTAGATTTCTGATCAACCTACTTGGAATGATTAGTGGCGGTTCCAAAATTAAAAAACCATTTACACATTAATTACTTGAACCAAAGTTAAGATTTGGTAAGACTTGGGAGAGTCCGAGTTAGGTTAGTTAATTTAATTAACCTAATAATGCATTAACCTGAAATTTCTAATTTTAAATCGTAACAAATAAAGGATTTAAAAAACAGATTTAGAAATTTTTGAATAATTTACTCCTCCATCGAGCCCATATTTGCTTTCCTCTCCAACATTCGTTGAGTTAAAGAATTCTGTGAGGGTAAAATTCAATTCGTGATAATCAAAGACGCAGTAATAATACAAACACCTGCAAGCCTCCGTCATGTGACGGAGCCGGAGCTGTTGAGCGAGTGGTCGGTAGTTCCTGCGGGCCGCCGCGGATGAAATTGGCAAGTGGCTAGTGAAGAGACGGTAGCAATAATTCAACACCGGTTACCAAAATTTCCACTTGCGGTTTGCTTGTTCTAGATGGTCAATAATGCTATTTAATAAGCTTGGTAGGGGTACTTCCGAGCACATTTAGTTAATTGCATCTCGCTGAATTCATCGGATAAAAACCTAAGATTCATCAAATTGCATGGAGTCCATACTAACTGTCACGGACCAAGAATTTTTCTAGCGTTCTCACGATCCATGCGATCTTAGGAAGTGATTCCCAAGCCAGCCTACTCACACACTTGCACTCACTCGAGAGTCAAGTGAACCGAACCAAACCAAACACACTCGCACAATGTCACATGACCGAGAAAGAGTGGAAGGACTCTGAGTTTGTATTGATTTCTAGATGATTTACAAGTGAGAGGAGGGTCACTATTTATACACACAAGGGGCAATTCGTGGGTGACTCTTGGTTTGCCGATGGTCGTCCTATTTTATTCGTATGTAGTGCTTTGGCTTGCACCAGACTCTTCATGCATCATGATTTGCATGGCACCTTTTCCCATGGTTGAATTTGGACATCCCATCAACTCAAGGGTCGCGTCCTTTCGTCTGCCCAGCCTTCTTGGATTATGCTCGGCGGGTCGGGTCAGTTCGGGCCGCCCATTATCATTCCGCTCAATCCGTGGATTGATCCACCTGGCTTGTCACGACCCATCCCAGTTGGAGGATTTATTGGGCGGCAATATATGCTTGTCGGTGGAGGCCAGAATTAATTCAACGTCGGTCACCAAAATTTTCACGTGTGGTTTGCTTGTTGTGGATGGTTAATAATGATGTGTCTCGTATAATTAGACCTGTCAAAATAAATCTAAAATCCATTAAATAACCCACAATCATTTAAATAGGTCATGACCGAAAAAATAAATGCACAAAATAAAGAGGTCAAGATAAGCTAGTTATAAGGGGTTCATTATGAATCCATTTACGGCCCACTTACGACAACACATGTAATAGGCCTCTACCCTTTCATTATCAGGTGGACTTAACCCGTTCAAGAGACCCAACAATTAACAGGATTTTTATAATTTTCATTTTTTCTTTATAATTAAATATTTTTTATTCTTTATTATTTTTCTTTCTTTCCTTTTCTGTTTTTTTTTTTCAATGAAGTTTGACTAGGGCTTCGCCGCCCTTGCCAAATTTGCATGAGGGCCTGACCCTCACCCGATGGCTCGCAAGAGTAGATTGCCAAAAAAAAAAAAGGGAAAGAAAAGAAAAGAAAATAAAATAAAATAAAAGTATTCGAAAATAAAATAAAAATAAAATTATTTTTATTTGTATCCCATGAAATTGTTGGAGTAATATAATTATTATAAAAAGAAGAAGAAGATTTCTTAGATTGGGATAAATATGAAAGTGTATTAGCAATATGGGTCGATAAATTTACATTACGAATAAATGGGTCATAAACAAGTTAATGTGTCAATTTAGGTTGGATCGTTTATGACCCGCTAAAACCCTGACTCGACCGACCCGTTTGACAAGTCTACGTCCAGTTCATTGAATTAAACCCGAGATTCATCAAAATGCATGGAGTCCGTAGTTGGTTTTCCTCTCCAACACAGTTTTTTTCACTTGAGAATAATTATGTCGGGCAAAAAGTTCTACTCATGATCATCAAAGAAACTTCATTAATCTTGCAGAGTTTAAGTTACCAACTCTTTTATCAAATTACCAGCTCTTATTATAATATGTCATCAACATTTATTTAGTTGTTTTCAATTACTAATTTTTCCTATAATTAACCAACAATTTTTTCAAATATATTTTCCAAAGCCTTATAAATCTTACCATCTTTCTAACTTTAGAAAGTTACTAATAGTTATACAAAAGACCTTACCAAAAAAAAAAATAGTTATACAAAAGTATTTAATCTTCCTTTAGTCCACTTACTAATGTTAATTTCATAAATTCAAGGGAAAAAGCCACAAAAAACCCTAAAATATGCCCGCTGTGACACATTTACCCCAAATTTTTATTTGTGACACAAAAAATCCTAAACTTGTACGCATGTGACACATTTACCCCAAACTTATGCTTGTGTGACACATTTACTCCAAATTTTTTGTTGTGACACTAAAAACTCCAAACTTATATTCGTGTGACACATTTACCTCAAAAATTTGAGGAAAATGTGTCACACGAATATAAGTTTAGGATTTTTGATGTCACAAAAATAAATTTTGTGGTAAATATGTCACACGAATATAAGTTTATGATTTTCAATGTCATAAGAAAAAATTTGGGGTAAATGTGTTACATGAGTAAAAGTTTGGGATTTTTGGTGTCGTAAAAAAAAGTTTAGGATAAATGTGTCACAGTTGACATAGTTTAGGGTTTTTTGTGATTTTTTCCCTAAATTCAAAAGCACCAATTGTTGCAATAATTGCACCAATACTTCTTTAAGAGTTTACCAACGGGTCAAAGGAAATCATCATAGTACAAAAAGTTAAATTAGATTCCACTCCCTAGGGATTCTCTTGCCTCTGTCGCCGCCGATCCTCTATTACTGAGTAGATCTCCTTGAGGGAGGGAGAGAGGGCTTTTTCTCTCTCCCTGCCCTTCCCCCCACCCTCCAAAACAAAAATCAGCTCGTGTTCCCTTCCCCTCCATCTCCCGTTTGCTTTATTTTTTCATTTCCTGTTTCTCTATCTTTTCGATTTCTCCATCGATTTTGTAGATGCGATCGATATTTTTCACGAAAGCAAGTTCCGAAGATCGAAGTGTGAGTGTTTCGAAAGAATCTGTTCTATTCAA
The DNA here is from genome assembly GCF_020921035.1 of Rhodamnia argentea. Lineage (NCBI taxonomy): Eukaryota > Viridiplantae > Streptophyta > Magnoliopsida > Myrtales > Myrtaceae > Rhodamnia > Rhodamnia argentea. The sequence goes on along the minus strand of NC_063157.1, from coordinate 9,028,421 downwards.
ATCGGCTCGCTCACTTCGGCTTCGGGTGCTTGCTCTAGATAGTCGAGCGCTCCACAAGTCTTCAAGGTTGATTTGCTGCTGTTTCCAACAATTGGCTTGTCTGAAAGTGATTTTGTGATTAACCGCTATTTATTGTATAGCATTTCTCTCTCAATCTAGAGTTATATCTAGATTTGGGTGCTCTTATATCCCGATCTAGAGATAGATCAGAGATTTATAAGACGTTTTACGTGTTCTTTCAACCTTTGGGTATTGTTGTGGTCTCTATACGATGATAGTGCTAAGGACGCTGTACCTAGGCGCGCATCACCTTTTAGCAAAACCGTAGTTGCTAGATAAGAATTCCTCGGCATATGTCCATTGCTGATGATGACGCGAGATTTGGTGATCGGCCACCATATAAGCTTTAATGCTTCTACAAATCCATCTTTGGGAAGTAGGCCAAGACTTATAAGCAGCATCAAGTTGATTCACTTTTCATATTTTCTTGTTTTACTTGCTTTGTCGAATTCGCATATTTGTTTTGAAGTTATGTACTCCTTTTTTCATATGAAATGAAGATGTTCGTTCCGACCCAAAAAATAAAAAAGGAAATCATCATCCGCTTTTTTCAACATTACCGAAATTTCCACTAATTCATATTCATTGGACGAGATTAAGATAATAAAATTTCATATAACCGTGAATTACCTATGTATCTAATAAAACCCGTACAGAAACTTTCAATTCTTTTTTGGCGATCGTAACACGCTCGTAGCCGACTCAACTAAATGTTTGTAAATTATAACCTACTTCATAAATTAGAACAATCCAACAGATATTGGTAAGTAACTCTGATTAGAGTTTGTAATTTCGTATAACACTAATGATATTAGCACCTTGGTGATCTGCGAAAGAAATGTTGGTAAGTTTAATAATTAAACCATTGTGCAACTTTTATTTGAACCGATAGGAAGATGCTAATTTGTGACAGAACCAAACAAGTTGCCAATCAACTTTTTTACCAACACTTTCCCGATCTTACTGGTACCGAAAATTGACAGAGGACAATAACCCGGTATGTTCAACGAGAGATTGAACTACTAACTACTGTCCTGAATTTTCGCTGCATCGCGCGATATGTCCCTAATGAAGGCCCCGATATTAGACCCGGTCGAACCGTCCGACCCAATCGCGTGGCTGCATAACTCTCGAAGCTGGTTGACCCTCCTCCTCAGCTCTCTGCTCTCGCCATTGCCCGAATCCATGAACTTGCGCACTAGCCCCGAGATGTCGCCCTCGCTCTTGTCCACCCTCCACCCGACCTTCCAATCGTCCACAACGAGCTTGCAATTGAGACCTTGGTCCAAGGCTATCGGGTACGCCAAGAATGGAAGCCCCGCATAGACACCCTCTTGGATCGAGTTCCACCCGCAGTGGGTCCAGAACCCGCCGACGGATGGATGTGTCAATGCCCTCAACTGCTCGCACCATGGCACCACAATCCCCTTGTTGCCGTCCGGCAACAGTCCTTTCAGCCTAGAACCATCGTCGCGCGCCACCCACAAGAACCGGACATCACTGTCGCGCAGCCCTGCCGCGATCTCGTCCATTTTGGAGCTCGAGACCGAATGGAAGCTGCCTAGGGACAGGTATAAAACAGAGCGGGCCGGCTGGCAGTCCAGCCAATCTATTATGTAACTCAAGTCGCTGGTCGAGCGAGGATTGTCTTCGAGCTCGAAGTAAGGGATGGATGGACCGATGGTGTAGATAGGAAACGACAGGCTCAGCTTCAGAGCGTCAACCGTCTGAGATTCGATCTCGTACACAGAAGAAAGCAACAAGTACTGTGCTCGACGGACCCAGTCGATTGTTTGGCGCATACTCTGCCCAATCTTTTCATCAACCAAGTCCGTCAAATGCATTTGAACGGAATCCACCGTTTCGTCCTCTTTTTTGTGACAAAAAAGACAATATCTTTAGTAAATAATCTGAAAATGGACATCTGATTTTGGTATTTATAGGCATCAAAACAGCGAGAACAGCAGCAAATTGGTATGTGGTTTTGTTAGGAAGACACTAGAGATTTATTAGTGCTTACTTGTTAGGAAGACCAGAACAGATTTACCGTGTGATAGGAAAGGCTCAGAAATTTTGACTAGTTTCAAAATGATGGCTGACCTGACAAATTCTGTCGTAAACGGCCGTTCTGCTCAAGAAGTTGGGAGGGGTACAAGCAGGAGAAATTTGAGGCCGCAGTAGTCCAAAACAAGGCCACCGGAATGTTCCTCTGGTTCCCGATGCGGACCGCCCAGGACAGGAATGTGTCGGCCACAATGAGGGTCGGCGGAGGGCGGAGCCGGTCGAGCAGCTCCTCGAACGGGGTTTCCATCTTCGTGAAGACGGCCTCGACGAACTCGGAGAAGTGCTGAGCACGGACCCTCTCGGACGGGAGCACGTTCGGGATGGTGGCGAAGGACGTGTTGCTCGGATTCTGGTCGGAGCCGATGAGGGTAAGCCACTCCTCGGTGAGTACGAAGGTGATGGCGACGTGCGGGGCTTGGGAGGCTAGGATCTTGCACAGGTTCAACACGGGGTTGATGTGGCCTCGTGCGGGATACGGCACCGCCACCACGTGGCAGGTTGACGCTCGGCGGTCCATTTGATCGATCAGGCTGTGGGCGGTGACGGTGGCCGGTGGCGGAGTGAGAGACGGGGAGCGATCAAACTACACGGCAAATGCCGAGCATTGAGGGGCGAATATTTAACTAGGTGAGATTAACGTCACGCCTTGCCAGACGAATTTGTCTGATCGAGGCAAAGCAAAGAGATGGAGCGGAACACGTCTTTTGTGGTCAATGGTGTGCCACGCTTGTTGAACTCATGATGGTGACACCCAGGAGTAATTCAACGTGGGTCCCCAAAATTTTTCATGTCTGCTTTGGCTGCTCGAGATGGTCAATATTGGTGTTCAATAAGCTTCATTGGTGGGATAAAATTTTCTTCATTTTTAAAAAATATTTTTGGAAAAAGTTTGAAAAATGATAATTTTTTTTCCATATTTGGTCGAGACCTAAAAATGAATTTGAAAATATTTTCCGTCATTTGTTAAGGAAAATCTCATTTAATTTTATGCATTGTCTTTTGGTTGAAAATTGTTGAGGTGAACCCGACTGTCCTATATGGCCCGACCGGCACTAACATGAAAATTTTTTATGATCTTTTAAAAAAAGTTTCCGAATTTTTTCATAATTTTTTAATATTTTATTTTTTGCTTTTCTTTCTTCGTCTACCGGTCACCTGCCATAGCAATCGTCCACAAGCGAGGTCGTGCTCGGCCGTGGCCAACAAGGCCCACCCTCGCTTAAGGATGGCGAGGCTCAAGCTGGGCAGAATCTTGCAAGGTCAAGTGTCGCCTGCCTTGGGCAAGCTCGTCCCTTGTCTATTCCCATTAGCGACCGGTAGACGAAATAAAGAAAATAAGAAATAAGCATAAAAAATAATTTAGAAAATTTGAAGATAATAAGAAAATAAAAGAAGGCAAATGAGTGCATGGAGGAAAGAGGATGGAAAATGATTTCCTCTTTCAAGAAAAAGAAATTATTTTCCCAATTTTTGAATGTGTTTTTTCATTGGTAGACTATTTTTAACTTGGCTAGTTTATTTTCTGTGAGACCTTGGTCCTTGCCTATCGGGTATGCCAGGAATGGAAGGCCCGCACAGACACCCTCCTGGATCGAGTTCCACCCGCAGTTGGTCCAGAACCCCCCGACCGACGGATGCGTCAATACCCTCAATTGGTCGCATCACGGCACCACAATCCGCATGCCCCCCGTCGGGCAACAGCTCCTTCAGCATAGAAGCCTCATCGCACGCCGCCCACACGAAGCGGACATTACTGTCACGCAACCCCGCCACGATCTCATCCATTTTGGAGCTCGATATCGAAAGGAAGCTACCTAAGGACAGGAATAGAACAGAGCTGCCCGGCTGGCAGTCCAGCCAATTTATTGCGTAGTTCGAGTCGCTGTTCGAGCGAGGATTGTCTTCAAGCTCAAAGTAAGGGATGGATGGACCGATGGTGTAGACAGGAAACAACAGGCTCGGCTTCAGAGCGTCGACCGTCTGGGATTCGATCTCGTACAGGTACTGTGTTCGACGGACACAGTCGAACATTGGGCGGACTCTCTGCATGACTTTTCATCAACCAAGTTCGTCAAATGCATTGGAGGAATCGCAGGAACGGAATCCACCTCTTCGTCCCCTTTTTTTATGACAAAAATAGACAATATCTTCGTAAAGAATGCGAATTGGACATCGAGTTTTGGAATTTATGGGCATCAAAACAGCAAAATGATGGCTGAACTGACGAATTCTATGGTAGACGGCCATTCTGCTCAATAAGCTGAGGTGTGCAACCGGACCGGGTTTACTTAGAACCCGGATCGGTTCACCCGAAAAATAGGGTTGGGAATCGGTTCCTGCTTAAACCGGTCCGGGAATCGGTCCCAATTTTTAGGACCTGGTTGAAACCAGTCCGATTTCTGGTTCTAGGTGAAGATCCACCCGGACCGATTTTAGAACATGTTTTTAGTTATTTAAAAAAAAAAAAAGAAACCCTAGTGTCTAGTCCATCATCACTTGCCCTTTGGTTGCCTCACGTCCCTTGGCTCACGTCCCTCACCTCCTCTCAGTCCTCTGTTTCTTCCCATCTTGTCATATTATCTATTATATTTTGACTTGTTGCTTTTAGTGGATTGTAATTTTTGTTGCTTATTTCATCGATACTCATATTATTTTGATAAAAAAAGAAAAGAAAAGCAGCTTTCGGGTATACCCTAGAATCAGACCAAAAAATAGGGTTAGTTCCAAAACAGGTTTCAAGACAAACAGAATCGGTTTTCGGTTCTAAAAACCGAGAACTGGTTATAACAAAGTCGGTTTCGGGGTCTAGGTCTGGACCTGGCCCACCCGGCCCATGCTCACCTCTAAGTTAGAAGTGGTACAGTAAGGAGAAATTTCCAAAACGAGGCCACCGGAATGTTCCTCTGGTTCCCGACGTGGGCCGCCCAAGGCATGAGCATGTCGGCCACGATGAGGGTCGGCGGAGGGCGGAGCCGGTCAAGCACCTCCTCGATCGGGGCTTCCATCTTCCCGGCAACGGCCTCCACGAACTCAGAGGAGCGCTGAGCACGGACCCTCTCGGACGGGAGCACATTGGGGATGGTGGCGAAGGATATGTTGCTCGGCTTCGGGTCGGAGCCGATGAGGCCAAGCCACTCCTCGGTGAGAACGAAGGTGATGGCGAAGTGCGGGGCTCGGGAGGCTAGGATCTTGCGCAGGTTCATCACGGGGTTGATGTGGCCACGTCTGGGATACGGCATCGCCACCACGTGGTGGGTCAACGCTGGGCGGTCCATCTGATCAACTAGGCTGCGGGGCGGTGAGGTTGGTGGCCGGTGGCGGAGTGAGAGACGGGAGCGATCAAAATTACAGGGCAAATGCGGAGCATTGACGGGAAAATATTCGGAGAAGGTAAGTGGTCAACATCGCGCCAAACCAAATGAATTTGTCTGATCGTCTCAAAACAGAGATGTGGAGTGGAACGCGTCTTTTGTGAATCCGTGACGTGCGATGCTTCTTCAGCTCATCACGGTGACACGACACCCGGCAATAATCCAACGTGGGTCCCCCAAAATTTCCATGTCTGGTTTGCTTGTTCGATATGGTCAATAATGGTAAAATGCTGTTTCCACCGTGATAGCTATGACTGATATCCTGTTCCTAGCTTGACGTCGGGCCGAATTAGGTGGGTGAATCCATCAAATTTTACGCGAGATTATGGACGAAAAGTCCTTCATGCATCGGGTAAAATATCATCTAACAAAGCCCTACATATATGTTACGGCAGCCAATTTAGTCATTTCAATTAATTTTAATCGAAAATCGCTGACGTAACAGTTTAATCAACATTGAACGTCTTACATGATGTGATACAATTGACGTGACCAATTTTTATAATTTTTCTTTTTTTTTTTTCCTTTTTTCCTCTACCAGATGAAAAGGCAAGAAAAGTCCAAAAAAATCATAAAATTACAAAAATTATCAACATTAGCTGACTACAATACTACGTCAACGATTTCCGACCAAAATTGATAAATCGTTAAAAGATTTAAAATTAAATTAACAAATTATCAAAAAGATTTAAAATTAAATTAACATAATTAAAAATTTTAAAATTAAATAATCTCACTATATAATAAATTTATAATTTTTTGGATAATTTTTGGAGTATCGAGTCCATGTTTGTTTTCCTCTCTAACATTTGCTGAGTCAAAAGAATACTTGGGGTGGCGGGGCGGGGAACAAAATTCAATTCATGATGATCAAAGAAACACAGTAGTACAAATAATGATCGAAAGCCGCAACCGGCAATCACGCGCCGGAATTGCACTTCCCTCGATTTTTTGCAGCCGAGCGCTTTGTTCAATTGAGAGATCCCGAATCGCTGGCACGCGAGAGTCCCCGGGTTCTTGCATTAGCACGTTATTTTCTCCGACATGCGGCCGATGAAAGCATCGACGTCGGAGTAAGACGACCCGCCTTTCGCGACCGCTTCGCCGCAAGCTCGCTGGAGCTCGGTCGCTCTCTTCCTGACTTCCTTCCCATCCTCGCCGTCCAAGTCCATGAACCTCCGGACATTCTCGGCAATGACTTGTCTCGACACCAGCTCATCCCTCGTCTTCTTCACCCTCCAACCAATCTTCCAGTCCTGCTCCACCTGCTTACCGTTGGGAATTTGATCCCAAAAGATCGGGAAGGCCAGCATCGGTACACCGGCGAAGACGGCTTCCAGAATGGAGTTCTGCCCGCAGTGCGTCCAGAACCCTCCGACCGAAGGGTGGCTCAGCACCTTCAACTGATCGCACCAGGGCACCACCAGGCCCCTATCGCCGGAAACCCCGTCTTCGACCCAAGTATCGCCATATCGGCTCACCCACAGGAACGGGACTCCGCTGCTCTGCACGCCGGCCGCGAGCTCCTCCATTTGGTCGCTCGAGACCGATAGGAAGCTCCCCAGAGAAATGTACAGGACGGAGGCTTCCGGTTGGGAGTCTAGCCACCGAAAGTAATCGGGGCGATCGTTTTGAGATGCCGACGGGGAGGATGTAGTCTTGAGTTCCAAGTAAGGTACTAAAGGTCCGACAGTGTAAATTGGGAGCGAAAGCTCAGCTTTGAGAGCGTCGACGACGCGACCTTCGAGCACATAGCAGGTGGTGAAGATGACATACTGAGCTTTCGGCACCCAAGGGAAGCATTCCAGTGCTCTACCCAAGGTTGCTCTGCCTCTACTTTCGAAGAATGTCGGAAGATCGACTAATCGGGTCGGCGGAAGTCCTGGTATGTAGTTTACGAGCTCATCTCCCCGTTCTGTTGCGCAAAACGACATCGTCACAAATGATATCCATCAATCAACTCGCAAGAGCAAGAAAGTATTGAATGAGAAGAAAGGCATTTGGGAAGGGGAAAAAAAAAGCTTAAAATCAACCTGCCAGATCAATGGGGAAATGGTTGTTCTGAACAAGGAGGTTAAAGTGGTAGAACACCGAGAACACCGAGACCGACATGGTCCAGAACGATCCCACCGGGATCCTCCTCTTGTTCCCGATCCGAACCGCCCAGAAAAGGTACGTGTCGGCCAAGATGGTGGTCACCGGCCGCTCAAGGCGGTCGAGGAGTTGCTCCACAGGAGCCTCCATCTTCGTCATCACGGCCTCTATGAACACGGGGAAGTTCTCCGCGCGGACTCGCTCGGACGGTATGACATCGGGTATGGTGGCAAATCGGACGGCATCGGGCTTCGGCTCGGACCCGAGAAACCCGAGCCACTCTTCGGTCACCACGAAAGTGATGAGAACGTCGGGGGCCGCCGACGCGAGGAGCTTGCAGAAGTTCATCATGGGGTTTACATGCCCTCTTCCCGGATACGGAACTGCCATCACATGCACCGCCCTCGCCGCCCCGGCCTGCCACCGCGAGAGATCCATCGACTCAAGACGGCTCGACAAACTTCGCGGAAAAACAAGGAATTGTGGAGTGGAGAGATCCAACTACCAAGGGTCAATTTTGTATCAGCGGGAGAACCTGAATTGCATCATCGCTTACGCAGATGGTGGCTAGCTGCGTGGAACTTGCGGTCACTGGATGTTCTGTACTCATTTATCAGGTAACCCTTTTTGAAATACAGGACAGCAAAATCTTGTTTCCAGGTCCATCCACCAGACGTTGTTTGTGGGCCGGGCACGGTGACCCATATCCATGCTCGATCGTCATAATCTTCGGGAGACTCGTAAGCAAAAGTATAAAAAAAGGGCAAACCCACATTTTAAGTGTCACTATTTATACATTACGTTTATTTTGATGTCAATATTTTCTTGGATAACTTAAATATTAATTTTTTTTAAAAAATAATTATTTAAGTGTCAATTCCGGTGAAATAGCTGAAATATTTTGCCGTTGACACTAAATTAATCATTTTTTCTTCGATTTGACACTAAAGTGATCATTTTTTAAATTAAGTGCCAATTTTTTTTTGGAAAATAATTATTTAAATGCCAACTCCGACAAGATCGTGGAAATTTCTCGTTGTTGGCATTAAAGTGATTGTTTTTTTTCTCCAACTTACAACTTAAGTGATCCCAAAAAAAAATTTTGGCATCAAAATAAGCACCGTACATAAATTTTGGCATTTGAAGAAGTATCATTATGCCGTAGAAAAAGATAGGGCCAAGGAATGGACACCCAAAGAAGGGAAAGGGAATAGAAAAAAAAAGAAAAGAAAAAAATAGGGAAAGCAAGCAAAAGGAAAACGCCTTGCCAAGGAAAAAAAAAGAAAAATTATTATATTTTTAATTAAGTGAAGATTAAATTAATAAGCAAAGACGACTTCGTTTGTTTCACAGCGCTCGATGAAAATACCAGCCCTTTGTTTATTTATGAGTATAAATTTCAAAGTTGTGTGAATTTAATTTGAACTAAGGAGTCCGATTTTGAAGTGTGAATTTTGAACTTAGGAGTCTGAGATTTTGAAGTTGTTAAGTTGTGGAATTTTATGAAAATGATAGTTTATGGTATTTTGGAGCGGTGAGGTTTGACGAAAATCAATTTGGAGCGAGAAATATCGGTCTCCATATCAGTAAGCGTTGCATCGGGAGCATGATTAACCATTGAGCGATAGATCCGTCATCTCTCTCATGGCGGCATCAAGAAGTCAATTTTTTTTCGAAAGAACTAGCAATGCAAAACGAAAGGAACATCCAAAAGTTGTCTACGTCTGACAGCGAACAATAATTCCAGCTATGTTCAACAGGAGATTGAAGTACTAATTAATGTCCTGAATGTTCGCCGCAACGCTCGAAATGTCCCTAACAAAGGCGCAGATATTAGTCATGGACGATCCGTGCGGTCCGATCGCGTGGCGGCATAGCTCCCGAAGGTGTTCGGCCCTCCTCCTCAGTTCTCTGCTCTCTTCGTCGTCCATATCCATGAACTTGCGAAGTAGCCCGCCAATGTCGCCCTCGCCGACCCTCCACCCGACCTTCCATTCGTCCACGACGAGCCTGCAATTGTGACCTTGGTCGAAGGCTATTGGGTACGCCAGGAACGGAAGCCCCAAGTAGATGCCCTCCTGGATCGAGTTCCACCCGCAGTGGGTCCAGAACCCCCCGACAGAGGGATGCGACAATGCCCACAACTGGTCGCACCACGGCACCATGATCCCCATGTCGCCGCGGGGCAACAGCTCCTTCAGCCTGGAAGCCTCATTGCCCACCACCCACAAGAACCGGACATTACTGTCCCGCAATCCCGCCGCGATCTCTTCCATTTTGGAGCTCGAGACTGAAAGGAAGCTTCCTAGAGACAGGTACAAAACAGAGCTGCCCGGCTGCCGATCCAGCCACTTTGTAATGTAATTCGAGTCGCTATTCGAGCGGGGATTGTCTTCAAGTGCAAAATAAGGGATGGATGGACCGACGGTGTAGATAGGAAACGACAGGCTCGGCTTCAGAGCGTCGACCGTGTGAGATTCAATCTCGTACACAGAAGAAAGCAACAGGAACCGTGCCCTACGGACCCAGTTGAACATCGGGCGGAGCCTTTGCATCATCTGTTCACTCTTGCCACGAACCAAGTCCGTCAAACGTGTCGGAGGAATCCCAGGAATGCAATCCACCATTTCTTCCCCTTTTTCTGCGACAATAAGACAATTACTTGGCAAGAAAAATGATAAAATGGATATTGATTTGGGATTTATGGGCATTAAAGTTGTGATATGTCCGGTCTTATATCAAGTTTCACAGTTTCGTCCCGAACCACACATCTACGAGGAGTTCCTATACGGTATCATATTGTGACGTCCTTGATTAATTCGTTCGAGGTATTGTTCACTTTGGCCCGTCCTATATTATACTGCATCTCACAATTTTGTCCTTTAACTTACGGGTAGACACTTTGAAAAGCAAAACTTGCCGTTACTCAAAAGGCACTACCCATATACCATGCATGCTACACTCTGTTCGCTATGCTATTCAATTCATTCATCCTTCCTTTCGTCATTCTAGAAGTTTGCCAAGAGCCACTCTTCATCCAAACTCTCTAGCCTTGACAATCACTTCCCGCCCTCGTCGGATCGGGTCATTACAAAAACAGCGAGAACAGCAGCAAGATGATTTGTGATTTTGTGTGCAGAAAAAGCATGGTCCAGACTTTGGTTGTGTACTTATTAACAAGACCCAAAATATTTACTATGTGATAGGCAAGGATTGGCAATTTGACTAGTTTTGATTTCGCAACGAACTTAAAGCGATGGCTGACCTGACAAATTCTGTGGTAAATAGCCTTTCTGCTCAAGAAGTTGTAAGTGGTAGAAGAAGGAGAAAGTGGACGCAGCAACAGGCCAAAACAAGGCCACCGGAATGTTCCTCCGGTTCCCGATGCCGACCGCCCAGATCAGGAACGCATCGGCCATGATGAGGGCCGGTGGAGGGCGGAGCCGGTGGAGCACCTCCTCGAACGGGGCTTCCATCTTGGTGAAGACGGCCTCGACAAACTCCGAGAAGTGCTGTGCCCGGACCCGCTCAGATGGGAGCACGTTCGGGATGGTGGCGAAGGATATGTTGCTCGGTTTCTGGTCGGAGCCGATGAGGCCAAGCCACTCCTCGGTGAGGACGAAGGTGACGGCGACGTGCGGGGCCTGGGAGGCTAGGATCTTGCACAGGTTCATCATGGGGTTGATGTGGCCTCGTCCGGGATACGGCATCGCCACCACGTGGCAGGTCGGTGCTTGGCTGTCCATTTGACCGGCTAGGCGGTGGCAGCGAACGTTTGAGTGCGTGGCCGTTCGTTCCGACGGCCCGCCGGCGGATCAAACTGGGTAGTGGCCGATCGGCGCGTTGAATTACAGGGCGATTTCAGAACGGTGAGGGGAAATCATTTGAGCGGGTAAGTGATGACGTACGAGGTGTGGTGAAGTCATGCCTTACCAAATGAATTGGTCTGCTCGAGGCAAAATAAAAGATATGGAGCGGAACGTGCAGGCCACTTTAACTCGTGATGGCGACGCCCATCAATAATTCAACGTGGGTCCCCCAAGAATCTCTTTTTTGGTCAAAGATCAAGGAGATCTATTTTTTTGGTCAAAGATGAAGGAAACATTATTAGTAGAATAATGACACAAATGTCCAAAAATTTGGATTTTACATTTAAATGATTGTTAAATTTTTAATTTGTTCAATGAGATACTTTTACCTTAATTTAATATGTAATATAGTGTAGTCCGTGAACTTTTGATAAATATTCGGACTAGTTTCTAAACTATACAAAGATATAAATATTATCCTTTCACTAATTTAAGTTAGGGATAACGTTTAACATCTTCGTATAATCTAGGGATTAATTGGAACATGTGACAAAAGTTCATGGATCACATCGAATAAATTAAAAATTGAGGAATAACGTTGCATATTTGGTTAAAATCCAAATATCACGTTGAACAAATCAAAAGTTCAAAAATCAAGCTATATACCGAGTCAAAGTTCAACCACGACTTGTGTCGATTTCCCTTATTAGTGCCGATGCTGGTTCAAAGCCGCAACCAGAAAGCCTCTTTTATGTGTCGGAACTGCACTTTCCGCGCGGCTTTTTGCGGCCAAGCGCATGGACCAATCGAGAGATCCTGAATTGCGGGTGCTCGGAAGTCCATGGGTTCTTGCATTGGCATGTTATCTTCTTCGAGATGTCGCCGATTGAAGGAAGCATCGATGTCCCACTTCCTGGTTTCATTTCCATCCTCACTGTCCAAGGACAGTTCTCCTGAATGGCTTTTCTTGACACCAATTTGTTCCTTCAATCTTCTTCGCCCTCCGACCAATCTTCCTGTCCTGCTCGACCGGCTGCTTTCTGTTGGGAATTTTATCCCAAAAGATTGGGATGGCGAGCATCGGGACGCCGGCGAAGATAGCTTCCACGATGGCGAGCATTCCAAAATATTATGAGTCGTTAAGCTGTGAAATTATGTGGAAATGATAGTTTAGGACGTGGAGAAAAACCGATTCCGAGTCATCAACTGGTGGGAATGAATTTTTAGAGCGTGCATTACTGCCCAGTTCTGAATTTCTATTTTTGGCAACGATTTTCGCTCGTCTTTGGTCGTCTTTTGAATAGGTGAAGTATAGGATCTTTTAGTATTTCAAAAGGGCTATCTTTCGACAGTAAGCGCACTGAAATTGGAGCTCGATAATGAGAGATTTAGCATGAGGAAGTTTGTTGCGAGTGAGATTATTTGCCACACAAGTGGTTGTTTTTCGCATTAGTGATTATTAATCATGATTGGCTATTTGTAAGGTTTTTTGTCGACTTGTACTGAACATTTGAGTCTTAATTAAGGTGGATATTTACCATGGGATCCATTGTTTCACGAAAAATGATGATTTCAAAAATACTTTTTTTAAACCGATCCCTTCTATCGCTTGAAATAATTAGTCAATAAAAATATTTTTACCATCGATAATGATTTATGTTTCCGTGAAACAATTTAGTTTTGAAATCGCTTCTCGTTTAATTGATCATATTTCGAGTTCGGTGGCTTGAGATAACTTTGTGATTTGGTTTAGACTTTCCCAGGTGAATAGTGTTTTATCTCTTGTTCCAATTTTTAAACTCAGAATTCACGTTGATCCGAACTTATGGCTTAACTCCGAAATTTCTTCCAGTCAGATGAACAAAAGCTTGAATCTTACCCAGGGCCGCGAAACAGGGTTCATCTAACTTCTCGGGACGTCCAAAGGCGTGTGTATGCGCGAATTCCCGTTTCTCTTCTTTCGGGAAAGTATATGTTCCAGATAAGTGTCTATCGGACGTCTAGATAGAGAGATATTTTCTTGGTCATATGTGAGACCGTGTCTTTTTAGGCAGGAGGACAGCCCTATCATTTCTCATATTCTCGTAGGAATTGGGGTGTGACAGTCCTAGCTCACCCACAAGAACCAAACTCCGTTGTTGCGCACTCCCCGCCCGCTGCAAGCGCATCGATCTGGTCGCGCGGGGCTGATAGGAAACTCCCCTGGGAAATGTACTGGATGGAGGCTTACGGTTGAGAATCTAGCCAGCTGATGTAATGGGGACAAGCATTTTGAGATGCCGTTAATGAGGAGTTAGTTTTTGAGTTCCCAGGGATGGGGAAATCGTTGATTTCCTGCGCGAAAGCGAAGAGAAACACCAAAAGGAGAAAGGGCATTCGGGAAGAAAAGCTAAGATCAGCATGATGATGGATCTCCTTTGATCATTCTCGCCAACTAGTTATGTACAGCACCTGCCAAACTAGTGGGGACATGGTTGTTCTGTACAAGGAGGTCAAAACTGATGGACCACAGAGAATATGGAGGCGGACATGGGCCAGAATGACGCCACCTGGATCTCCCTCTTCTTCCCAATCCGAACTGCTCGAAAAGGGGTACCTGTCCGGGGCAAGATTGCGGTTGCCAGCCGCTCGCAGGTAAAGAAGTTGCTCTACCCGACAGCTCTAACCGACAGTGGCGGACTTGCCCAAAGGTGATGAGAATACCGGGTGTGCGATCACGGTTTTTATGGCCTCTTCCTGGGTACGGATCACGACTGCAAAGGTCCATCGACCCGACAATGCAGCAACAAAGGAGGGAAGAGAGTTTGAAAAGAGAAGTGAGGGAAGAGAGTTCGACGACGGGCGTGAGAGGCAGAGATGCAAGCAGTGTCGATAGCGAAGTGGCAAAGTAAGGGGCCGTCAAGAGCGAAATGTTTGCTCGTGTTCCGTACAGAGCGAGAGCAAACTTGGCAACGACACTAAGTGATAAAAGACAGTAGGGTTTTTTATTTATGAAGGGCAAAACTGGAATTATATTTAATGAAAAAGAGTAAAATGGAAAAGTTTTTATATTTTTGTTAAATAGGAAAGCTTCGGCCTAATGGCCTTTGAGGGCCTTTGAAAATGTAATTGCATCTTCCCAAAGTCCTCCAAAAATGTAATTGCATCTTCCCAAAGTCCTCCAAAAAAAAAAAAAAGAACCAAATGCTATTTGGGTTTAGCCAACACCTTTAAAGGTGCAAGGCCCCTTTCAAATTTTAACAAACGGGGCCCATTGATTTAAGGGAAAGAAAATAGATGAAATTATCTCAAAATAGTAAGCTGAATTGCATCATCGCATATTCAAACTGTGGCTAACTGGGTAGTGGAATGTGCTATCATTCAGTGTTCCCTACTCATTTATCTGTTTGAACTTTTGAGATAGGGACACAATTTTATCCACCAGACGTTGTCGTTTCATAATTCATGCCCCATTTGTGGTCCTGGCATACTAATCAACCATAATAATTTTCTGGAGAATCAAAAGCAAACATCTTAAAGGACATCGCTATTCAAGTAATGCAGTGCTGATGATCTGCCCTTCAGGACGGCGTTTCGGGTTATCTCTTGAAGTTCCTTTGCTCTCCTCCTCATTGCTTTGGCTTTCCTCGCCCTCCGGATCCATGAACCGCCTGACGAGCCCACCAATTTCTTCCCTTGACACCATGTGCTCGACGCCTTCCTATTGAAGCTCCAACCAATCCCCCGCAACCAGCTTGGTGTTGAAGACCTGGTCCCAGTGAATGGGGAAGGTGAGCATGGGGAGGCCAGCGAAGATGGCCTCGGAGGTCGAGTTCCACCCACATTGTGACCAGAACCCACCAACGGAAGTGTGGCACAGCACGCTCAACTGCTCACACCAGGGCACCACCAATCCTATCTCATCATTCTCGCCAAGCTGCCCTCTAATCTGGCGACTCTGCATACTTGGTATCTGATCTTCTTGAAGAAGAGCCTTGTGCGTCGCTTCTCCTTGAACCTCATCAAGCTAGCTTCCCTTCTCGCTTTTCCTCTACCATCTATCAAGTTATGCATCATCACTGTTAATGCTGGTTAACTGAACAAACAACTAATTTGATGGAAGAAAGAGTACAGACAAAATGATGGAACGTGTGCAATAAACCTCTGAAGAACTAACATAGTAGCAGCCGCTAGTGGCTGCCATGGGAAGCAGGTAATGATCATCGTCAGTGTAAAGAGGACCATGCTCCGACCAGGCACTCAGCACCTCTTCGTAATTCAACTTCAACAGCAATACCTCTCCCTCCTCTTCTTCGCCGTCCCCAGAGAAGCTGCTGATTTCAGTAATCTTTGCAAACTCGGCTTCAATATCTTCCTCCACCATTACACAGCAGTGAGCTCCGTCATGTTCTTCATAAGAAAAATGATCCTCATCCTCGTGTTTCGGCAAGTACCAGTAAAGCGAACTGAGCACTTCCATATGCTTATATGTGGAATTCCCTGTCTTCTTCAGTGCTCAGAAGTCCTTGAGCATCATCATTGGAGACATTCTCTGGGCAACATCAACTTGTAGTTCCTCCTCCTTTTGGCTTCTTGAGAAAAGACTATAATGCATTCGAATTGTGTGTTGAAAGTATATGAAGGTTGCTATTTGAGTGAATATCAGAGAGAGAACAAACTCGTTGATGATCAGAGTTTTCTTGTAGCCTTGGTGAGCGAATGCAGGAGAACTCATCACTTTCATTGGCTTTCGCTGTTTGGGACCACCTAAGGACTTGAAGTAATTGTGATACAGAGATCTAAATGGTCCAATTAGCTTTACCATCTTCCACAAGATTAAGACAGAGTACAGAGAAACTCTTAAAGAAGAAACACTCCATTTTTTTTTTCTGTTGAATGCAAGTATAGCAATGAAGGCTACCCTTTTCCACACGATTATGACACAGTACAGAGAAAGTTCTAAAAAAGAAACAGTCCAATTGGAAATAAGCTACAGAAATGAAGAATGTCTTTCTGTTCTGGTAACCAGCAATGGACAACACAAAATATGGATGACAGTTTTCACGATGTCAAATGTTAATTATGTTCACTGATAAATGTTCACCCCATACGTACCGATGTCCCGGCAACACTAATGTAGTTCCTTTCGCGGGGCGATAAGCAATATTACATGTCTAACATGAAAAACAGCGTCAAATCTGAAAGCGGGTCAATAATTACTATAAATTAGATCAGGAGGTACTTTTAACTTAGTGGAGTAGTCTAGGCTGGTGTCCATGTTCATGTCCATGTCAACATCAGATAATATCAAGTTTTTCGAAAGTAGTCTAGGCTGGTGTCCGTGTTCATGTCCATGTCAACATCAGATAATATCAAGTTTTTTGAAAGATTGAAGGCCGTCAGTGGAACTCGATACGAGGTCCAATGACAGTAGATATTTTCAGTTCTTGTTATCTCTTGTGAGATGATTCAACAGGAAAGGAAAGAGAAAGAAAACGATGACTTACAACATTTCTCTGCTCTACACAAAACATAGTTCAGCCAAGGTAGGCATGAGATCTGTCCCAGAGGATACCTGGTGGATCAATGAGCAGTGAAACTGCCTCTACCTTAACTCTGCCCTTCCTAGAGCTCATAAAATTATATAAGGAAAACAAAACCCATCGAAATAGTTGCAAAAAGAGAGCTCATCAACAGAAGTTGAGGCAAGACAAGAATCGACGAATGTGAAGTCTGTAGTCCAACAGCGAACCTGCAAGTATCGGTAGATGGATCGACGGTCGTGATCAATCCTAATCCTCCAAAATAACAGCTGTTCACTCTTTGATCATGCTGCTGGTAGTAGCTATTGAATGCGTAGGACACATTGCGAGGCCAACCGATGTTATAACAAGATCCACCAGGAGAGACTGCAGTACAATCAGCAACAGAACAAGCATCTAAAACACTAGCGGTCACATTGGACAAGTCAGCGTTATTGTTCACAACACACCATCGGGAAGAAAGGTACTTGACGTTCTGTGCATTCCACAATTTTCTGGAACCCTGGCCTAAATCAATGTGGTACTTTGCCTGGCCATCAAAAGTAAACACGCCCCAGTGTCTCTCGAAATTTCCAGCAGACGTGCTTCGTTGGTCTTCATCTAAAAGGCTTAAAATGTACACTTCCGAAGGGGGATTCTGAGGCCTAAGTGGCGTCCCTGTTTTACTGTGGATGTGGTTTATAAGAGCTTTCATGAATTCCTCGGCAATGACTGAGGTAGCATTAGCTGCTCCATCTGTCGGCCAACCAATCTGAGCTACAACAATTTCCATCTGAGGGAAACCAGCACTATACAATGCCGTTACTAGGGTATCATAGCTCAAGTCGAAGCTGTTTTTGTATATTCTGTGGCTGTCATTATGAGTCCGCGCAGTTCCTTTGAAGAGAGCAAAGTCGAGGGAAATATTCTTGCTCTGGTGGAGGCTGAGGAACGGCGATATTGACGCGAAGAAGGGCAACCGATGTTCACTCAAAAACGTTAGCAGTTGAATCATGGTTTTGTTGATATCAGGCCTGAAATGTCCTTCAGAGGGGAGGTTTGACTCAGACTGAAATGCATCAAAACTGCATGGAACAACAACTTTCACCTTGCTTCCTAAGTTTGCTTTGGTTAAAGCTGCTTGGATTTGGGTGGCTGCTCCTAGGACGAATGGATAGAACTGATCTCCATGACTCAAGAGAAATGGTTCATCCCCCACAGCAATGTACCTGTCCACTATCTGGTCAACAGTGATTATGAGGATGAAGAGAAAGGCATATACCATTATATCTATGTAGCTTTTTCGAAACAACAAACAATATAGTGGAACAATTAATTTTGCAAGTTAAGTTGACAGTGTCAAACCCTTATGCTGCATGAAGGCCACAAGCAAAGAAAGAAACAAATTATGTTCCCAATGCATCCCAAAAACTCCCTCTCACTCTGTTTCTTTTAAAATCAGAAATCTCTTGCACTCTGACAAAAAAAAACAGCTCCCTGGAAAATTACTTGGAGAAACCATCCATAGATTCCAACCTCAATACACTGAGCAACCCAAATGGAAATCCTTGTATCTAAAGGTAATTACAAGAGCAAAACAACTGCTTCGTTAACGAGTTTTCCAAGAAATTGATTGTCACGACTGGTTGGCTCAGCTGGTCAACAATACATAGTTTATAGCGTTTGTTGAACTCGGCCTAGCAGTATTTACCACCGTGTGTTGCCACAAAATGTGGACAATTACATGCATTAATTAAAAAAGTGATTTCTCTCTATTGCAATTACTTTCCTTCCTATCTTGCAACTCACTCATTCAATTAGACATCGTCACAGTGCATTCAGAGTTATTGGCTTCAATAGAGGCAAACACTGTCAACAGCATAAGAAGGTAACCCACTCTCGGGCTCCATATCCATCCTTTGAGGAACATTTACTTTCTTGCAAGAGTACTTTTTCTTTGGGGGGAATCCAGGCTTGAATGTCATGCATTCTTTACGCTCATGCTCTTTCAAAAGTATGTTTGTACTATTTTTGATACATAATAGATTGTCTTGTCATGTTCGGATGAATGTCTAACGCCACCATGGAGCAATATGACACTTAACATGTTTCAGCAAAATCAATTCACAGCTATGTAAATGGGCCTATGTTGGCTATTTAATAATACATAAAGCATTTTGGTCAATTGAGATCGAAACTCCATTATCTTAAATAGCAGATATAAGTATTTAACCGACTTCAAAACCATGGAGGCTTTCCACATTGGTCAGGCAAGAAAAGATTTTCAATGTTTCCCTACTCTGTTGTCAAGTCCTTGAAGCTAATCTAGGACATTATTCCATAATGCAAGTGCCTTTTTAGGATTGTCCAGTCGTCCAAACAAAACAATCTCAACAGACATTCATATCCATCTAGCAGCACAACAGGACAGTCATGTTCATTAGAAAGATACATAAAACCTTCATTATTTCAGATATTACTACTTTAGACGAATGATTTAGCAAATGGTGGTTTTTCATGACCCCTCGAGAAAAATCCACCGTGCCTGATACATTTTGCCGTACCTCCTACGCAAAATGCCATACCTCACAACACTCAAAACTCCATAAGTTTTCTACAAACACCGGCATTTGTTCTTTTGTGATCCAATGGTCACCGATAAATCCTACCCTTTAGTAAATTATTTTTATTTGCCAGACGTTCATCCCATTCCTAGGCATATTAGACAGCATCTCGACCACGCATTTCCCTTTCATTAACACGATAAAAAAACAATCTTTATCTCGTATCAATGACCCCAAACAGAAAAGCTTCCCTTTTTGGGTATGTCCTCTTGGATGTCTATACCATATTGTACGAAATGGAAGAATACTAATGTACCCAACGGAGAGAAGTGTGAAGTATGAGAAAAGCTCATGCATTAATCCAACAAACGACTAACAGCAGCAGCAGCAGCGGAATCTGTGGAAACTCAAACATTACACACACAGCATACAAGTACAGAAAGGAATCGAAGCTCGTACTCGATCCGAACACGGGGGCCTCCGGCGGGGAAGTAGCGAGTGACATTGTCGTGGACCCAGCTTTCGGCCGCTTTCTTGGAGGAGTTCAAGGTCCGGAGCATGAGGTTGGGAATGCCTACGGTGACGGCGATGCCGGAGCCGGAGAGCGACCGGAGGACATCAGGGTCGGCGTCGGAGAGCTTGACGCGGGAGACGTTGTTGGACTTGAGGAGCTCCACCACTTTGGGCGGCGGCAGGGGGTGGGACGACGCTGTCCCCCAGTTGACGCCGATGGCCCAGGCCCGTGACCATCCGGCGATCCCTACAAGCGATGCTATCGCGAGAAGATGGAAATGAAGGAGAAGCAGATGAGGGATGCTCGGAGGCATCAGTGGGACGGAGTGAGGTTCTTGAAATGGCGGTGGCTCCGGTGCGAGAGAGTGAGCTCAAGCGCCAGAGACACAGAGAGAGAGAAGGTCCAGTGTGCCCGGTTACTTTATTCGATTTGGGGGAATTTATGTTTGAACCATGAGTGACGTGTCAAGATTGTCATAAACATTGGATAAAACTGTTTTTTTTAATAGGTGCTCCTTCAAAATTGGGCCAAATTCCATAATGGTTAATGACACGAAAAAATCTCTAATTAGTATATCTGTGATAAATTTATCTGTAATTATTTTTTGACTACAAAAATCTCATATTAATATACCCGTGAAAAATTTACCCTAAACTATTTCTTCGATTATCAAAAACTCTAAACTAATATGTCTGTGACAAATTTACCCCAAAACTAATTATTTTAACCACCAAAAATTATAAACTAGTACACATGACAAATTTCCCTTTGTTAGTTTCCATTAAATTGGATTACTACTATAAAAAAAATCTCAAAATTGATACAATAGAGGGTAAAAACCCCAAACGTGTACATTCAATAATTGTCACATGTCATTCAACTCAATAATTTGATAATAAAATTTAACAAAAACTAAATGATAGTAAATTTATCGCAGGTGTACGGTTTGGGGTAAATTTATCAAAGGTGTACCGAGTTTAAGATTTTTGGTGATAAAAAAATAATTTGTGGTAAATTTATCATATATGTACTAGTTTGGGGTATTTCAAGGTATTAACCCTTCCTTCAAAAATCTCTAACTTTACATCGAATACTTTTTATTTTGAAAAAAAAAAAACTCCAACTTTAGGTCCAGTCCCAAAATTGTGCTGAACTTTTTCTTATCTAAAAAAAAAATCTCAAACTTTAGGTCTAGTCTCACATCTACAATGAACTTTTTTTGTCTAAAAAAATCACATTCTCTTAATTTATTCTCAAATCTACCACATGATCCCATCCCAGCTTGACGTGGCATTTCTACGTCGATAAAAAAAATCCACATCGACAAAGTAACGAGCCAATAGATACGGACCGATACGGCGAATAGTGATTTTCGGACATAGGGCTAATAAAACCATTCTAAGATTGAAAATTAGAGACGACGAATAGTGATTTTCGGACATAGGGCTAATAGGGGCAGATTTGATATCCAAAGTATACATTGGATATTTTTCTCTTAGACAAAAAAAATTCGATGTAAATTTGGGATTGGACCTAAAGTTTAGGAATTTTTTTTTAGACAATAAAAAACATTAAGAGAAGATTTGAAACTAAACCTAAAGTTTGAGTTTTTTTCCGATAAAAAAAAAAGTTTGGGATAAATTTGATATTGAACCTAAAGTTTGAGATTTTTTAGGGAATTAGTCCTTCAAAATAGTATGAAAGTCTACTCAATTTCTTAGAAAAAGAAATATTGAATACATCTTGAAGTGAAAGTGTATCTTAAGTTCGCCCGAAAATATGATGATCGCTAAATAAAATATAACCCCGCTTATATAATTTTTTATTTATGATGTGTTACGTTATATTTTACACAAGGACCGTTCCGTGGAAAGGCTTTTTAATGTATCTAATATTACTCTTCTGTCACGTTGGTAGAGTGCCAAAAAACATGCAATGGTGTCGAGATATTGATTTATGTGCCCATGTAAATATGTTTGAGTATAGTTTGAAGTATAAAGATCAATGTGCAGCTGACAAAGGCTATTCCAAAACTTCAATCGGGAGGATCGGTTCTCGGTTTCAATGAACAGAAAACGGAATAGATGATCCCGAGGTCGGTCCGGTTCAATTCCCAGGCAGTCCAATAATTGGACGTGCTGCAATTTTTTGTGATTTGCCGTTAAATTTTTTTCGATAACAACATATTCACCAGATCGGCTCTCATTAATTGCATCGCGTTGTCGATAAACTTGAAAATCATACAAAACATCCAAAACATCTTAAATTTAGGTTTAGATTTACATTTAAGAGATTTATTGTAAAAAAAAAAAAAAATACGTTATTCGATCGGGTCCCCTGGAATAGGGATACAGATCGACCGTAGCTGGTTCTAATTTTATTGAAGCGGGACCGGATTGAAGTTCTCAAGAATCGAATCCAACCGGCCAATTCAGTTTGGTCCGGGCGATTCTCGATTCGATCAGTTCATTATGCTCATACATACCCTCCACATCCTTTAGCTCAAAGATTTGCAGTCAAATGCCTTGCCCACTTGCAGATTCAATGCTGCATCCCCTGGAACCAGCAGGAAGAATCCCAGAATTGAGAGCTGAAGAGATAAATTGATGCAGAAAGCAGAGAGTGGAGCTGGAGGCAATAACAGAGCAACCTGCTTCCGCAGGAGAAGGTAGGCGGTCACTCTTGCAATTCCTTAAACATGCCGAGGAAAACAGATTGACATGGCCTGCTGAAGAAGGTGCTGCTGTCCCTGTGTATGGTTTGGAGGACTAGGCTGTAATGGAGCTGTTGATGCAGGATCCTGGCAGGCTGGAACTGGTGGGGGTAGTTAGAAATGAGAGGGGGATTGATTGATGGAGCTGGAAGACTTTCTCCGTGCAAATGAAAGCAGAAATGGCTGAAAGGTTGGCGATACAGGATGGACTTAAAAGCTGGCAAAAGGAGGAAGGTTGGCCAGGCATCATTGTAGAGAGCCCGATTCCCCTGAATGTTGTCGACAGATTGAAGAAGGGAGAGCCAAAGAACCGGAAAGCTGAGGACTTGGCAGCCTGGCAGGCACGAGTTATTACCCAAGAAATGATGGGTATTAGCAAGTGTTGGATGGGATTTCGGTAAAGGCGCGGCGCTAACGAATCGGCTAACCGGGTTGCTAAGTTGTCCTAACCTCTCGGGTGGAAACAGCCCCGCCTTCTTCCTCGTCACTTTTGCTGAATGATGCTTAAATTAATAAATCCTTGGTTAAAAAGAACTAAAATTTAACGCCTTTAAAACACTTGATAAAGATGTTTAATTAGGAAATACTCAAATTCTACGAGATTGATTGATATAATAACGGTCAGATTGATTGATATCGCGGGTCAAGATAACGGATATGGTGGGATTTCCTTAGTTCGATTGCTTAACAATTTGCCGGGACATTTCCACATGTGGTTCGGTTGTATTCGCTATTTAATTAATGAAACTGATTTCTGAGATGCAGCGCGCGAGTTTCTCGCTTTGAAAAGAGAGAGAGAGAATGAAAAAGGTGATGGGGCCGTGAGCTCATGGAATGGTAGAAAGCCAAGTCGCCAATTCCTGCGCAGAAGCGAAAAATGCTTCTTCTTGTTGGCCATGGGAGTGTCCTCCAGACCCCATCCTCGAAGACCCTCCAACCTCCTCCCTTCCCTCGTCGCCCTCTCCCTCTTCTCCCTCTCCGTCCTCCTCCTCTACAAGGTCGGTCTCTCTCTCTCTCTCTCTCTCTCTCTCTCTCTCATGGGATTTGCATCGACGCATAATTGTGTGTTCCTGCGGTCATGTTGTCGTGGGCCTTGATTCGGAATCTGGGTTCTTTTGCCTCTCTGTCTGCATAGCGTAGGCACTCCCTAGTCTCTTTCCGCTGTTTTGCTTCCTTCTCTCTCTCAGTCTTGAATTCACCGGGGCGTTTCGTCGGACCAGGTGGATGACTATGCATCGCGGACGAAGACGGTCGCTGGCCACAACTTGGACCCCACTCCCTGGCACCTGTTCCCTCCGAAGACGTTCGATGAGGAAACCCGGTATGCTCGCGCCTCCAAGATCATCCAGTGCTCTTACCTCACCTGCCCCTATGCTGCTACCGAGTCGATCCAGAGACGGGATCAGTCGCGATCCCGGTCCGCCCGAGCCTGCCCGGAATTCTTCGCCTGGATTCGCCGTGATCTCCAGCCCTGGGTGCGGACCGGGATATCCTCAGCTCATTTGATGGAAGCAAAGAGGTTTGCGGCGTTTCGGGTGGTCATATTCGAGGGAAAGCTATATGTGGATTTCTATTATGCTTGTGTGCAGAGCCGGGCGATGTTCACGATATGGGGACTGCTGCAGCTTCTAAGGAGGTATCCTGGGATGGTGCCTGATGTTGATTTGATGTTTGATTGCATGGACAAGCCTAGTATTAACAGGACCCAGCACGCCTCCATGCCTTTGCCGTTGTTTCGCTATTGCACCACCCCAGAACATTTCGATATTCCATTTCCAGATTGGTCCTTCTGGGGATGGTAAGAATCAACTGGAGCTTTCAAAGTCTTAGTCTTTCCAATCAAACCTGGGTGCCTGATCTTTCTTACTCTGCAAGAATATGGGTTATGTCACACGTTTTTTTGAGAACTAACATGCAGTTTATTCATGTTGTTTGTTCCACTGTCTGTTTTAGTTTGTCCTGTGCCTGGCTTAACTTTGTTGTGGTATGATCTATTGACGCCGTAAGAAACCACGGCAACTGCTGATAAGTCGAAATATACAGGAAGCTCTGTCTTCCTGAGTCCCAAATGCATTCAAGTATGCCTGTTCAGGTGTACTGTTTGCCTGATTTGCATGTAATTACTTTTACAGGCCTGAGACAAATTTAAAGCCTTGGGAAGAGGAGTTTAGAGACATTAAAAAAGGCTCTCAAGCTCTCAGTTGGTCAAAGAAGTTCCCCCGTGCTTACTGGAAAGGAAACCCTGATGTGGACTCTCCGGTGCGAACGGAGTTACTGAAATGCAATCATTCCAGGAGGTGGAAGGCACAAGTTATGCGTCAGGTGAGTCCAATGAGCTGCATGGACTTCCTTGTCGCTCAAAACTCCTATGCAGTTGTGAAGTCATGGCTTTGTTTGTGAATTTCACTTTATCGAATGCCTAGTAGGATTGGGCAGAAGAAGCAAGAGCTGGGTATGAGCAGTCGAAACTATCAAACCAGTGCAACCATCGGTGAGTTTCTATAACATGCTGTAGATTGCTGAAAAGAGGAATGTTTGCGCTCTGTTATCACACAATCTTACCTTCCTGCTTGTTATCTAATTCAAGTTTAAATGGGTGGCAACCAACTGTGGTATTTCATATACTGGTCGAGTAAGAATTTCTGCTTCCCATTCAAAATTATGATGTCTTCTGGTATTCAAGAATTTCTGCTTCCCATTTCAACACAAAGGAAAGTTTCTACATCTACATGTGAAACTTTTGAGAACTCAAGAAGTTTCTCATTGTTGGACAACTGCTATTACTTCTGTGTAATCGATGATCACCTTAAATTGAAAATATTCATCCACAACCTATTTTAGTCTCTGAGTCATGTCTTTGTACTCTCACAGGTACAAAATATATGCTGAAGGTTATGCGTGGTCTGTGAGCTTGAAGTACATAATATCATGTGGCTCTCTTGCCCTAATCATATCACCTAAGTACGAAGACTTTTTCAGCCGGGGTCTGTTTCCCCTGAGGAACTATTGGCCCATCTCTTCTACTAATTTATGTCCTTCCATCAAATATGCTGTAAACTGGGGAAATGCAAACCCGTCAGAGGTATGAGTTCCTACTTTGACTCGCTTATTTTTCTCAAACTGATCTTCGTTTTTCTGCAACTATTGTTCACAGCGAGTAAACCTTTTCATGCATTGTATGAGTTTATACTTCGATCAAGGACTTCGAAAAGATATCTGTTAACATTGTGGCAGGAGTAGTTTAGTCAATTCTGAATTTTTAATGTTTCTGAAGTATATCATAGTTGGGTGATCCCATACACCAGTTCACCAGCCTGAGACCTCGATTGAGAATATCGATCATGAAGTCATGGACTTCTTTTCTTTGCCATACGCTGATCATGGACTTGATAGAGGGAGATTGGCCTTATCTAATGCAATTCACTTCAATTGCACTAGTATCAGTAATGATGATGCCGGGTAGCATTAAAAGAAGTTCTGTTCAGCTGCTCATAATGAAGTGGAATCGACCTCCACACCTAAATCTAAGACATAGCCAGGAGTGGACTGTCTTGATTTACGAAATTTTCCTCATGCCTTCCTATGATGGGTATTAACCTTTTTCACCCCGTTCTTTTTGGTCAAGAAAATGTGCAGAAGTTGCTGTTTCTTGTCCTCATGCTGCTGCGGGGAGCTCACGTTTTTTTCCCTCACATTTTTTGCTTTAGTAGAATGCCTTTTCTGTTCATCAAACTTCTTTTCTTGTGAAACTTCATGGTTAAATCTTTTGAGACTGGTTTTGTGATTGCATACGGTCTCCACTTCTATGAGAAGCATGAAATTCAAGGGGCTATGAGACAATGAACTACCTAAGTATACATATCAAGCTAATGAGACAGAAAGAAAGAAGGAGAAAGGTTACAGAATTTTATCCTAATGATGCATCTTGAGACATCATGAGGCATTCATATATGCAACTTTCTTTCAAATCTTGAAATTCAGGCCGAGGCGATTGGAAAAAGAGGACAAGATTTCATGGAAGATTTGAGCATGGACAGGGTTTATGATTACATGTATCATCTCATTATGGAGTACTCAAAGCTGCTGCGTTTCAAGCCAATCCCCTCTCCTTCTGCCCGGGAAGTTTGCGCAGAATCCTTGCTTTGTTTTGCCAACCCTAAGCAGAGGCAATTTCTGGAAAGGTCAACTGCTTTTGCTTCTGAGGGAGCACCATGCACCTTTGAGGCTGCCCATGGTATTGCAGTCACAAACTGGGTTAAGCAGAAAGAGAAAGCAATACAAGATGTGAGAAAGAAGGAAATGTTAAGTACAGAGGCACAGTCAGATTAGGACACGAACTTCTTCTTCCTCTTCCTCTTCCTCTTCTTCTTCTTCTTCTTTGCAGACAAATCGATTTGTATTATTCTCATGGTGATATGGATTGAATGGATGAACATGTATTCATAGCATAGATTCATCAAAAGCTAGTCATTCATGTTGTAAGACACTTGCATCGACAATCCGTTGTCCATGGAATGATGCCATTATCCCCAATTCTTCTATTGATGTTCATTATCATTTTCGGACTTCAGCAAATACGGGTGACACTAGACAGCCTGGGCTCTCGCAGAGGAGATGCTTTCGGAGGAAGGAGAGACTTGTGAAGCTGGAGCATCCAGCTTGCATACGGCGGATACGACTTTCTTCCCAAGTTTGTGATTGAAGTGCTGTGTAAGCCGGACCTTGCACTAGATACTGGATGTGGATAAATCGAACAGGATTTAAGACAACAAAAACTGTGCAAGTCAGACCTTACAGAACATGTCAACACCAGATTTGACAAAAACGCTGTAGTAGTACATCATAAGTTGACACATCTTGCTAACGTAATTCCGATCATAACCCCTGAAAACTTGACTTTGTGAATTGCAGCAAACTGAACTGCAAGTCCCCATCATGCCATGGCACTCGACTCCGGCAGCTCAGTGAAGATGTGCTTGACTCCAGCGCTCACAGTTGCCTGGAAATTTGACCGTGACTTCAGTCGTTGATGATGCTTGCAATTGAAGATGAGTCTTACATCACATGACATTGGCAATAGAGGTTGTGGAGGTTTCAAAGGACCAGAATTGGGGATTTATGCTGAAGACAATTTCTAGACTTGCAATGGACTGGAAAATAGGCTAGGAGTAAAACAAAGCTGACTCGAAACCTTTATATCTTTTAAATCTTTTACCCCTTCTTTTGGATTAGAAAAAGACACAAAAGAAAATAACGTAAGACCAAATCAGATGTTTGGCAATCATAATTTGTGCTCTGATGTAACCAAATCTCTCTTCTCCCAATCTGCTATATCGTCAGTTTTATGTCCCTCTCGTTGTACATTCAATCTAAGATTTTTGTTAGTGTCTCTCATGCTTTATATATAGAGCCTATGTATCGATGGAAAACAATCCAAGTGTTTTCTCTCTTCCTCTCTCTTGAAGATCCTAAGACATTTACATGGTATCAGAGCCACCAAGAAAGGGACCCAAACCACATCCTTAATTTCCTCATTTATGACAACCTGCTAACCGCCACATGATATCCATGTATATACTTCAACAAAGGCAATTCCATGGTCGGGCCGTTTGGTTCTGCAACAGTGATGACAAATTGACAGACATTTAGGATTAGTGGTTTTTGATTCTTGCCAGAAGGGAAAGTTTTTTTTTTCCCCTCCCTCATCTGAAAGTATTGTTTTCAGTCCATGGAAAACGGTTGCCGCGGATCAATTGCTTTTCTGTTATCCAAACCCCAGAAAGTCAGACCAACCTCGCAGGAAGCAGACAGTAGGTAGCCCAAAGGGTCATTGGCCATGCAACAACGTGAGGTTTCGTTTCAGTTAAGGTTTCAAATGCATCTAATAGTAGAAAGTGATGTCGATACCTGTTGCCTTCACTTTTAAGCATCGAAATGTAATGGGAATTCCATATCATGCATCTGGAATGTGGCTTTCTCTTTATGTCGGACCACCTCTCTCCCCCACAACCCCACACTTTTCACTTTAAGAATGTCTCAAGCAAATGTTTTGTCCTAAACTCAGGGAATCACTTTGTTTCCTAGAGTTCCTTTATACTGTCGGTTGTTGGGTATTTGGATTCTTGTGGTTTGTCTTTGCTTCCCATCAATGGAAAGGAACATATTGATACTTTGCTTGGACAGCATTTTGCTGAGCAATATATAAAGGTTCTCGCGGGAGCACACTACGGATTTGCATCTCTCGGGGATAAGGGGGACTTCATTTGATCCGCAATGCAGTCGTGGTCACAGGCAGGAATGTCGAGAGACCAGAGACCGCTCCATTTCAGGATCTTCCTTTGTTTTGGAAGAAAGTTCCATTTCAGGGAGGTTAGACCTCCTCATGATGTCCAGCAACTGTTTGAGCAGTACTCTGAAAATGGCACGATGACCGTCGATCACTTGCGTAGATTTCTGGTTGATTACCAAATGGAAAAGGATGCGACCAGAGAGGATGCAAGCTCAATCTTACACAGCCTTAGGCATCATATCATGTATAAGAAGGAACTGAATCTCGACCACTTCTTCCGGTATCTCCTCAGTGATCATAACCCTCCGGTCGCGCCATCACTTCGGGTAATCAGAGTCATTATATATACATTTTATCTTCAGCTTCACCAAGCATTGAGAGATACTGGCTGGCCTCTGACCGTTCAATTTCCCTTTTCAAGTTTGAACTTGGTTCGAGCCGTGTATCTTGGCTAAAGCATTGGACTGGCCTTTTCACATTGATATTCCCTCGTCCTGAGAATGCAAGTGTTGTTTCTTTGTGTTTCAGGTGCACCATGATATGAATGCTCCCCTTGCTCATTACTATATGTATACAGGCCACAACTCCTACTTAACTGGGAATCAGCTAAGCAGCGACAGCAGCTTTGAGCCGATTGTGAAAGCTCTAAAGAAAGGTGTAAGAGTAATCGAATTGGATCTGTGGCCAAATTCCAGAGGAGACAAAGTAAAAGTCTGTCATGGAGGGTACAACCGATTAACTCAGAGAATTGTTGTTCTTTCCTTTATCTTCTTCTCCAACCATCCATAGACCGTCTCCCGAAATTCTCGTTGAGAACTTTTTGCCACCTCCCTAATCTACTGATGTTTGACAAATTCTAATGTGTATCAATTGTCACGGGTGTCAGTATTTTCATTCCAAGGTTCGCCATTACATAGTAAATAATTTGACATATATTCTGATGTGCTGCTGAAGTGACATCTGTTGGCAAGTATCTAGTAATCAGTAATAATTTGAAATTCGAATTCCTTCTTAGTTCTCAGAGCAAATTTGTTCCTGTATCTTTGACAAGTAATAGTTTCTGTTGTAGCATGATCTAGCAATAGTAATATCATGTTGTTTCATCATCCACAATCCGAATGGCCTCCCTATAGTTGCAAATTTGCTACCGCAGACTGCACGTTTACAATATTTCAGTTGCCTGGTCCAAAAATCTGTGTGTCTTAAACTGGATTCAGGCAAGAAATTTAACTAACTTGTCAATTGTCGTAACATGATTCTCTTTTCCTTATAAATATGCATATATATACATGTAGCATCTGATTTATTTTTGTGTCATATACAGTACATTGACTTCTCCGGTTGATCTTAACAAATGTCTACATGCCACCAAGGAGCATGCTTTTGCTGCATCCAAATTCCCCGTCGTGATAACCTTTGAAGACCATCTAACTCCACGTCTTCAAGCTAAGGTGGCCAAGGTACTTTAGGAAAGGGAAAGTACACTATCTGATCTTTTCTTTTTTTACCCTGTTGAATGTATATTCACCGGGCTACTTTGCTCCAGATGGTCACGAAGACGTTCCAATCGACACTGCATCGACCTGATCCAGACCAGCCAGCAGAGTTCCCATCACCAGAATCACTGAAAGGGAAGATCCTGATTTCAACAAAACCTCCCAAAGAGTACCTCGAAAGTCAGACGAACATCGAAGAAGAAGACAACACCGTGCAGGTGAAACGAAATCTGCAATACTTATGTCTTGTAGTGAACTTTTTCACCTAGAATGAATTAAGAGGGCTAATTACTGGTCACTAGTCCAAGGAACATTCAGACAATGAAGAATACGACCAAGATGAAGAAGAGAAGAATGCAATCCCCGAGTACAAGCATCTCATTGCCATCCACGCCGGAAAGCCAAAGGGCAGACTCGTGAATTGTCTAAGGATTGATATGAATAAAGTTGGACGCCTTAGCTTGAGTGAACAAGAGCTTGAGGAGATATCAAGGACGCATGGACAAGATATTGTTAGGTAACTCTTAAGTCCTAGAACTAAAGCATGCAACAGGGTTAAGCCTAAGGTCCTTTCTTCACCACAACTATATACACGCTGCAGTCTTAGAAGATGGTCGACCCTGTTATACTTGTGGCGGCAACATCTAATGCTTTTGCTCTAGGTTCACTCAGAGGAATCTGTTGAGGATATACCCTAAGGGTACTCGTGTGGACTCATCCAATTACAATCCTCTGCTCGGGTGGATGCACGGAGCTCAAATGGTCGCATTTAACATGCAGGTTTTGTTAGCATGACCCGACTTGATTGGAATCAGCGTTGACGTTTCGAATTCTCTATCCATCTACTGTTGCTGCTCGATGTGTATATGTGCTCATTGTGCTCTTTTCGTGTAGCCTGGTTGTAAAAATGCCGATCTGGAAATGCTTGTTGGAACTAGTTTAGCGTATCTGTCTTTG
Organism: Rhodamnia argentea; assembly: GCF_020921035.1. Lineage (NCBI taxonomy): Eukaryota > Viridiplantae > Streptophyta > Magnoliopsida > Myrtales > Myrtaceae > Rhodamnia > Rhodamnia argentea. The sequence goes on along the minus strand of NC_063157.1, from coordinate 8,996,989 downwards.
ACATCGCCTCATCTAATCCATTCAATTTTTCTTTTTCATTGAAGGGATATGGAAAGTACCTTTGGATTATGCAAGGAATGTTCAGAGGCAACGGTTGGTGCGGTTACGTTAAAAAACCGGATTTTCTATTGGATCCTGACCATATTTTCGATCCTAGCAAGCAACTGCGAGTTAAGAAGACCTTGAAGGTGTGTGGATACTATTGCACAAAATGGTATTTTCCACATTTGCACTAACAAACTCTCATATTTAGAAAAGTTCATGCCTCTGGTTGAAAAAATAGGTGATGGTGTACCTGGGAGAAGGGTGGCATTTAGATTTTAAACGCACTCATTTCGATCAATTCTCCCCTCCTGATTTCTTCGTGAGGGTAAGTATAACTGAGATTCGATTTGTTCTTAGAGTTGCAGCTAGCGGCCAATGCTTCTTTGTTACCGGGGCATGCTTACTCTATTTAACTCGTGGATATGCATCGTCAGGTTGGAATTGCAGGAGTTCCAGCTGATACAGTCATGACGAGTACTAAGGCCATTGAGGATGACTGGACCCCAGTATGGGACGAGGAGTTCAAGTTCCCGCTCACAGTTCCCGAGCTGGCCATCCTCAGGATCGAGGTCCTAGAGTACGACACGACGGGACACCATGACTTTGGCGGTCAGACGTGCTTGCCAGTGTCGGAGCTGAGAGAAGGGATCCGAGCAGTTCCTTTGCACGGCCGTAAGGGGGACAGATACCGATCTGTCAAGCTGCTTATGCGGTTCAAATTCCTCGAACCTTCTTCAGAGCTGGAATATGACAGCTGATCAGATGTTTCCACTTTCCCATGTTTGGAAAAGCCAGTGATTCTTCTCACTAGCTGCCTCTTGTTTTCACACCGGTACATGTACATCGCACTTCCAATGAAAGCAGGATCCCTACTCTGCTGCTACAGGCTCTTTGCACTTTGCTTTTCTCGGCTATCTCACTTGCGATGTCTTACTGGGTAGACTTGGTTTAATAGGTAACGCACAGGATCAGGATCCATGCTTGATCTCATTAAGAAAAACAATTTCACAAACAGCTCCTGGCGTCGTGATTGGCTCGGTCTATCGCACTCATGTCCAATAGCTTTTTCTCACTGACGTTCTCTAATCTGCGCTTTGCGCCTGACCAGAAAGCATCAATATCGCCCGCACTTCGGCCAAGCCCGTAGTGAGCCTAGGACAGCATATGCTCAAGTCTACATTTCCCAAGTCCACCTAACTTAGCCTTTCTTTTCACCTCTTGAGCCGGGTCCAATGGCCCTGCGCGTACGACCGGGGGCCCTCTCCGGCTCATCCGGACAGTCAGGTCCATTGCCAGGTCTACGCGCAAAACGGCAAAAGCCCCGTCACCGTCCTCGCCCACCGACGGGCCATCAACTAACATAGTCCAACCAACCGAGTCCCCAAAGGTCATTCCAGAGGTGGCCCATATGCAATTTTGACAAAACGCTCCGTGGAGAATTCAGTGACGCGGTGTCCCTGGAAGACTTGCTGCTTCCAATCCATTTCGATCGTCAGCGTCAGAGACATGAAGATTCTTGCTCGGCTAAGCACTGACATCACATCCTTGTGTCTCGTCTGTCGCCTTCATGTCCATCAACCCAGCCCCTTAAACTTCTCGGCAATTCATCAAAGATGGCTTCAACCTGCTTTTGCTGTGTTCAACTTTGACATGGAGACGAGTATGTGTTTAGTGATAAGCTTCTTCCGTTAGCGAGGAAAAGGAACCTCGCTTGGCTTATGACTCGCAAGTATTTCCATCGACTTTCCTTAGTGATGGTCGTTTGTAGAGAGGGTTTTACTGTTTTGAGTGAGGCTAATTTCTTTCTTTAGTGGGAAGGCGGTGTTCGGGCCTACTTTCACGCACCTCGACGGGTTTATCTTCCCGGGCGATCTTGATGCCGCACTTTCCCACATCGGCTTAGTGCATTCGTGATTTTACTCATCCTAGCACTCACGATAAGACTTGAACTCAGGACCACGAAGAGAGAAGCAAAAGGTATGAATCAAGACTCAAGAGAAAGTTCCTCCAATTATATCTTTAATTGATAAGGCATAAATTATATACGCCGCTAAATAAGGATGTGCAACCGGACGGGGTTTGCTTGGAAATCAGATTTGATCACCCCAAAAAACAAGTCCAAGAACCGGTTTATGTTCAAACCTATTCGGGTACAGGTTTTAATTTTTGAGAACCGATTGGAACCGATCCGATTCCGGGTTCCAAGTGAAAATCCACTCGGGAATCGAACCGATTTTGGAATCGGTGTTTAGCTACCGTTAGAAAAAAAAAAAAAAAAAACCCATAATCTCGCTCGCCTCATCTCTTCTGTTTTTGGTGAATTGTAATTTCTATTACTCATACTAGAGATTATCGCTTTTAGCGGATAATGAGTTTTATTATTGAATCTTTTACTTTGAATCGTTTCATTTCTACTCATATGAAATTAGAAAAAGAAATTAAATAAAATAGATTCTCGAGTAGATCTTGAAATCCGACATAAAAAAAAAAAAAAAAAAAAAGATAGATTCCAAAATATGTGAGATTTCAGATTCTAAGTCTGGAGGCTACTCATCCGGACTATGCTCCCCTTTTGACAATCCTTTGGGGTTCTGTTCTAAGCCGCGACGTTTGTATCCCGTAATCCTCCAAAAAGTAGACGGGCTCGAACGCACGGGGCCCTTCTGGCTGGGGTCTCTCTCCGGAGACCCATTTTCCTCGTGGTGCTCTCGACGAACGGCTCGAGATTTATTCACTTTCCAATCCGACGGCTGGTTATCCTGCCGACGACGCGCGGGATTCGCCCCGTTATAATCGATTTCACGGAACTGTTAATAATTATTTGGAGGAAGTCGTTTTAATTGGACCACAAAAAGGACGCAGAAATTCTGCAGACAAGGACTGCGCGACAGAGACATTGTGGAACCATCGAAATCCTGTGTCTTCTCTTCTCTCTCTCTCTCTCGCGTCGATGAATTCAACGATGGCCTTGCTGCGCACGTCATGCGAAGGATTGTCCTGTTTGTTTATATTGCCGACCAGCGATTGAGACATCTATTGTACACCTCAATTGAATTGATGCGTCTCGTTTCGATCCATGACAGGGACGTTCATTGGAACAGGCCAAGTTCTCGAGCATAGAATAATCCGACCCCGATTAATCTAAAGTGTTGCCGGACGCGAAGAAGGAATACATATCCCGAATCCCTGACGGAGGTCGAAATCGATTATGATCAGATGCGCGTCCATGCGGCCCCTCTTTCCGAGACAAAATGGTATCGGCCCAAACTTCGATTCTTGTAGAATGGACGGCATAAGCTATCGATATAAACAGATCGTACGAGCTGCTCATCTCGGACTGCAATCCGACATTTTTGGCCATGGAACATTCGTTAGCTGATTTTGCTGGTAGCTAATACTTAAGATAAACGGATTAGTGTTAAGTATAGCGCGACGGGTTTTTTCAGGTTTCTGAGTTTGTTGCCCCGAACCCCGGATACAAACTGGTTTTCTCCATTAGCCTTTTTTTTTTCCGTAGTTTAATTAAGTGTTAATCTCATTTGATTGACTCTTTACTTGAGTTTTCTAGATATTAAGGGCACGCATAACAACATTTTTATTTTCCTATCTTTTTATTTTTATGTTCTAGGAAATAGGCATGGAATATAAATTCATTTGGTAAAGCAATTCATTTTTCTATTTTTGGGGACAAATTTTTTAGGGAAAAAACCACTAAAAATCCCGAACTATGCCAATTGTGACACATTTACCTCAAATTTTTTTTTGTGACACTAAAAATCTCAAACTTTTAGTCATGTGACACATTTACCCCAAACTTTTTCTTGTGACATTGAAAATCCTAAACTTATATCCGTGTGACATATTTACCCCAAAATATTTTTTGTGACATCAAAAATCCTAAACTTATATTCATGTGACACGTTTACCTCAAAATTTGGGATAAATGTGTCACATGTCTATAAGTTTGGAGTTTTTAGTGTCACAACAAAAACTTTGGGATAAATGTGTCACACAAGCACAAGTTTGGGGTAAATGTGTCACATGCGTACAAGTTTAGGATTTTTTGTATCGCAAGGAAAAGTTTGGAGTAAATGTGTCACAATTGGCATAGTTTAAGGTTTTTTATGTTGCTTTTTCCCAATTTTTTAATCATAAATAGGTTTGAAACGGAAATGAGAAATATAAATTTTCTAATTTTCTATTTCCGGAACGGAACATAAATAAGACTTTTTCTCATTGCTCACTCCTTCTCTCTCGCGTGGGGTCTCCCTCTCTCTCGCCTCCCCGCTGCAATCGGTCGGCCGTCTTTGGTCCCCGATCGTCGTTCATCGTTCGTCCATCGCCGATCTCCAATTCCCGGCGGTCATTCCCCAACCACCATTCGTCGACCGCGCGTCTCTAGTCTCCAGTCACCATCCGCCGATCCCCTACCGCCGTTCATCCTCCGTCTTTCGCCCTCCACGGTTCACCAATTGTCAACCGCCCGCCACTATTCACCCATCGTCAATCTCTAGCGGCCATCCATCGATCGTCCAACTGTAGAAATCTTATATTATTATCAAACAAATTTCTGTTTGGAGAACAGAAATTTTATATTGTTATTAAACGCATATCTTTGCTCAAAAACTCGTATAGGGAATAGAAATAGAAATTTATCTCTAGCTAAAAATAGGGTCTAAAAAGAGAGTGGTTGTCGTTCTCGCTCTAAGAACTCTTGAAAAGACATAAGGCTACAACGGCTAAAGCACAACTTCGTGCATTTACTTGTTAGTCGTTTTAATGTCGCACTATTTTGACCTTCCAGATGAGTTTTTTCTCCATTAAATTTATATATAAAAAAAATAGACAGTGCGGGCAAACTGCACTTATAAATAAATAAAAGTTAATAAATAGTCTCAGAAAACATGATCCGACATTAATTTTTTATCGGACTTTTTAGGCGTAAGAACACCACTTTATTTCTAAGTCAAATGTACTCGACTTCTTTGCAAATTGCAATTTGACAATGTTAGCTCTCGCAATGATAAGATGACGAATCCGTCCTCGGCGACCAATCCGGGCTCTTGCTTGCATCTTACTGAATCGTGAAAACATTAAGGTAAATTTTTGGATTGGATTTTACCTTCTTGAGATTGATTTCTTGCCATAAAAAGAAAAATCTACATATTATGAACCAAAGAATTAGAAGGGACGCTGTCACTGGTACTCGGTGCATTTTATTTGTACGGATATTCTATATTCATGAAATTTCCAATAGAAGATTTGCATCTCACCCCTTCATAATTAGGTTATTATAAATTTTTGTCTCGATTTTAGACTCCGTTTGTTTCTAAAAAAATAAGTGATATATAAAATCTTTTTCTAAAACTTATCGTTCATATCGTTAGAAATATTTTGTCTAAATATAGGTATTTTTATCTAAATTTTTCATTGCTTATAAATAAAATTTTCATTCATTCATTTTGTAAAAATACAAGAAATACTTTTTAAGAAAAGAAAAATTCGAATCGTTCATTTTCCTTGAAACGAAAAAAATCTTATATAAAGCCTATGCTTTGTCTTGCATCATCATCACTATTGTCATCATTCTAACCAATTCCATCAGGAGTTTCTAAACTGAAAATGATGGCACATCATGTAATGGTCTTTGAATATTTAGAAGGGTTAATACGATGAAAAATCCCAAATTGGTACACTTGTGGTAAATTTACTCCAAATTATTTTTTTTACCACAATAAGTCCCAAATTACTACACATATGACTCGATACAAGCGATCATTTTTGGTGAATATGTCAAATAATTTAGTTTTTGGTGAATATGTCACAGATGTATCGGTTTGAAATTTTTGGTGGTCAAAAATAATTTTCATTAATTAATTATTTGACTAGATACAAACGATCATTTTTAGGAAAATATTTTTAAAATTATCCATTTTCGCTAAATAAATAGAGCTTAATTCTTTATATTTAGCATGCATCGTTGTATGGCTAATTCTATGAATATACCGAGTAACTTATTTAATAGGAATAGCTAATCTTATGTCTCCAAGACATAACAGACAACGACGCAAATCACAAGAGATGATAAGTATGGATGCGTACCATTTTAACCAGGACCGTCTAAATATAGAAAACTTCTCCATGCAAAATTTATATGTATTGGCTAACTACCTAACTAAATGAAAAAAAATAACTCTGGCTAATCCTTCTTTATATAGAATACGTGTCAAATTTAGAGTCGAGTGGCGTGCTAATTAAAATCGATAGTTTCGGAGCCATTTAGTTTATGACCCGACATTACCAAATTTAAAGAAAATGTGTTGTAGTATCTTATTTCTAGATGTTTTGATAGTTAATGTACAAGTGAGCATTGGTCCATAATAGAATCAGGAACTTGACCAAACTATCCATAGGAGCCAATCCGGTTCCAGGTTCCAAAAAGAGAAAAAGCGAAAGCAAAGCGGTGCTGTTCGATTCTCGATTCATAAGAACCATATTGGGAATCGCGAAATTGGAAATCGAATAACCGGATCGAGAACCTTTTTATTTTACGTGTTTTGAACTATTTATTCTTCGTTTTATCTTACATGTTCATCTTTTGTGGATTGCTGCTATTGACAAATTGAGATTTTTGTTGTTGCATCTACTTTTATTTTGCTTAACTAAAGAAAAAGGGCGAATCGATTAACAAGGTATGTTGTGGGTTCCAATGTATGTAGGATAAGTTTAGGGTTTCAAAAAATAGGGATCAGTCCAAACATGGTAGATTTCAAGTGAAATTTGGACCGACCTTGAAACCGCTCGCCCTTACCTCTTACGAGTGTAAGATAGATAACTAAAAATTTATGCCATCACATAACATGAAGAGAAGTGATTATAGCAGTCCTCCGTCGTGAGATCAACAGCCTAGCCAAAATAATAAATAATTAAAAATTATTGTGGGGGCCGCAACACTCGTTGGTCAAGACTGAAGGCCACTTTAAGAACACAGCCCCCAATGAGAAACGCCTGTTATTGAGATAAAGAAGGAAGCGCCGTCAACCTAGCCTTTGCTCGTCGAGGGGTTCGACCAATCATATCCGTTTAGATCTCGCTTTCATTGCATCGCTGACGGTGCAAGTACGTCCACGTCATCCACAATAGACCGAAACGCGTATGGCGTGACCCGAACCCCACCTGTGCAAGTAAAAAAACAGAACTGTGCGAAAAATTGTATTCGTACGATTTGTAAACAATTTAAGACTAAAGTCGACTCCATCGTTGGTCAGGTGGATCTCGCAACAAAAGACAACCTAAATATCACTGATACCGATACACGACACTTGACATTACATACCGATACGTTATTCCTATAAAAATAGAGAAATCCAACATATTAGGATAAATTGTATATCATCTTTATGATTATTTTATTCAAATTAATTTGATTTAAATCCACAAATCAATAAATAAGCGATAAGTTTCTTCTTCTTCTTCTTTTGTTAAGGATTTTATTTTTTTATTGGCTGAATATATTAATTTTGAGGTGTTTAAGTATATAACTTAAGTATATATAATTTTGATAAATTCATATTTTGACTCATAATTTATTGAAAATATTTAAAATTAATCATGTGCGCGTCGGAACGACATGTCCAGATGCTGGACAACGTGTCGATCGCGCGTTGGTCGAGTGTCGGTGGCTGACACTCGTTGGATATCTACGTTGAGGCTCCCGAAGAATGTCCGTGCATCCTAGGTGGCAGCAACAAATTTAACATTACACGATCGGCTAAATGATGGTGTTACTGGGGTGACTCCATGTGTCGGAGCCGATGGAGCAATACCTCAAAGGAACACGGAGAGGGATAATAGCCGTTGGATCGTGTGAATCTCGGGTCCATTGTCCATATGATTGAGCGGCTCAGATGATTCGGTGAGCTCACAAACATCCGGTAATATGTTGTGCAGTGGATAAAATAGTGTTCTCTTGTTATGGGGAGAGAGAAACTTAATGTGACCGAACAGCACCGCTGGGTTCTACACAGAATCCGACACGTGGACTTCCACTATTCGGTGAGGATTAGATATTATGGAAGCCCCCAATATAATTCCAGGCCCCCTTTTTTTTTTTTGTGGCCTTTTTGGCTCGAAATATTCCAAGTTCATTTGGACAAAATTTCGCATTTGAGTTTCATTTCATTTTCGTGTGCGAGAGAGGGAAAGCCAAAAAGGAGCCACTTCCCAGAGAGAGAGAGAGAGAGAGAGAGAGGAGCTTGGTTCATCATCCATAAGGGTGGCTTTTTTTGACTCGGTGATGGAAGAGAAAAGTCGATCACTTTCTCTCTCTTTCTCTCTCTAGAAAAGGGCGTGTGGAGTTTTAAAGCTTAAGAATCGGAGTTCGCCTTTCGTTTCGTTTCGCCTGCGCTTGCTACTCTGCCTCGGCTCTGGTGTTCCGAGGTCAGTTTTGTCCCCCCCGCCCGGCTCTTTCGAACGAGTGCTGGGCCGCATGTTCTTGTTCTTGTGCGATCGTTATTCTCTGTGGGTGCTTTTTGAAGCTGAGCGCATCTTTGTGCGGTTTGATTGTCGCCCAGGTTCTTTTTTCTTGTTTTGTTGTTGTTGTTGTTCTCGAGTTCGGGTGCGATTGTTTTGTTGGTCGTCTTTGTCGATGATATCAAGAAAAGAATTTGGGCCTCTACCGTGATTGTAAGTTTGCGTGTGGGTGACTATGTTCATGATGGGTTTGTGTGACTTGGACTTTTGAGACGTTCACCGTATCTCGCTATATGTGCTTCAGCTTTGCAACTTTTGATGATGATCCTTTTTTCGTGTATTTTTATGGGATGGTTTCAGAGAGCCTCATAGCTCTTGAAAGATTTGCTTTTGCTTTTCTTTTTCAATCTTGACGGCCCGATTAATACTTTTGGATGCGAAATTTAATAGGGAGTGTTTCTAGGTGCTGAATTCCCATGTGTAGCGGTTCCAAAGGGAAACCAACTCCTGGAAGCTCCGTGGGGGAGAGTGAATTCGAGAAGCAGAGGATGTCGTCCAGTCAGTTTTCTGTCCTGCTCGAGTTATCCGCTGCAGATGATCTGACAAACTTCAGGAGAGCAGTTGAGGAAGACGGCCACGATGTCAATGAGTCGAGCTTGTGGTATGGTAGGAGGATCGGTTCGAAGAAGATGGAGCTCGAAGAGAGAACTCCCCTCATGATCGCCGCAATGTTCGGCAGCATGTCCGTGCTGGATTATATTGTCAAGTCTGGCCGGGCCGATGTAAACAAGGCGTGTGGTTCGGATGGTGCTACCGCACTTCACTGTGCTGCAGCTGGTGGCTCGGTACGATCTGCTGAGGTGGTCAAGCTGTTGCTCAATTCTTCGGCGAATGCTAACTCCGTTGATACTAGTGGGAAACGAGCTGGAGACTTGATTCCTGAGGTCTCTGGTTCGCCCTTCAATTCTAGAAGGAAGGGTTTGGATGTCAGGTTGACTGGAGGTGGGACTGGTGAGTTTGTTGAGGAAACTTATATTTTGCCCGAGAATCTGGGTAGTCAGATTGAAGGAAATGAACAAAAAGAGAGTCCAACGGCCCGGGCTTCCAAGGATGGTTCTGAAAAGAAAGAGTATCCCGTCGACCTTTCTCTTCCGGACATCAACAATGGAATATATAGCACAGATGAGTTCAGGATGTATTCTTTCAAAGTGAAGCCTTGCTCGAGAGCTTACTCTCATGACTGGACTGAGTGTCCGTTTGTTCACCCTGGGGAGAATGCAAGACGGCGTGATCCTCGAAAATATCACTACAGCTGTGTGCCTTGCCCTGAGTTCCGCAAGGGATCGTGCAGGCATGGGGATAACTGCGAATATGCTCATGGTATATTCGAGTGCTGGCTTCACCCAGCTCAATATCGCACCCGTCTCTGTAAGGATGAGATCGGATGCACCAGAAAAGTCTGTTTCTTTGCCCACAAACCTGAAGAGCTTCGTCCATTATATGCATCCACTGGTTCAGCGCTTCCTTCTCCAAGATCATTTTCGCCTGTTGCTTCTTCTCTAGACATGGGATCAATAAGCCCTCTTTCTCTCGGTTCTTCAGTCCGGATGCCGCCAACTTCTACACCACCTATGACTCCTTCTGGGGCCTCTTCTCCTCTTGGTGGATCGATGTGGAAAAGCCAAATTAATAGCACTCCGCCAGGCTTGCAGCTTCCTGGTAGCAGGTTGAGAAGTGCATTGAGTGCTAGAGACATGGATTTGGATGTTGACTTGATCGGTCTAGAAAATAATCATCGTTTGCAGCAGCAGTTGCTTGAACGCTTTTCTGATCTGTCCTCTCCTTGTGGTTGGAACAATTCCTTGTCTACCACGTCGGCTTTCCCTGAGTATTCAGGTGATATGACTGGAGAAATAAGTAGATTAGGCGGAGCAAAGCCGAATAATCTTGAGGATGGTTTCAGGTCATTTGACTCAACCCTCTTGCCTCAGTTACAAGGGCTGTCACTTGATGGCGCAGTATCCCAGCTGCAATCTCCTACTGGAATGAAGATTCGGCAGAACATGACCCAGCAGCTCTACTCGAGCTATACCGACAAGCTTTCCTCCTCCCCTAGGGCATTACCGTCATTTGGAACCGATCCTTCCAGAGCTTCAGCAGCAGCCACTCTGAGTTCCAGGTCATTGGCATTCGCAAAAAGGAGCCACAGCTTCATTGAGCGGAGCACAGTGAACTGTCAGTCTGGATATTCGTCAAGCGTGGTTTCTCCAACTGCAAGGATGCCTTCCCATAATGACTGGGGCTCGCCAGATGGAAAACTAGACTGGGGCATTCAGGGGGAGGAGCTGAACAAGCTGAGGAAATCTGCATCGTTCGGGCTCAGGAGCAGTGGCAACCGCTTCCCTGCGCCTGCAGATTCTGCCACAGCAACTTTAGGGGAACCGGACGTGCCTTGGATTCAGTCCTTGGTCAAGGAAGGCCCGTCGCAAAACCCCGGCAATTTTGGAGCAGAGCAGCAGCAGCAGCAGCAGTATCATCTCAGTTCTGGAGGTACTGAGCTGCTTCCAGCTTGGGTGGAGCAGTTATATGTGGATCAGGAGCAGATGGTGGCTTGAGATCAACATTAGCTTCTTACCTAACCATTTCTAGTCATTTAGTTATTGCTTTAATTTGTTATTTCTAAGTCAAGTATTAATGTCTAGGAGCCGAACGAATCGGGAAATTATATCTAGAGGGAAGATGGGAAGGAAAGAGCAGGATGGAAGGTTTCTGCTCGGTCTGAGAGTTCTCATAGTTTACAGCATTTCTCAAAATTTTCCCTCCCAGTGTTCTTGATTTGGTCCTCGTCATGTTTTCAGGATGAGGCTTACGAACTCCGTAATCTTGTATTTGCTAAAAGAATCAGAGCTGCACCTGCCAAAGGTTGCGATACTACCGCCTGTTAATGATAATAATAAGTCAAGACATTCAGTACCAAGTTCCATGTCTTAATTTCTTGGGCAGAAGTGGTGCTTCATTTCAGGTTCTCATGGTTTTGATTTTACTTTTGCGCTGTCCAGGTGCAGAACTTGCTTTATTACCAATGTCAAGCTTCAACTTCAAGCTTGCTTTGAAATATACAGGGGAGGATAGTTGGAATGATCAGAGTCCAATGTATCCTTATCTGATGTTTGCCCACCTTATCACTTTTCCTTATTCTGAAGGGGTTTTACTTTTCATGCTTTTGCATGGTTGGAAAAGCAAAAAGCATCTCTAAAAGGGCTTGAGAAAGGGTAAATAAAATTAGGCATAATTTCATTATAAAAAAAAAAGGTCGAAACTTTATGTCTAATTTCAATTTCGTTTCAAATTTTTCTATTTCCATATCTATTCGCACGTCTAAAAATCGTCGTTAATTTACTCAAATTATCGATCCTAGAAGTGGCTAGAAATTCATTACTAGAACTTACGTTGTTATCGATATTCTCGTCTTGTAAGGAATGATAACAATTTCCTAAGTTACAGATTTTTTTTTTTTTTTTTATGTAGAGTTAAGGCTGAATCGAAAGTTAGCGGTTGTTTAAAAGAGTGGCCCGATAAAATTAGGATCGACCTTTTGGAGATTTTCTGGGTGAAAAGGGCAAAAGGTGTGAGACGATCACTCAGATCAGATGGCTTTTGAACTTAAACCACCAAAAGTTGCCAAAAGCTCTTGACGCCTTTTTTCTCCCTCTGCCTTTAACCAATGTGGCCAGGGGTCGCCAAGTGGCGGTGATTGGACCGCCACGATCCGGCTGCAAGGCTCGCCGCATCTTTTCTTAAAGTTAGAAAAGAAAAAACCAGTGAAAAGATTTCGGACATTTTCAAATGACATTTCGTTTTCAAATGTTACATAATACATGAATTAAGTATGGAATATTAATGAAAAACACTCAATTCAATCAAAACGCGAATGACATACAAGTAGGTTTTCGAATAATTTGAGAAAGAAATAAAACGTGCAAGTGCCTTAATAAAAAATTGTACGCAAGTTATGCCCAAAGATAATCTACTAAAGACGGTGCTCTCGATGCGGCGTCTCTTACCATGACTCTTGACGATGAAGTTTCGTTCTTGTCCTCTTCCTCAAGTTGACCCCATTCGGCTAGAACTAGAAGTGATTCTTGCAATAACTAATCATGCTCGCAAATAGCAATTTTTCCAATTTTTTTTTGCATTAAAGCTGCACATGTCGGCTGCGTTTGATTGGACTTTCGAGGGAGGCCTTCGAGAAAATGTCAATAATTTTTAGTTAAAGGAGTTTTTCGAAATGCAAATTGTATTTGTTAAATTATAATTTAAAAATTCATTGTAAATCAACTTTTGGTAAAATAGTATTTGGACAAATTATTTTTGCAAAGGATTTTCATTATTTTTCATTAAAAAGATTAAAAAAAAAATCAAACATTTTGTCGGAGCCCTTCACCGGAGCTCGAGAAGGGTTCAGGTTGACGGCGACCCAGTTCTAGCGCAAGTGGCCGTCGTTTGAGGTTGTGCGGCCATGATCCGTTGGCTAGTACTAAACATGGTGGGGCCAATATCTCCCGATCCATGGTGAAAAGAATTGGCAAATGTGAGGCTCTTTTCTATCACCATTTCACGGTCGATATTATCTTCACCAACTCTTTTAATGAACTTTGAGTAGTTGGTTAATTAAACACATCTCCAACTTATTCGGAGATGAAGATGGAGAGTGTTCTTCTTCTTCCGAAGTAGAGGCCGTCTGCTCGGTGAGGGCGTCATCTCCATCCTCGGCGTGAAACGTAGTGTATTGAAGCAACTAGCTTATGTAGCGTACATATTTCGGGAGAAAAGTATCAAAAAAGTCGTAAACCTATTGCATTTAGGATCGATTAAGTCCTAGACCTTTTAATTGCATCAATTTAGTCCTAAATATTTTTGCGTTGGTACTGATTGAGTGCGTCGGCAAATTTTTATGGGAGACATGTTTTGATAATGCTTTAACAATATCCAAATTTTTTATAATTATGTTGGTTTCTTTCTTCTACTTTTTTTTTTCTTTTTTGTTCTTTATTGCTGTGTTTTTTCGCAAGGGCTACCGGCCGACCCTTGTCGTCCCTCGCTATGGCCGGCCGGGCGTGGCAAAGACTCACCCGGTGCCCTTTGTAGCCAAGGAAAGCCTAGTGATGGTTGCCATGCCTTCGCCGACCAAAGCAAGGGCGCGTAGCCCCTCGCCCGGATCTAGCGAGGGCCGCGACACCCAGATCCGCCTAGAGTCAATACCAATAGGCTTCTAGTATATGGCATTGCACTTGAAGAGCTTCCCCAGGCTCTAGACATTTCTACTTCATGTTTTGCTTGGTGCCTCCTCAAGTTGCCTATCCCCTTTGATGATTCAATGAGTAATTTGGAGCTAGATATCTTGCAAGTAGATATGTCAAATGGGTGGGTCGGGTCGGGTCGGGTTTGGGTCAAATTGAATATGGTCCGACTTATATTAACCCATTTAATCCGTTTTAACCCATATTCATGCAATGAAAATTTTATAACTCATACCCAACCCGACCCAAACCCGGCTTATATCGGACTCAACCCATATTGACACCTCCCGCCTTTCTCTGCCACCACACCCACCTGCCCGCTCACCCACCGCCGGCCCACCCGCTCACTCGCCGCCGCCCGCCCGCTACTACTCCAAGAGAAGAAAGGACACTTCTGATATTGATTGGTAGACCAATGTTTAATTCCCTTCTCGCATTCAAAACACAATTCGATCACATTAAAAGATTAGAGATGCGCACGTCTTATGGAATTAGTAGGCTTCTTCTTGTGCTTCGGTGGAGAAGAAAACGACCTTGGCAGCACACTTCTTAAGGATGCCGAAAGCTCGAACAATCGGCTTGGGCATCCGCTCGCGCTCGCCTCCATCGTCGAAATTCTGCGGTGATCTTCGCGTTTGCGCTCCCCACAATCTAATGAAAATTCAGCAACCATCAATTTTCAAACACTTAAAGCAGCCCAGACGTATGCCCTGCTTCATCGATTCTCGCGTGTTGCACATAAGTGCGTGCTTCAGACAACAGTCAAAAAGCACATCTTCATCGTATCGTTGAGAGTTATTAAGAACTATAGCAAGAGAAAGGGGAAAGAGACGAACTTGTCCGAGGGAACAAGAATGGGTCCAGAAGTGTCTCTTTCCTCTCGGAAAGCAGTCGAATACGATCTCCAACAAGCCGCGTCCCTGATCCGCTCGAGAGGCGCCTGGATACTACGTAAGCCGCCATTTCTGCTTCTCTTCGATTTCGCAATCTGTAACCAAAGCATCACGCAATGACGCCCCACAACATACTTGAATGAGATCTTCATAAGACCGCAACCAGAGAGAGAGAGAGAGAGAGAGAGAGAGAACGTGAGCAGCGGCTAGTGAAGTCAAAGATTTTCCCGAAAGATGTGAAGAGGATGGTGAAGCAAGAAGGAGAGTGGTGAACCGGAGGAGACCGTGAGGGAGTGACGGTGGCGGCGGTAGCGGGTGAGGGCCTTGGAAAGTTGTAACCCATGGGTAAAAAATGAGTCAAAAATGGTTTAAGCTAAAGCCCATTAAAACCCATATTTGAATAGGCTTTATAAGTTTAGATCCATATTTGACCAATTTTTTAAATTTAGTAAACCCACATATGACCCAAATATATAAAAGCGAGTTAAAACGTGGGTCAATTAGGGGTGACCGGTTCCAGGTTCCACTCGAAACCCGAAACCTACCGGTCGGAACAGGTTCCTCATTTTTTGGAACCCGAAACCTACCATGTCACAGGTTCTAGGATCGGTTCTAGGGTACCCGAGAACCTATCAATTTCTTTTATTTTATTTTTTCATTTTTAGTTAAGCAAAATAAGAGTGAACGCTACGGTATTTAAGAGAAAATAGATGTGAGTGGTTTTAGGTTCCGTATGCATTACATTTAGAACCTAAAACCAATCTATTGGAACATGTTTATCATCTTTTCGAACCCGAAATCTAAAAATTAGTTTGACTCTAGATTATACACTCATCATCGGACACCATAAAACATTGTAGGATCTTGCAAAAATATATACTAATAAAAATATAAAAATTTATTTTAGGATCTAGGTTCTAGGTTCTAGGTAGTGGAACCCGGAACCTACGCGTTGGAACATTTCCTTAAGTTTTGGAACCCGAAACCTACCCTACATACTTTGGAACATGGAATTTGACCGGATCCTACATGTTCCGGTTTCCTCGGTTCTACCCTGGAACCATGCTCACCCCTAGGGTCGGTGGCCAATATTGACACCTCTACTTGCAAACGGCCTTCTTGACACCATTGGCATCCATCTCGAGTCAAAAAAATTCTACAAACATTGGAAGTTCTTTTCCACCTTTACATGATGAATAAATAGAATTGGGATGATAGAAAAGTTTTAGAATTTGTTTAAATCATTATGATGAAAAAAGATAAAAATGAAATTGAAAAACAATTTTGAAGGGTTTCACTGAAAAATGAGAGGTGGAGGGACCTATTTGTAGGGGAAGGAAAGGGGAATATATGGATAAGTGTACTGAAAGTCCTAAAATCCGTAATGGAAGTGTAAATGAGTCCTTATCTTTTTTTTATAAATTCGATCGAGTCCCAAAATTGGTCACGAAAGTGCATTCTACCCTTAAAATTTTCAAAAAATGTAATGAAGTCCTTAAACTTGTCACAAAAATGTAATCGAGTTCTAAAATTTTCAAAAATTACAACCAATAAAAAGACTTGATTGGACCAATATAACAAATTTAGGATTTGATTGCACCTTTTGAAAATTTTATAACTCGAATGCATCTTCGTAACAAGTTTTAAAACTTAATTACACTTTTTGAAAGTTTTAGGATTTAATTGAATTTTCGTGGCAAATTTGGGTACTTCCAATACACTTTTCCCGAGAATATACATTGCTTATCTCCCCGCCAGCCGGCTTGCGTTTGGTGTTCAATTGTCATCTATCTTGGGCTCGGTAATGTAACCTACCAAAGGGTCATGATTACGCTCTTTCATAACATGGTACACTTTGAGATGGAAGTTGATGTATGTGATATGATTGTCAAATCTCGAAATAACGAACACCATCTGGTGAATCTTGCAAGAGTTTGCAACCGACTCGGGAAATACAAGCGTAGGCTTAATCGAGCTTATAATTAGGCTTTGGTCTTACTTCAAGCAAGCTTCTAGGCTACATAGTAAGCAGACGAGGACTTGAGATCGATCCAGCAAAGATCAAAGCAATTCTAGAGATGCCTCCTCCCCAGAATCTCGAGCAAGTCCAATCATTCTTTGGACGGCTCAACTACATCAGCAGATTCATCGCCTAGCTTACTCATACCTGCGAACCTCTCTTCAAGCTGCCACGCAAGAATACATCCATGGAATGGACTCCAGAATGTGATGAAGCCATCCAAAATCTAAAAAAAGATCTTATAAACCCATCGTATCATCGGAGCCAGCCCAGCCACTACTTCTTTATCTATCCATGAAGGAGACCTCCATTTGGCCCATTCCATATGACCAAACAAATTGTACTCTACCTCGAAGGCCAAATCCTTGAAAAACAAAAACCGACTGAGGCCGGTTGCCAGTACATTGCAAAAAACTGTTCAAAGAGAACAAAGCTCCTTGATACCACAGTTTTACCTCTTGGAAATGATGTGGAACCAATATCCGTCCCTGTACTAAACGCAAAAACCAGGTAAATGACGGTGCATAATTGAATCAACATACCATTCCGAGATATATGTCATCTTACTAATCTGCATTGAGTGGAAAACACGCAAATCTGCGCCTATTATGAGAGAATTATACACATGACATTTTGAGCATTATTGTTTCATAGAACACAACACAATGTTGTGCATCCAGCCTCTTGCCACTCTGTCACCAATATCCTAAAGTGAAGGACCAACGAAGTATCAACGCCAGCATGAGTCTTGAATCCAAAGTGTTGGACCCTGATGGCTATATTCGGCTTATGTCCCGACCAGAAACGAAAGTCGTGAACCAGTTTACGGCGACGTAGAATCTGTTCCTCCAGCTTACGACGCGCGTGAGATATGCAGAGCGCCAGATAATCCAACTGGTGAATCCTGCCAGTGACAATCCTTTTGCCTCCTGCGCAAGAAAGGTTAACAAAAAAAAAAATGAACTCTAAATTAGTCTGCCCATTGACCTGTTTGATTACCAGCATAAGTTCAATCAAAGCTGATTAGGTCACCTTGCTCTGCCTTAGGTCCACTAGAGCTTTAAATCTCCCAATGGTGGCCATGCTTCCGAGATGCCTATAGACAAAGGGATCTCCTAATGCAATTTCTTTGGAGCTGTTTGCTTGCCCTCCTCCGGCTTTAGCTACACCGTTTAGTAACTCTGCTAAATACTTCCCTTGTCTCTCTGCGACCTGCTCATGCAGAAAATTATGCATCAAATGGCAAGGACTATCTTAGTAACAATCATGAATTAAGCAGCTGATACTCTCTGCCCTCTTGACTGTAGAACTGCAAATAAGTGGGGAAGCTGCTACTTTGCCCCTTTAAGTTTTTAGGATATTGGCACACGGCACTGTACATTCCATAGATTCTTAACTGGTGTCGGACTTTGTAGTTTCTACCTCAAAACTTTGAATAAGGTCTCTTGTTGTCTATGGTTCTTTTCCTACTTTTTACTTTCCTTACAGAAATTTGCAGATGGAAACAAATGTTTTAAGCTTTAAGAAGTCGTGATGAGAAAAAAATCAAATTATGAGAGCCACGAGATTTGAGAAAAGGAAATATTCAAAAGTAGAAGTTACTAGTGTCATTTTTTAGGGGTACAAAACCCAAAACCCCCAAAAATTTCAGGGTCTACACAAAGACATCTAAAATGCATAGTGCAATACTTCGAAATTTTAGCATGAAATGCTACAAAATTTCAGCTCTAGAGTGAAATGAGCAACAACTACAAAATGGGTCATTTTCTGGTAAGGATTGCAGGTCATCATCATTGGAAAGAGTTAGATATAACCAACGTAGAATGCCGCACGAAAAAGGAAGCTTACAAATAATTTTCTCAGCAGTAAACGGATATAGTGACTCTGAAGAACTGATCGTTTCCTAAGCTGATCAATAAAGAATGCTGGCTTACCAATATACTGAGCTGAACAAGCAAATTTTAACACCGCCAACAAACGCCTAACAGCACAAAAGGACAGAAACCAACCACCTTGACAGATCTTACCAACCTTTAGGTGTGATAAATAAACACACGATATTGAGATCTAAAAGCTAAGGATGCCCACCTGGGCCAAAGCTGGAAGGACTGGCTTGCCAGTACTTTCCAAGAACCCACTGCAATCACCAATTGCAAATATATCCTGAACAGAAGGAACTCGAAGCCACTCATCAACACCAATCCTGTAATATGTAAAATCAGATGGAGAGCATCCATTTACATGTGCAGCACACAGTTCCCATGTCATCAAACAGAAGAGGAAGACTTAAAGACTGGCAAATAATATCCGGAGAACACCAAAACTGCAGCAAAGGAATTTACATGAATGGAACCCAAAAGAAAACAATTTATATGGAAACACTGGGAGGACTCTAAGCAAACATCTAGACCGATGCTCAATAAAAAGCATGGAGGGTAGAGAAGACATCCATCAGGTTGATAATTAGGATGCAACACTCACTCAAAAATGTCATAAACTCCAAGATTAAGTTTGTTTGAAAAATTTTAAGTTCTGTTCAGATTCCCACAGACAAGGAAAACTTGCCCAGTCACCCATTCCGTTTGCTTATTTCCTAATTTAGTAGATACCCTATAGCCTTCTAGCTTTAAATGCCAGTTACTTCGCAGAGAATTAGGCGATTGTTGGCATCAAAAGCACATCATACAATTAAGATCAGAGTGTAAAGGGGAACAAAATGTCCGTGAAGACCTGGACAACATATATAAGCCTGAAGTTCTTTCTATTCATAGTAGTGTTGTATTTTCATCATTTATCATCCTTCCTTTTAGCATCTTAAACGAACAAACTCACGACTCTCTTTTAGAATAACATTAAAACTGAAATTCACTGAATCTTAAGAATTTCACCAGAAGCTACCCATCTGAAATTAGAGAGATCGCATCGCAGTTTTATCATTCTCAACTAAAACGCAAAACAATATTTCTAAGAGAAGTGGAATCAAGAGTTTACCTCCCTCCTGGGGATTTTGGAAGTTGCAGAGACCTCACAAAAGGTGAGGGACCGACACCAGTAGACCACACCAACAGCCCATAAGGGACCTCCGAGCCATCACTGAGAATTATCTTGTGAGATTTGACATCCTTCACAACACCTCGGACCAAACGCACTCCAGACTGCAAATACGAGAATAAATAGATGAAATAGGCAACGATTGATTTGTCTCAATGAATGCTTTTAGGAATAGAAATTCTTTCCAGGAAGGTTTCTCTTTCAATTTTATGACACACTGACTCCTTCAGCTGAAGCACCAACTGAAAAAATAGTCTTTCAACGCGAACATGGCAAGACAAGATAATCAAGATGTTGCGGTGTCTTCTCGCATGGCTAATAAATTCTCTGTATTGGATAGCATCACCCACCTTCGTCAGCTGCTTTGTAGCATACTGCCGAAGACGATCATCAAAGGAAGATAATATCTCATTTGCCTGTAATAATGACTTGGAAAATTAGCTTTGGGCGAAGCTGAAATGCATTATAATCCAATACTTGTGTAAGTAATTTGCTATGGGAAAAACCTCTATCAGGGTAACATGGATGTAGTCTTTCACGTGTGCATATCTTTGACGAACATCTTTCATAATGAAATCACTCAGTTCACCACTAAACTCTACACCTGTCGGACCCCCTCCAACAACGACACAATGTAGGAGCCTGCGCTTTTCTTCCTCTGAAATGCCTGCATACATGATAAACTGAAACTAAAACCATATGGGGTAAACGGAGTGGCTCGACTAAATGTCAAATAAGATATGAGAAGGAAAAGACAGCAACAGCCTTGAAATGATGTGAGACCAGCTGTAATGGCATACCAGGCACATCAGATAGCATCAGGTTCAGGAGCAGCTTCCTGCGGATTTCTTGTGCATGGTGCACTTCGCGTAGAAATATTGCGTTATCAGTCACACCGTGGATTCCAAAAGTCGAGGCCTCTGCTCCTAACGCTACAACCAACTTGTCATAAGCAATTTTAAACTTCCAAGGCTCTAAACTGTTGCTTCCATCAGTTACAGTCTCGCAATGCACCTTCAACGTCCAAAGAAGCACTAACATTAAGAGTTCACTAACTAGTGTTGATTCCATTCTGATCATGGAATAAAGTTTCAAAGGGAAAAAAATCATCTTTTCTGAAAGTGAAGCACTAACACAGTAGCAGAAAAGGACGATTGGAAAGTTCCAATGTATTTCGCATGTCCATTAAACGAAATGGGAGCTGCTTCTACCCATGAAATCAGTTCATTAAAAATAACAGCTCAGTAAAATACTCTAGAATAAAAGTGACGTACATCTGAAGCTTCTATGCACAGAGAAATCAGACCACAAGACAACTCAAAGATCCAAGGAATCCAACATAAAGACCACTAAAAAGAAGCCAACTCGTAATTTTCGCAATGAGATTATTGATTTCCTTCCACTCCCACTTTTACTCAAGGCCAGTGCAAAATGAAAACAGCAGCCAGATCACCGCATCAATTTCATGACCCAATCGGTAATACCAACTAATCAAAGTGCGATTGATCTGCCAAATAAAGCCACATCTGATTACTATCGTCGGGAAACTTCTTCTCTATTTTGTTGTGCAATGGAATTTAACATTAGAGAAATAGGAATATGATCATGAATGCTGATGTCCACGACAGGTAACACCTAACAGCTCAACGATTTGTCTCAATTTGTGGAAACTAAAGAAGGAACCCCAAGTCCTAAGCTAGGGTAAACTGTTTCCAGTGCCCGTAGAGGATACTCCTGATGGTAAACCCATAGTGCACACGGTCATCTTCACATAAATGCTAACTGTAGCAAATAGTGGATTGGCTTACGACAAAATGAACATGCTTGGAACAGATTTACCAACAGGGGATCATGGCCCGGTCATATTAGACACGGGGAAATAAATTTTACCACGTTTTAAGCATTTACCTGCACAAAAAGCAATAGACATATCCAAAAGCAAATTCCACCACAATTCATGCAAAACCTCAGTGACATGCCAAATTGTAACGATCATAGTGGCCGACATGTGGACCTACACTGAATCATACCATGAAGTAGATGAATCGAGCTCGCATAAATTTTCGCAGCAACCAACGATACTTTAACCCCTCTAAAGTGTTTCTTAAGGATTTTGTCTACGACCCTCAAAAGCAAAGTCCACGAGCACTACCACCAACAAGAATTTGGTGTTGCAGTCGCGTGAAAGAGCGATGATTTCACACGGAGAACAAACTTTACCATGTGATTGTCAGGATCGACGCCGGTACACTTGGCGAGGAAGAAATAGGACCCCGGCGCGGAGGAGATGGCGGGCTGGATCCGCCCAATGGGCTCGGCGACGGACCGGAACTCCAGAGTTCCCACGCACGTCGACGCCAGGAGCGGCGTGAACACCATGTGGTTCCTCGGCGACACGCACACGACGTCGTAGGCCTTGGTGTCCAGGCCCTTCATCAGCCGGCAGCCCGCCCAGCCCGAGCCCAGCACGACCACCCTCGGCTTATCGTCGGGCCCCGTCGGGGCCAGGCCCCATCGCTCCCGCACCGCCGCCTCCGCCGGTCCGGCAGCGGAGCTGAAGTGCGAGAGGGGCGTGAAGAAGTGGGTGGGTTTGGTGGGTCGTACCGAGCTCTTGATTTTGGAAACCTGAATGAAGCTTCTGAACCAGGCCATTGTTTGAGTCTCTAAAATCTTCCGCTTCCGCTACCTCATCGAACTCCCAGGGAGTCGATTCAGGGATTAAAGATTGAAAACGGGTTTTGCTTTGGCAACATGAGACGTCGCCCCCGAAATTCTCGGAGAGCAAGAACGATGAACGCACGTGCTCCCGCTTCTTTCCTTCTTTCGTTCGGATGGAAATCTTCGGATGGGTCAAGTGTGGTGTGTACTGACTCTGAGAGAGAGAGAGAGAGAGTTGAGATCTTGAAGCGTACGTGGCGACAAGATACTTTCTACGAGGGGCAGGCATCGTCGAAACGTAGGGTCGGCGCATCAAGCAGCCTCGGCGTGCTGCTTCACTCTCGAAGGTGAAAATCTTTGTTTGGACTGTATGGATTGTTTGATTAAGAATTTAATAATGTTAGTCCCGTTCTGGAGCATCGGACTCATCAGTGACAGAAAGTCTGAAACTTGTGCTCCCCAATAGTTAACAAAGGAAAAAAGAGCAGCGTATCTACTAAACAGAATAATGCTTAGAACATAGCAGACCAATTTTTTCCATAGTCACTCCACAGAATTCCTGAATGCCATGACTAATTCAGAGACCAAAACATAAAGTATCATCTCCTCCAAGAACAATATCCATCACATGCTTCTCAATTACATTTCTGACAAGTTAGGCTAAACAGGATTGCAGAGAGCCGATATCATAACATCGAAGCTGGTATCTCAACAATACCACTGGTTCACATCAATCCGAGAACCATCACCGTTTCTTGAAACCATACTTCTTGCGTTCGTAGAAGAGATCGGTTTTTGCGCTTCCTAGATTGACGATTTTTGGACACCCGTCCCTGTCCTTCTCCTGTTGTGTGCACTCTTTGCAGTAGTAAGCATCGGAGATTCCCACTCCCCCACAGATGACACAGCGGCCCTGAAAAGAACCGTAGTTGCACTCGTCGCATACGCGTACCAGCGTGCATGGACGGACGTAGGAATCGCAGACGACACACTTCCCATCACATTTCTCGCAGAGTCGTCCAATGGCGATTCCCGGCTGTTTCCTGCACATGATCAAATCAGGATGATGCTTGGCCATGTTCTCTGCAACAAGCCTCTAGCTGCAAATCACGGACAGTGGGAAGCTGCAGATATCATAGCCATGCAAAGTTATACTTCCTCATCATTGAACATATATAATCAGCAATCACTTGAGTCAGAAAAAAGGCCACAATATCAAAGATTCACTAAAAAATGAACAGGCTATCATAGAAAAGGATAAATTTGATCATCTCACAATTTACAGTCAACATATATAAAAGTCAAGATCCAGTTCAAACCGAAACAAATTTGCCAGTTGAACCAGATAAACACCTACTTTGGCTTACTTGCAATTGTATAGCGTACTAAACCAGACCAGAGGCCAAATCAGTCTAATAGACCAGATCCAGCTGAAACAATGTGACACTTAACATACTAAAGTTTTGCTTCAACTTCTAGATCTGGATGTGGACAGAATAAGCATTAAGAGGAGAAGAAATCCCACGAAGTTTCAAGACGCAGTCATCAAAATGATGGGACAAGCTATCTGTATGATTTTGTTTTCCCCATATAGCTTTTGGTAATCAGAAGGTAAGCCGGCTCTAGTTGGTTTAGCAGCCATCGACTTTTTCGCAAAGGGTGAGAATGCCAGATAGAAACTAGGTGAAACAACATATGCAAACAACTCTAGACAACAAAAATGAGGTTCCTTCGTATTTCTGCAATGCATATCGTCAAAAAACGCATCATCGAAATGAAATTAACTGAATCTTTGGTTATATGGAAGCAACTGTTCACCTACAACCCTCCATCCTCCCATAAGAAAAGGAAAGACAGAGCCACAATGCTGGCAAAAAGTTGTAGTTACCAAATGTAAATTGATTCAATCATGTGAAATGAGACTAAATAGATATGCAACAATAAATTGATTTGACATTAAAGTGACAGATCATAAAGACCAAATAAACGCGAAGCAAGGCCGGGCCATCCTTGCCTCATGCCCCTATCTAACTTTTGTTACGACCTGGATATGGCATTGTAGAGGGGACTGATTCATCCATGAAGATTAAAGGCAAGTAAAATGCAAGAAATCATTTGCGACAGAAAAGACAAACTGTGTATGGAGTGTCTTGAGTCCCCAAGCTCTAGAAATCAAACAAGAAAAATCTCCAGACCTATAACAAAAATAGGAAAATGTGACACATGCAGCTCTCCCTTCTAATGGTTCAACTTTCTCTGCACTTAGTCCTGAAGGGTAAACTGTTCCATATCCAAAAGAGGTTACTATAATTCACAGCAAGAGCTGTAGAAAGACAAGGTGAGAGATGCAAGCAGAATGAGGAAGAGAGGGATGGACCAGAACAGCAGTAGAAAAACGAAAGGAGTTAAAAAACAATTTGGGAGAGAGACCCATCCACCTACCGATATCTATTTCCAACGAAGAGCAGTTGTTATCTTGTGATGCAGATTAATCTTATGAGTAATGGCGAAAAGCGCAAGAGTTTTGAGCTCAAAGAACCCAAACCTAGGCGTTACAACTACATCTATTCATTTTTTGGGACATTGTCCTATAACCATTAATGAGAAATTTCTTATTACTACACAGCAGAGGCGGCTAAAACCTATTCCCGCCCACTCGCGCAGTAGATATAGCTCTTTGCTCATCCTAATCCCAAAAACAAGCACAAATTTGCCAGGCATTGGAGCAGGTGATTGTCAGTTCCTCCTGGGACAGAAACATGGGCATACTCAAATTCTTTGTAAATAACCCGATAACAAGCAGAAAGAGTATGGGTTGCTCAACAGACACAGTCCAACAAAAGTTACAGAGCTAGAACATGCTTAATATGATTGCTCGTCATAAATTCTATTGACTTTACTCACGTTTGACCAAGAATTATTTCCGGACATCATGGTACCATAGAGCTCAAGGAAGGTTTCAGACCTCTAGAACATGCAAATGCACAAATTCACACCATGTCACGATCCATTTCACCAACTATAGTTATATTTTACCAACTATCTGAGTCACTGCAAACTACACTAACTGGAGTAGGAAAGCACCATATACCTAACATTGCAAACTAAGCACAAGTCTTCTTCGGGGAGGATGTCGATAAAAAGCTAAATAGAGCAGTGGCAATACTATCCTAGATAATAAAAGTATAGAACCCAATTGTCCAATTTCCAAATCAAGCCCTTCGCATGTGGCGTGCTTTGAAAGCTTTGCAACTCAAAAAACCAACATAATGGGGATGTGGAAGGATTAGCCCAGCGCCACATCTGAAAAAACAAATGACATAAAGGGAAAACAAAGATTCAAATTACTTCTCAGCAAATGTCCCCAAAAGGGATATTTAAAATTGGCGATGGAAAGACACAATAATATGCTTGCAACTTTCCGTCACTAGACTGATACGATGAAACTATGAGACTAAATTTCTTTGTGTAACTTCATTACAGTTTACAAAGGAAACACCTACAATTTCATAGCACCTAACATCTCATTGAAACTGAAAGCACAACCTTTCGACTTTTAACCCAAAATGGAAGAAATCCCAAGTCACTAGCATCAAGGTAGCTCATTGTTTCAGGGTATTATTTGCAGCGGCCTTACCACATGAAAATCAGAGATATCTACCAGCATGCACTCAATTGCCTTATATTACGGTCACTTAGGCTCAACAAATCCCATCGGACCACCCAAAACTCAGCACAGCCTAAATGAATCAAATCAGGTGCAGACGACAAAGTACTGGGTTGGGAGCCTAGACCACGAAGCTATGTCAAAAGGGCATTCTGGAATACAGCCGAAAGGCAGCCCATGTTCTTGGACTCATTCTTAAATCCTGCCCATGTTCTTGGAAACAACATAGTGAATCTTATAACTCCATTGACCAAAGAAAGGATCTCTCCGGACAATAGTCGCGCCATCCTCTTCCCAAGGGGAAAAAGACAAAATAAGTTCGGACTCGGACAAATCACATAGTGGTTTCCAATACAATGCAAGTAAAAGAACAAGCATGAGAACCCACGCAGGAAGCAAACCGCCCGAAATCGAGAGGAGAACTCACCAAAGCCCTAGAACAAGATGCGTCTGTTTTGCTACATGCTCGATTAAGCAACCATGGGTGATTAAACAGACAGACCCAACGGCAAAACTACAAGCGCAAGACGTACCTCTCTCCAAGGCTAATATGTACGCACAGGAGGGTGAAGACCGCCGTTACCGGTGTCGCCGGCGGTGTGACGGCTTGGGCAGGGACCTTTCTCTGGAAGCACCGACCTAGAAATGGGACGTTTCTAGCGCTCGAGTCACGGCGGCCGTCAGACATTTATAGGCGGCTCGGAACAGAGTTGAACGAATCCCGACTGTCCACGAAGGTTTTTTCACTTTTCACCTGCTGAACCGGTACCCCGTACCTTTCGCCATTTAAAAAAAAAAATTAAATAAGGCCCGCAATATTTTCATCCTCTCAAATAAGGGTGTGAAGTAATACAACAGTTTCAAATAAGGGCCTAAAATAATCATGTAGTGTAAAAAAAAGTCTCGCCTCAAGGGCATTTTCGTCATTTAGTATTTTGATTTTTTTTCTTTTTTATTTTTTTAAATAAAAAAGTTAAAAAAAAAATAAGACACAGCCCCCTCTCACCTCTGTAGCCGCCGCCCCATTGGTTTTTAACTTTTTTTAATTTTTTTTAATATAAAACGAAAAAAACAAAGAAAGATATTTAAAAAATAAATGATGAAAATGCCCTTGAGGTTATATCCCCTTTTTTTAAACCATTTCAAGCTTTTATTTAAAATAAGGTTCATTTCATGCTGTTATTTAAACAAATAAAAACATTTCAAGCCTTTATTTAAAATCGAGATACTTCAAGCCCTTATTTGATTCGATAAAAAAAAGTTATTATTTGAAAAAATGAGTTCGGACTCTCATTTGAAAATTTTCCTTTTTCTTATTATTTGTCTTTTCCACCAAATTAAAAAGGCCATTGCGATTGAAGAGAGAGACATATATGTAAATGCTATCGCACCCAAAAGTAATTTACAGGCTGCATCTTCTCATTCGCGACAGAAACGGCAAGAAGCACCCAGCTTTTTCTCTTGAAACGTTTCGTGATGAAGTCCTAACATGTATTTGGTAAACTACCGCGCATTCAAATTAGAATTTTATCAATTAACCCATTGATAATGTTCTTCTTTTTTTTGGGGGGGGGGAGTCGGACATTGATAATATTCATTATTTAATATTTCTACACGAAGCTGAAAGTTTCATTATCTAATTTCATATGGGGGAAAGTTTTTCCCACACGCACTATTCGAAATTAATTGGCCAAATCATCTCTTTAGATACTCCATAAATATGAGTACTTGAATTGACACTAACCAATCTTTGTCATGTTATATGGACTTCGTTGAATCACCACCCTCTCTATCGTCTTTGGACCGGAGCTAGGTTGTGAAATCGAGAGTTGCACGAGCATGATTATAAACTCTCTCTCTCTCTCTCTCTCTCTCTCTTTTATAGAGACAATTAATGATTATTTATAATTTTTCATTTAGGAAATCATGTTACGTAATTGTATGCCAAACTACAGGTCTATGTTATATATTAAAGAGAATTGTAGGTATAATGAGCTGAATTGAAGTCAAATTGTGTGAACTGTTGCAAAATCTAACAAATGAATAATAATTTGAAAGAAATAAATAAAAAGAGCAAAGGTATCCTTCAAGAACGCACAAAAGTTCATTTCGTGTGACGATGATAATGCCTTTTTTAATTATCTAGGGTGTCAAGTTTAGGGAGAGTCTTTAGAATTATGACGTGTGATTATATATTTATAGAAGATATGTGAGCAAATTACATCTTGGGCCGCAAGATTTGACGTGTCATCCAGTGACTCGCCAAACCTTGCGAGCTTTCGTGTGCGTGGCCGCATGGGATCAGAATACTTTCGAATAAGGTTATTTTATCCCGAGAACGTGGCGAAAGAATATCGCGACGCCGGATCCCGCGAATCGGTCCAACCAATCCTGGCCGTCCGTTAGGTGGGCCCGGGATGCGAACGGCGGGGGTTCACCCTAGGCCTGGGCCCCCCATGGGGGTCCGGGTCTACCCTTCTGCGAGCGAGGGGGAGAAAACGAGACTTGAGACTGAGAGGAAGAAAGACTCTGGTCGCTGACGTTTCGGCGTCGTCTTGCTTTTGTGGCTGTGTCGCTCGGTGAATTCTCGCGATCGTCTTCGTTATTTCTCGCTCAGTAGATAGAAGAAATGGCCGGCAACGTCGACGGAGAGGGATCGAGCAGTAGGAGGAAGAGCAGTACGATGAAATGCAAAGCGAAGCTTCTTGTTGGTGAGAAAGTGGAGGTAATGTCTGGCCCTCTGTGATGTTTTTTTTTTTTTCCTTTGTGTTTGCTTTTTGCTATGTACCTCGCTTCATTTTGGTGTCCTTTTGGTCGTTCACGTTGAATGGAGCAAATGGTCGCGTCTCGCTTTACGTTAGCGGACCTAAAGGTCGGGCCGGGGCTCTGCGCTCTTTCTTTCTGTGTGGGACGATGCCGGGCCCTTGTTGTTTGTCGGTCTGTCGTTGGTGATTATCAATTTTGGTGTCACGGAGTGAGTGCTTTGGTGGATATGTGTATTTGGTAATGGCCACATTGTTCCGGTAAGTTGCCTGTCTACACGACCATCGTCCGCATTTTGAGTCTCAGCTGGGGAAAAAGGGGGAAAAAAAAAAAGATCCCACCTTTGGGCCGTAAAACCAAGTTTACTCGTGTTCCGTTACATGCAGGGACGATTTTGGGCTCTTTATCTTTTTCCTTGAGTGGGAACCGGAAGGATAGAGCTAGTAGTCTGATTATTTATGCAGGGTTGTGTTAGAATTCTCCTTTTCTCGACCGCCCATGTGCAAACAGACGAGACTCATCTGAGTTTCTACAGTATTTCTCTTCATAATGATGGTGTCTGGTTGGTGTATGCAGGTAAGGAGTGACGATGACGGTTTCCAAGGCTCGTGGCACTCTGGAGTTGTCATTTCTTGCAGCATTAGAACGCGGTGTGTCGAATATGATCACATTCTCGTTGACGATGGCTCTGATAAACTCGTGGACTACGTACGTGTATCACCTGCCGTAGATGGATTGGTCTCTTGCACAGTTGACCAGCATAATTATCATGGTTCTATAAGGCCAGTGCCACCTATTTACGTAACTGGTCCGTATGACTTCTTATATGGCTTGTGTGTGGATGCGTTCCACATGGACGCTTGGTGGGAAGGAGTGATTTTTGACCGTAATGTTGGTGCAGAGAAGAGAAATGTTTTCTTTCCGGAATTGGGTGATCAAATGTTGACTCAACTTGCTAATATTAGAGTTACTCAAGATTGGGATGAGATTACAGAGAAATGGCAAAGTCGAGGGACCTGGTTGTTCCTTGACTTAATTTGTGTGTATGAGCAGGAGTGGCCTATTCCCGTTTCCTTGAAGCAGATATGGTATGATTTACGGGAAAAAGAAGCCTTTCAAAGGAGTAAGTGGACATCTAGGGATAAGACCTTGTGGGAAAAGCTGGTATTGGAAACTATCAATGAAAACCTTTCAATTGCTTCAGTTGTTCTTATTCCCTTTTTAGACTCTCCAAGATCGAGAAACTCAATGGAAGAAAGTTGTATGCTGTTGGAGTTACCTGAACTGTCTTCTAAAGTAAATCACAGAGGCGTAGCGGCTTGGGATGAGCCTCATGCTACAGTGCCTTTAGATGGGATGCAAAGCGTGGACAGGATCTATTGCAGTGAAAAGTCAACAAGCTCTAAATATTGTGTTGTGGATGGTGTTTTGAAACTTTCCGGACCTAGTGATGTGGGATATGAATGCCCCTTTTCAAATTGCACTGTCGCACAACCTGTTGAACATATGCATGATCTGGATGCAGATGCTTTTAAGATAAAAAATGGGTTGTCTCGCACAAAAGGTGCTATTTTGTCAAATGCAACCTGCCAAACTCCACAGGCTTCACGAATTTCAGATGAAAATTTTCAACACAGTTCTTCAGTCACCTTTCAAGGACACTCTGAGGCAAATGAGAAAGCCACAGATTCAACTGGACAGAAATGTGAAACCTCTTGGCAGCTTGTTGG
This sequence comes from Rhodamnia argentea, assembly GCF_020921035.1. Taxonomy (NCBI): domain Eukaryota; kingdom Viridiplantae; phylum Streptophyta; class Magnoliopsida; order Myrtales; family Myrtaceae; genus Rhodamnia; species Rhodamnia argentea. The sequence continues at coordinate 8,966,390 of NC_063157.1, read as the reverse complement.
CCGTGACAAGAATTCACAATCTCAATGCTGTCCGGATGCTATTGCGAAGTATGCATCTAATATAAGCAGGAATGATCAAAATTCTTTAAAGGCAGATGTACGAGAGCACCTGTCATTACTAGGCTGGAAAATTGAATTCTTGAGGGGCCCTAGGTATAAGTATACCTCTCCCGATGGGAAGTGCTATCACTCACTTATAGAAGTCTGCCAAGACCTAAGGAAAGTCAATGGGAGAATACGTATTCAAATATCCTCAGGCAATAACAAGAGCTTGGTGGCTTCAGGTGATAATCTTCTCTTGCCTTCAACTTTTGACAGTTGCGACATCAGTACTGATTGTGGTCCCAATCCTTCAAAAGCTGTGGCACCATCAAGTATTGGTGTGCTTGATGTGAGATCAATATGTAATTCTCGAGCTGTTGTGCCCACTAACAAGCCTGGATCTGATCAGACTTGCTATACAGAACATAAGGCACCAAGAGTCGTGAAAATTGATGCGAAAAGCAATGTATTGGCTGTAAGAAAGGAGCTAAAAGATGTCGATGAGATAGGAAAGCCCAAAATGAGATGCAATTTATCCAGGAAACGGAGTCATGATTCACTTGTTATGGCACTTCCTTATTTTGGCAACAATGAATTGTCGGCAGCTGGTGGGGGTGAAATAAAACGCTGGGGTGATAAGCGGCCAAGAAAGACGAGGATGGATCGTTCCCATTGTAGAGAATCTCAATTGATTGAAAGTCAAAAGGCAGATTGCTCGACTGCTATAGGTGGATTCAGCTGCAACACAAATTCGAGAGAGGCAAAGCATAAACCCACCGATACGGCCAGGTCGAGAAGTATGGCATCCCGAGCTTTGGTCAAAATTCGAGGTAGGGGAGCTGATTTTCGAAATCGCATTCAGAGATCAAGCAAAACGATTCAGCAGGTTGTTCCAAGTCCATCGTGCTTACATCCGCGGAATGTACTGTCCTGGTTGGCAGATAATGATAGAGTTCTGTCCAGAAGAAAAGTATATTACAGAAGGGGAAAGAATCGCAGTACTTTGGCTGAAGGACGAGTAATTCGTGGAGGGATCAAGTGCAGTTGTTGCAAAAAGGCGTTCACTTTACGTGGATTTGCCTATCATGCTGGCCGAAATGACCAAAGAATAGCTTCCTGCATATTTTTGGAAGATGGCAGGTCGCTGTTGGACTGCCAGAAGCAGATATTAAGCGATAGAAGAATGAGTAGATTCACAATTGAGCAACACGATAAGACCAAAAGAAAATGGAAGGATGGCAAAAATGACTCCATATGCTCAGTTTGTCATTATGGAGGCGAGTTAATTTTGTGTGATCAGTGTCCCTCCTCATTCCATCAGATTTGCCTTGGCTTGAAGGTAGGTAATTTATTTGATAAATATAAGAATAGTGAGGTTATCTATTCATTATTTGTTCATTTTATTTTTTTTGCCCATTCTCTTTCTTTATTCATAGTATTTGTTGCATTAAACTTTCTTATTTGCTGTTCCCAATAGGAAGTTCCTCAAGGTGACTGGTTTTGCCCGTCATGCTGTTGTGCTATTTGCTGCCAAAGCAAACTCAAAGAAGATGCTATGCAGCATGTGGACGATGAGAATGCTTTAAAATGCAACCAGTGTGAGCGTAAATGTGAGATGTTCGTATATTTGATACGTAGATAAGGCCCGCAATTTTAACACATGCATATAAATTGACAAGAACACACTTAAAGTGCTTCTCGGCTATGCATTTAGGTACTTCTGAACTCGCAGTTTGTTTCTTTCCAGATCACTTAGGGTGCCTGAGGAAAAAAGGAGCAACTAACTTGGAATCTTATTCCAAAAGGGACTGGTATTGCAGCAAGAACTGCAAAACGGTACTCTGGAACTCATCACTTCTCTTCTGATCTCTATATTATACCTAAGCTAGTTAGTGCTGATTATTTCGATTTTATCACGACTTGGAAGTGCTATAATGCAATTATAGATACTTTGAACCCTTTGAGTTGCCTGCAAATGGTAACATGCGAGTGTTTGACTGGTACCGGATATTTCCTAGTCTGCTACTCCACCCTGGCGTCTGTCTCCTCTTTCCATCTAATTTTGGCTGTTTATTGTTATCTTTTTCTGGTTGGATGCGAAATCAAGTAAAGAGATGATCTTTTTTAGCTGTAAGGTTTTCATGTTTAAAGCTCTGTTTATATAGATCCTAGTAGTCTGTCTTTTTGTTGTATCTTTATTTACAGTCATACCTATTACCGTTCTTTCTGAAATTGAGAATTACCTTGGTACATTAGATGTTTGAATGGCAACCTTTTGTTTGGCTGGAATATTTATCATCTCTAAGTTGCGGTACAGATTAAGCAATTTCTTAAAGTCTTTATGATCATAATTGTTGTCTACGGTTGCATATCTTCTGAATCAAACACTCTCATAATGATGCTTAGTGTCTTCAAACAGAAATCAATAGAAAGGCCCGTGGAGTTTTGAATTAGCAAGTAGGTATTACTCGAGTTTTGGCATTGCGTGGATTGTAAAAGGGCCGTACCTAGGCCGCATGAAATCCAACACCTTTTTGGGCATTTTTGGAAAGAAAATGATATTTTCGTAAATAGGAACATGAGGATAATAGATTTGAATGTGCAAAGTGGTTTCCAAAGGTAACAGTCATGTGTGTATTTGGTTTTTTCAAAAGTAGAGGTATGGAAGTGGTCAATGGGTGAGAGGCGTGGTATGTTTTTGATAGTTACCCCCTTTCTGAAAGGATGAAAGCCAACACTGGTTTAACTGCTTTATATTTCATCCTTACTTCAAGATGCCAAAAACATGTTCAATTGCAGGATGGATTCTTAGCTATAGCATCTACTGAATATGGAATTACTTTTGCAGATCTTTCTTGGGCTTAATAAACTCTTGGGGAAGCCAATTCAAGTGGGCATGGGGAATTTGACATGGACCTTATCAAGGTCTATTAATACTGATTACATTGATGTTAGTGATCGTCATATCGAGTCGGTGATAGAAACTAACTGCAAGCTGAATGTTGCCATTGATGTGATGCACGAATGTTTCGAGCCAGTAAAGGAGCCTTACGCCAGGAGGGATCTCATTGAGGATATTATCTTTAGTAGAGGGTGGGAAATTTTGATTTTCATTAAATATGAATAGTTCTTTTTGCGTACATTTATTATAGTGTTACCATTTTCGCTATAGTTTGATTTATTCACTCTTTGGTGTTGTCATTGTGTTAAGCTACTGCACATACTTCATAGCATAAGCAAGAAATGATTTACTATCATCTCATAAAGAAACTAGACACAACTCCATTTTCTTGAGTTGCCACTTCAACCTATACCTATGAATAAGACCTGTTAAGGGAGGGCAACCGATGTCCAGTTTTAAGGTTTCAATCTTAAGTATCCCATTTAATACCGTCATTTGCAAGACATACAGCCATGGCACTCGTGATTATGCTTACATCACATGCATAAACAGCTTATCTAGCAGTTTTCTAGCACTTACTGAAGCAAAATTTTGTGAGAGGATTGGCATTTGTTATATCTTTTTAACTACTGGTGAAAAGTTCTTTCCTGATTGAGTGGCCGTGGCTATTCCAAATTGTTCATTTGCCTTGATTCCTTCTTGTATCTGCATGCAAAAGTTGCATGTAGGAAATATTTCACTGTGTGAGCTGCTTCCTGATGCCGAAGTCTTTGATGACGGTAATGTTCTTGTAGGTGCTGTTTCACGAGCTATTTTCTTTGATTCTAGGATAAGGAAGGTGAATCAGAAACCTAGATGAACTTTCTTCCACTTGTATGTTTCATAATGCTGTATTTCACTAATAGCCTTTCTTTGGAGTGTGGATATACTTTCAAAAGTAACTCTTGCCCAATTTGAAGAGAGAAAGATATAGAGAGAAATTTAAGAACTTAACTCTGGACTTTAGCACTCATGGATAACCAAAAAATCATGCACGACGCTGTTACTTTACATTCAAGTGAAAGTTGTTCTTATGTTTATGTAAAATACCAAGCAATGTTGCTTCATGATCCCATTGTCTTGTGACCTTGCAGATCAGAGCTTAAACGTCTGAACTTCAGGGGATTCTATACGGTATTATTGGAGAAAAATGATGAGTTGATCTCAGTGGCTTGTGTTAGGTAATGAGTTAGAAATTTAGGCTTTATACACTTGTTGTGGTTTATATGGTATTGGAACTTTTCGAGTTTTCATTTCAAAATTTGCGGTTAGATCACCCCATTATTACTCTTGTATCTTGACTTCTAGAACTTAATTTTCTATGCTCAAGGGTGTTTGGGGACAAGGTGGCAGAAGTACCCCTAGTGGGGACCAGGTCTCAATTTCGTCGTCGTGGAATGTGTCGCATCTTGATGAATGAGCTTGAAAAGGTAACTCTTCTGAATTATGTGCAATTGCACCTGATAGAACATTTAAATAATATACCACGCCTTTATCTAAAAGCTTAACTTGTTAGAACAGTTGGTAGTGGTCCCACAAAATCTCACATGGTATTAGAGTTGGAGGTCATGAGTTCAAATTTTTCTATACCCCATTTGTCTCTCCAATTAAATATGTTCATGCTTAGTACTTAGGCAAAATGACCAGACTAAGCGTTAGGGGGAGTGATAGAATATTTAAATAATATACCTTGCCTTGCCTTCATGTAAGAGTTTAAGCTTTTAAACAGTTGGTAGTAGTCTCACAGCGTCATACATAGATGTGAGTGTGGCGTGTGTTGCTACCCCCCTCCCCCCAAAAAAAAAAAAAAACTTTATTCTCTTGTCCTGTGAGGGCTAGGCTTGGCGTACTGGTAACATTATTCGGTCATGTGTATGGCCCCATGGGAATAGCTTCTTGGCAAGAGAGCTGGGGAAAGCTGCGGGGACCTCGCCCAACCATTGCATGGTGGGTAGCTCTGTGCATAGGATGCTTCCTCCCCAACCTTGAACTCTCTGGTTATACACACTCGCTGGTGAAGCATGACGCTGGGGTCATACAGCTTGATAATCAATTGGGTTGGCAGGCTATTGAGCTTGCCTCCACAGTCGATCCTAATACTCTGCTCAAAACACTTTGTCTGGACTTCCTATTCGGATATTTATGTAGCCACTAAAAGCTCTAAAAAGTAGGTTCTAGTTCTACAGGTTTGAGGCGTTAAACTTGGTTTACACTGAGTATAAAATCATGCAACAGACCTGTGGAAGAAAATTATTTTGATTGAATGTGCATTCTTGGACGTGTAAGTGGACATTGTTTAATTTGCGATTGTTGGAAAGTATTGTTTGGTTGTAAGGGTAGAATAGTATATGGATTAATGTTATACATATATGTAGCCCGACTATGCTTATTTTTGAATAATAGAAAATTATTATCTCTTCTACATGGTATTTGAGCCAACCCTAAACCCTAGATAGCCACTCACCGTCGACCGCCAGCTTCCACCGAAGCCGCCGGATCTTGTTAGAAACCCTAGGTCCGACGTTGCCTAGGCCGGCGAAGCGAAGCCTAGACCCGATGTCGCCTAGGCTGGGGAAGCCTAGACCCGACGCCACCTAGGCTGGCGAGCCTAGATCTAGGGTCATTCGGCATTGCCTTGGCCCGGCGAGCCCCACCCCGATGTTGCCTAGGCCGGTGAGCCCAGCTCCGGGGTCCTCTTGTCCTCCAGTCCCTTCTAGTTAACTGTTGTGTTCTATTTTTGATGTGCTGCTCTATTTCATGACTGCAATTGGGTTGATTTCCTACTGGTGTGGCTGCTGGGATCGAGGATTCTAGGAAACAAGGGCTACTGAATTTTTTTTATGTAAGATGACCTCCAAACATGATGTCTGATTGGGTCGTAGCAAGTCAACTACTGGGGTGGCTGCTGTTATTTCATACGGGGTTGAATGTGTTGATTTTAGGGCAATCTGTGTGTTTATGATTGGATTACATGCTGGGTACAGAAGTTATGATGGCGAATTTTGGAATTTGAAAACTTGTCGACCTGGTATTGGTCATTATGTTGAAGGCGATATTGGGAATGAAGTTGTGAACTACCGTTGGTATTTGGATTGAACCCTATTTTCTGTTCAAGAAATTATAGTGTGGTTGATTGACTTGTCGGTTTTAAGTCTCGGTTATTGTGACATTCATTCTGTTTTTGGGCTTATCAAATTCCTTAATTCACTGATGGCTTCTGGATTGACTTCTGGGTCCCTTTTTGGTTATCTTCAATTGACCTCTGTCAAGTTGGATGGCACTAATTATCCGTCCTAGTCTAATGCTGTTGAGGTCTATCTTATTGCTACCAAACAACCTGACTTTCTTACATTTACGTCACTATCGAAAAAGGCAAAGCTGCTAAGTGGACTGAAGAAGATGCTATGATTTGAACCCTTCTATGGAGTAGCATGGATTCTAAGGTTAGTCCTCACTTTATTCGGTGTAAGTTTGCTAAGGCGGTTTGGGAGAAATGTGCGTTGATCTATTTTGGACAGAATAATATTACACGGGTATATGACACTTGGGAAGCATTATTTGATATTCGGTGTAGAGATCAATTTTTATCCGATCATTATGCTCGGTTCACGACTCTTTGCCAGCAATTGGATACTTATCTTCCTACCTCGGATGATCCAAATGTTTTGGCCAAACGCCAAGAGGATTTGTAGGTAATATTATATCCAAAGTCATTGGGGCTGGGTATTTTTCTCTTCGGCAACTTATTACGTCACATAGCTCTCTTCCTATAGTGGATGAAGTCTTCTCTCGGGCTCTTCGTTCTATGGTCGCCGAGAAAATTTCATCCATGCCAATTTTTGGAGATGAGCGCTATGCTTTTTCATGGTCTTGGTGGATGTGGAAGTCGAAGTCGAAGTTGCTGAGGTCGTGGACATGGGTTTTGTTCATAGTGGTGGCTGTGGGGGCCGCGATGGAGGTGTTAGTACTTGTGGTGCAATTAGTTACGGGAATGGTCATAGTCCACGCTATTGCCATCATTGTCAAAGAGTCGGATAAACAGAAGCTTATTGCTATACTCTTCACCCGGAGCTCAAACCAACTCTTGTTGCCTATGCAGAAGTGGAGAATCCTGTTGTTCTTACCACACCGACTCCACCGAGTTTGACTACCGTACAAAATACAGGCGACTTCGTTACATTGATACGTGCGGAATATGATACATTAGTTTGTTCTCAACGGATGACAAGATCTTTAGCTCCTACTGCAACTTTGGCACAAACCTCCAAAGGTAGTTCATCTTGTTTTTTTTCTATGACGTCTGACTCCTCGGTCGGAGACTGCGGAGCTATCAATCACATGATTGGTAACTCTGATCTACCGTCTTCATTTCATTCTATGTCTTCTTTATTGTCAAACTCGGTTACGTTAGCAAATTGCTCCCAATCTCGGGTTCTTGGTACGGGAGTTGCTCATTTGAGTCCCTCTCTTTCTTTATCATCTGTCCTTCACCTATCCAAATCTCCCTATAATTTGATTTCTATTTGCTCATTAACCAAACAATTGAATTGTTACGTAACTTTTTTTGCATCTTGCCATGTCTTTCAGAATCTGGGGACTGGGCGGATGATTGATGGGGGGACATGAATCAAATGGCCTTTACTATCTTGACAATGTGTTAGCTGCCGCAGCTGTGAAGCGTACATTCATACCGATCTATATCGGATACATTGTTGTGTTGGTCACTCGCCACCATACTTCGGCGTCTATTTCCTATGTCCAAGTCTGTGAGTTCTTTTCGGTATGAAGCGTGTCAATTTGGTAAACATCATAGAGCGTCTTTTCCTTCCCGTATTCAGAGTTGTGTATCTAGTCCATTTGAGCTGGTTTATTCCAATGTATGGGGTCCATGTTGTGTGTCTGATGTCTCCGGGTTCAAATATTTTGTTACATTCGTGATGATTTTTCTCAAATGACTTGGTTATTCTTAATAAAAGATCGTACGGAGATTTTTCATTGTTTCCAATATAATATCTCATCAAATATTTACGATCGAGATAATGCTAGAGAATATCTTGCTACAATTTATAGTTTCCAGCATTCCTTGATTCTCATTGTATTATTCATTAGACTTCTTGCTCATACACCCCACAACAGAATGGTGTTGCTGAACATAAAAATCATCTTCTTGATGTTGCCTGTTGTCTTATATTTCACATGAATTTGCACGAAAACTTTTGGGGCCATGTTGTTCTTACGGTGTGTTATTTAATTAATAGGCTTCCAACTTCTGTTCTTCGGGGGAGACACCATTCTCTACTTTACACCCACATTGTCTCCTCTTTTCTTTACCTCTTCGAGTCTTTGGGTCTGTCTATTTTGTACATTATCTCACTCCCGGTCTTGATAAGCTGGACCCTCGTGCTGAAAAATGTATCTTTGAGGGGTACTTTTGGATTCGGAAGGGATACAAATGTTATAGCCCTACTCGCCGCCGTATGTTCGTGTCTACAGATGTGACGTTCTTTGAAGACCAGTCATATTTTACTTCTCAGACGATTCCCACGACATCTGATGATGGTGATGGTTGTGTCACGCCAACACTTTCACTTCCTTCACCGCCTACTGCTACATCCATAGGGTTTTAGTTTGCTGAGCGCACCTATCAACGACGCAGTACAGTCCTTACTATGATACTACGGTCTTCACCAGAACCCGATTCATCTGTTCCTCCATCGATTCTGACACTAGCCTCCGATCCCGATCTGCCCATTGCTTCTAGAAAAGGTACACGCTCTTGTGTGTGTCGTCTTGTTGACTGTTATGCTCCATATTACGGTCTTTCTGATTGCGTTCGAACGCATCATCTTATTTCTAATTTTCTATCGTATAATCGTTTATCTCCTACCTTCTCTGCCTTTGTCTCGTCGTTGTCTTCTGTTTCTGTGCCTAGCAGTGTTGTTGGGGCTCTTGCTCATTGGGGATGGCATCATGCCATGGAGGAAGAAATGCGGGCGTTCATTGAGAACCAAACTTAGCAACTTACTTCTCTACCTACAAGTGAGAAACCTGTGGGCTGTCATTGGGTTTTCATTGTTAAAGTTTGCCTGGATGGTATTCTTGACCGATTGAAGAACCGGTTAGTTGTGAAGGGGTATATTCAAACTTATGGTGTTGACTATGATGACATTCTCCCCGATGGCCTAAATCCCATCTGTTTGTGTACTTATTTCATTGGTCGTGCGATTTGGCTGGTCTCTTCATCAGTTGGATTTAAAAAATGCCTTTTTACATGGTGATCTAGGTGAGGAGGTCTACATGGAGCAAATGACTTGGGTTTGTTGCTTAGGGGGAGAATATGGTGTCGCTTACATAAGGCTTTAAATGGACTTAAGCAATCTCCTTGTGTTTGATTTGGTAGATTTAGTGATGCGGTTCTTAAATTTGAATTAAAGCAATGTGAGGTAGACCATTCGGTTTTTGGCTCTGTTTCTACAGCTAGTTGTATCCTTCTAGTGGAATATATGGATGATATCATTATTATTGGCAGTGATTTAGATGGTATTCAGAAACTCAAGCAATTTCTGCATATAGAATTCAGCACTAAAGATTTAGGACGTCTTCGATACTTTCTTGGTATTGAAGTAGCCTATTCAAATGCCGATATCTCTTTATCACAACGGAAATATATACTTAACATTCTTGGTGAAATTGGATTTCTCGGAACAAAGCCGGTCAATACCCCTATGGATCCCATTGTGAAACTTGATGCATAACATGGAGAATTTCTACATGATCCAACAAAACATCGGAGATTAGTTGGTAAGTTATACTATCTTACCATCACAAGACCCGATATATTCTTCGTTGTTAGTGTAGTAAGCCGGTTCATGGGTTCTCCTTGTACGACTCATTGGGACGCTGTGCTTTGAATCGTCAAGTATTTGAAGGGAGCACCGGGTAAAGGATTACTGATCAAGAATTATGGTCATCTAAACACTACGAGGCTTCTCGATGCTGATTGGGCTAGTATGTCCTATGGATAGAAGATCTACCTCGATCTATTTTGTATTTCTTGGAGGTAATTTAATTGTGTGGAAGAGCAAGAAATAACATGTAGTTTTCTGATCAAGTGCTGAAGCTGAATATCGAGTGGCATAAGTAATTGGTGAATTATTGTGGTTGAGGATGCTGCTGTCAGAGATTGGAATGTCACCATCAAATCCATCGTTGTTATATTGTGATAATCAATTCGCCATTTATGTTGCGTCGAATCCTATCTTCCATGAGCGAACCAAACACATAGAGGTTGATTGCCAAAGGGGAGATTATTCTTCAACACACTAGGACAGAGGATTAACTCGCGGACATTTTTACTAAGTCTACGGGGAAATACGGTGAGTTTCTTATATAACAAGTTGGGATTAGTTGATATCTACGTTCCAACTTGAAGGGGAGTGTTGGAAAGTGTAGTTTGGTTGTAAGGGTAAAATAGTAATATGGGTCAATGTTATATATATGTGACCCTATTCTGCTTATTTTTGAAAAATAGAAAATTATTACCTCTTCTACCGAGATGTATAAAAAAGATCTATATCCCAGTTCACATTAATCGGGAGACTATATAGCTAGTAGTTGGAAGAACTTAGGGCTTGTTTTATAATCCAATTTAATGAGATTTTGTTTGTTTGATAACCCTCATTGGCACTCATCTAAAAGATTCAATTAAGTGAAAAATCCACTAAATCTGGCAAGGAATGGGTTATTTAAATTGTTCATTACAAATAGTTGATGGTGATTGGAATCATAAAATAACTTTGTATTATTATTTCAGCGATTAAGATCGTCGACACTTAGAATTCAATTCTTAAATTTATAGCACTTTATCAAAGAAGTCCTTAGTGATGCGTCTTCAAGAGAAACCACGTCAAGTATACGAGACCATATTGCGAGGTGAATTAGGCACTCCATCAACTCTTCCCTTGTCCGTAAATCCATATTCTATTGATAGTTCTTCCAACTGCTATTGGAAAAGGTGAAAGAACTTGTCGGTAGATATATATTGAAATTGACCATGTAGTTCAATTATCGAGTTGAAAGCTCATTTATAGCTAAATGCTACACTCAAGTCCATGAAATAGATTATTTAAATATTTTTCTCCACTTGCCAAAATGCATTCCCCAACTTATTATTATACGATAATCCCACATCGCTTGTCTATAGAGTTTGTTTGGGTCTTGCATACATGCAGTTTCCCTTAATTTGGTAATTCAAGTTTTCGATTGAACATTTTAATGTGGTATTAGAGCTAACTCCCAATTCGTCATGCCCCATTAATATTTCATTTCCTGTATGGTTCTTGTCTGTCCTATTCTTCGTTTATCAATTCCACGTGCCATTCTTCATCTAATTTTCATGTGACAGAGCATGTTAAGGTAATCTAACCTCGCTTGTTTGTGGGATACATGTATATATAATCTACCTTAATGACTTGAGATTTTGGATTAGGTATCCTAAAAATTCTTTCGAGGTTTCAGTGGCTTCTACGTTAGTTAGGTATAAAGAATGCTTTCCTGGATGAAGATGAGGAGAAATACACACGGAGCAATCACTTGCTTATGTTGCTTAGGGGGAGTAGAGAGCTTAGTTTGTTGACTGAAGACGTGTACTAGACAATCTTCTTGAGCATGGTTTGGGTGGCTTTAGTGAAGTGGTGGTTAACTTTGTCCTTTGGAGATGCTATGTTGATCATCCAATTCGATTGACAAATAGATGTCAATGCAATCCCTTTGAGTTGTTAAATAATGGGATAGAAGAGGTTAATTGGAAAGTCGAATTACATGATGGCTGCAAGGAGAGGGCATGCTTTTGCCATGAGTGTGGCTATCGATTTCTAGCCACACTAGACCTATTCATTGGGATCAGATGTACTTATTTGGAGATACATGGAATGTGCTGTAGGGCATGGTTTACTTTGTGAAAATCTTGGTACATCCTCTAATGCTGATATCTTATAAAAGGTTAACCACCAGATACTGTGTATTTTTTTGGGATTACTACACGTGGAAAAGTGAGTTGCAAACTGTTGTTACAAGGTCAACTGTTGGTTTAGAGTATGAAGCCACGACAAATGCCACTTGCGAGTTATTCCCTTGAAGCACATGATGAAGAAGTGCAATCAATTAGATTTTTGGATCAGCTGGCAGATTTATTCATAAAGTTCCAGGGGTTCTAGAATTTCTTATCTGTAACAAGAAATGCTCATACGTCCTTATGTAGCATCATCCTGCATTTAAATAGGGTTGGAGGTCACATTTGTGATTAAGCCAGATTTGTCTACTCTCTGTTTCTTCTATCTTCTACCTACACTTCCATTAAATCATTAAATAGTGTGAGTGTAAGCCCACACAGTCTATTTCTTTTCTTTTTTTCTCCGGGTCAGACACACTCCATTCAATGCCTGTACAATTTGATTCCATTTTTAACCCCTAATGCAGAACTCGCTTTATCACATCTCTCTCTCCCTAGATAGTTTAGTTTGAAAATTTGTTAATTTTCCTTGGCATTGTGAACTATTATTTAACAAGGTGAAGTGGGAACTGAAGCAATCTTTTATTCACCGTTCCATCTTCTCTGAATCTCCCGTCCTCCATCCTGAGGTGATACTGTATTGCACCTGGGCATTCTTACACGGTACTTACTCTACAAAGTAATGACCAGGAAGCTTATTGTGATAAACATTAGAGTTTTACTTCATGATCTCTTTCGAAAGGATAGAAGCAGAGGGCAATTCAAGCAGTCAAATGAAGTGGCGGATATCTTTGTTAATCCCTAAATAGGGGTAGTTGTTATGCCGCTATACTTTGAACCATATCATTGTAAGCACTCAACTTTGGACTTTGCTGCAATGTTTCCACTCTGTCACTTTGCTGTCAGAAAAAGGGCACAATCATAAACTTGATGCGGATGTCCTACAGGTATTCTTTCAAATGACGGGCATCTTATCTGCATCCAATTCCAGTAGTCTTTTTCATGGAAAATTGATGGTGTGGCAACATTGGAACATGGCAAGGGTTGAAATGACTAGTGTGAAATGATAATGTACATTTTACATGGAATCACGTTTTGGGTTGACTCGTGATGAACAATGGAAGAGATGGAATCTATGCTGCAAAGTTTTCCTACTAGCTGCTAGAACAGACTAGTGGTGCTAGAATGGATTTTCCTTGGAAGTGAGGGTTCCAACAAGTGTTCCTTAAGCAAATTGGGAACTGGTCCTTACAGTAGATAACCTACAACAAAGAGGCAGAGTAGCGGTTGATCTGTTTCCTCTGCAAAAAGGAGACAGAGACCGTGCGGCATCTCCTCATTCATTGTTCTTGGATGTGAATGGTTTGGTGGCTTATGCTAGCATTGGGTTATCTTGGGTTATGGAGGTTCTGTTGAGCAATAACTTTGGGTTTGGCAAGGAACTTATTTACAGCACTGCAAGAAAAGGACTACCTTGATCCCTCTCTTTTTTTGGTTGATTTGGAATGAGTGGACATGAGAGCTTTTGATGGAGAGTGTTGAAGTATTGTTCCGTAATGGGTCCTAAATGCTCTTATATTCATGTGGTTTTTCTCCACCTATCAACTTGAACTTTTGGTTGGATTTTTTAACATGGTATTAGAGCCAGTGTTGTCCCTTTTGCTAATGTGCGTGGTCAAAATTCCACGTGAATGTGTGTAGTCAAAATTCTGCGCACTGCTCGTAATCTAGCTTGCACGTGAGAGGGGGTGTTGAAGTATTGTCCCACATCGCTTAACAACGGGTCCTAAATACTCTTTATATTCACATTGCCTCCTTTCACCTATTAGTTTAAGCTTTTGGGTTGGACTTTTTAATAGAGGGGAATCTTCCTTTTCTGTTTTTATTGAAAATCGGCTTAAAACATTTTAGTATATTGAAAACTTGAATGGATTTAAACTTCTTGGTGGATATCGTTGATGATTTATCTAAAATTCTTTCAGTTTGGAGATCAGTTTGCTATATCGCTTTAGATTTTTTAGCTGTTTTTGCATACGGGTATGGTTGCACCCCCTTGGTGCCTTGTAATTGATCCATTTTGCCTATCAAACAAAAAAAATCGTACTTGTTCGAGGTACTACGTTTATATAAATCTTGCAAAATTGACATGTTTTTAGACATTAAACACAAATAAGTACAAGAACATGAGAACTTATTTGTGACTTGGAATCTTGACTTCAACATTTGCCCAAGGGTGGTAAATGTGGGCACTTTTATGTTTTTGGTGACTCAATGAACATGTCATAGTCGACTCAACTTTTCATCAATTGCTTAGAGTATTTGATATATCTCTAGTTGTGCTGGAGTTGTGTTGTAACTTGTATTTATTGCTACACATTCTAAAGTCACAACATTCTAAAGCTGGGTGAGGCAGTTTCCTAAAAGTTGCGGTAAATTTGTACCAAATATAGCCCCTTGTTAGTTCTGCATGACTTGTGGAGTAATGGGGACTTTTCCATTTTTTTCTAATTCTTTATCCAGGACTGTTTAATGCTATTGTTTTGATTAACTTTACGTTCTCCCTTGTTTTACAGAAGCTGAAGGAGTTAGCAGTAGCCAAGCTGGTTTTACCTGCTGTTCCTAGTTTGATCAACACGTGGACTACTTCATTCAGGTTCACAAAAATGACTTCTTTGGAGAGATTACAGTATCTGGATTATACTTTCCTAGACTTCCAGGATACAACCATGTGCCAAAAGCATCTGTTGGAGAGTCCATCAGCAGTCCGCCTCTTAAGAGGTATTTGTTGCGATCAATCTTCATAGGAGACCATTCGCAAACTCATATTCAGGAGTGTAAAATATCTCCATATGCAGGTATGTCCCCAAAAATCCACGATGCACTGAAAGGAAGTGTTAACAAAAAAAACTTGGAACTGTCAACTACTGCCTCTGAAGTATCTCTGGCAGATCAACATGAGGAAAATGGAACTGTGGACCACGGCCGTAGAGTGCATGTCTCTCCCTTCTCATCTCCGGGAAAAAGGTGAATTTGTAGGAGCTATATAGTTTAATAGTGCCATCCAAAGGGGAAAAAATACAGTCAAATGTAATGCTTGGTTTAGCTGATGTTATATCAAGTCAGAGCATGGAAAAAAACTATCTTGAATTTTGGAATCTTAGATCACATGTGGAAAACGTTCTATAAAATTGGGGAAGGATGAGGAAGAATTGCATCAGATCCTCCTAATGAATATGCAGATTCAGAACATGTTTGATAGTTAATCGTCTGGAGGAAATGCTGAGTTGTGTGCTCTGTTGTTGAATTATTGCACATGCTTGTGGAAATCGAGTCTTGAAAGTTGGGGTTGAGTCTTGAATTTTTGCATATGCTGAGTTGTCTCCTGGGTGAAAGTTTGTGCTTTTCTATGCAACATTTGAAAGTTGGTGTCAAAATTGTCTGCGAGGTGAAAGTTGTGTCTTTTTTTTGTGAAAAACCCTAAACTCAGGAGTGCTGCTAAAAGTACAGTATCTAGGGCATCTGGAGATGATTTTACATGTTCGATCCTCATTGAGGACGGCCAAAGACCAATGTTGCATCAGAAGCTAAATGTCAATTAAATTTAATTTGCAGTTGTTGGGTGTTTTTGTGTACGTAAAGTTTATTCAAAGGGTGCCATTCTTCCTCGGCTTCACATAGTGAGCAGCAATGCAAAAGAGATTCGATGCCTTATGAAACAAATTTTTTTTTTAAAGCAATTAGCATAAAGCAATTGGCATGGTAAAAGCAATCACTTGGATGAGAGAGAAACGTGGCTTGCTTAACATGATTTTTGGCTTGGCAAATCCTAAATGAATTTCCTACTACTAGACTTCTTAATAAGGATATAAGTCTTACCTTTCAATGGTAAGTTTTGGATGTAATGGTGTGCCTGATTCTAAGGATTTCCTCTTTACTTCGAGATAGGTGGATTCCACCTTGTAGCCATCATCTTCTCGAGCTGAAATTTTTAATAGACACCTGGACAAACAGCTGGATACACCATTGACGTGCCCACCTTTTAACACATTCTGCTGCACAATCAGCCTAACAATTTGTTGCTTAGGGAATATTCTCATTCATAGTATGTGGAACTCAAACAGGACTGAACTAGAAGCTAGAATTATGGAGGGAAACTTTGAAATTCAAGGGCTTTAGCACTCTTCTGAGTTGATAGCCATCCTTTTAAGGATGTGACCTTTGTCATTGTGTCATGCTTAAAGCTAGGAACTGCACTCATAGCTCTCTTCTGATCAGTCTTTGCTTTATGTTACATTCAACGATTGCAAGTAGGAAATTTCTCCATTTAATTCTGGCTGCTATGATTTTTCGCCAGTTTGGGTGCAGGCAATGCTGTTGATGGTGAGAGCAGCGTTGTTTCTTCGGCTATAGGGGTATTTGCTTCTCACCAGATAAATTTAATTTTGTTCTTCCACTGAGTGCCGATTTACGATATGAATTCTGGTCTGTTTCTTTCGCAGGTTAACCAGCCCACCGAACTTGGTAGTGGCCCAGGCTTCGAAGGCATTACCAAAGGCGGAAAGGACAACATCAAAGTTTTGAAGTGCTACAAGCGGAAGAAGAAGTTCTCAGCGTGAGATCTAATCAAGTTGGGATTTAATTTTACCATGCTTTCCAGTTTTATGGGTCTGGGAAGTTATGGAGCTTCCCTCCCTCTCTCTCTCCGCTTCAATGCAGATTTGAAGAATTCAAAGGCATTACCAATGGTGCAGCCGGAAAGGACAACATCGAAGTTTCGAAGTGCTACAAGCGGAGGAAGAAGTTCCCAGCGTGAGATCTAGTCAAGTTGGGATTCATTTTTACCATGCTTTCCAGTTTTCTTGGTCTGGGAAGTTACGGAGCTTCTCTCTCTCTCTTCAATGCAGATTTCAAAGGCTTTTGTTTCTTTTCATTTTTGCCCAGATCATCTTCCAGATTTCAGCTAAGGACAATGATACTGGAAATTTTGGCCTGATAAGCATTTTGGCCTTCTGCATCATACAGTAAACTAAATATTAAACACCACGTGATCTCCTGTTTTTTTCTAGGCTAAAGTCATGATGTTCCTTCTTTAAGATTTCATGGATTCTGATAGTTTCACTGTCCGGAAGGTCCTGTTGAAATTGAAGTTCGGTCATCTTATGTGGGTTTCATTGCATGGATGAAGGTTGAAGATGCCTGATGTAGCAGTTAAACATATGCTCTACCATTTAAATTTGGCATAATGTTCTTGGATCATTGACTGTCTGAAATGCTTTTGGGGAAGGTAAGAGGTTTATCATGTGCAGCCCTAGGCTAGTAACATCTCCTGCGCCGATTGTCCTTTTGTCTGTTTAGTGAAATGTTATAATATTTGTGATGTGCTGGGTTTCTTTTTTCCCCTTTTGTTTCTTTTGCTGAATATTGCAAAATGTTAGTTAAATGTAAAAAAGAAAAGAAAATTATTATCATATCTTTTAATATATCTGGGAGATTGATTGGCCATTCATGGAAGATGAAAAATTCAAAAGTAATGTCACCTAAAAAGAGACGCAAAAAGTCTACACATTTCGTAAATAATCGCACTATGCTGATCTGTCTTACACCTATAGTTGGTTCAGAAAGTGAGCAGGATTTACGACAGTACACTGATTTAATTCCCACGTTGTTAGGTGCAAATTATCTGGCACGTATCGATTGCCTAGATTTTGGTATTTACTTTGTTTGAGTCATGGGTTTGCTGAGGTATTAGACATGTCAAAAACCAAATATGCAACTATTGGTACATCGATGTTTCTAACAATTCAGTTCTCGCGTCCGATCAGATGTAGGCTGATTGTGTCGAAATAGGAGAATTCATAGGATAATTACTCTTTTTAAGGCGAGATTGCCTCGAGGAGCCACGAATCTATGCTTGTGGTTTTGTCTGAAAAGGAAGAGATTTTCATTACTAGGGAACTTGTCCAGGCACTTAATTGGAATTGACTGATGGTGGACCATGAGAAAAACTGCAGGAGTTCTTCTTTTGGTTAGACTCCGAGCACTTGGATGAACCCAGTCTTTTTGCCATACAAAGTAAAACTATTGCCTTAAAAATAAAATAAAAAATGCCATTTCCACAAAAAAAAAAAAAAAAAAGTTCAGAACCTTTAAAACAGAGTTATAAGAAAACAAATTAGTTCTCGCGCGACTTTACACTACACATAAACTCATCGAGCGCAGTTATCCCTAAAACCGATCTGGGTTTTTCCAATTTGCTCGGTTCCAGTCCTACATTCCAAAAGCAATGGGACCAACCCTCATTGAGATCTAAAGAAAAAATCGAAGATTAGCACATGGCTGTGGCTACTGGCTGGTGCACCAAGACTAACCCAATTCCCTTTATTGCTCATACTGATGAGGGAGGGATGTGCTTAAATCTGATGCCAACCTCTCTTGAGGCCGATACAATAAATCCCCCGTTTGCTTCGCAGAAAAATAGATGGTTTGGAAAATATTTTTTTAAAAAAAATAATCTCTTGAAATAATTAATCAGTGAAAACTATTTTCATTAGTGGCAACAATTTATGTCTAAACAATTTCATGGATAACGAAAATATCTTTAATTTATTCATTTTTGTAAGCAATACGATAGATCATTTTTAGGAAAGATGTTCTTCAAAATTACTTAATTTTTTGCGAAACAACGGAGCCTAAGAAGAAAGTAAGGAAGGAAACAAAAAAATCGGCTCAAGCGTCCATATCAACTTTCACAAGGCCACCGCCACTGAAATGTACAAATCAAACCTATTAAAAAAACTTTCTTAAGCTCTCTCGTGAACCCCAGCTTAGCTACCTTCACATGATCACACCTTCACCCAGAAAACCCCACAGCCCCCCACCTCAACTTGTATATATTGCTCCAACTACATGCCACAAGTCATTACATCATAAGAGGCATCCTAAAACACCTCTCTCTCTCTCTCTCTCTCCATTGCAGCATTCTGCACCATGGCAAGACCTTGCCCTGGACCTGGTTCTCATGCCATCAGGCCATGCTCACTTGTGGTGATGCTATGCCTCTTTTGGCTTCAGTGTCCCCTGGCTTCGTGCTTGGCTTTGCCGAGGGCGAAAACGAAGAATGCCCGGGTTGCCCATGGGAAGCCAATGCTCAGGGCCAAGCAGTACTCCAACTGCTCGCTGTATGTGGGCACATGGGTCCTGGACGACACCTACCCAATGTACCAATCCTCCCAGTGCCCCATCATCGACCCCGAGTTCAACTGCCAAGCCTTCGGCCGCCCGGACTCGGACTACCTCAAGTATAGATGGAAGCCTCTCAACTGCGAGCTCCCGAGGTAGATATCATACGACTGTGAGCTTCCCTCTTGTTTAGGCATCCGGCAATTGAAGTGAGGACTCGAATCGGCGACTTTTGCAGGTTCAACGGGCTTGATTTCCTGGTGAGGATGAGGGGGAAGACGGTGATGTTCGTGGGAGACTCTCTGGGGAGGAACCAGTGGCAGTCTCTGGTCTGCATGATTTCCGCTGCTGCCCCGAGAACACCCATCCAGAGGATCTCCGGAGACCCTCTCTCCACCTTCAAGTTCCTCGTGAGTTCCATCACTTTTGACTTCACCCTAAAATTGCAATCTTTTTGCCAAATTTCACTATCTCCATGTTCCTTGCGGAGTAAAATAGAAGTTTCAATAATGTCGCCGCACAAATGAGAGCCAGCCAATTATTGTTTCTTTAAGAACTCAACTCTATTGCTTTTTGTCTATTCAAGCCACCTTTTTTTTTTAAAATCTAGTGGCCCACGAGTGCTGTAATGTTAGAACTTGAGAAGGTGTCTGAGCGTCGAGTTTTAGAGGCCGTTCGATGATAAGACTTAACTTAAAAAAATTACTGATTTGAAACGAGCACGAAGACGTTCGAGGCAGCGTTCCGGCGACCGGCTTTCGGTTTCAGAAGGCTACTTCGTCCAGATTCGAGGTGCTGTAATGTTAGGACTCGCGCCTGTTTAACACACGCGTCGCGGGCACGGGCACGGGCAGTTCGTGCGCAACTTTGCGGGGTTGTATACCAGTATGTTTTGCTGTCGGCAACGTGACTCCGTGAGTCCAAGTGGCGGAGCGCTTTGTACTCGTGTGGAGGAGAGGAGGGAATCTCAATCATAGAACAGAGCAGTTGGTTCTGTGGCAGGAAAAGAGGTCCTCTGCAAAACTAGGAAGTCAACGATTTCCCTCTCTCTCTCCCCCCTCCCTCTCTGTTTGTATGTGGGGGGAGGGAGAATGTTTGAGATTACTGTAATTAACGTGGGATTATGTCGCGAAACATGGCAGGAGTATGGCGTGTCGGTGTCCTTCTACAGGGCCCCCTACTTGGTGGACATCGACTCTGTCCAAGGAAAGAGAGTCCTGAAGCTGGAGGACATCTCGAGGAACGCCGACGCGTGGCGGGCCGCCGACGTCCTCTCCTTCAACACCGGCCACTGGTGGATCCACAAGGGCTCTCTCCAAGGGTAAGCGAAACAACAGCACAACACAAATTTCATATGTTTTATACTTTCTAAATCCGCTTAAAAACTTGTCGCGAAAACGAAACTGTATCAAATACGGCCTCACCTCACCGGACGGGTGATGAAGGTGGGACGTGATGGAGGCCGGAGGGAGGTACTACGAGGACATGGACAGGCTGGTGGCGCTGGGGACGGGGCTCAGGACGTGGGTCGACTGGGTGGACAACAACGTTGACGGGGCCAGGACCCGGGTCTTCTTCCAAGGCGTCTCTCCCACCCATTACAAGTAAGCAATCAATCCTCCCCCCACTCTCTCTCTCTCTCTCTCTCTCTGCCATAATAATTGTTCCCGGACCAGTTTGACCAGAAACCGGGTTCCAGACGTGTTTTCCAAATAATCCGATCCAATATCTGGGTAAACCCGGTCCGATTACACGTCTCTAAATGAGATTTGAGCAACTTGTCTGAGAGAGAAGAATCAAGAGAAGGCGGCTGCTGCTACAGCTCAGCTCCAAGTTGGGGGCTAGGAATTCAATCACGATTGGTCGCCATTTGCGGCCAAGCCTGGGGCCACTTGCTGAATCAGATCAGCACTACGTTGTTCTCCCTGTAGCGGGCCAAACAAAAAATTAAAAAAAAAAAAATTAGAAAAGGAGAGGCGGCGCTCGGGTCATCTCTCGCGCATCTCCATCCATGCGTTTTAACTTGGACGATTTTACAGACGCACTCCCTCACATCAGCTAGCCCAATTCGCAACCGACACAGGTTCTGTTCGTTTCGCAAAAAAAAAAAATTTTGTAAAATATTTCCCGAGAAATCATTTTCCAGAAAAATGATAATATTTTTCGATATTCGACTTAATCCTGAAAATGAACTAAAAAACATCTTCCACCGTTCTGCATAGAAAATGGGATTTGACATTCAGCCATACACTCCTTTTTACAAGGTTTTTACTTTATTTATTTTGTTTGTTTTTAATTTTAGCAAAAAATTGAATTTTTGTTTTCATTTATCTTCTTATTTTATTTATTTATTTTTCTTTTTTCCTTCGGCTATGGCCAGCAACTAGTAGAGGAAGAAATAAAATAAAATAAAATAAAAATCGAAAATCGTGAATCGATCGCTGAAAAATCCAAAATACAGCTAGTAGTAAGAGGAAGTAGACTGGTAATGGAACTGGTAATTTGATCGCCGTTACAAGATCCTCTACATTTTATCCTCAACACTACTTCACTTAGTATAGACAAGCCAACTGAGCATGAGCCAATGTCGTCGGCCGACCAACCAAACACACATGCAGTTCCACGAAACTTCTCGTAAGCCTTGTCTGTCCCTATGTATCTGGAGTCACTCTGCAATAAATTAAACCTAATGCAATAAGGAGGTTAGCGCGATGATTCCGACGTCGGAGGATTTCGAACTTTGAAGATTCTTGTTTGAATCTCACCAATTATGTGTAAACTAAATTAGATAAAAAACGCAAGATTTTGACTTAATCGGTTGATAGAAATTAAACGGTGTTTTACGAGCCTCTAAGTAGCCGGGTCTCCTCGCCCGCATCCTTGGATTGTTGAAAAACAAAGAACTTAAACGCATGCTATTTAGAAATGTCACCTACCTTTAGTTAATTGACCGACTTAACAATTGATTCAATGAAATTGCAGTCCAAGCGAGTGGAGCACGGGTTCGACGGCCGCCACGACCAAGAACTGCTACGGCGAGACGGTGCCGATGAGCGGCACCACCTACCCCGGGACTTATCCTGACCAGATGAAGGTGATAAACGCAGCGATCAAAGGCATGCGGACCCCGGTAAATCTCCTCGACATTACGATGCTCTCGGCCCTCCGGAAGGACGGGCACCCATCGATCTACAGCGGGGACCTGAGCCCCGAGCAGAGGGCTAATCCCGACCGTTCTGCCGACTGTAGCCACTGGTGCTTGCCCGGCTTGCCGGACACTTGGAACCAACTGTTCTATACTGGTTTGCTTTTCTAACTTTCATGTCTTTGCTGTTAGATGTCACAAATACCACCCGAAGGGAATATGATCATGGGTTTGAATTACAAGTTCCACTTAAGATGTGCAAAGTAGAGGGTGTCCTGTTGTAATTAGTGAAGCCAATGCTCAAGTTGGATTGTAGCTTTTGTTTAATTGTAAACATGCTTACTTTTTCTTCTTTCCTGGTAACAATGATTTACAGAATGTTAAGCCACGTGACAAACTTGCAATACAGGCGAGCATTTAACTAAGTCGATCTTACACGAGACATTGTAACATGTTGCCAAATCACTTGGAATCCGTTGGTTTCGTACCAATTTGATATTTTGTTGAAAAGCATTTCTCCGAAAAAGTTTTTTTAGGAAAATTGGTTGGGTTAAGTTTTCAACTGAGATAGAAATCTTTTGCGGAAAAAAGATTTGAAACGTGAATTGCACATACAAATCTGAGCTTAGCACACGACCTCGATCTTGATCCGAGCCTCCGAACCCGTGTACGGCCGCCCAAATGTCTTAGGTCTAGGCGTCGGCTTCTCGGGTCCTATCCGAGGGATGCGGTTATGCCGCCAAGTCTCCGGTCTAGGGCCATGGTTGCAATCAATCACCGGGTCCCAAGCTTGGCCACCACAAGCGTTGGTCTCGAGTCTTAGCGCATCACGTTCCTGAGTCAAATATTCGGGGCCGGGGCATTGAGCCCCGACTTCCTAGGGTTTGTACAGCTGCTAGCCCCGAGCTCTGCAATTCCGAGCCTGGGTCAAGGCGCTAGGGTCGCGAGAGCTGGGCTCGAAGGACTTCATCCTGAGCGCAAATTATTTCTTATTGGTTAACACAATCGATCTACTTCTTGAAGATTTATGAAACCCATTATGCTCAATTTATGTTTGTCAAATCGTGAAAAAAACTATCTTGGATTTTTTCAGTACTTCTAACTTCGATTTATCTCTCTCTCTCTCTCTAGAATTTACTCTCACTTCAAACTTTAGAAAATTGCCAAGAAGTTATTCACCACACTACATGTTAATATTTGAATATCCTAGGGAGTTTCAAGTATCTTGTGTTAGATAAGTGCCCTAAGATTTATCAAAAGCCAAAAGTTAAAAGTAGAAAGTCACCCTAAATAAGCTGAATTTTTTTTTTTTTTTTTTTGAGATGGGAAAACTAAAGAGATTGTGGACGTTTTGATAGCTCCGATATTTATTTATCTTCTTCTGTAACTTTTTTTCCATTGAATATTCTTGCGGAATTTCAACTCCAAAAACTACCCAAATCAAAAGGCTACGGGTGTGAAATAAATTAAAGAGAAATAAAAGTGATCAATTATGGAGTAGACATGATCATGGATCTGACAGGGTCCACTCGAGAAGGCCCTAAGCACAAATTTCAACAGGTTTAGACAAGCAATTTCCTTTATGGACTTATGGCAATCTAGGCTTGGTCACCTATGCATGAAATTTAGTGTTCCTTAAATCATTGGGGGGCTAGGAGAAGGTCTTTTAGTTTAGGACACGCGTGATAATACTTTTGAAACAGAAATTCGTTTAGTTACGTAACTTCATTTTTCTATTTTTTGAGTATTTTTTTGCTCCAGAAGTAATTTTGGAGCCACTTGAAGAAGTAAAGTAAAAATCAACCTCTCGCCAGAAATTGATTTCTAGAAGAGAAGTGTTGCCATGTGCGCCCTTAAATATTTAGCATGGTATACTTATTAAAAAGGTGCATACGTTGGGAGGTTCTTTGATGGCTTGTACATAACTTTTGGAAGAGGTGCTTGAAGACGTCGGTTTTTCTTCGATTTCTTTGATTTTTACCCTTCAAAAAAATCATGATTCCATATTTTCTTTCCTCTTTCAAACACAGTGAGTATGGTATGGAGATGATTCCGCATAAATCTACTTAATTTGTTTTGTACATGGACCCTTTTAATTGATATTTTGCGTTGCCTGATCCCATCAAATTTCATGTCCCGAACAAGTTTGTACGCCTATAATGCACGAAGACAGGAATCACGCGTAAATTCCAATAATCACTTTTTATTTTTTATTTTTTGCAAAGTTGTACGAAAGAATATTGCAACTTTTAATTTGATTTGTTAGGTTTAGTTGGCCTCACACGTAAAATAAGATAACAAATTATAGAGAAAGAACGATTATTATTCTCTCTGGCTAAATATTCAATAGTAAAGTTCTTTATAGTTGACGATTCTGTTTCGATATGGAAGTTTCTATTGTAGTGTAACACATGTTTTCTTCTGCCACCTATAAACATGGGGTTGAAATCTCATA
Organism: Rhodamnia argentea; assembly: GCF_020921035.1. NCBI lineage: Eukaryota > Viridiplantae > Streptophyta > Magnoliopsida > Myrtales > Myrtaceae > Rhodamnia > Rhodamnia argentea. Next base: position 8,941,618 of record NC_063157.1, on the reverse strand, counting down.
AACGAATCAACAGGAATTTCCTTTCCTTAAGTTAACTTAAAATGAAGATTTTAGGCGAGCTTACTATGGGTGAACAGTTTCAAGGTCGGTTCGGGTTTTACCCGAAACTTGGAACCTTGTTAGATCGGCTCTCCAAATTTTGAAACCTAGAACCTCACCTGCATACTTTGGAACCTCTAGTGTACCCCGTCACAGATTTCGGGATCGGTTTCTGAATTTACCTAGGTTCCAATTGTATTCTTAATTGTACGATTACAGTGAATTATAATATATAATGAGCACCATTTGCTACTACAATTCAATGATCACAACTAATATACAAAAATAATATGAAATATCAACAAACTAAAAGTCTCAATCATGGATATCGCCGGAAATGGAAGTTCGGACTAATGATTCTAGATACACTCATCATCGGCAACCATGAAATATCGAAAGATCGCTTTAAGACATAAAATAAAAAAAAAACACAGACATGTTTCAATTTTCTCAATTTTTAAAACCTGGAACCGGATCGATTCCATCGGTCCGGTTCTTAAGTTCCCGATTCTATCATAAAACAATGCTAACTCCTAGAGCTTAACATCATGTGTATTTATGACGTGGAGAATTTGTGAAAGTAGGTGAAATAATTTTTGTCGGGTAAAAAGATCATCAATTTTAGGCTCCGTTTATTTCGGAAAAAATGAATGATATAGAAAATATCTCTGTAAAGATAGTTGCATATATCCCTTGAAATAATTAGTCAATAAAAAATATTTTTATTATTGATAACAATATATGTCTAAATATTTTTCGTTTATTCAATTTTGTAAATGATACAAAATATCGCTTTTAGGAAAATACTTTTCAAATCATTTATTTTTTGCAAAACAAGCGCACCCTTGACATGTGAAAAAAGCAGTGCTTATCTGCATCATTTTAGATATTCCAAAATAAGTAGAAATTAATTCTATTACTAGAACACAATCTTTCGCAGAGAATTAGCGCGATCAAGTAATTGTTTCTAGCTCTCCTTTCCTCCTCTTTATTTAATTCCAATTTTACGATGCCATTGTATATTTGTTGTTTATCTTTTTACTTTTTTTTTCTTCTCACAATTCTTGCCTTCTCCTTCAAATAATTAAAACCGGATCCTGCTTGAAATTATTAATGTTGTTTTGACTATAAATTGAACAGTGTCATTTATCCCCTTTATTACAGAGGTGTCAATGTGGGTCATTGACCTCTTTTTAACTCATTTTTATACATTTGGATCAAATATGGATTTACGAAATTTAAAAAATGGGTCGCCGCCCGCTCGCCCGCACCGCTGCTCGCTCGCCCACCGTCGGCCCGCCTGTTGGCCCACCATCGACCAGTCGCGGCCCACCTGCCGCCCCCGCCTGCTCACCACCGCCCCAAGAGAACTCCGAATACACCTTCTGTTTGCGGAAGCATTGAAATAATCATATCATGCACCAATTAAATCAATCCAGCTACAAGAGTATTCCAGCTTCCCCCACACCAGTCTACTCTAACAAACCCATGTCGAACACTAAGGCTTCTCTAAAACATCTGTTCGTCTAAAGGAGGCCAGAAATAGGATCCACCAGCAGTTGAGAGCAAGCGATTGCAAGTTGGAAGCAGAGAAACACACTAGAGAATCGAACGAACGAAAGAAACCAATCGGCGAAGCGAGAAAGGAGGACTCACTGAGGCCATCGTCCACGAGGTCGTTGAAGGTGTGGCCGTCGCAGTTGTAAGTGAACTTCTGGAGGCACCGTGTGGCGAACTTGTGAGGAGAGAGAGAGAGAGAGAGAGAGTGGGGATGACGCTTCGAAGAGGAAAAGGTGGAGAGAGGTGGCGTGACCTGTTCTGGTTGGGATGGTCGCTTTTGCCGGTAAAACGTCATCACTTCAATGCCGCATCATACACTTTGAAAAAGGGAGGGTAATTTCATTTTTTAATTAGCTGAGCCAGATCTAAAGAGCTCATCGGTGACGGTGAAGGGGGCTTTTGAGCCTCGTGGGCAGTAGTGGCGACGGCAGCCGATGGTGGCGGCGGGTGAAGGCAGTGGCTTGCGGGCGTTGGTGGTGAGTGATTGAGCGGCGGCGGGCGGGCGAGGGTGGCTGCGGAGAAGGGCAAGAGGTGTTTATATGAGTTGGGTCGGGTATGAGTTGGGTATGGGTCATTGAATTTTCATTCTATGAATATGGATCAAAACGGATTAAATGAGTCAATATGAGTAGGATCATATTCAGTCCGACTCAAATCCCGACCAGACTTGATTCACCTATTTGGCACCTCTACTTTATTACTAGCAAAAGTGCATATTCCTTTATGTATATCAACAAAAATCCGTGATTCAAAAAGAGAAGAGATTATGTGATTATCGTTAATATATTGTGAGATTGACGAGTCTATTCGAATAAAAAATAAATAGTAAATAATTAAACATTATTGTGGAATCCACTTTTCAAGAATTTGTGGGCTACAACTACGGGTGATTGGTTCCCAATCTAGTCCGATCTCACCTTGGACCGGGCGGTCCAATTATTGCACTTGTCGCATTTTCTTTTTGTGATTTTTCATTAAATTTTTTTCATTAAAGACATATTTACCGGACTGCCTCTCGTTAATTATAACGTGTTATCGCTAAGCTTGAAAGTTATACTAAGCATTATAAGCATCTTAGATTTACATTTATGATTTTTTTAAATAATATTATTTGATTCTGACAGTCTGAAGCCGGTTCCAAATTTATGGAACCGGACCGAAGCCCCTAAGAATCGGAACTAACTGGCCAGGTTAGTCCAGTCTATGCGGTTTTCGATTCGGTCACTCCATTATGTTCAGTCCTACTCACGACATGTGACGACTCGATTTTACGTCGATCAAATTTATAAGTGGAATTGGCTTCATTGGGCTCGGATTATAGTGAATGTGAGGATTGAGGGAGTGATGAGCCTTAGAGCGATGACCTGTTGGGACCTTAGTCGGTTGCATGAAAATGTATTTTATATATATATATATATATATATATATATATATATATATATATATAGTTGTTTGTGGTATCAGATGATATTACTGTCTTGTGATATAGATAGTGAAACTTGTGTAAGGTCATACCCTATAGGTGCGTCTACTTGTCTGTTGTGAACTTGTAGTATTGCATGGCAAACTTGTGTGAAGTAGCCTCCCGCATGCGCTGAGTATACTCTATATAATAAGAGATTACAACGGAGTCCATTTACAAAAGTGTATGGATGGCGCCCTAGGACGCTACATGATATGTTGTTACTTTCATAGTCACTTAAAAATCGTTATACTAGCTAAACCGATTTAAAAAAAAAAAAACTTACAGAATTTTCTTACTATGACACTATTTGAATTATTAATTAATGGAATGAAACACACAGTAGATGCCATGTTAGCACTCAAGATAAGTTATCTTCCTATTCGAATAAAAAGTGTACTAGTTTAGGTGACAAATTGATAAAAATAAAATAAAATAAAGTACAATAACAGGAGAGAACAAATTGAAAAAGTACCGGGATTAACATTGCTATTATCCCTTAATTGAAAATTATTTTCATAATCAAATAACTCGCTGACTTAATCTTAAAGAAAGAGCAACACGCATTCTTGTTGCTAGCGGTGGCAATTCGAGTTGGTGAGTGCGTCTCCACATGAGGAATTCTAAAAATCAGGACGCTTTTGGATCGGTATTTTGAAAGCCTCTTGTGAAAATTTTTGGGTGTTTGGTAACCATTCCCAAGAGGCTTTAGGATGAAAGATGGCCAGCATTGAGCTATCGGCATTTTCATGATGCTGAAGGCCTCAATTAATAAAAATTGCCAGTTGCCTATGTTGCCTTCAAAACCTTACGAAAAATTCAATTTTGCCAATTTTGAAAAGTAAAACCCTAGATCTACTGTTAATCTTATTAAGTGAGGGCGGTCGGCGAGGGCCGACGAGGCCGGATCTGGCCGGCGAGGTCGTGCGACATCAACCGACGGTTCCCGATCCGGCTTGCACGACCTCGGCCAACAACGCCGGATTTGGCTCGCTGGCGGCTTGAGCCCTTCGCCGAAGCCGGCGAAGGGTTTGATTTTTCTTTCAAATAAAATAAGACATATTGCAGCTAAAGCCTTTTGCAATTTTTTTTTTTGTTTTTTGCCAAACACTACTTAACCCAAAGTTGTTTTTCAAAGGATTGTTTACCACACGCCATTTGCATTTCCCCAAAGGCCCTTAGGTGAAAGGTATTTGCATTTCCCTAAAATCCTTTTCAAAGCCGAACCAAATGCAATCTCATATCAACAACAACACAATCGTGTCTATCACAAACAAGACGGAAAGAATAATCTTTTTGTAAATCGTGTCTAAATCCGTTAATTTAAGTGGGTTATACAAATTAATTTCGTGTCTGGTAGAGGACGGCATGATCATTAATCGTGACTCGCGGGTTGACAAGAAATTGGCCCAAGGACAATTAGGCTCTGTTTGTTTCACAAAAAAAATAAAATGATTTAGAAAATATTTTTCAAAAGATGGTTGCTCGAATAATTTATTAAAATGAATAAATGAAAAATATTTTTATCATCCGTGAAATTATTTAGACAAAGATTATTACTGATAATAAAAATATTTTTTATTAACTAATTATTTTAAGTGGATACTTTTTAAGTCGTTCATTTCTCGCGAATCCACTAGAGAGGCTTTAACTTCGATCCACACCTAAGTTGCTGTTGTGTTCAAGTCGAAATTGCCATCCTCATCTCTCGCTCCCGCACACGATTGCTGCTATCCTTACATCCAAACACCCCCGTTTCTTCGACGGCGAATCGTTAAAAACCTCCTCTCAAGTTTCCAATACCACCGCCCCTCTCTATAAAACCCTCGCGTGCCCCCTTGGCCTCGCTCTCTCTCTCTCTCTCTCTCTCTCTCTCTGCCGATTTGATCATTTTCTCTCCCATCGGAGTTCACTGAAAACCAACCCTCAAGCAATGGCCGACCCTCAAGCAATGGCGAGCACCGAGCCCGAGCACCAGCACAGAGAGGAAGAGGAAGCGCAGGCCGGCGAAGACGAGGACACCGGAGCTCAGGTCGCTCCCATCGTCAAGCTCGAGGAGGTCGCCGTCACCACCGGCGAAGAAGACGAAGACGCCATCCTCGATCTGTACGATCTCCATTTCTATCTTGGATCCCCACGATCGTCTGGTTTCTAGGTTTTTTTTATTTTATGGATCTCGAAGTCACGAAGCTTTTCTCCGATATTTTTTTTTTTTTTCACGTGTCTCTCTCTATCTGCTCGCGATTTGTAGAAAAGCGAAGCTGTATCGATTCGATAAAGATGGGAGCCAATGGAAGGAGAGAGGCGCTGGGACTGTGAAGCTCTTGAAGCACAAGGAGACTGGCAAGGTCCGGCTCGTCATGCGACAATCCAAAACCCTGAAGATCTGCGCCAATCATCTAGGTATGAGGCTTTGCGTTTGATTTTCCTGGTGTAATTGTGCTAGCTACATTGGATTTTTGCGCAGGTCTTTTGATTTTCGTGCCTGCGTTTGTGCATTTGGCTTTTGCAGTTTTTCCTACCATGACTGTTCAGGAACACTCGGGCAATGATAAATCGTGCGTTTGGCATGCGACTGATTTCGCTGATGGGGAACTAAAGGACGAGCTTTTCTGTATCAGATTCGGATCAGTTGAGAGTGAGTTTAGCTGATTCTCTGATCTTCTCTTGATGGGATTGGTGATTTAAGCTGGTTTTACTAGAAGTTTAGGATGAGCTCTTCTGCATCTGATTTGGATTGATTAATAATGTGTTAAGCAGATTCACTGATCTTCTCTTAACTTGGTGGCATTGATAGTTTAAGCTAATTGGACACAGATGCCGATAGGTGTGTGATGAAATAGCTTATCTCCATCTATTGCTGGTATTGGTGTAATGTGACTTTAGCATGCTGATTACACTGAGTTCACTGTACCGCATTTCCATAGATTGTGATTAACTACTGTTGTAACGTGTCCTTTTTCCGTTTGGTAGATGGATATTTTAATAGGTTTGTGCAATGCTTAAAAGATTTGGCGACTTCCACCTATAGTACGGTATTCAGGATTAGTCATCAACTGCTGTACTTATTAGCAATATGATGTAATGGGTGCGAAAGATTCCTATAGTTCGACTGCATCTATTCTCCTGTATTTCTGAAGCTGTTGCCTTCATCCTTTGTGCGAACATGAGTAGACCGTTCTTTCTCCTTGGGTAGCATTGGTCTTTGGGAGCGAGAGGCTTACTTATTCCTTATTTAGGATTTCAAATGTGACGTTGGATTCTTGTCGTGTGTGGGCCAGATCAAGTCCTCTTGTCTCTTTCTTGCATTTTGCCTTCATTGTTATCCTGAGTCAGTGGGGGCATATGATGGAAGCCAATTGAGCATCTATTCATTGTAGAAGCTCATAATGTTGAGCTGAGTAACAGTGAGCACTACTCCAGTTCGTGACAAGTAGTTTATCTAACCTGACTATATGAACACTTCTCTAGTCTAAATTAGCGAGTGAAAAATGTATGTTAGGTCTCTATATGCAACTATACTTCAATGACTACTATTGTTCTCATAATTTCAACCCGTCATGATTCCTATTAAAAATTTATATAGGGAAACGTTTCCAAATGGAACTCACTTTGTATGATGATCTCTATATTTGGGAGCTCTGGTTTCCTCAGGCAGAATTCGAGATCGAAAGTTGTTGAGGTGGATTTGGTTATAAGTGTTCTTGAGTCACTGTTACCTAACGATTGACCTTGTATGATAGTACACATGTATACTAGTTATTCGTAATTTATTCCCAATAATTGAAAATGCTGTCTGATTGTAAGCCTTATTATGGCATCTCTTCCGCTTGATTTCCAAGGTGTGCCTTATCTGGTGGTTGGTCAAGGTATATTGGAAGATCAAGTGTCAGAATGACGAAAAGTTCTCTTTGCCTTGTGTTCCGATTTACATTGCAGATTGCAAAACCTTCATGGAAAAGTTCCAGGAAGTTGCTGAATCCCAAAAGAAGAAAGAGGAAAACAAGGATGCTAGTGCAGCTGCCGGACTTCTTGAGAAGTTGAGTGTTGAAGAAAAGAAAACTGGAGATAAAGCTGGGGAAGAGGTGGCTGCTGCTTCTGAGGGGGAGAAAGAAACTAAATCCGACGGAAAACCTGATGCAGATAAGAAAACCGAGCCTTCTTCCTCAGCTTGAGGGGTTTCGACGTGTTCATTGCTCATTTTACATTAGCGACACGAGGAGGAAGATTTCGGACCTCTTGCGCTGCCCATCAGTTGCTTATCTTCATTCTGGTGAGAATCTTGGGGTTTTCTTCGTGGGCTGGAATGCAGTTGGTCGGTCCTTTGATTTCTTGGTCTGTCGGGGATCGGATGGATTCATGTTTTCATGTTGAGGGATGTTTGTCCAGTTCGGTTGTGCCAAATGTCCTACTAGGGTTTCTTCATACTATTTATTATCTTTTTTGTGTTGTTACAGTCGGTCGGTAGGTCATGGTCGTCAAATAGTGCACAAAAATGCCTTTGTTATTAGCAGAGTAATGTTGTGAGATACTAAATGATTTTGTGCAGTCAGAATTTGTCATTTTGTTAACTGTTGCAGTTGTTTCACGTCAAGAGAAACGATTTCGTGGTTGAGGAATCTGGATGTTGCAATGTTGCATGTATGAATTTAATATGATCGAAGGACTAGTATTGCCAAACTGATAGCACCATGCCACAGTCTAGGAGCATGTGGTGGCATAGTGGGGGGAGTTCTTTGACCTTGATCGGCTTGATCATGACCATAGGTTGAACGATAGGAGTGCCTGTGCCACCACACCTCGTCTTGGAATCTGTTCATAGTGTATCCAAAAGCAAGATAGATCCTCAGTCTCACATACTCAATGGTCCATGATGCAATAGACGATGCACGGTCCGACCGTTCCAAGGACCAACCTATGGCTTGAACTTTGCTGGGAACTGGTGACTAATGCACCTCACTTACCGTTGCTTTTACCCTACATTGAGAGGGATATGAGATGATAGTCTTTCTATTTTGCATCTTGCCTCAGTGGACATTCATGGCCTAAAATTGGAGTGACGTTGTCAGTTGTTTCTGCTTGCTTGTTATTTCCTCCAAGCTCCGGAATTTTCACTAAAGATTTAAAGTTCAATTTAATGTTCCTGCCAGGGTTTGCTTTTTTTTTTTTTAATCCGGTAGAGAGATTTTGTCTTTTTGAAGATGGTTGTTTGCGCAAGTTTGGAGAAAATTATAAAAAAAGTTTTAAATCTATTGTAATTGTGTTAATTCAGTTTTAATTTTTTTTTTGTTGATTCAATTTAAATTTTTTGCGATTGTGCTAATTCAGTCCATTTGGCAATTTTTGACTGGCCGGCGACAATTTTGTTTAAATAATTTATTATTTTTTTCTTTTTTCTTTTCTTTTTTTTCCCCTTTCCTTTTCTTTCTCCAGTCAATCGCCAGAACTCAGTGATCGGCTAGAGGGATGGTTGGTGAGCCTTGCCAACTCCGATTTGGCCACAGCGAGGTCGGCTAGCCAATCGCTGAGCTAGAGGAAGAAGAGGGAAGGGGAAAAAAGAAGAAAGGAAATAAAAAATATTAAAATGTTATGTGGTTGGCCGGGTTGGCATTCACATCAACGTTGATCAGAACGCCGGCCAGTTAAAATTCGCTAAAAAAAAAAGTTTAGGATTGAATTTGCGCAATTGTAATAGTTTGGAGATATTTTTGGTATTTTTCCTCATAAGTTTGAAGTATCATCCTGAAAACAGTTTCTAAGCCACGGGCCCTATTTCTTTTATGTTTAGTTTGTTTCAAAACTTCAAAGAGGACCGAAACATTCTTAACGATGATTACAGGGCACTGCGCACAAATGACTATGTAAAGTCAGCCGTTTGGAAACTTTGAGCCACACATTCGTCTCGATTTCGAACTTCCGATTGATTGAACGGGCGGGTTTGAGATTTCTATACTCACAAGGGACGAGAAGTCTTTAAGCATGACTAAGTTTTGAGAGCATATTATCTTTATCTTCAATCAAGGGATAAGGAAACAAGGGATTGAGGTAATACATGATTTCTTGTTGAAATTATTCGAAAGGCCGGTCGAACGTATTCTAAACTCGATAAAAAAGCATATTAACAGTGTAACCCGGCCTTCAAACCTTTGTTCTTTTCTTACGTAGGTCCTAATCTCTTTGATTGATAAGATCCAAAAGGTTTATCGATCCTGGGGATGCAAATCCATAATAGGCACCTAGAAATTTATCACTTTTCGAACGATCAACTTATGATCAACAACACAAGGCCGATTGTCTTTCTTTTCTTAGGGTTACCTCTCTTTCCCTCAACTTAGTCGCCGGCCCCTTCCTGTGAAGTTCCGTTTCTGATGGCGAGGGAGAGGTCCTTCCTCCTCTCTCTCTCTCTCTCTCTCTATCTCTCTCTCTCTCTCTCCTTATCTCTTCGTTCTCAAGAATTCTTCAAGACTTTTCGTTGATCCAGTGAAAGACGCTATGAATTGCTTTGCGAAAATATGGAGAGTTTTGTCTCAGTGAGTTCTGAAGACCGAAACACGAGCGCCTTTGAAAAATTTGCTTCTTGAGATCTGTTTGTTAGCTTTGGCTGTAGGTGCTTGCTTCTGAAAGTTGAATGCTCTGCAAGCCATCAAAACTCTTCTCCTGCAGGCTCAACGGTGGGCTTATTTGAAGAGATTTTGTGATCAACTGGTATCTACTTTGTGGCTAATCTCTCCTGTCTTCTATTCCGATTTGGAAATAAATTTGGGATTCGTAAGGCCTTAATTGTGTTTCTTCAATCTATTTGTGTTGTTACGTCTCTACGGTGATGGTGTTAGGGAGGCCGAACCCGGGTGTGCGCCGCCTTTTGGCAGAGCCGTAACTATTAGAGAGGAAAATCTCAACATGTGCTCATCACCGAGTGATGCAAGTTTCGGTGATTGGTTGTCGGTTGTATTATGATGCTGTGACAAATCCGTTTTTGAAGTTATGCATCTCTTTTTCATGTGAAATGAAAATCTTCTTTCGACTAAAAAAAAAAAAACAAAAACAAAAACCTTACCAACAACAAAAAGAGGAAAAGAAAAAGGAAAAAAAAAAAGGACGGTGTTGCCTTGAGTCCAAGCTTGTGAAACTCACATCTTACACTAGTTGTATCCTCTCTTTTCTCCTCTGCAGACACCATGCACAAGACTGCCCTTCCCATCTCACGCCTTCGTTTCCTTTTCAATGTCTCAAACTTTCAAATCAAATCGATGTGAATTTCACAACCATGCAATTTTGTCTTATACGTGATCACATGAATGCGCAATTATATCAACCGACACACCAGGCAATTTAAGGCGATTAACCTCTAATCGAACCCCCACAACAATTAACAGCCAAATTGGCATTCACAGCCACCAATTCATAAATTAATTAATCAATTGTAGCCGATCGATTATTTATTCTAATTTCAATTCCAATTGAGCACTCGTCTCTGACCTATCGCTCGCTCGCGATCAACCAATGCAATCAGTCAAATCAATCAATTCTACTCACCAATTAGCTATAGACAACCTAGCTAATTGACTAATCTTAACTAATTACTGTCATTTAGCCTAAACCACATTTCTATTTAGCCCGACCGTAATTAATCTACCTAAACATCATAATTAGCTAATTAAACTAGTCTGAACGCAATTAGCGTGCTAACCAAGAGTTAGGGGCTAACTCACAATTAAACTAGCTCGGGCGGTCTCAAAACGGGCGGCGACGACAACGAACTCGGCCCGGCCCGCGATGACGACTAACGGCCCAACTTAAGTTTCGGGCTTCCAACTCGGTCAAAGGTGGTCCACGGGACTTGGCGACACTCTGGGACAGCGGCACGGGACACGGGACGGCGGCCGGTGGTCGGAGCAGCGGCGGCCGGCAGTGAACAGCAACCGGCAGAGAAAAACAGAGCAGGACAGTGGGCGTCGGGGGCTGTTTTGTGGGGTTTCGGGCATCCGAAGGCTGGGGGAAAGGTTGGGCCACGGTCGGGGATCTCCGGGGGAGCTGCTGGTGGCGTTGGTGGCGGACGTCCAGAGGCGGCTGAACAGCGTCGCCCAGAAAACAAGGGCGGCGGTTCAGAAACAGGGGAGGCTGGCCGGGGCTCAATCCGAGCTCTACGGGCGGCGATCGGCTTCTGGAGACTTTGTGGGACAACTAGAGGTGGAGGGCGACGGTTTGGGGTGGTCGGCGGGCGGTGGGTCTCGGCGGAACGAGCTGGATAGGCAGCGGAGGCTCGGGCGACGGAAACAGGGCAGACGGGGCTTCGGGTTTGTTCCGGGGCTTTCGGGCGGCTCCGCGGCGGCGCACAGCTGTGAGTCGACGTCTGGAGGTCGAGGTAAAGTCGTCGAGGTGGCTGGTGGCGGTCGGAAGTGGCGCGGGGCGGCTGGGCAGCTCGGAACACCCACTGAGGCCGAAACAGGGCAGACGCGCGGGAGGGCTTCTGCACGGTTTTCCGGTGGTCTGCGGCGGCCGGACGAAGGTGGGACGGCGGCCAGTAGTGGGTTGAGGTGGTGGTGGTCAGAGATGGTGGTGGTGTCGCACAAAAATGGCCGGAGGAGGTGAGGTGTGCACGGTTCAGCTGGGAAGGGGGAGCTCGCGCAGTCAATAGGAGAGAGAGAGAGAGACTCTTTGACTGAGGGGGGCTGATTTGACCAAGAGTGGGCCCACAGGTCTCTTCCAAATTAAACATTTTCGTCTCATACGTATAATATCTGAGGGCGGTTTTGTAATTTGATAAATTGGGACTGATCGGATTTTTGACTCAACCAATTGGGAATAAAATTGGGAATTTCATGGGCTAGGTTCGGTCCGGAAAAGTTTAGGCGCGATGATTAAAAATCCTAAGTCGCGGTAACCACGATTTCGAGATCCAATCGAAACCGAACGACATTTCGGGACTAGTCCAAATTTGTCACTTACATCCTTGCGATCCAAAATTTGTACCGACTAAAATTCAATTTTCTCCCTTTTTATTGAATTCGGGCAAATTACAAAATTCGAATTTCCTGGGCGTCACAGCCTTGGAGTCCAAGCTTGTGAAATTCACATCTTACACTAGTTGTATCCTCTCTTTTCTCCTCTGTAGACACCGTGCGCAAGACTGCCCTTCCAATCTCACACCTTCGTTTCCTTTTCAATGTCTCAAACTTTCAAATCGAATCGATGCGAACATTTACTCCTAATCTCTCGCAGGAATCAATCTGGGAAAACCTCGTGTCGTGACCTCCTTACTCAGTGAATCTCTTGCCTTTCCTCCATGCAATGCAATCCTTCTTATCGAGCAAAAGCCATAACAAATCAATCCTAAACTTTAGTCTTAATGCATTTGACGATTTTCCAGTGTAGTCCCTTTTGATTGGGAAATTGTTGACATGGATGCCGGCCGTCCTACCTGGCACGGTGGGCCCTAACGTGGACAAATTCTGCATTTTATAAACGTCCTTTTAAAATATATAAAACAAGAATAAAACAAAAATTGAAACATCATCAACGTCGGCGCCGGCCGTGCCACGTCCACGCCAATGATTCCCCGCCAATTTTGGCCGAAAAGACTATATCGACGAATCGTCAAAATATTTAGGACTCGAATTAGCCGATTAAAAGTTTAGGATCGAATTGAGATTTGCACAGCAGATTTGCGATTCTTCCGATAATTTCCCCTAAATACATAGGTAAGAAACGTTGATGTACGACCGTCTTAGCTAAGAAATGAATCGAGATATATCAAAGCATCTAATCGATGTCGTTAAATCCTTGCGAAAAGGGCCAACTTTCGGATACTCGTCTAGCTCCAAACTTGCCAAAACCAGTCGATTTCTTGAACCCCACGTTACTGCCATGAAAAGACTGGTATGGCTTGGTCACAGATCCTTCTCCTAATCTGCCGCTTAAACTCTTCAACTGCCCTCTATACATACACCGTCTCCTCCTTCTTAGCTCCTCCACAAGTTAAAACTCCTATCTTCCTCTCTCGCGCGTACACATTCCTCCGGTGATTTTAGGACAATGGACTGCATGGTTTCTCCTCCGACGGACTCGTGCAACCCGAACGTCAACGACAACCTCCTCGGCTGCACCCCCATGAGCGGCAAGTGCTCCTCCGTCGTCCAGAGCTCCCACGCCCCCTCGGCCATGGCCTCCTCCGACGCCACCCTCGGCCGCCACCTCGCCCGCCGCCTCGTCGAGATAGGCGTGGCCGACGTGTTCTCCGTGCCCGGGGACTTCAACCTCACCCTTCTCGACCACCTGATCGCCGAGCCCGGGCTCAACAACATTGGCTGCTGCAATGAGCTTAACGCCGGGTACGCCGCCGATGGCTATGCGAGGGCTCGCGGGGTCGGCGCCTGCGTCGTCACCTTCACGGTCGGCGGGCTTAGCATCCTCAATGCGATTGCCGGGGCCTACAGCGAGAACCTCCCCATTATCTGCATCGTGGGAGGGCCAAACACGAACGACTACGGCTCCAATAGGATCCTACATCACACCATCGGATTGCCGGATTTTAGCCAAGAACTGCGGTGCTTCCAGACCGTCACATGTTATCAGGTAATGAGTGAAACGTCTGTTCAGATCCTTAACATTCAGCACAATTTCTAATTTGCTGATCCTTAACATTCGGCACAATTTCTTATGATCATGGTCGTTTCATTTGGGCAAGGAGGAAGGTTTTTGTAGGTCTAAACTCTGAGCAATCTCGAGCCCCATTCCGGTCATCATGCTGATAACTTTTGGGGCACTGCAGAACACTAACCTTGAGATCTGTTCGTTCCAATGAAGTCCTTTTGGATGATAATATAGGATTTAGTATGCATGTGTATGTGTCATGATGCCGGGATATTTGTAATCGCAATCGTGCTGCAGGCAATAGTCAATAATTTGGAGAACGCGCACGAACAGATCGACCGAGCCGTTTCGACGGCCCTGAAAGAGTGCAAGCCTGCGTACATAAGCATCAGCTGCAATTTGCCAGGCATTCCTCACCCAACTTTTAGCAGAGAGCCAATCCCATTTGCTCTGTCGCCGATGTATGTGCATGTTCTCTCTCCTATCAGCTTCCACTTCGAATCAGACTATTTCTAGTACTAATTCAATCTGTTTCCTGGGGGCGTGTTGATAATTTACTAGAATGAGCAATGAGTTGGGGCTGGAGGCTGCTGTCGAGGCCACGGCCGCCTTCCTTGACAATGCAGTGAAGCCTGTCCTGATAGGTGGACCGAAGCTCCGAGTTGCGAATGCCTGCGATGCGTTTGTTGAGTTGGCGGATGCGTGCGGTTACCCCATTGGAGTAATGCCGTCTGCGAAAGGCCTTGTGCCCGAACACCACCCTCACTTCATTGGCACGTACTGGGGGGCTGTCAGCACTGCCTTCTCCGCTGAGATCGTCGAGTCCGCAGATGCCTACCTGTTTGCCGGGCCTATCTTCAATGACTACAGCTCTGTGGGCTACTCGCTCCTCCTCAAGAGGGAGAAGGCGATCATTGTGGAGCCCGACCGGGTGGTCGTCGCCAATGGCCCCGCTTTTGGTTGCATTCTGATGAAGGACTTCCTGCAGTCCCTCGCGAAGAAGCTCAAGTTCAACTCCACTGCCTATGAGAACTACCGAAGGATCTACGTTCCCGAGGGGATCCCTCTCAAATGTGACCCCGACGAGCCCTTGAGGGTGAACATTCTCTTCCAGCACATACAGAAGATGCTTTCGCAGGACACGGCCGTGATTGCTGAGACCGGAGATTCCTGGTTTAACTGTCAGAAACTCAAGTTGCCCGAAGGATGCGGGTAAGCAACATTACCAGTCTAGTAGTGCTCCGTTGTTCGAATGATTGCTGACCCAAAAGGAACTCAAGTTGTGTTGCAGGTATGAGTTCCAAATGCAGTATGGATCAATCGGGTGGTCCGTTGGCGCTACGCTTGGATATGCACAGTCGGTGCCGGACAAGCGAGTCATTGCTTGCATCGGTGACGGGAGCTTCCAGGTTAACATGTTTCTCATACGCCGGTCATTGGAAGTTCAATAATTATTTATAAGTCCTTGCAAACAGCCCATATCCTTGACTGGGCATCGCTTTGTCGTTTGATCTTTAAATCCTCTCCTTAAGCTTTTGCAAAGGACTAATCGAACGTAAACTTGAGCAATACCACTCAATCTGCAACATCTAATTCTCTGCATCTTGCAGGTGACGGCACAGGACATCTCAACTATGATACGATGTGGCCAAAAGACCATTATCTTCTTAATAAATAACGGCGGGTACACGATAGAAGTTGAAATCCATGATGGTCCATACAATGTGATCAAGAACTGGAACTACACTGGCTTGGTGGACGCCATCCACAACGGTGAAGGAAACTGCTGGACCGCAAAGGTCAGTTCGATTACAATGCCATGAAGCGTCATTACTATTGCAGCTTACAATATTTTCAACTTGCAAGTACTGGTGAAAAAAAATATGAAGAACAAGTCATGGCCGTCTTTTGTGCAGGTGCATTGCGAGCGGGAACTTGTGGATGCAATTGCGACAGCTACGGAGGAGAAGAAGGATTGCTTGTGCTTCATCGAAGTTATCGTCCACAAGGATGACACCAGCAAAGAGTTATTGGAATGGGGTTCTCGGGTGTCTGCAGCCAACAGCCGTCCGCCGAATCCGCAGTAGAACAACTGAGCTGAGATTCCAAACTTCATGAGTTTTTGCCGCTTCCCTAGTTTCATCATCTCCCCCTTTTATTTCGAACTCCTGTTGCATTGGCTTCAATGGTCAGTTCTAGTCCAAACAAGATTTAACCATTGCAATTAAAGCCGAATATTTCCTTTAATCTGTTCCATTACCTTTCATCGTGCCTCATCAAGTCGAGAATTGATTACTGTGAATTAGGTCTATGCCCTCAAGATCCAAACTTCTGAACGAATCGCGACGAAAATCTGCAAGCATCCCTGTAAGGAATAAAACTCAACCATGTTCGCTAGTCAGCAGAGACTGGTGAGATTGGCAAATAGAACATGTTACATATTGGTCAGATCTGAGAGCCATAGGGATGCTGAACGTCAGGTGGCTGAATTAGGTCTATGACCTCAAGATCCAAACTTCTGAACGAATCGCGACAAAAATCTGCAAGCATTCCTGTAAGGAATAAAACCCAACCATGTTCGCTAGTCAGCAGAGACAGGTGAGATTGGCAAATAGAACATGTTACATATTGGTCAGATCTGAGAGCCATAAGGATGCTGAACGTCAGGTGGCTGAATCTTGCTCAGTACCACGCTTTGTTGGTAAAGGGTCTTGAAAAAGGAAACTAAGAAATAAAAGACGGTTCAAATAGAGATTTCGGTTCGTCGATGTGTTTGGAATCAGTTCCCATAATTATTTATAGGCCAAAAGCAAAAATTTTCGAGTTCAATGGCTGCTGGATATGAATCCAAGTGCGGAGTTACTGATATTCGTCGGAAAGGAATTTGAGGAGAGTTGTTCATAAACACAACCCAAGCCAACCGAGAACAGCTCCTCCATATACAAGGAAGACTTCATACTGTATAGAGGGACATAGTCAAATCATTCGATTATGTTCACTAGAGCACCCATCAATTACATGTTCTTAATAGATCGTTGTCTGTCCTTTGTTGGTTGTTGCCGATCTAAAGTATCGGAGGAACGGTTGTGACTCCAGTTCTTCACACATCCTTACTCGGGCATCCTTTGCCTTTGGTAAGCAGATTTCAGTTCCAGGACCAGAGCGCAAACTCATACTTGGACGGACACAATAACTTACCCAAACAATGTCGGACTCGAAATCTTTTCTGCTAGCACCAAAACACGGTTTGAATCTCACCGTGTTTGATTTGTTTCAAGGCAACTTGATATTCGTTCATGACACCCAAAACCAACCCCAAATCGCCAACACTTTGCTTAGACTACCTCTCGCTCATCAGGTCCCAGGAATGGACTAATCCAGAGACATATATCAGTATTGAGCTGTGCCGGACCCAGACCAAAGCTTCTACTTCAGGACCGACTTTCCACATTTAATCCACCGAAAAGATAAGGCAACAACGATCTCCATGAGATGAGATTACCTGAACCCAAAGTGCCAGTAATGCAATGGAATGCCCGAGACCAACGGCTGCGTCAGCAGCTCTCTTGCAATAAATGTCTGCAACTGCCTACAGAACTGAGAATGAAATATGAACCACGCAAATTGAGTGGAAACCAACCAGAAAGACAAGACCTAAACATATATGTAGTCTTCTTCTTTCAGACAAGTTCCCTTGGTCCTGGGGCATGTATTGGCAAAGAGCTTTGGTGAAAGGAAAGGCAAGAGTCTGCTTAAGTTTGAGCGGTTAAGGAACCTCAAGGATTGATTAGGTCACATGTCCCGACCAATCCACTTATCAGCCCTCTCACCAGTACACTTCTATTATCATACGGCAAGTGGCAGGTCCATGAGGTTCCCTAGCCATTAGGGAATTCTGAAAGAAGGGCTATGAGCATCAGATCACAGGCCTTGGGGGCCCTACAACCGCGAAAACGATGCATCAGATCGAATCATCGTGGTTCTGAAAATCTAATATCTCTCTCCCGCTCCGGTCTATCCTTATTCTCTGGTGTCGGGGAAATTTCGCGGACACCTTCTATACTTAGGTAAGGTTTGACGGAATCTCCCGCTTGGGTAATCTCGTCCGCCCCTCTGCCGCAAGTAACTTCTGTAACTCAGTGAAATTTCGAATTCTTGTTTGCAACCCCTCGAAGATGTTCATTGAATGCTACTGAAGTAAGTTTTAAGTGGTGTCTGCAAAATTTCCCATAATGGGTAATTGCTCTAGCCGACCTACAAAGCAAAGTCCTGTCGGAAAGTACAGACGCTTGGGCTTTTCTTGGGTTTATTTGGCTTCAAAGTTTAATAATATCACTATTGTTGTCTCCTCTCCTTATCGACAGATCACAATGAACTTACAGTGTTTAACCACATTATAGCCTCTGAGCATTATGGATCGGACAACGGAGTACAGATCTGATCTTCAAAGGTGACTGTGAGAGCAACGCGTCACCTTTGGAAAACCCAATGATCAAAAGCAACGTTCTTCGTATGATTGCCTTGGTTACAAGAATTTTTTTTATCAAACGTGAACCAAATACAACTGGTAGAAGTGTGATTTTGCAGGCTCCTAGCAAAATATCTGCTAAGTCACTCTTGAGCTATAAGAGTTGCACCAACTACTAAATTGCTCTGTACTCCCTTTGTGCCCCTCAAGAATGAAAGAGCAAACAGGTAAAAGTAACAAGAGAAAGAAAATCAGTAAGATCTCATTCTGGTAGGCAGTACTAATCAGGAGCTTTTCCTTTTCCTTTTCCTTTAATTTTCCACTGCCAGCAATCAGCATCACTGCACTGCAAAATTTTGCTTTTTCCTCTGTTTTCTCATCACATATTTTCTTCCCGATTTCCCTCCATTCTCTGGCATTGCTTCACAGGAAAGAAATCAGTACGTGCCCATTTGCTACCATAGAGATAAATCCACATCAATTCACATGGCTCTCATTTAAAGGGCAAGAAAAACTCAGTGCCTGATTGACCCTTGTTGCCACCCTCTCCCATTCTTGATCCAACACCTGGAAAAGAGGAGGGCAATCAATCATACTCTCTCACAGTTTGTGCAGCTAGGATTTTGCAATCAGTCCTGAATCATTTGTGCCTCTGGGCCAATCATAATCAGACCCCAAGCTTTAAATGTAGAGGAAACTTCCTTGCCTTTGAACAGTTGTTTCCAGGTCAATGCAAGTTCAAGAATTTTCTTTTCACAGGTAATTGGATGGAAAAAAGGAACCAGCACAGTGAAAGCACAAAAACAAAGAATTTAATGGTACACCTACCATGGCTTCCTAGGGACAACTACCGGAAAAAAAAAAAAAGCGCCTTGTAGCTTTTGTGCCTGAAAGCCCAAGATCTCTCAACTCACCTAAATTGCCATATAAAAAAAACAAAGGTCAACAAGCTAATCATCGTAGCCAACAAAAGCTAGACTGTGCAAAGGTCTGAAACAACCTTGTCTGCAGCACTAGCCTTCGGTGGCCCGACTGCCATTGCCACCGCATTGAGGGGCATTGTCGTAAACAGGCATTGCTCATTCAGTATTTGGTGAAACATCCCTTACTTGAGAAATAAGGCTATATATAAGGTAAGGAGGTCCTAACATGTCCAGTGTCGCTAGTCCTGCCTCTTCTAAAGGTGAAGATAGACGACGGAGAGAAAATGCCACGAGAAGGCGATGACTCGGAGATCGCCTTGCTCAGGATACAACTTGAAGCTTGTCTGGCAAGGAATGTTTCCCTGGAGAAAGAAAATCAGGAGTTGAGGCATGAAGCGGCGCGCCTAAAGTCGCAGATAAGCTCCCTCAAGGCGCATGATAACGAAAGGAAGTCCCTTCTCTGGAAGAAGATACAGAACTCACTAGAGATCGAAAATGCGTCTCTGCAGAAACCAACTGCTAAGTTAGCGGAACGTGATTCGCCGGCTGAGAACTTATCTCCGAGACAGGCTTTTGCAGCTAAAAAGGATAGAGAAGAAAGGATCCCGATTCCTCCCCCAAAGCCTAATGCTAACGTTGCTTCCTTCAAGGATGAGAACGGGAAAAAGTCGCCATCGGCACCAGCACCGCCGCCGCCGCCGCCACCATCAAGATCACTTTCAGGGATCCGAGCAGTTCGCCGTGTGCCGGAAGTGGTGGAGCTGTACCGTGCGCTGACGAGGAAAGATGCACGGAAGGAGAACAAATCCAACCCAACAGGAGTACCCACAGTAACATTCACTAGGAACATGATCGGAGAGATCGAGAACCGCTCTTCTTATCTCTCGGCTGTAAGTTTTAGCAGCTAATTTTTTGCATGTAACAGTATATGACAAACACCGCCTTTGGTTCAAAACACATAGTTGTGCACAGATTAAATCCGACGTGGAGAGACAAGGGCAATTCATCAATTTCCTAATCAAGGAAGTGGAATCGACAGCCTTCAAAGATATGACCGATGTGGAGGCGTTCGTCAAGTGGCTGGATGAAGAACTATCATCCCTGGTTGACGAGAGGGCGGTCCTGAAGCATTTCCCGTGGCCTGAAAGAAAAGCAGATGCCATGAGGGAAGCGGCTTTTAGCTATCGGGACTTGAGGAACTTAGAATCTGAAGTTTCTTCGTTCCAGGACAATCCCAAGGAGCCCTTCATCCCGGCCCTGAGACAGATGCAAGCATTGCAAGACAGGCGAGCATGTATAAGAATTTATCATCTTCTCCATGTGTCCGTTGCAGAAGTTGTTTATTGATTGCGTGATTCTAATTTCACATTCCCAGGTTGGAGCAAAGTATTAACAACGTGGAGCGGACGAGAGAGAGCATGAGTAAGAAATACAGGGATCTCCAGATTCCTTGGCAATGGATGCTGGACACAGGACTGATCGGTCAGGTAGGCAGCTTTTGAACAGGAAAAAACTAAGCAAAATATTGTTGCAACCCAACTTACGATGCCAAATTCAAGTAGGCTGCTAGTTCAAATCATTGACACAATCACCTAAAAGAGCTTCCAAATTGTTGCTACACCGAAATTGTCACTTCACTATAGTTAAGAGCAGAGCTTGAGGCGCTTCTCCTGTCTCTGGCAGATGAAGCTAAGCTCGAT
Organism: Rhodamnia argentea; assembly: GCF_020921035.1. Taxonomy (NCBI): domain Eukaryota; kingdom Viridiplantae; phylum Streptophyta; class Magnoliopsida; order Myrtales; family Myrtaceae; genus Rhodamnia; species Rhodamnia argentea. The sequence continues at coordinate 8,920,873 of NC_063157.1, read as the reverse complement.
GAGACTTGTGAAGGAATACATGAAGAGGATAGCCAGAGAAATGTGCTCTAGCGAATGCTCGCAAGAGGACAACCTTACGCTTCAAGGGGTTCGCTTTGCTTTCCGAGTGCACCAGGTAAACTAAGCACCGAAAAGACACTTTTCCTCTCTATATGTATGGGCGTATCTAAGTTTCGACAATTCAGTTCGCAGGTGGTTTTGACGACGAAGCCATAGGTGCATTTGAACTACTGAAGAAGGCTGGCTTGGGTTATCAGAAACCACAAAATATGGCCACGGACTTGTAATCATGTGTTGTTGGTCAGGTCAGGGCCACTATATAGGCTATTCGTATAGAAAATTTTCCCGTCTTTCCGTTTTTCTATGTTTCGGAAAACGAGTAAACGAAAGCCTCCTAGAGTCACTCGCTATAGCTATTGTATGCACTCAAACCATCTCATATCTTTTACACACTTCTGGTGAAAATCCAGACAGGAATGAGCTTCACTGATGAAAGAACAGTTTGGATAAGTTCTGTGTCAAAATCTTCTGTTAGGACAAATATCATCTGGAAGATAGGACGATTGATTCATCTAATGTTAGCTAAGCCTCATTTTTGTTAGATCTTACATCAGAAAACTGGTTTCACTGAGCACATTCGAACCGATCGTATGATAACATGGATGAGTCAGTCACACCAATATCGCAAGTTGAATGCATACCAGTCAACCATGCTATATACAAGTAACTACGACCGAGCTTGAGTCTATATCACGAGGTCATTGTCCTGTATCTTAAACAGAATTGGCGTGCATATTGGGTAACCGCAGACTGCAGACGAAGAGGATGCCTTGTAATAGGAGTATAGAGTAGATGCATCATGTTTGTTGTTCCCCAATGGTAGGGAATTACAATTTCATTGCCAAAGCTTTTGAGTCACGTCCAGATTACTTAAGTCGGAGGATGACATCGGTTATCAATAGTTGCAATCATCATTACCCTTAAGGAATTTTTTTCTCTTCATTCAATGTTTTTGTATGAAGACCCTCTAGCAGTCCATCATCTCTTGGTTAGTTGACCCTTCTGATGAAGAAAGCCGGTACTATTATACCGCTGATGCAGGACACAGACTGGAGAAGATCGAAGAGCGAGTGCAACACTTCAAAATTCTTCTCAATCTATTTGAGAATGAACAGTCGCCAACATGCCATGTCAATCCATACCCTATAATCGCAAAGCTAAATGAAGATTTATCTCATATTTCCATTCTATATCTCACTTATAAGCTGTGAAGCTGTTTATGAGTGGAAGGCAGTATGACTTTCTTTACTTGTTTCTGTATATTTAAGTTTTGAGGGATTTAGTTAGCCATTTCAACCACATTGCAGAACTAATCATATGGCATTAGATAACCCCCAATGCATCGTGAATCTATCTTTGGGCCTTACTGTTGCTGAAATCTCGACGGTCGGTCCCCCGAGTTTTCTCCCTGTTAGAGCCCTCCGATGCTTAAGTTAGTCAGTCCTCCCTCGGGGTGGTTTATGAGCAAGACAAGGGCAGAGCTAGGACTTCATAGGAGAACAAGGCGTAACTTGATTATTGGTCCAGAAGAAGCAATAAATTGAGGTATCCTAATCCCCCCTTCCCGAAAGGACGAATGTGAAATTCTTAGCTTATCTTTTCGGTCGAGTAGAGTGGGCCTTCTTTCCCCGTATTTCAAATACTTCATGCAGTACCTACCAAACTCCGAAAGATTCATGCACATTGCTCATCACCACTCCGGAATTTGCGCTTTTTGGGAAGGTGGCAAGGCTGTTGCAGAGTCCTCATCCTTAACCAGTTCGGCGAAGAACGGCTCATGAAGCACGTTAATGAAAGGAGAGCAGTCGTCTGCTGTTTTAGCTTCTGTTTGTCATTTCTTGTATTCGTGAATTCCTGTTCCTTGCTTTGATATTTTATGCATCTCTTTGGTTTATCCGAAAGAAAACAGAGGGCCAATGAATTTGGTTTTGCCACCAAAGCAGAGCAACATAGGCTCATTGCATAGATTGGCTTCTTAGCTCTTGCCCTGGTGACCTCATCTCCGATTCGAAATGCCACCAAAGTCTTGATCCATATGCCGGAGGCTATATTGTCCGCCTCTTGCAGCGCACCTGCATCCTTGAGCTCCTCCGGTTTTTCGCCGCATCAGCCTTGCGCCGGGCTGCATGATGATCACCCTGCTTGCAGGATCAGCTTTGCACCGACCGATGGGGCTCACCGTCCTCGTCCTCGATCTGCCCTTGCGCGGTCTAAACCTGGACCCGCGAGAGCATCTACTGTGTCATGACGGTGCCCACGACTCAGTTCGAAATTCCTCAGATCAACTTCGCAAAGTTCGTTCAGTTTACCTTTGATGTGCTCGTTCAATTTCATGAACTCAAATCATTTTAGCTTCATGATGAAAGAAATGTGATGTGCATCTGCATGTCAATTACCACATTACAATAGCAAGAGAATCTAGAGCCCATTATATCACTTGAATCTCATCGAGTGTTAGTCTTCATCGAACAATTTAAACTTTTAAAATTGTTAGCAGTGATCTCATAAAATCTCACAAATAACAAGAAGATTATTACTCTTAATCCATCCGCACATTTATATATAGACATTGGGACCTAAATATCTGACATTTGCCTTTCTACTATCAAACAGTTAATGGCTGTGATCGGGTTCCAAAGCTGTAAATGGTAAGACCAAATCTTAAATTTTAATTTGCGTAATTAAATACTTTTAGCGAGGCGAGGTGTCAAAGGGCGCCATATAAGAAAATACCCAAAAATGAAACGGAAAACGAAAAAGTTCCACAAAAAAAAAACTCAAAATTATTACACTTGTTACAAATTTACCCTAAATTATTGTTTTGATAATAAAAAAACCTCAAACTGATATACGTGTGACAAATTTACTTCAAATTATTTTTTTTTACTATAAAAAATCCCAAACTAGTGTACCTGTAATAAATATACCCCAAACTAATTTTTTGACCACCAAAAATCTCAAATTGGTATATTTATGATAAATTTATCTCATGTTAATTTTCGCTAAATTTTACCATCAAAATGCCGAATTGGATAACACATAATAGTTGACAGGTGTATGAGTTTGGATTTGTACCCTCTATTTGAATTTTTCGTGATATTAAAACAATTTAACAGAAGCTAATGAAGGTTAAATTTGTCACATGTGTACTAGTTTGGAGTTTTTGATGATAAAAAAAATAGTTTGTGACAAATTTATAACAAATGTACCGGTTAGGGATTTTATTGTGGTTAAAAAAATAATTTAGAGGTAAATTTATCACAAGTGTACCGGTTTGAGGTTTTTTATGGTAAAAAATTAAGTTTAGAATAAATTTATTGCAAATGTACCAGTTTCAAATTTTTCGTGATATTAACCCAAAAAAATGAAAAGAGAGATGGCTACGGAGCCAAGAACCTTGATGGAACCATCCCGTGGCGTACAGAGCATAGAAAGCAATGGCAAAGCAAGTCCGGACGTTGGCAATTCCTAATTAACGTATCCAAATTCGAATTTTAAATCCATGTCAATTTAGGTCTCTGAAAATCATGATAATATTGTTGAGGCATGCTCCATAGAAATTCTGACTTGGGATGATTCTACCTTTTCATAAGAAAAATATCGAAACACCGTCCGTGTTGAGAGAATTTTGAAGAGTGTTAATCAGTGTCAAGACCTATTAATAACAAAATTTTGTTTAGCTATCAAAAGTACCAAACACTTACCGGATCGTCTCGAATTATAAATAATTTCATTAGTTTACCAATATTTATTTTTGTAACGTAACAATATGTTAAAACTGAGGATAAGTACAACGCAAGTGTCATAATGTTCGTGCGGCACTCATTTGAACGCCATAAATTTTTTTTTACTACTTAAGTGCCACAACTTCTAAAAAACGTTTACTAAAGTGTCATAACTTTCAATTGATCACTTAAGTACCAATTTTATTTTAAAACATTTATCCAAGTGTCGTAAATCCGACGAGGCATAGTACTTGTGGTAAAGGGTTTTTTAGAAAAGTCATGGCACTTAAGTGATTAGTTGAAAAGTGATATGGCACTCAAGTGATCGAAAAAAAAAGTTATGGCACTTAAGTGAGCGTTGTACATAAGTTATGGCTCTCAAGTATTGAAAAAAAAAAGTTATGGCACTTAAGTAAGTTCCATGCGAAAGCTACGATACTTGTGATATCCTTATTCCAAGTTAAAACTATTACTTTATTGAAAATTACCAACTCTTATTTGAGTCCGCTCACTAATTTATCACGATTTATTTATTGGACCTAGCAATATGTTAAAATTACTTATTATTATAGTTAATTACCAGCTCTTCTTTGAGTCCACTTACTGATATTTATCTGATTGTTTCGAAATTACCGACAATTTACCAACTTTTATTTGATAAAGTTACAAACATGTTAAAGTTATTAACTCTTATAAGAAATTGCCGGTATCGACTTAGGCAATTACCATCTTTTCATAGGTTAGATTTACTAAATCTTATTTGAGTGAGTCAGCAACATTTATTTGATTGTTTCGAAACTACCCATGGTTGTACTGAAAGTTATTTATGGAGTTTAACGACGTGTTAAATTTACTAAACTCTTACGGAACATTTCCAACTCTTATTTAAATATCTTTATTAACGTTTATTTGATTGCTTGAAATTGTCTTTACCAATATTTATTTGTTAATTCTTTTCAAATTTGGTTTTTCTTATACGAAATTAGCAAACTTTGAGTCTCTATCGACATTTTTTTCAATTATTTCGATTACCAGCTTTTAATAAATTATTGTATTTTTTTCTCATTCATACCCTTATCGCTATATCAATTTCTAAATACATTAAAGGATGTTTTTGTCTGCAACATTCAGACAACATCGTAAATCAATCCTCTCAAAACCCTTTTCATTTTTCTTTTCTCTAGTAGTTACTTAAATCCTCTTTCTTCCCTCCTAATCTCGGAGTTAATCTGGTAAGTAGGGTTAGGGTTGTTTAATACGTTGAATAGAATAATAATTGAAGGTAATCGGAATCTTCCCAAATATATTGACAAAACCTACAAATAAATGGTCATTTTTCTAAGTTTGATAAATGATCAATAACATTCATCTATTGATTTTCAATTGTTTTACCAAACAAGTCTTAGCCACCAACTCGCTTTAATTATTTCAAAACTACCAACTATTTTGTGATCTATCAACGTTAATTTGGAGAGCTTACCAACTAGTTAAAGTCACCATTCTTAAACGAAATTCCCTATCTCCTTTCAAAATTACCAACGACATTCAATACCAACATTTACTCACAAAACTTAAGTAACCAGCTTTTACGTCTAATTACCAATTCTCATTTGAGTTACTTATCAACTTTTATTTATTTATGCGTTCCGAAAATAATTCCCCGACATTTGTTTAGGGAGCTTGCCAACCATGATAACGTTACCACCAACCGGATAAGTCCTGTTTGGTTTAGCATTTGGCCAAGGTATTTTGAAAAAAATACAAATACCTTTGGACTAAAGGTCTTTTTCAAAATACAAGTAATGTTTGGTAAAGTGTATTTTAAAAACACATTTGGAAAGCAATTTTGACGTAAATGACGGAGGCGGCGGGGGGCGGGCGGGTGGCGGAAAGCGAAGGTAAGAAAGTTAAAATAAAAAAAAAATTAGTCACATTTCGCAAAAGTCCTTTAGCCCAAAATACCGAGGTACTTTGGGCTAAAAAACTTTTTAGAGCATTTGAGATGCAATTACATCTCTCCAAAATAAGCTAAAAAATGAACCAAACACCATTTGCATTTGGCCAAGGGACTTTAGAGCCCCAATGCTCATTTCCAATCTTGAACCAAACGGAGCCATAGTAAGTGAGCTCAAACAAGAGCTGACAGCTTTAAAATGCCGATCACATTCGCAAATAAAGTGGGGATAAATTATTAAGACAGGTGGTGTTGCATAAAAATACTGGTAACTCCATCAAATAATAGTTTGCCCAAAGCCATCACTAGACGGTAACTTATTTTGTGAATACTCGGTAAATCTCTCTCACATTAATATCGGTAGTTTGCTGCAGGAGTTTGTAACTTTGACATGATGGTAGCTTTAGCAAACAAAGTCGGTAAATTCTTGGAACGATTGGTAATTTTCAAACGAAGGCACGAAAGTTGGTAAACGGACTCAAATTGTGACATCCCTAGTCCCACATTGCCTAGGAGGAGGTCTTGGGAAGCCTTTATAAGGCTTGGGTGCCCTTAGACTTGCAAGACGCGTTTTCCGGGCGTTGTATGGGCGACGCTCGGAGGAACAAAACCGTGAGGACTGTGTGTCCAAAGCGGACAATATCTTACTGAGTGGCGCAACGGAAGCGCGTGGGGCCCAAGGCCGTTACGGTTGGTATCGGAGCCGACCTCCGACCGCATGTGGGGCCGCAACGGGGGATTATGTGACATCTCTAGTCCCACATTGCCTAGGAGGAGGTCTTGGGAAGCCTTTATAAGGTTTGGGTGCCCTTAGACTTGCAAGACGCGTTTTCCGAGCGTCGCGACATTGCCTAGGAGGAGGTCTTGGGAAGCCTTTATAAGGTTTGGGTGCCCTTAGACTTGCAAGACGCGTTTTCCGAGCGTTGTATGGGCGACGCTCGGAGGAACAAAACCGTGAGGACTGTGTGTCCAAAGCGGACAATATCTTGCAGAGTGGCGCAACGGAAGCGCGTGGGGCCCAAGGCCGTTACACAAATGAATCGGTAATTTTTTTTATAAAAGTTGCTCACTCTATTACGAATATTGATAATCAATAAAAAATAGTTGGTAATTTTATATACAATAAAAATCAAATCATTTGATTTTGCAGGTTAAACAAATTACGATCAAAATTTAGGGGAAAAAAATAAATTAGAAGTGCCGTAATTTTCAAATAATCGAATGACGGTAGCTCACCGCTCGCGGCCTCGGCCCACCCCGGAGAATTAGCCCCACGAGCATTTTCGCAAACACTTGGGAGGACACGACTACGAGGCCGAGCTCGCTCTCTTGATCCAACATAGCGCATGAAAACAGTCGCACACGCAAACAAAGAAGGCGCGAACTCGTTCTTCTCTCTCCATCGCTCGTTCCTTCCAATCTATCCACTCCCGCGGCAAGCAGACGCGAGTGGAGCGTAGGATCTGCACCTTCTTTTGTTGTCATTCTCGACCTGCCCATTCCACCCCTTTTTGCTTGCGCATATATATATATATATATAATCAGTGGGAGAGACTTATCCAGAAGGTGCGGGTTTTCCAGTTCCTTCGCAAATGGGGACGGGGTCGTCGAAGAACGCGGACGGTGGGTCGCACGCGGGCGAGGAGAGGGAGGACGAACAGCTCTACGTCTCGCTCAAGATGGAGAAGTACAAGCTCAAGGGCGAGCTCATCCCTCACGTCTATGGCTCCGTCCCTCTCGTCGGCTCCTGGGATTCTTCCAAAGCTGTAATGTTCTTGCTTCGCCCCCTCGGTTTTTCCCTCCCTTTTTTTTTTTTTTTTTCGTTCCCTTGATTTAGTGTTACGATTGAATGCTAGAGCACGGAGTTGCGCGAGCATTTCTCTGTTTTTATGGTTTTTTTCCTTTCTCTCTTTGGGATAATCTCCAGCTATCAATGGAACGCGAGTCTACATCAACTTGGGAACTGAGTTTTGTTGTTCCTCCCAATCACGGTATCTTCGTATATTTATCATCTAGTTTCGTTTTCCCTGAACTTGTTTTTGAGGAGAAAACTGAGATGCAATTTATGTTTCTGTTGCACAATGCTATTTGCTCCGACTTCTGGTTTGGTGACACCTTTTTTAACCCAACAAAGGCTTATTTTACGAAAAGGGGGTCTCAGTTCAGCGTCAGCCAGCACTAAACTAGTTGCTTTTAGCTTTCAGTACTTCTTTTCCTCAAATGGGAAGCTTCAGTATTTCTTTCTCTCAATATTACCTTAACTTTGTGATGTTAAGGAGAAAAGGGGCTAACTTTGTCAGTTTAGGTGCTTACAGAGGAGAGCATTAACTTATACATTTCCTATTGTGATTTTTGATAATAGAGACCCTGGATTTCAAGTTCCTTTTGAAGCCAAAATACAGCAGTGCACCTGCTATAGTTGAGGAAGGTCCAAACCGGCTCCTCACTGGGGGTCACTTACAAGGGGACACGAGGCTCGCGATTTTTAGGCTTAGTGCTGATGAGGTTCTTGAATACCCGGTTTTCATTAAAGCTGATAGGGTATCTCCCTTTGATCTTGCTGCCAGTTGGAGAGCCTATCAGGAGAATCTCCAGCCTTCAACTGTTCGTGGGATCCCAGATGTTAGTATTAATTCAGTGCCTGAGACGGATATCGAGGTACATACGCTTCCTTAAACTATATTTCACTAATTTTTGGAAACATTATTGAGAGCGCGTACTAGAAGTCCGATATCTTCACCCACCCAAAGAGATCACCAAGAGATGCCTAAGACCACTCAACATTGGTATCAGAGCCTAAGTTACCATTAAGTTGGGACCCAACATCATATGAGAGATACGGGTTAGTGCTACTTCAACCCAGGGCCCGATGTGTGAGGGGGAGATTATTGGGGTTATCTCACATCGGTTGTGGAAGGAGTTGGTGATTAGTTTATAAGTGTGTGAAAAGCCTTAGGTTTTGAGCTAGCTTTTAGTGTGTGAGACCCAAGACCACCCAATAAACATAACTTGACCTTTCTTATCCTCTATCTGAATTACCTACGAATGAATTACGTCAAGATGGGATGACCTGTGGATATTTGTTCCATATTCTTTGATAGTCATCTGATAATACCTTCATCTGAATTAGTTCACGTGATATTTTGCTAGCCGCATTTCAAGATGGGTGATTAACGTTTGAAATTGCTAAATTATTGAACAGTACACCTCTGTTTCAGATGCATTCTCTGGTAGCTGCGTGAGAGGTTAATTTATGATAGAGATGATATTAAATATAAATATCCTTGTGTATATGCTTTTACCTATGATGGTTGAAAACCTAATGAAAGGATCGCTGATCTCTTGTCCTGTCCATGTTGTCTAGCAGTATCCAACTAGTTTTGGGATTTGTTGTCCTCAAGATTTGCCTCAATGAGGGATATTTCCACTTGCTGAAAGTACATATTAGGGTGGATTGGTAGTTCAACTGTGCTAGTTTGTATTCTTGTTGGAATCATCTAAGTTTATCTCTTCTCTGCTCTTTATTTATTTTTTTCCAGAATGGATCTTCAGTTTGTTTGGAGCTTGATCTTGAACATTATGTTGTACCAGCTCCATCAACTTCCACGAACTCTGGTTTGGTTTATGCTGCTAACATGGCAGAGACTCCCAGATCTTTAACCTGTTCTGGTGTTTTTTCTATTTCTGATGGTTCAGTCAATCCTTCACATTCCTTAAAGGATAGTGGTGTTTCTGTTGATCGGCCTGCACCTATAAAGGTTCACCTCTTAACTTATCTCGTGTCCTCGTTTTTGGAATCGTAGATACTTCATCAATGTATAATTTGACTACTTGTCTTAATTGTATCAAACTATCTATCTGGCACTGTGATAATTATATATGTGTCTAGCGTATCTTGGAAACGTTAGTTCTTATTGTATTTGCTGCAAATTTATTTGCATGAGCACAGATCAATTAGTTGGCTGTACTTTTTGACATCACAATAAGTCCATCCTGTTCTTTTAGTTCTTATTTTCTGCTTTGGTTTTTGCTAGGAGATGGAGATAGTTGTCCCAGATCCAGCTAGGGTGTATTCTGGTTCTGGCATGGTTGAATCAAAGTCCGTTGGAACTTTTTCGCCTTTACAAAAGCAGGATAGTCATCGAGGAATCCTTGTAGATCGAGGAGTCGGATCTCCCAGATTAGTCAAATCAGCAAGTTCAACTACCTTCAGTCTTGATCTTAAATTGAATACAGAGACCAAGGTTTTGTTAGATCGATATCTTGATTATCATACCGTGAGTTTTTTCTGGTGGAATTTCTCAAGTTCATCTCCTGTCATCTAGAATCCAATGCCAGCAGCTGCTGGAGCTGTGGCTGCTGGAGCCATAGCTGATCAGATGCTTGGGCCAAAGGAAGATAGACATTTAGCGATTGTCCTGGTAATTTCTTTGAGAAAAGAATTAGTTACATCACTGATTAGCGTAATTGCACCATCCACATGTTTATTTGGCTGGTAGTAATAATGGCTGAATGCTATGTTGTTGACTTTCCTGGATAGACTCTAAGATGGCTTCAAACCACTCACCTATTTACAGCCCTGCTTTTAATTTGTGTCTAATACTTAGTACCGGTTTTGAATTTTATAAATAGGAGGGTAATGGGTTGCCCCTAAAGTTTTATGTCAGATTCACTTTGCCCTCTCAAGATTAATTTGTGTCCGTTTGCCACCTTGAGTCTATATTACTGCTTCACATTGCTCCATAATTCTAATTGTGGTTGCTTTTTCAATCAGAGGTTCTATCATTGTCTCCTCATATGACTCCTTTTTTTTATTTTTCATAGATAGGCATATATACCAAAACGCACCACTTTGGTCATAAGTAATCTTTATAAGTTGTAGAAGATTCTATCTACTTTGGAAATTCTCTGTGAAGCAGTAGAGAAGCTTTTTTATGGAAAGGAATTTTATGAGTTCCTTATACTTCAGGTCGGCTTGCCAGCTCGAGGTAAGACTTTTACTGCAGCGAAACTCACTCGATATCTTCGTTGGTTGGGCCATGATACTAAGCACTTCAATGTTGGAAAGGTATAACTTGCTGTTACGACTGTTCATTCAATGGTCCCAGATCTCTAACTTTGATGAGTTAATACTTCTGTTGTCATTTTCACAGTATCGGCGCCTCAAGCATGGAGTTAATCAGGTAAGCTTTGATTTACTGTGCATGTTTGCTTTAGTCTTGGTTTTTTTCAATGGCGACTCTTCCTATTACGAAGTGAATTGCTTTTCCTGCTGACAATGAGCTGAATTAACATATGCACTAGGTTGTCTAATCCCTCTTTGCCTATATGTCTTCTTTATTTTGTGGCCCGTCATATAGTCAGTTTAGATATCAGGTAGCAGTTTATGCCTTTTAACTTCATAGTGTTCAGTGGGATATGGCAATCAGAAGGTCTTTATAATTTACATTCTGTAAAAGCGGAATGTGGCCATTGTGGAAAGATGTGACCTACTCCTAATTTTTTTTTTTTGGTTGGAGACCTACTCTTGCTAATTGGATGGCACATAAAGTATAAGTAGTTTCTTCAGAAGCTGGTCCTGTTGATCAGATTGAAATTTTTCAGGTCATGTCGTGTATCGGGTTACTAACAGCTTGATTATATTGCATTTCTTGCTGCAGTCTGCAGATTTCTTCCGAGGTGACAATGAAGAAGGTGTAGAGGCACGCAATGAGGTTATTGTCTACTCTATAATTTTATTTGACAAGTAATAGTAATTTGCTGTTCCTGACATTGTTGAACAATTTGCGGTAATGATGCCTTCTCCAAAGTTGAGTTTTAGGATTTAGTGCTAAGAATGGTCACATCAGTCTTGAATGTGCAATCGGCACCATCCACTGCCACTGGACCCCGTTTAGGTTCTGTGATAGTGGATGGTGCAGTTTGCAGAGTCACCTGCTCAGTCACTACTTAGACGCTGTGGTGACTGCAGCACATGAATTGCATAGATCCTTTAGTTCAAATAAACTGACTCCCTGGTGGATTGGCAATGGTTTAGGTGCTCCTTATAACAAGTTAGTTTAAAAATCGAGAAATCATGTCCCTTTTCATGTCCTCAAATCTTGCTGTGGTGGCAGACAGACCTCCTCACAGCTTTTAGAAGCAAAATGGCAAATAATATGAAATGGTAAATAATATCATGCATCCTCATTGTCGAGATTCATTGGAAAAGGAAAAGCAGGCAGGGAAAGCAATAAAAGAAAGATTAAATTGCTGTGAGTTGACACCATTGACTGGGGTTTAGGAGAGCGTATTTATGTGTCCATTTCATTATTATTGTGCAGAAGCAAGCCAATTACAATTAAACACTACGAATATGTGTTGCAGTAAATAGCATCTTTGAATTTGAAATACTCTTAATTCTAACCAGTGACATGTGGTGTGACTGCTGCGTAAAATACTTTCTCTCGGTTCAGAAACAGCCATTGCCCAATGTGAAGCTGTATGGTTTGAATTGGTCTATAAGTATGCAGGAAGTGAAGATTTTCCTTTTCCTTTTCTCTTCTTTGTCCTCCGTCATGCTGACTTTGGGCTATTCTAACTTATGAGTGTCGTCTATCATGAAATTAGATTTTGGAGGCCAGTAATGTCAACAAATTTTCTTTCTTTCTGTCCTGACATACATGTACTAGGTGGCGGCCCTGGCAATGGAAGATATGATATCCTGGATGCAAGAAGGAGGTCAGGTCAGTCCGTCTGGATCAGATTTTGCAGAACCCACTCTGATTTATTCTTCTTCTTTTTCTTCTTCCTGATTTTGTCATTTGTTATTTGATCTCAGGTAGGAATATTTGATGCCACAAACAGTACCAGGAGAAGGAGAAACATGCTGATGAAAATGGCTGAAGGCAAATGCAAGGTATGAGGCCCATATTGTGGCAGATACATAAGAATTTTTCCACTATGAAAATTTGTACAGTGAATGAATCTTGTTCGCAGGAAGAGGACAATGTTGACGTTAGGTGCCCAGAGTTTGTATTTTGATATAAATGTCCGTCACAAATTTGATGCATGCCTCCATTAAAAATGGGTTGCCAGACTTGTAGAAGTTGCTTGCATTGACTCAAAAAATTCACTTTTAAGTCACTAAGAAGAGAGGATAAAGAGGGTAAACTTGATCTATCTTTCCGTCTTAGCCGAACTCCTTCAGATCTGTACCAAAGCTTATCCTCATCCTAATATCCAGATCACGGTTGATCAACCCCATGAGTGGATATATAGGAATCCAAATGCGGGCTTTGAAGACCCTATTGAATTCATCCATCCCCAAGTCAAACTGATGCTTGCTGTTGCACCAGGGGGGTTTTGCCTTTGATTGAAAAAGAGGGGAATCAATACTTTTATAACCATTTTTTTGCTCCTTGGGCACTTCTAATCTCGATAAAGCTACCCAGAATCAATTGGCAATGTGGAGCAATTAGGCATAAATTGATACCGACGTTCTGCTGGATTGATCGCTCAAGACCTTTGGTCTCTAAATCCTGGAAAAGCAGAAAGCCGGCTGGTCGTTTGCCCTGGATTTCCTTCTTGTCAGTTTCAACCCCTCTACTGGAGATTGGCCGTGGTCCCGGAAAAGCAGAAGGCAGGGTGGTCATTTTCCCTGGATTTCCTTCTTGTCAATTTCAACCCCTCTACTGGAGATTTGCTGTGTAGATGTCGATACACCAACTCCAACCAAGAGTTGGCCCTTTTCCTCCTAGTCTCAACTCTAGGGATAATTTTTCGCTAAAGAAGGCATAGTGGGCGGCGTTGAAAGCTTCCCCCACCTCCTAGAAAAGAAGAGTAAAGCTGGATCACACACTAAAAAGACAGATTAGTTATGCCTGGTATCCATATGGGTTCTGGAGTTGAAGGTTGATTCTTAGGTGATAGAATCATAGACAGATTGGGATGCATAATTTTCCCATAAGATGGTGCAAACCAACTTTTTTACTTGCTGCATCATTATTGTTGCAATTATCGTTTCCACTTTTCTATTTCTTCTTAAGGTACTGGAGTTTATATACAGATTGAGATCCTTGAAGAAAGATTTGAAACAAGCTCGATTTGGATCAGTGATTATAGACTTCTCTCCCTCAAAAGACGGGGGTGAGAAGAAATAAACGGTTTTCATACTGTATTGGTACAAAGGCATTTGAGTCTTTATAGAATAATGATTTTACTAGAAACATTTACTTCATGTTTTTTTCTTTGCTTGTTCATTCAGCTTAAATGTTACTACCATGATGTTGTTAAAGATCAATCTGATCTCTGTCTTCCAATTGGTGGAGCTAATTTTTTTTGTCTGATTACTTCTTTCTGGCAGATTATTTTTCTGGAAACTATATGCAATGATGAGCGCATTATTGAACGAAATATACGCCTTAAAATTCAACAGAGTCCTGACTATGCTGAAGAGTATGTATGCTTCCTGGAGCTATTGCTATTTCAAATGTAAGGGAACTTCTGGACTTACAACTGGCATCCTTTTGCAGGCCAGATTATGAAGCTGGATTACGTGACTTCAAAAATCGATTAACCAATTATGAAAAAGTAGCTATTCATTATCTAGCAGTTGAACTGGCAGATTGATTGTGGTGAATTTATAATGATTAATGATCTGCAGTGATGCAAATATGACCAGGTTTATGAACCGGTGGAGGAGGGATCTTATATCAAGATGATTGACATGGTTAGTGGACTTGGTGGAATAATACAAGTAAGATACTTTCCATTCTTCTGAAATTTTAAGGTGCAGTTAAATGCAGGTTTATTTTAGTCTAATATATTGCTACTTCTGTTTTATCCATCTTGGGGCTCAGCTGCTTATCCTGTGATTGGAAGTAGACAGATGCTTAGGTAGACAGCTTTATGTGCGTGGTTTTTCCGATGCATGGTTGAGCATTGGTAATTCAAACAAGCAAGTTATATAGACGGAGATCACCTATAGGTGGTTTTATATATCCAAAAATAAGAAGCCTTGAAAGTTTCTCGAGCTTGGAAATGGAGAGCGCTCTTACATACTGTCAAAAAAGTTTCTGATATCATTTACTGATATGTGAAGGTCGTTCTTCTGCAATGTCAATGCTCTTATCTAATGCTATTGGATGGGGTTGGCTGGCTGGGTGGATGCTTGATAACTTGTACCTCTGACAAGTGACAACTATAATTAGCTTTTTGTCAAGCGATTTCTGTTGGGTTTCCTCTTTTTGTTTTTTTGCTTGGGTGGGAGTGGTGGCTTGGGGGGAGAAGGGGAACAGCTGGTTGCAGCTGCTGCTATCTGCAGGATGTGCATGTGACCATATTATTAGCTCCTAGTGTTTGTAAAAATCGATCACTTCTTTAACCGACTCAAAATTGTTGGTTTGCATCAAATCACAGTTAGGTAATCTTGCAGAAAAGCCATTTATTCTGTGGTTATGATCATTTTGTCTTGGGTAATTGAAAGTATGTTTGTCCTTGACTCAGGTGAACAATATCAGTGGTTATCTGCCTGGAAGGATTGTTTTCTTCTTGGTACGTACTCATATGGCATTAATGCTGCTTTTGTTTCTGCCTCTCCACAACGTATCATGCCAGCAAGTGGTTGGTTTCGTGGTTGCCATTGTTCTCATTATAGAATGTCTGTGCACATTTTTTGAAATTTGAAGAGCAAAAGTAGATTAATAATGTGACTACTTTATTCGTGTCTGGGTCAATTGTTTGCTGTCTGAAACTTATTTTAAGACTAATTGTATAAATGGAATTCCAGGGTCAAATAGGAAGATCATTTGATCCTGCATTTGCCTCTAAGTTTCTGAGGCCTCTCTTTTTTCAAGGAACTGTGCCCTATATGCAAATTGATGATTAAGTATTGTACATCAGTGAGAATATATATAAGATCTTCATGTTGAGTGTTCCTGCTTAACATAATATCATCTTCTCACAGTTCAAAATAAATAAATCGTGCTATACTGATATCTGTGCATCTCTTTGTCCCCATTAATGTCTTCCTTACAAGATGGTTGTGCTGATGGTATAGTTCTTAAATTGCTATTGCAGGTCAATACACATCTCACGCCCCGCCCTATCTTATTAACCAGGCATGGGGAGAGTTTGGATAATGTGAGAGGCAGAATAGGTGGTGATACTGTGATAAGGTATGTTTTGCTAGCGATCATGACAGTGCATTTAACCAGCTAATTATGGACGAAGTTATTTTGTTAGATCCAGAAGGTTGAATCAGGTAGGAGATATATGGTTTGCATCTTCGTTTGCCTGTCATGGACCTTTCCTTGTTACTTGTCATTCATACCCTGACTGAATGATCTGTTTTCTTCATTTTTATCCTGCTTGGAAAAGCCTCTTAAGAACATAAGAAATAGTTCTTATAATGTAGTCTAATGTGACTTAGAAACAAGAGTAATGCCCATAACTTTATCTGCTTATAGTATGAATTAATTCTCGTGGCAACACGTGCTGTTCTAGTGCCATGATATTTTAATAAAGATGGCATCCCTTGCACCATTGTCAACCTTCGATTACATCCCATTGCCAAATAAAGGCAGATTCCAGCCAAAAGCAGAAAGGTAATACCAGATTTCAGGTACCACTTCGGTGGATAGGCAGACCAGCATGGCAGGGACAATGACTTAGATGATCGCTTCATCAAAATCATATTAAGAGATACACTCCAAATAATTAATGATACCTTAGTGGGTGTTTTGACATTGCATTTTTATTTCTATGAAAGTAATTACTGTCCTTACTCTTAAGAAAATTATTCTGCTTAGATGTTGCTTGCATTGTTGTAATGGTGAGTCAGTAAACCACTTCTTGCTACAATATCTTGTTTGTCTCTGGCTGATTACGTTTGTCCAACTATAGGTGGTAGTATCATCTGAGTCAATTGTCGGTTTTGTCCCATAATGAAGTCCATACTACATGTTCTATTACCTTTATCTTTTGACATGCAACTTCTGATGATTAATTGATCATTTGATTACACTTTTCATAGTATAATACTTGCAGTTTATATGGCAGTGACGCGGGGGAACTCTATGCGAAGAAACTTGCTAACTTCGTCGAGAAGCGACTGAAGTCTGAAAGAGCAGCTTCCGTAAGCTTCAATGACATGCGTGATAATTGTTCCATCTTGCACAATCTATCTCAATCTAACTTTTGGGTTAAACATTTGATCTCCCAAAGAATCTAAGTGTGATGATGGATTCATATGATCAATGAATTCCTTTGTTCGGTCAAAAAAGAAAAGTTAGCTTGGGAATGAGGTCTCATGTAAATTTGTTTGATGTCAAAACTGATGGCAGTGCCAATCCTATCACTGGCTAAAATTGCCTTTCCTCTATCCTTTGTTCATTTTTCAGTGAATACAGTCAAATTACTACCTTGGTTATACTTTGAAATAAGTAAAATATTTTGAGGTCATCCTTTCGTTTGTATCCCTTTTTTGTGATCTATATGTTGGTTGCTAATGTGTTCCTACCTTGATATTCTTTGGACAGATATGGACAAGCACACTCCAGAGAACTATCCAGAGTGCTAGTCCAATTGTTGGGTTCCCCAAGGTTTGTGATTCTATGTGCGCAGTCCTCTATGCTTTCTTCATACTTTGTCAAGGTTTCTAATTAGTGATGGAAGTTCTCTAGTACTGCAGATACAGTGGCGTGCGCTGGACGAAATAAATGCTGGAGTATGTGATGGAATGACTTATGAAGAGATAAAGAAAAATATGCCGGAGGAATACGAGTATGGTGCATTTTCATTTTCCTGCTGATGTACTTCATTCTGTTTTCTTGTTTGTGGAATTCTTTACAAGACGATATATATAATACAAAACCTTATGTCCTCTTGCTACAATACAGGGCACGTAAGAAAGACAAGCTGAGATATAGATATCCCCGCGGAGAATCTTATCTGGATGTTATACAAAGGTTTACAGTCTATAAGCTTAGTCATGGAATCCATGACTATTTGAAGTTATATTGGTGTCTTCAATGCATCATCTTGGCATGGAAGTAACTCTTCCTCTTGCTGATACAAATAAGTTTTGCAGGCTAGAGCCGGTGATCATTGAGCTTGAAAGGCAGAGAGGGCCCGTGGTGGTCATCTCTCATCAGGTTATACTCATGTCGCTGAAGTTGAGATTTTTGGCTTGCCAAGTAGTGGTCAGGAAGATAATTCATTGCTTTATTTTCAGGCTGTGTTGAGGGCATTATATGCTTATTTTGCTGACAGACCTCTGAAAGAAATCCCACATATTGAGGTAATGCTTATTTTCTTGGAAGCTAATTCCGACTTCAGTGGCTTGCCATCAATTTGGGGCTGGACATCTGTTCTAATGCAGGGATAAATACGTGATGGTTTCTTAAAATGGTAGGAATTATGCATCTATATGGTTAATTGCCCTAACAATTCCAAGAGAGACTTTGCTAAATCCTCTTGCTATTGAGTTTAAAATAAAGTTTTGGTAAAGGTGGGAAATGTAACATACTATTGAAGCGATTGGGTTATGCTCATGGACTTTTTGGTTGATCTTTTGGTGATCTGTTTCGGTGTTCAGCTGAAACAGCACCCACGTAAGGTGTTCATTTCATTGTGTTCTTCACGTAACTCCCCAGTAATAGCATCGGCCATTCTTTCTTCAGGTGCCGCTCCACACAATTATAGAGATACAGATGGGAGTCTCTGGGGTCCAGGAGAAGAGATACAAGCTGATGGACTAGTTATAGGCTAGGTCACTTGTTCTTTTTGGCTAGTTTCTGTAACCATGATGATATTGAGGAAATTTCTCATTTCCAATTATTCTCACGCCGATTCATCAACATGATGTAACTCTTGCATAAGTGCATTGTTGATAATCGAAATCAATGCCCTTTATAACGTTGTATAACCCTAAATGGCAAATTCATCACGGGTGGTCTCATGTTGATTGGGTAAAGTACTAAAAGAAATTGTATTTATGCCAATTCATTTATAAACTTTTTAATTATACTAATTGAGTGCTAACCCTTTTAACGATTTGCCAATGTAGTTTATATGACAAATTTTTAGCCGGGAATTACCTAACATGGACAACGGTTGTTTACATGACCCGACCGCTGCTATTGTAGGCAAATTTTATATTCTTTAAATGTTTTTTTAACTTTTTTTTGGTTTTTTTTTGCTTCCTTTTGTTTTCCTTTTTCTATTTTACAACTCTGGGAGATACGGGCCACCATGGGCGAGGGCCTGCACACCATCGCCCAAATCTAGACAAGAGCTAACACCCTCATATTGGCCAGTGAGGGCCTTTGCACCCTTGCCAAGATCCTGGTGAGGGCAATGCCCTCGTCTATTGGCCAGCGAGGGCCTCCATGCCCTCGCCAAGATCCAAGTGAAGGTGATGCCCTCGCTCAGACCAGCAGTGACCTCACCGGCTCATAGTTGGGAAAAAAAAGGAAAGAACAGAAAAAAAATAAAAACAATTAAAAAATTTATCCACGACAGTGTCGATTATGCCAAATTAGACGATTAGCGTTCATGTCGGTGATGTTCGATTAAAATTGGCCATATGAATAAGTTTTATGATTGAATTAACACAATTATTAATAAAAAAAATTAGCACAATTGAGATATTTAGTACTGAATTAACGCAACTATAATAGATTATGGCTTTTTTGGTACTTTTCCCCATGTTAAACAGATCGAATAAGATCAGCTTCTGCCTTGCCGAAAGCCATTCAAATTCCACTCTGTAAGAAACTCCATCGAGGCTTATTGAGTTCCTCAAGTCACTCGAGGAGATTAATGCACCAACCCTCGAGGACAGAATGGCGTCTGCGACTCCACGGGGTTGAAAGCCCCGCGGTGCTATCTCCGCCCGTGTTTAAACTCGCAAGCAGGCAAGATGAGATGAGATGATCCTCTGATGTTCTTCAGTAAGAACAAAAATGCAATGGCACCTGTAGAGAGAGGGAAAGAACCACACAAAACAGAAAGGGAAAGGCGAGGCAGCGGCAGAGGAGACAAAGATGAGGGTGCTGGCAACTAGAAGTTGCCCCTGATCCGATCTTTTGAAAGCCCCGAAAGTGAAATGGTCAAACAGCTCAGAGATGGAACGATCACGAGCCCGCCCTTCCTCCACCCGTACTGCTACGAGCCACCCCTTTATCCATCTGATCTTCTTTACTTGCTCAGAAACAATCACATCCTGTCGCATACAAAGCCCAAAGCCTAACAGATAAAAAAAAGGCATTTGGGTCTTCTGGCTGGATTCACATGGGACCCCTGAAGAGAAGAAAAGCAAAAAAAGTTGACTTCTCTGTGCTTTTTGGGGTTGCTTGCTGCTCCTTGCCATGGCATCTTCTTGCTTTTACCCAACCATATCCTCACGAGGTCATTTTTACTATGGTCGGAAATTGCAAGGTGTAGCTTTGCTCCAAAGATGCGAATTTTTTAGAAATCTGGACCCATATTTCGGTTGTTTGGAAGTTTTTTTTTTTTTCAAAGTTGTTTGGAAGTTAAAGTGGATGATTTATATGAGATTCTACGTGAATCTCATGTTTTATGAATAGATTTCAATCCACATCACAGGGTAAAATCCCCGTTGCATCTAACCCCTGCCGCGACCTTCGACTATTGCTCGAGACCGAGCTTCAGGTGCGGCTCGAATCTAGGAACACGCATGTATCACAGGTCGGACATCCGAAAGGACTTGGGCACCTGAAGTCCAAGAATCCATGTCGTGAAGTGCTATCGCGTTCCCTTTTGACTTTATCGAATTAAACAAGCAAGGCGGTCCAATCCCTAATGACATCAACTTTTTTGCAGAAGAAGGGTCAGAATTGCTGAATCAAAGAGATGAAGCCAGAGACATTGAACCCTAATTGTACTATGGTTTCGGCCACGGGATCCCTTACCTGCAACACCACCAAAAGAACATTAAACAAATACCACATTGCCTCATTTGCTTTCTTGCCGTCGCCTTCACGCCCTTATTCTCTCTCTCTCTCTCTCTCTCTCTCTCTTTCTCGGACGTGTCTTGGACGATGATGAGTCTCCTCCTTTTGACTCTTCTCTCTCTCTCTCTCCCATTAAATCTCGAGCCCCCCTTTGCCAACGATTCCCCTGTAATCTACTCAAACCCATCTCAATTGCGGGTTACCCTCCCTTGAGAATTTGTGCATACAATCACTAATCAAGCCTTTTTCCAGTGCGAATCCCGATATCGTAACGAAGTCGAGAGATTTGTTATCAGTGTCATTACATAATGTTAGAAAATGTACGTAGATCGGTGCTGCAAAATCGACTAACAGAGCGATCGAGGGACAGAAGATTGAGTATCGTAAGAATCAATATAGTTCATGTCACTTCGCTATACAAATTGATTTGGTGAATCGGTTCGGATGTCCTCGGTAATTGTCGAAATTGGTTCCGAAGGAAAAACAAAAGAAAAAGGAAGTCAAAGAGGCAAGGCGACACCTACTTCATTTTCACGTAAATGTTCGCTTCTCTCTCTCTCTCTCGGGCTTGTCAATAGTAGTCGTAGAAGATTCCAAAGCTGTCTCCTTCTTTAGTGTCCTCCTCCTCTCCCTCTACCATTCATCTCTCTCTCTCTCTCTCTCTCTCACTGTAAGAGTGAAGGCCATGGTGAGCCTGTCGAGCCCATCCACACCCGACCCGTCCGCGGCGGCGAGGCGGGGCCGGAGCCACATCGCGGACACCATTTCCTCCTACGACGGCAACGTCATGCTCGCCGCCATCATCTCCCTCCTCCTCGTCATCCTCTTCGTCCTCCTCCTCCACTTCTACGCCAAGTGCTTCCTCTCGTCCTCCTCACCCCGCCGCCGAATCCTCCCTCCTCCTTCCTCCGCCGCCCTCTCCGCTCGCCTCCAGACGCTCACCCGCGACACTGCCCTCCTCTCGCCTAGCCCTGCGTCCAGGGGCCTCGACCCCTCCACCATCTCGTCCATCCCTCTCTTCGTCGCGCGGCCCGGTGGCGGGGGCGGGGGGAAAGACGAGGAGTGCGTCGTCTGCCTGGGCGGCTTCGAGGAAAACGACGTCGGCCGGAGGCTGCCGGAATGCGGGCACGGGTTCCACGTGGACTGCATCGACACGTGGCTCCGCTCCCGCGCGAGCTGCCCCGTCTGCAGAGAGCCAGTCGTCGCTAGCATGCGCGACGAGGCGAAGAACAAGAACAAGCTGGCGGTGGCAGAGGATGCAAATTCGGACGACTCTGCGCAAGAGAGCAGAGACCCAACGGTTCAAGAAGAGACGGATCCGAGCTCGACTGAGACTGTGATCGACATCCTCCCCGACGGCGGCGACGGCGACGCGGGCAGCCCGTCATCGCCGCCGCCGGCCCGAGCTCAGCAATCCACGACGAGCCTCGGGTGTTCGCTGAAGAGAATGCTGAGCAGGAGCAGAGCAGAAAGCAAGATTCACCCGTCGTCGGCATCGTCGCCGTCATCTGTCAACATCAACGAACCGGAATCAAACGCTTCATGTTAATGTCGTTGGTTCATCCACCAATCCGACAAAACGAGCCTTCCACGATCCGACCACACTTCCTTTGCTCGAGTTCTCTCGAGGCCGGATCAAGCTTTTAGTTTCCAACGGCACGTTCGTCTTCAGCCGGGTCGTTCAGGTTTGACTCCATAGCCATGGGAATCACATCAAGGTTACATTAGGTGAGCTTCTTGCATTAATCTAAGAGGAATCCGAAAAACCCACGACCCAAAAACCCATGATCATGAGGTCAGACCTAGACTGTAATCATTTTCAAAAAAAAAAAAAAAAAATCGAGTAAATTAAGGGTGCAGTTGGACCGAACCGGACCGAGCATCGTGTACAATTGCGTTTGTGGTGTAATTCGTATGATGAAAGTCAATTTTGTCTTTATCAATGTGGTCGATCGTTGGTACGTCTTCTCTCATGTGCTACTCTGATTATTGAGAAGGACAACAGCTCTGATAAAATTTGTACAATCTTTTATCTCACCCTTTTAAAAAAGAGAGAGAGAGAGAGGAAATTTTTGGTTGAATTCCAGGTTTTGGGGTCAATGTTTTGCTGACGGTCAAAGGGGAAAAAGGCGGGGGGGATGAAGATGGCGAATTGACGATGGCGTACATCTCTCCATTTATTTCTGCCTGCAAAACCCGATTCAATGCATCATCTTGCGGTACATGTCTGTTCTCATTTAGAGTTCAGGGCCAGGTCTAGGCTTTTTCAGGCGTTCCTCTAGACAAATGTGCCTTTGCTTACTCCTCTATGCTATTCTTTTCCGGGGTTCGAAGGTTGGAGTGAATGGTTGGGGGTTTGTGTTTCAAGCTTCTATCTGCCAAATACATACCCATGCCGCCACCACGTGACACTCGCATGATCTAATCAATCGGCTGTGGTGTGGTGAGCTCTTATGCGGACCCTTGTCCATCCAAGAATAGCTCTACTTCGTAAGCGCCGATATGGTCTCTTCTAAGCACAATAATTCGCTTAAAATCTAAAAAGCGACGGCACCCTCTCGGAGGCCTCCATGTCCTGTGGTGCCGTGCTCGACACTCTCCGACAAGGGACCGATACGCGATCAACACTCCAAACACGCTAGCGACGCGAGTCCATCATCCCAACATGCCATTTTGATACATAATTTAGAGGTCAAAATGTAAATTTATCAAGAATATATATACTTAAATCATATCCCTAGCAAAAAAAAAAAAAAAAAAAACTAATCGCAAATCCCAACGGGAAAAAAAGAAAAAACTCACCATATTGTGCGATTACAAAGTTATATGCTGTGACGCCTGCTACCTAGAGTGGCATCGACATGGTGACAACAATGATAGGGGTGAGCAGACGAGATCGAGTCGCAGTTTTTATCAATAGTTATGCTCTTATTATTTTAATGCTTTGGCTCTGTTTACTTTACGAAAAATAAATGATTATAAAAAATTATTATTTTTAAATAATCGCTTATATTGCTTAAAAAAATAAATCGATGAAGGATAATTTCATCATTCATAAATATATTTAAATATGAATTGTTGTTGATAGTGAAAACATTTTCCATGAATTAATTATTTCATGCAATATATGCGATCTTTTTGAAGAAATATTTTTTAAATTATGTATTTTTTCGCGTAACAAATAGAGTTTTTATATTATTATCAGGTCCGTATTTTATTTTATTTTTTTGGGGGTCAAATATCAGGTCCGTACTTATGTTGCTACTTATTGCAGCTTCCAGATACTTTCTTAATCTGGCTACTAAAATGTAATTTCAACAGCAGCTGTAAATTCAAAACACTGAAAGGAAAATTAAAAACGGAACGATTCAACGCGGTTCCAAACGGAATTGAACCGCCTAACATGCTATGTTTCGGCTCGATTTTCGGCACACCAAATGATTTGGTTTGGTTTCGCTTTGTGACAAACCATTACTAATGCTTGGTTGGATTCAATTCAACCTCTAAACGAATCGAAGCACACCGTGATCACTCACTTCTAAATAATGAGGCCAAACAATATGATAGCTCTTAGTCTTCGAAGGAAAGGGCCCGAACGTCAGACGGCGACGTCGATCCACAAGATTTTAGACGAGTGCCACCGCCGCCGTCCCAGTTTGAACCACACAAAAAAAAAAAAAAAAAGGAGGAAAGGAGGGCACTTTCTGCTAGGTCACATGCAATGGACCCTAAAGATTGGTGGCAAAACCCTATCATCTCCGTTTCATGGGGTGGGGACTTTTCAAGCGATTGAAAACGCGACAAAAATCACAAAGGCAGCAATAGTTTCGGGTCAGTACCAGCTCCTGTGCTCCCATGGAGACTTCAGTAACGGCCGGAGGTCCGATCTGACTGAAGCTCTGTCAACGTTGGCAACCCCTGGAAAAAAAAACAAAAGAAAGGAAAAAAGAGATGGTAAGATGGTCCCGGCGGGGCTCGAACCCGCGACCTTCGGCTCATAAGACCAACGCTCTAACCAACTGAGCTACGGGACCAATTGTGACTGCGTTTCCCAGTTCAATAATATATAAATGATCTTTTCCTTTCCTCCTTTTATTCCACCAACGTACCACACTGCGCTGTGGTCAAGAGCCCCGTTCCTCCAGCTTCTTGCTCTTGATTCTTCAACGGGCAATGGAGTGCCTACCCAGCAGGACACTGTGCGGTCCGCACTAAAAAGGATCTTCTTAATTCTCGAAGAATGAGGGAGCAATGAGATTGATCGAGACAGGGCTAAAGAGAGAGCCAAAACAGGATATTTCGTCTAAATTCCTATATAATCTCGGATGTTATTAGTCCCTCTTTTTATTTTTACACTGTTTCGGAAATCCGAGGATTCGCTGGTCATCTCTCCCCGTGCCACTCGAGCGCTCTTTGTGTCAGCTCGTAGTGGTCCTCGAGGTCCTTCCACTGAAGTGACAACAGCAAGAGTGAAGAGGCTCGCTCGTGGATGTGCTCCAGCACGCCATGGAGGCCGCTCTTCTTCACCCCCGCGATGCACAAGTTTGTTGAGAGCTTCCTATTGGACACGACATTTCCTATAATCACTGATCGAAGCGATTGAAAACCCTAACACGACAAGTTTTTGCTCCCGCATTAACTGGACCATGAGTATGGTAGAGTACTTTCATAGGGGTAATGGGTCCCAGGCGGTCCAGTTCCCACCCATGAACAGAATTGGACAAATTTTTGCACCTGCTTTAACTGGATCATGAGTATGGTAGAGTATTTCATAGGGGTAATGGGTCCCAGGCGGTCCGATTCCCAACCAAGAACAGAACTCGATCAGAGGGGCCGGTTCCCAATTTTTAAATCTAATAAGTATTTAATCTATCATGCAGATGCCAATTTAGTTAGAGGCTTAATAAATTTGCCAATGTAGTTCCAAATCTTTCAGTGAAATTCCAATACAGTCATGCTCATCAATTTTTCATTGGAAATTACCGACATGATGGTCCGGTCATTGCCAGTCATCCAACGTGATGCACTGTCGCACTAGTGATTTTCGACAAAAGTTGGCTGGAAGGACTACATTTTCATAATTGAAAAGTTTACGATTAAATTGAGATCTGATTGGACCCGGATGAAAGTTGCACCACACATAAAAATCATCCCTAATTTTTATTTATTTTTCGACCGATTGCGAGTGTGGCTACTGGTAAGTGTCTGAAAATGGCTAATGTCTGTAAGATTGGCCCAATAAGCCCATCACCGTGGGCCTTTTGGGCCTCAATGTTTCTTTTCATCTCGGTTTACTTCACGACATGAATGGGCACAAGTAAATGGGGTTTGACTTCACGACATGAATCGGCACGTTTGAATTAACGCGTCAACAAAATAGTTTCTGTTTTTTTTTTTTTTTTTTTGTGCTCAAAATAATTGAAACTTTCATTAATCAAAGGTTCTTGAAAAAGGAAGCGCAACTTGCATCAAAACACAATAAGATCCCAAAGGGGTTGGGGGGGCTTAGAAAGCCGATTAGAAGGAAGAGACCCGAGCCTATGGGCTTTTGCGATCCAGTCCGTGCAGCGATTTGTATCCCGAGGAGCATGGACTACTTGAACCTCTTGTAATTGAGCTAGCATCCCATTGCAGTCTTCAAGCAAGTTCTTGATGGGCCACGGACTTTGGTCCACTTTGAGAAGGCCCTCCACGGTAGATAATGCAGTCAGACACAAAGTACACATGGGATAGATTTCTTCCATGTTGGTTTCTTTCGCTGGTTGAAAAACTCGTCTTTGTGCATGGCTAGGGCGTCGATCAGGGTGGATTGAGGGTGAACTTTTGAGTCCTTTGAAGGTGAGAGAATTGCAAGGCTTCCAGATCTGCCAAAGTAAGCCCGCGAACATCTCTTTCTGCGTAGTCCACGAGCGATCGGTGAGTACCTCTACCACCCATTTGTCGATTCTCGTGACAGTCCACTGTGAAGCATCAATGCTAATACTCGGGTCATCCGAGATGGCCTTGGTCCACTGGCACTGCGTGAAGAGTTGTTCTACTGTCTCCGGAGCTTGGCGACATACAGGGCAGCTAGGGTCCGGTGTGGCTTGCCTCTTGTAGAGGTTGTCTGTCGTGGGGAGTGCATTTTGGCACACACTCCATAGGGAAGAAGAGAATCTTGGGGCTGGTTTTTAACTTCCAGATACGAGGACCACAGGGTTCTGGAGGGGCTGATATGATGATGTAGCTTGCTCTGTTTTATGGTTTGCACTTGGTGTATGAATAGAGTTGTACCCACTTTTTACCGTATATATCCCATTCTTGTTTGTTGTCCACACCAACCTATCTCTTTTCGGATGAGTACACAGGGGAATGGTTAAGATTTCCTGCACGATATCTCCTTCGAATATCGAATTCAGCTTCTGGGTATCCCGTTACCTTTTCTCCTGGTCAATAAAATCAGCCACCCTTAGAGGTTCATCTCGGTCAGCTGGGCCATAAATTGGATCAATTGACAACCACTTATCTTCGTTAACTCTGATGCTTTTCCCGACTCCAACGACTCATTTAACTTTCTCACTAACCACCTCTCTCCCGACTAGTAAGCTTTGCCATCCCTGGGAGGGCCTAGAACCTTTTTTGACCTTCCAAAAGTCTCCTTCGGGAAAATATAATCCTTTCAACATTTTGACTCCAAAGGGCTGACAGTGATTGCGTTAATCTCCAGGCTTGCTTTCCTAGCATGGCTTTATTAAAGGAGATGAGGTCTTTGAAGCCCAGACCTCCACTGTCTTTCCTGGTTTTCAAAATGTCCCATCTTTTCCAGTGTATCCTAGCATTGGAACCATTTCGTTTCCACCAAGACGAAGCAATCTTTCTTTCAATTGCTTTGCAAATTGATAGTGGGATCTTGAAAATAGACATGGCATATCGGGGTAAGGCTTGAACTATTGTTTTGATGAGGATCTCCTTGCCGGCTTTTGACAACGACTTTTCTTTCCATTCTTCTAACTTCCTATCAATTCTCGCTACGATCCATGCAAACAAAATAGTTTCTGTTTTAATACACACGATTGGACACATTTTTCCTATTTTTTGGTCTGGTCTCCCTCCTCACGCTTCCTCCACCCAACTCCCCCCAAAGGTGGAGATTGAACCCCCACCTCCCTCTTCCTAAGTGAGAAGAGTGATCAACTGAGGCAAATCCCCAATGGTTGATCGGACACATTTAATTGCTACCATTACTGGAGAAATCTGAAGACCAAGTGAAATTTTCTTCGATAGTCAATGTTATTTTCGCCCTCCAAATTAGCATTTTCGCCAACTCAATTAACTGAGCAAGTACCAAAGAACTTCTTTAAAAAGTAGTTGGACTATTTCAAAAGAAGAAGAAGAAGAAGAAGAAATGGTTTTGAATTTCTAGTAAAAGCACATTAATCACAATGGCACTAGTCCTTTTCCAATAACCCCACATTGCATAAACAGGAAAAATTTAATTCAATTTGAAATTTATATAGGAGGGAAAAAGGTGCGCGAAGTATGAGTTGACGAGCGTGGTACCACGTATAATCCCGTTAGGTAGAAAGCCAGGATTGATATTTTTAGTTAAATTGAGACCCAAAAGTTAAAAAGAAAAGAGTACGTAAATACCATGAAAAATCCAAACTAGTATACCTGTAATAAATTTATCTCAAATTATTTTTTTGACTATAAAAAATTTCAAACTAATATACCTGTGATAATTTACCCTAAATTTTTTTTTTACCATAATAAACTCTAAACTGGCACACATGTGACAAATTTATTCACAACTATTTTTTGACGATAAAAAATCTCAAATTGGCACACCTATGATAAGTTTACCCCAAACTAAATTTTTTTATCACTAAAAATTTCAAATTGGTAAGCATGTGATAGATGTACCATTCATTAGTTTTCATTAAATCTGGTTAATATCACGAAAAATTTCAAACTAATATATTTGTGACAAACAGATGATAAAAATCCTAAACTAACACAATCGTCAACTGTCACGTGTCATTCAACTCAATAATTTGATGGTAAAATTTAACGAAAAACTAACGGAGGCTAAATTTGTCACAAATGTACCAGTTTAAGGTAAATTACATTTTTGACAAATTTGTTGTAAGTATACTAGTTTAAGGTTTTTAGTGATAAAAAAAATAAGCTGAAGTAAATTTGTCATAGGTTTTATGATTTAAAAAATAGTTTGTGGTAATTTTATCGCAAGTGTATTGTTTGATGTTTTTTGTGATATTAACTCAAAAGAAAATAAGACCACAGGGAGCTTACCGGTAATAAATGACATCTTCTGGGGTCGAATGCGAGAATCCCGAAAGCACAGGGGGGTGGAAATGTAATTTTACCAAGAAAACAGAGTTTCAGAAGAAGCACGAGGGAGCGTGCAGCTTTTAAATAGCAACCAACCAACCGCCAAACACTTTAAACGACAGCGGAGACGTCCCTGTCGAGCGTCTCCTCTTGCTTACTCTTTCTCCGAAAAGCACCAGGTTTCAACTAACTTGTCAATCCGACCTTCTTCAAGTTTCCTCTTTATCTTCCTCACCACATTCCCAAAATCCAGCACATGCTTGAGGACAAAGCTTGCCATCTTTGAGCAAGAGGCACATGGACTAGATTGGATTGAGGTCGTCGTACTTGGTTGATGGAACTCAATTGTTGCAACCACAGCTTGGAAACAAGGATATACGTAGCTGTGAAGTTGGGAGAACAGGAGGAGGAGCATGGCGGTCGCGAAGGACATGTCGAAAGAGGTTCCACCGGGGGACCCGGCCGGCCGACAGAGCGGGCTCGAGGCCCAGACCGGAGATCTAGGCGTTTCTCGAGCACATGAGGCAGTCGCCAAGGTCAGAGCAGAGGTCGATAAGCTGTCTGAGAAGGTTGGCATACTGCATTTTTGTCACTTTGTCAGACGACGCAATTTTTGGTTGCTTCTTTTTGTTGAGTTGGTTGATCATGTGACCGCAATACCATTGCAGGTTGCCTCGTTGGAGACGGACCTTCGCAGCGGAAGCTGGGTCGACGACAAGGAACTCGTTGCCTTGACAGAGATGCTCATGGTGCAGTTGCTCGAATTGGACGCGACCGAGGCTGATGGAGAAGCAAGAGTCGAAAGGAGAGTCGAGGTTGGTGTTATTGTTTAATCAGACATTAGAAATGCGTAACATTAGATTAGAAGACGAACATGAGAATTTTCGATTGGTGATCAATCTGAGACATAAACATGAAGATGTCTTTACCGAGATACCGGTATGATGGATGAATAATTTCAAGCTTTTTCATGATATAGACCATCTGAAACTCAATAAAGACCAAGTTCCGTTACTACTCAGTTAAGTTTAAAGAGAATGACGTCTAAGCTGCGGGTTGACGTTTTCATATGCGCAGGTATGTCGAGTCCAGAGCATTGTGGAAACACTTGACAGGCTAAAGGCGAGAAACTCCGACCCTTTGAGTGGAACCAGAAATGCTACAGCGGCCGACACCAAGAGCGAGCAGATCAAGTCACAAATCGGCGTCGTAAATGCCCAAGGCAGCTTGCAATCTTCTACAAGAATCACTCTGGACTGGGAATTGTTCGACTAAGTGACTGATCGGCCAGTATATATCTACGTGCCAAGTGAAAGAAAATCGAGCACAACATACCGGGGTTTAGATTATGCTTTTGGTCTCTAAAGTCGCTTCATCTTATCTTCCTCAAGTGGGGCCGAGTCGCTTCCCTTTCGTCTGTATTTTTTGTTCACATGCAAATCGAAGCGTCTTCCTTTTATTTCGGTTATTGAAATGCAGCTGAACGTATGGATTAATACATTTGCTTCTTCGCACTAGGAAGTCCTGGAGGGAATAATGGAATGACATTCCTGTTCGATATTATCATGAAAATTCTGACTGTAGCCCACCTTTCTTAGACGCTTCTATCTTCTTCTCTTGATTTGGACGACCCATTAGTCGGCGACTGAATGTTTGATAGATTAAACTGCTGGTGCTCGCTCGCTCGCTCGCATTTCGTGACTCAACCAACGAGCTAACTGAATTCATTTCACCGACATTATCGCTCTCCTTCGAGCCTAAGATCGATTCATTCCAACAAATGGAATTCCTAAAGGTCGGAGACTGATAATATGGAAATTCTGGGCAAGAGGGACAGCCATCAGGACACTATATTATGATAGCTGACAGTTCCTCATTACTTTTTTAGATGTTTTGTGGTTGCATGATACCTCAGCTGCTGCAGTTTCTAAGTGAAGCACTTGAAAACAAAGAAAGGACCATGTCGCAAGAACAAGAAATACATAGGAGAATCACTTACCAATTTATGAAAACATACTCATTGTAACCAATTTCGGAACAACGAAAAAGGGTGCAATTTCTTGATGTCTAGCAACCGCGACTGGCTGTTATGTGGCCATTCGAGGGCCAATCGAGAGCAAGAAGATACATACATAGATACAAAGAGATATTCTGAGGTAGAACACCATAAATTTCAGATAATAAATGGCAAAAACCTGCATATGCAAATTCGATACAGTCTTTGACCCAAAAAAAAAAAAAAAAATTCAATAGAGTCTGAACTATTAGGAACAATTTCCACTGGAAAATATCGAAGCACAAACATAATATTAACAATTGGCCGATGTACGACGACTCGAATGATAATGAAGACTAAGTGGTATGTCGGACAACAATGAAGCATACAATTGTAAAATCGGCCTACTTAATAGGATTCCATGCAGTACTTTGAATACAATTTTAGAGCCATAAGGACACCAGAAGTCTAAAAAGCTTTGTACGAAAGTTCACTTTAGTGCCAAATTAGAGAAGAAAAGATCACTTAAATGCCTCCGACGAGAAATTTCAGCCAAAAATATTACGGAACTTTTACCATGAAAGCTGTAAAATGAGTTGGCATTTTTTTATTTGTGTAAAACCAGTCCACATCGATGTCCTAAACGACATCACATGAGCCAACGTGGCTGGCTTGCCTAAAACGACGCCGTATGATTCCCAGGAGCAAAACGAGGTTGCATGTATCTTACCTTGAGGAAATCTAGATGGTAACCTGCTATGAATGAAGATCAATGAAGGATTCTAAGAATTTTGCAAAGATAACTCTTAGCAATGATGAAATCCAGCCGTAGAATCACTCGACAGAGGTTCTTGGCTAAGTCTGGATGTGGTGGATTCGAGAGGGATTGAATCTGAAACTAATGAGCCAACGACGACATATAGAGAGCTTCGCCGAAGGAGGAACAGCGAATAGACATGAGGTGACAGAGATGGCAGAAGACTCCAATCGACGGTCATTCACCTTCGGCAGACCTCGAATCGACAGAAATGGAGCTGCGGGTGAGAAAGAATCACTCGGATTCCAGATCTGATGAGCATTCGTACGTGCGCTTGTGGCTTGGGTCTCTGTATGTGAGAGGAAGAGTGCGTATCCGCATGCGCTGATCAAAGATGGTCGCCGGCGAGGGAAAGGGATTAGAGCTGCTGGAGTTAACGCTCCCGATGTACTAGAGGTTCAGTTCAATCGTTCGGGATTTGAAAACTACGTTGAATTGCCGATTAGGGTTTATATTTCAGGCAAAACTTGTAGACAACATCATTTAGGGTATAATATACTGACTCGACACACTTGCGAGCCACATCGGCCGGAGATATTAATAAACTATGGCCATATCGAATTTCCGGCGACCCAAATCAGAGTTGATACTTAAGTGATTTTAGTTTGAAAAAAGCGGCACTATAGAATTGGGAAGAATTGTCCAACTAGTCCTAAAATTATTGTACAAATGCCAGTTCATTAACAAACTTCCTAATTTTGCCAATTGAATTATAAATTTTTTCCCAAAATTCTAATTTATTCATTCCAGCTAACTTTCGTTGAATATCACCGATGAGGCGACATGTCATGTAGGACGGTTGGCGATGTTTCGACTGCCACATTAGCGATTTCTAGCGAAAGTTAATCGGAAGGATTACATTGGAACTCCGTGCAAAACTTTCGGACTAAATTGGTAAAATCGAAAAGCTTGACATTGATTTGATATCCGTACAACGGGTTTCCGACCGATTGGATAATTTTCCCGTAGAATCGCTAGGCACACAATAGGGGTGAGCATGGTTCCAAGGTAGAATCGATAACCTGGAACCGGAACTTGTAGGATCCGGTCCGGTTCTAGGTTCCAAGGTATGTAGAGTAGGTTCTAGGTTCCAAAAATTAAGGAACTTGTTTCAATGGGTAGGTTCTAAGTTCCACTACTTTGAACCTGGAACTTGAACCATAGATCCCGAAATAAATTTTTATATTTTTCTTGCTATATGTTTTTGCACGATCCTACAATATTCTATGCCGTCCGATAATGAGTGTATAATCTAGAGTCTAACAAATTTTTAGGTTTCGGGTTCCAAAAAATGATAAACGTGTTCCAATGAATTGGTTTCAAGTTCCAAAAAATGATAAACGTGTTCCAATGAATTGGTTTCAAGTTCTAAATGTAATCAGTACGAAACCTAAAACCACTCACCTCTACTTTCTCTTAGATATTGTAGCGTTCGCTCTTATTTTGCTTAACTAAAAATGAAAAAAAAAATAAAATAAAAGAAATTAATAGGTTCTCGGGTATCCACAAACCGACCCTAGAACCTATGATAGGGGAGGTTCTAGGTTTCAAGATATAACGGGTAGGTTCCAGGTTCCAAAAAATAAGGAACATGTTCCAATTGATAGGTTCTAGGTTCCAGGTGGAACTTGTAAGGAACCTGGAACCGCTCACCCTTAGCACACAAGACTTGAGCAAATGATTCATCTTGATTAAACATATAAATAAGCCATGGAGTTTGGAAGCTCCAAATCGTCTTGATTAAGCTCACATACTGAAAACTAAATCAAGCATAAGATGAAAAGACATAAGGGTTTCGCCTCTTTTAACAAGAGCTTATTTGACTCAAAGCATCTTAATCTCATAGCCTATATATAGGTCGGACGTCCCCGTTGGCCCATGTCCACGAATTGTGCATTTGCCATATTGCTCTTCAGGCGCTCTTGATAGTTTTGCCGTTGTTCCACATACAACCGCTTTAGCTTGTCCTTCTCTTTCATTAGTTGCACCCGTTCAACTGCATCGAATATCAGTCAATTAAATTCTTAATTTCTCTTTTAAAACGCGTGCACGCAAAGAGAGAGAAAGAACGAACCTTCTTTGGATTCGATCTCTCGAGAAAAGAAGCTAAGCTTTCGCTTTAGTTTGCCATTTTCGACTTGAAACGAGTAGCGTTGCTGTGCCAAATGGCACATCATCACGGAGGCCATTTGTACGTTGGCCTATTCAAACAAGAAAGTTCAAAATCATCAGGTGCTTGTCATCTTAATCACGTCGGATGCTAAATCTCAAGAGCACACTAAATGAAGTATAAATTGGAGGAAGAATTAAATTGATCACTAACTTCAAGAGACCGCACTGTCTGCTCCAGTTGCATTATGTGACAAGTTTGTTTGTTACGATAGGTTTGAGAATATTGTCTGCTTGCCAACGTCCTGTTAAAGACACAAACACAAAAGAAAGTTGAAAAAATAGTCATGACTTTAGATACGTAAGAATTGGAATCTAACATAAGGAAAAATCTAATATCTCTCCACCTTCTTTACCATATTTTTTTGGGTTTTTGTTTTTTTGCCCCAATTTTTCTCCAACACTTACAAATGAAATGTCTAGGTCATGAAAATGGGCATGGTCGTCCATGCCTATAATTTCGAAATGCCTTTAAAGTGTTATAACTTTATAAGCACCTCTTAAGCTTTCGAGGGTCAATGTTAGGGTTTGAAGAGCTTTGTCCTTTCATCCTCTGGCTCGTTGGTGGAGGCAATGGAGTCATCCCTGGGGCAATGGTTCTCTTGTTCTCGTTGTTGGAGTTGTTGAAGCTCTCCATTTATCACTTCAATGAAAAGATTGCCCTACAACACATGAACAACAAGTCAGCACAAGATCATTAAAGTCTTCAAAACCATTCTCTAAAAAGAGCAAAATAGATAATCAAACTAGTTAGCCAGAGGTGTTAGGATTTGCTCATTTACTCGCGCTGATTAAGAAAAATTAAGAAGAGAGCAATGCAAGAAGTGAGTATTTTAAGCGACTTTGGCCTCTCATTTATAGGAGAGACTAACGGGTCCATATTCCTTGCGTTTTTTCAACACGTACATGACTTATTGATGGTGTAATTTCATTTTTAGGAAAAAGGCTAAACCTTTCGGAAATCCCTAAAATAACCCAGCATGATGACGTTGAATTCTTGGTCACTTTCGTCTTTATACATGGCCAAAATTGGCTCGCATGCTGTCAAAATCAAAATCCTTTCAGTGACAAGCATATTAATAAAGGGGATTAGATGGCTCGCACCAAGAAGGGAAGTTTAGGAGATGTCACTTTTGGAAATATCCATGAGAAAACTTCCTCTTTTTCATTATATTAGGAGCCTTAAAAATGAGCCATCCTTATTAATTTCTTCTTTTGCAGTATGCAAAAAGGGAAATTACATGGAGCTCAATAGAGGGGTGGACTCGTGCATAGCTGGTGGACTTACAATTAGTGTTGGCACACAAAAAAAAAAAAACCAATTTTGGATATCATGGACAAGTAATAGACTTAGTCGATGAGAACAAAATTTTATGAAAAGTAGAAGTTATTGATAAAAAACAACAGCCAAAGTCTTAATGAATCGACAAAAACATGAGTTGACAATGTAGATGCAACCATCAAAGAAGTATCCATAAACGGAGTTGAATAAAGCAACCATCAAGATAGTGGAGTCGAATAAACCATCAAGGTAGTGGAGTCAATATAACCTTCGATGTGACTATTCTATAATTGTTTGTAACCTCTCTTGTAAGACTTGATACACTTTTTGAAAATTGTAGTGCTCAATGCTTTTTCATGACGAGTTTTAGAACTTTTGGTATACTTATTCCTTTTTAGAATGACCTATGCACCATCAATGTGAAAAAAGTTTACACAAACGGCCTAAGCCATCTTTGATTGGAAAATTGTAACTACACATTCTCTCCCACTCTCTCAAATCGATAATGTATAAAACTAGCGGTGTATGCTATAATTACTCTTTTGGAATTCTCCCTCTACCAACACTTTTCTTTTTCTTCCCATTCCCACTGCTTCTTTAAAGAAAATATGGAGATGGGTCTAGCATTACTTTGTTCGGGCATGTAGTATTATCGAGTTATGGTTGATTGATTTTACAATAATTTAATTTAGGGATAAGTATACTAGAAGTCCTAAAATTTATCGCAAAAGTGTAATTGAGTCCTAAAACTTTCAAAAAGTGTAATCAATTCCTAAAACTTGTCAAATTATTGTAATCAAGTCCTTCCGTTAACACCATCATTTGTCTAAAGATAATACTGATTTGACATTTTTAAATTAATTTCTCTTTTCTACATGACATTTTTTTATTATTTTCTTTTCCAAATGTTATTTAAATTAATTAAAAAAACCAATAAAATGAAAATATTTAAATTTAAAAAGCTAAGAAAAAAAAAATAGAAAAACAGAAAACAAGGAAGAGTAGCAAGTAGAGCCTTGCCAATGAGGCTTGGCCGCTGCCACCAATCATTGGAGGGACCGGCAAAGGTTGCCAGCCCTGGGTGAGGGTCGGCAAGCCATGCCCTCCTGGCTCGCCTAGATCCGGGTTGAGGAAACCCAGAGCTAGATTGGGGTGAGCCTCGTGCAAGCCTAGCGAGGGTTGCCGGCCCCTCCAAAGATGGCGACCGAGTCTCATTGGCGAGGCCTTGTCTGTTGCTCTTTCGTTTTTTTTTTTCTTTAGCTTTTCAAAATTAAATATTGGCCTTTTCTTGATTTTTTTAATCAATTTAAATAACATTTGGAAAAGAAAATAATAAAAAATGCCATGTAGGAGATAGAAATTAATTTAAAAATGTCACATCAGCATTTTCTGTTGACTTGTTGACAGTGCTAATTGAAAGACTTGATTGCTCCAATTTGACAAGTTTTAGGACTTGATTTCTCTTTTCTTAACAAGTTGTAAGACTTCTAATGCATTTATCTCTTTAATTTAATTAGTGTAATGCCAACAAGCATGTGTATCACGAAGACCCATAGGTAATTACTTTCTTCGTTTGTCTTTTCTGCTGTAGGTTAACTACTTACTAGAAAATGTCCGTGCCAATATCAACTTGCGGCTAATTAAAAATAAATTGAACAACAAACTTTGCATAGTAAAACATCTTATTAGTGAAAGAATAAATAATTTTTCAATTTTGACGAATTAATCCACGAGAATGATTTCGAGAAGAGACGACTGAAAGTATCATCCCTCGAATCCGATGTTAATTGTTGGAATTCATGTTCTTTCCATTTTCTGCAGACGCCAGTCGAAGCAAGTAGCAAGTATGGCACATTTTTGGGCAACCTAATTAAAGTTCAAACCCTAAAAGAGGAAACAATCTTAAAGATATTTCCCAAAATGACATCTCCTTTCCCTTTTTGGCTCAGCCTTCTGATCCTCATCAATAATCCTTTGTGTTGTGGATAATCCCAAGGCAAATATGGTCACCCAAATAATTTGATTTTTGACAGCATGACCCCAAATTTTGGCCATGCTATAATGACAAAAATGACCCAGAACCCATGCCTAATCACACTGGTGCCAGTTAGCTTACCCATTAGACTCTCCTATAAATAAGAGGCCGAACTCACTTTAGAAGTTCACTTTCTCTCATTCGTTTTCTCAATTAGAATGCGTAAAGAAACAACGTTCAATACCTTTGGCTCATTTGCTCGTTCTTTTCTTTTGCTCTATTTAGGGAATGATGTAGAGACGTTCATTTCTTTTGCGCTAACTTATTGTTCATTGTTACAGGGCGATCTTTTTATTTTTGAGTTGATTAATGGAGAGCTTCAACAACTCCAGCAAGAACAACAAGAGAACTATTGCTCTAGGGATGACTCCATTGCCCCCAACAAGCCAGAGAATGGAAGGACAAAGCTCTTCTCAACGCCCTAACATTCACCCTCAGAAGCTTAAGAGGTGCTCGTAAATGTGAAACCCTTTAAACGCGTTTCAAAATGTTAGACATGGACTACCATGCCCATTTTATTGACCTAGTCATTTCATTTGAAAGTGTTGGTCGGAGAAAAACAAAGAAATGGTAAAAATGGTGGAGAGAGATTCAATTTTTGGTACTCTTTATATTCTAATTCTTATGTATATGAAGTGGGGACTCCCTTTATGTTTTCTTCTGTGTTTGTGTCTTTCAGGACATTGACAAGGAGGCGATACAATGAAACCTTTCGTCTCAGACAGATCTCTCGAGTAATGCAACTAGAAGAGACATTGAAATCTCTTGAAGTTAGTCACCAATTTGATTCTTCCACCAATTTATGATTATCTAGTGTGCTATCGAGATTTTTACATTCGAGGTGATTAAGATGAGAAGCATTTAATGATTTCGAATCTTTGTGTTTGGTGGATATAGGTTGACATCGAAAGGGACTTTGCGATGATGTGCTATTGGAAACAACAACATTATTTATCCCAAGTCGAAAATGGCGAATTAAAGCAAACAATTGGTTTATGTTCTCTTGAAATCGAATCCAAAGAAGGTTCTCTCCTTCTTTCTCTCCCTCTCTACGTGCACGCGTATTAAACGAGAAAATACAAAAATGTAATTGACCGATATCTGATGCAGCTGAATATGTGGAATTGAAAAAAGAGAAGGACGAGCTGAACGAGGTGTATGTGGAGCAACAGCAAAAGTATGAAGAGCTCATTAAGGGCTACATGGCAAATGCTCACTTCATGGACATGGTGGACCGATCGGGATTTCCAACCTACAACTATATGTAGGCGACCAGATTAAAGATGATTTAAGTTAATTAAGCTCGTGTTAAGAGACCCAACAATCCTCATGTCTTTTCATTTTATGCTCGATCCAGTTTTCAGTATGTGTATGGTTGCTCTATCTATGTGTGCTTCATTAAGACAATTTGGAGATTATAAACTCCGTGGCTTCATTCATATGTTGGAATAATCTTGTACATAAATTGGCTGTAGAGAGAATCAACTAAAAAAACCGGAGTCAAAATCAAATTGTCGGTAAAACTAGACCCAACGGAGATTAGTTCTCTCTCGTAATCACTGTAATGGCTGGCCGTGTGCACGTACATAAATTGAACATTACGTAACATGTAAGGTTGATATTAACTTGACCTCTTGACATTATGTGATCTCATGCATAAATGAACATGAAGTAACTTTAAAGCCCGTGATTATCTTGAAATTACGGCTGATCCGATTCATAGTTCTATCGCAAACAGCTAGCCGCCAACGATAACTTAGTAATCACTTTTTATGGTAAAGTATGGTATGTTAAGCTCGTCAAGAAGCAAAGTACTTATTAAGTGCCAATTAGATAGTTTGAATCACCATATAAGTGAGTGACATGAATCGTACTCACCATCCTTATCTCTCTCCTAAAATTGTTTTCAGTGCATTTCTTGAAATCTTCTCAAGTATGCCATTTTAAAAGTGTTTGCTTCAGAATCGTTGATAGAGCTACTATTGTTTATCACTTAATCTTTAGAGCACGACGCAAAAATTTAGTGCTAAAAGTTTGCTCTAGATCACTTAAATGCTAATTTTTTTAAAAAACGATCGTTTCGGTGCAAACTCCGATCTGTTTGACCGAAAATCCGACATGGCCTTTTTGTTTATCAATATCTTAAGCCGATGTGGCTCGTCAGAGGGTCCAGTCAGCATATGCTAGCATAAACGATGTGGTTTGATGGCTCCTCCCAAATAAGAACCCTAAATCGCCCAATTGGAAGAAAACCACTCCCAATTTCAAACCCTAAATTGAAATCCTAATTCCATTTTCCCCAAAATTAAAACTCCAATTTGCAAATGGAGAGAACTTCGTGGAGGTGTGAATCCAATTCAATCTGAAGGTCTGTCTCTCTTCCCAGAAGCTTGGCGAGATGGCGAAAATGCCTCCACAAGCCCCAATCTCACTCTGCAAATCCCACCTCAAACGGAGCCTACGAAGACAACCTCAGAAACCCAGTCTTCCTCTTCATCTTCCTTCACTTCGCTCTCACCATCCCGGAATCTACTCAATCCTCCGGGAAAAGTACACTAGAAGTGCCATAACTTTTGTACGGCATTCACTTGAGTGCCATAACTTTCAAAACGTTCACTTAAGTGCCATAACTTTTAAAAATCGTTCCCTTGAGTGCCATGTTGACGTGGCAGCTGGAAAAGCTGACGTGGCAGCCGGAAAAGTTACTATATACGCTGGAAAAGTTACTGTAGACGTCGGAAAGATGATGTGGCACGCTGAAAAAGTTACTGTAGTACTCAAGTAAACGATTTTGCTCCGACGTAGCACTCAAGTAAATGATTTTTGAAAGTTATGGCACTTAAGTGAGCGTTTTGAAAGTTATGGCACTTAAGTGAACGCCGTACACAAGTTATGACACTTCTAGTGTACTTTTCCCCAATCCTCCCCTCAATGCCCCCGGAACCTCACGCCTCGGATCCGGTACCTCGGTTCGTTCTGATGCTTGCTCGATTCCAATCTCGGACCAAGTCCGAGGGGACTCAGCAGTGACCCAAGCATCGACTTGGTGCCGGAATACGATGCAGTGAAGCCAAAGTTCGCAGACACCGTGGATGCAATAAACCTAAAGTTTGTGGAGGCAAGAGAGAAGATCGAGATGGCCATGGAGTCGAAGGAGTCGATGCACTTCGACGGGGAGGCCGAGTGGGCTAGGGCCGCAGTGAAGGAGGTCATTGACGGCTTCAAGGGGCTGCTGCGGAGGCTCCCGGAGGCCGAGGAGGCTGCGTTGCAGCGGTCGATGGGTCTCAAGATGGAGCAGCTCAAGGCTGAATTGATTTGTGATTGGTGGATGCTATAATAAAATCCAGGTGGGCTGTTTAAAAATCACCTGAAGGTGGAGTGTTTAAAGGAAGGAACATACACAAGGACCGAATTTTTAT
This sequence comes from Rhodamnia argentea, assembly GCF_020921035.1. Taxonomy (NCBI): domain Eukaryota; kingdom Viridiplantae; phylum Streptophyta; class Magnoliopsida; order Myrtales; family Myrtaceae; genus Rhodamnia; species Rhodamnia argentea. Next base: position 8,880,128 of record NC_063157.1, on the reverse strand, counting down.
AAAATTATGTCAACTCATATTAAAACTTTAATTATAATAGACACGTAATCATTTTGGCTGGAATTTCTCATCGGAGGCACTTAAGTGATTGTTTTTTTTTTCTTCAATTGGGTACTTAAGTGAACTATTTTCAGCACTAAAGTGAGCGTTGTATGAAACTTTTGGCACCTCTAGTGTCCTTATGCCCTCTTCATTTGGATGACCCATTAGTTGGTGACTCGATGTTTGATAGATCAAGCTGCTGTGCTTGCTCACTGGCGTTCCACGAATTGTCTAACGAAACTAGATAAATTCATTTCACCGGCAGCATTGGTCTACCTTGGAGCCTAAGATCAGTCCATTCCAATAAACGGAATTCCTAAAGGTTGGAGACTGAAAATATGGAAATTCTGGGCAGAGGGAGAGCAATTAGGACACAATATGGTAGGTAACACTTCCTCATTAGTTGTTGAGATGTTTTGTGGTTGCATGAAACCTCAGCCGCTGCAGTTTCTAAGCGAAGCACTTGCAAACCAAGAAAGGACCATGTCACAATAACAATAAAACTTACCACAAAATATAGAGAATTACTTGTGGCCAAGAGAAATAGATGGAGGGTCCCTTGCCAATTCATGAATACATCCCCATTTTTACCAATCTTGAAACGACGAAAAGGGCCTAATGTGTCGATCTTGATGTCTAGCAACCGTGACCGGTTGTTATGTGCTGTTCGAGGATTAATCGAAAAGCGGAAGACACAGCCATAGATAAAAAGACACAAGATTTTCTGATTTACTATGCTTCTTCATTTGCACGTCATAAATCAACCACGTATGAGGATTTTGTTCATGATCCAGCAGTTTTGGAAGGTGATTAATTAGTGAATTTGAAAAATCAAAGAATTAAGGAAATATGGATAACGATCAATCATCCCTCCCAGTCAGTGGCTTCAATCGAGCGAAGAGACATCCAAAGGCAGAACACCATATATGTTTAGATAATAAATCGCAAAAACCTGCATATGCAAATTAAATACAGTCCGAACATTTGGGAACAATTTTTCCGACCAAAAAGAAAAAACTTTCAGGAACAAATTCCCCTTGAAAATATCGAAGAACCAACAGAAAACCGATGTACGGCAGTTCGAATGATGATGAAGATTAAGTGGAAAATGATAGTAGCGCCGTCGGGCAACAATGAAGCATACAATTGTAAAAACTATGGATCGAAGTAATCGTCAATGGCTAGCTATTATCATTAGAGCTATGGATCGAAGAACCAGTGAGTTCAAGATAATCGTGGCATTTAAAATTACTTCATGCTCATTTTTATGCATGGAATCACCGTTTACGGCATATGTCCATAATCTAATCTCCGGCTCTCGTGGAAAATAGATGAATATTTTTTATTCATTCATAAGCGATACAAACAATCATTTTTTCAGAAAATATTTTCCAAATTATCCATTTTTCACGAAACAAATTGGAACCTTCATTAGGTCTACTTTTACCGAAGAAAAAAAATTTCTATTTTCAATTAAAAGCATAACATTGGACGTAAATTCGAACACTATATTCATGTCGGCAATTGAAATACTTTGGATAAAAAATATCTACCAAGCCCGTGTGTAAATATCGTTCTTAGAGCCAAGATAAACCATACTACAAAATTGGGTGAAATTGTCCAACTGGTCATAAAATCATTGTAATGTCAATTTAGTCATAAACTTTTCAATTTTACAATTTTTTTTTTGTGAAAGTAACATTTCATTCATTTCCATAGAAATACAAGAGAGAAACGACATGATCCAACTGTAAGTCAAGATAAATCCCACACAACCTAAAAAAAATAAAAGCAAGTTTCGGATAACAAGATGAATCATCATAACAATATTTGGGATTACACGCTCAAAGAGCATATTTTTGACTTCTTCAAACCAAAATATGTGGCCGATCACCGAATACATCTTCAATAATAAGCATACACTGAGATCCCAAAGTGTTGTTATGGCTTTGCCTTTCAGCGATACGTGCCTAGATTTGGTATCCCTAACTCCATCGCCGTATAGAGTAAGAAGTTGAACGAATGCAGATCTTACACATGCAAGAGCGAAACCTTCACGAAACTCCTCCGATCTCTTTCGGAACTAGACTTGTACGCTAATGAAATCCGCAAGAAGCGAAACTCTAAAATCATACACTCGAAACCCCAAATCTAGACTAGATCGGGGTAGAAACCTCCACTAAATAGGAGAGAGAACCTTCCCAATCTAGACTAGATTAAGCAAGAAAAACTCCCCAAAACAGGAGGAAAAAAAAAACGAAAATCAAGAATCAAATCAGCCAAAAAAAAAAAAAAAGGAGGGAAGTGAGATATTTATCTTAAACCCTCCCCCTCCATGGAGGTTGAAGAAGACGATTGTGTGAAGATTAGAAGGAGGGGAAAGAACCCTAGGGAGGAGAGAGAGAAAAAAGGTAGATTCAATTGGGTCCCAGACCTTTGTGCGGAATTCCAATTTAATCATTCTGGCCAACTTTACTGATATGGTGATGTGTCGGGTAGGACATTCGTAACCGCGAGGCACACAAAACTTGAGCAAATGGTGAATAATCATATAAATCAGCCACGGGGTTTCTAAGCTCCAAATTGTGTTAATTAAGCTCACATACTGAAAAATGTATCAACCACGAGATGTAAAGACATAAGGGTTTCGGCGCTTTTAACAAGAGCTTGATTAGCTCAAAGCATCTTAATCTCATAGCCTATATGTAGGTCAGAAGTGCCGGTCGGCACATGTTCACAAATTGTGCATTTGCCATATTGCTCTTCAGGAGCTCTTCATAGTTTTGCTGTTGTTCCACAAACACCCGCTTTAGCTTGTCCTTCTCTTTCTTCAGTTGCACACATTCAGCTGCATCAAATATCATTCAATTAAATTCTTAGTTTCTCCTTTAGTACGCATGCGCGCTGAGAGAGAAAGAGAGAAACCTTCCTTGAATTTGATTTCATGAGAAAAGAAACTAAGTTTTTGCTTTAATTTGCCATTTTCGACCTGGAGCCAATAGCATTGTCGTGCCAAATAGCACATCACCACGGAGTCCCTTTGTACATTGGTCTATATCCATCAAAAAAGAAAGTTCGAAATCGTTAGACGCTTGTCATCTTAATCACCTCGAATGCTGAATCTCAAGAGCACACTAAATGGAATTTAGATTGGAGGAAGAATCAAATTGATCACTAACTTCAAGAGACCGCACTGTCCATTCCAATTGCATTATCAGGCAAGTTTGTTTGTTACGATAGGTATGAACGTATTGTCTGCTTGCCAACGCCCTGAAAGATACACAAGAAAATTTAAAAAATAGTCATGACTTTAGACATATAACAATTAGAATCTAACCAAAGGAAAAATCTAAAATCTCTCCACCATCTTTACCATTTATTTTTTTGGCCAATTTATCACCAACACTATCAAATTGTTAGAGTAATTAAATATTAAACCACGCTTTTATCTAAAAGATTAAACTTTTAGAGAAGTTGGTTGTGGTCCTACAAAATCTTTCATGGTATCAAAGCAGGAGGTATTGAGTTCAAATTTTTCCAGGCCCCTATTTGCCTCCCCAATAAAATATTTCCACGCTTAGTACTAGGCAAAAAGACCAGACTAAGCGTGAAGGGGAGTGTTAGAGTAATTAAATATTAAACCACGCTTTCATCTAAAAGCTTAGTACTAGGCAAAAAGACCAGACTAAGCGTGAAGGGGAGTGTTAGAGTAATTAAATATTAAACCACGCTTTCATCTAAAAGCTTAAACTTTTAGAGCAATTGGTTGTGGTTCCATAAAATCTTTCACAAATGAAATGTCTAGGTCATGAACATGGGCATGGTCGTCCATGCCTACAATTTCGAAACGTCTTTAAGGGGTTATAACTTCAGAAGCACCTCTTAAGCTTCTGAGGGTCAATGTTAGGGTTTGAAGAGCTTTTTCCTTCCATTCTTTGGCTTGTTGGAGGCAATGGAGGCATCCCTGGAGCAATGGTTCTGTTGTCCTTGTTGTTGGAGTTGTTGAAGCTCTCCATTTATCACTCCAATGAAAAGATAGGCTATAACACATGAACAATAAGTCATCATTATATCATTAAAGTCTCAAAATCATTCTCTGAAAAGAGCAAAATAAAGAAAACAAACTAGTTAACAAGAGATATTGAGATTTGTTTATTTACTCGCACTGATTAAGAAAAAGGAAGAAGAGAGAAATAAAAGTAACGAGTTTTTGAAGCGACTTTGGCCTCTCATTTGTAGGAGAGACCAATGGGCTCATATTCCTTGCGTTTTCCAATATTTGCGTGAATTATTGACGGGAAATGTTTCCTAGGCAATCCGATACTACTGTTAATTATTTCTGATCGTAAATCCACACACTATCACCGCATGTTTTGCATAAAGCACTTATTAATTAAAAAATCGTGAAATCAGAAATAATGACAGTATTGTTAGACTGTTAGGGTAGCAACTCCCATTATTGACTGTGTAATTCATTTACGGGAAAAAGGCTAACCCTTTGGAAATCCCTAAAATAACTTTGCATGACGACATTGAATTCATGGTCACTTTTGTCTTTATACCATAGCCAAAATTGGCATGCATGCTCTCAAAATTAAAATTCTTTGAGTGACAAGAATTAATAATGGGGATTAGAAGGCTTCAGCCAACAGGGGAAATTTAGGAGATGTCATTTTGGGAAATATCCATGAGGAAACTTCCTCTTTTTCGTTTTGAACTTAAATTAGGAGCCATAAAAAAGTGCCATTCTTACCAATTGCTTCTTTTACAGTATACAAAAAGGGAAATAACATGGAGTTCAATAGAGGGATGGACTCGCGCATAGTTGGTGGACTTGCAATTAGTGTAGGCACAAAAGAAATACCAATTTTGGTCATTATGGACAAGTAATAGACTTAATGAGAACAGAGTTTTATGAAAAGCAAAAGTCATAGATACAAAACAAGAATCAACATCTTGATGAATGGATTGTTTGAAGGAATTGACAAAAAGAGGAGTAGACAATTTCGGATGCAACTGTCAAAGAAGCAACCGTCAACGTAATGTAATAAAGAAGTTGTAAAGATAGTGGAGTCGAAAAAATTGTCAAGGTAGTAAAGTCAATGTAACCATTGATGTAATCATTCTACAGTTGTTTGTAACCTCCTTTAATAATCATATTGTAGACTTAAGTAGCCACAACGTTCTCTTCAGAGGCCCCTCGTGCACAAACAAACAAACATTTTATAACTGTCTTTTAGTTCTTGCACAATAGATAAAGTTTATAGACTTGCGTGCCAATTAAATTCTGGTGTGTATCTTTGTTTTTATATATTCTGGCTCATCATTGATTAAATTATGACATTGCATCTTTACGTTTTCAGGCTTTGTCGTCGATTAAATTCCAATATAATTTGTGTAAATTTGGTTCCATTTAAAGTGATTACATTTTTAAGTTTTGTCGTCAATTAAATTATTGTTGTTTATGTACATTCACTTATGTTAGGCAAATTGATGGAGTTCGCATAAGGACTTAATTGCATCAATTATAAGTTTTAGGACTTTATGCACTTTTTAAAAGTTGTGGCCCTCGTTGCACCTTCACCACAAATTTTAGAACTTCTATTGTACTTAAACTTTTTTAGAATGGAAAAATAGACTAGCAATCGTCAATGTAAAAATAAATTACACAAACAACCTAATCCAACAGGAGGAAATTGTAACTATCCATTCCCTCCCACTCTCTCAAATCAATAATGTGTAAGACTGCTTGAGTGACACCATTTTTCACACTGGCAGTGTATGCTATAGTTACTCTTTTGGAGCTCTCGCCCTCTACCAACTCTTTTGTTTTCTTCCCAGTTCCATTGCTTCTTTAAAAAAACATAATGAGAGCATTAATTTGTTCGGGCCTGTAATATTATCGAGTTATCGTTAATTGATCTTACTATAATTTGATTAATTAGTGTATGCCAACAAGCAACTGTATCCCGAAGACCGTAGTTAATTACTTTCTTTGTTTTTTTTTTTCCACTGCTAGATCAACTAATTATTTAACGGAAAATGTCCGTGTGAATATCAACTTGCGGCAATTTAAAAATAGATTGAGTAGCAAACTTTTGCGTGGTAAAACATTAAAAAAAAAGGATAAACGATTTTCCAATTTTGATGCATTCATTCACAAGAATGATTTTGAGAAGAGAGGACTGAAAGCATCATCCTCCGAATCTGACGTTAATTATTAACTTCATGTTCTTTATATTTTCTGCAGACGACAATGGAAGCAAGTAGCGAGTATGGCACATTTTTAAGTAACCTAATTAAAGTTGAAACCTCAAAAGAGGAAGCGTCCTCAAAGATATTTCCCAAAATGGCATCTCCTAAATTTCCCTTTTGGCTCAGCCTTTTATTTCCCTGGATAATGCCTTCTGTTGTAGATAATTTCAAGGCGGGAAATGCTTTTATGACAGTTTGATAATACTGTCAGTTATTTCTAACCTTAAATCCGTACACCATCATCGCGTGTTTTGCATAAAGCACTTACCAATTGAAAAATCGTGAGATCAGAAATAATGACAGCACTGTCAGACTGTCGGGATAGTAGCTCCCTTTCAAGATATGGTCACTCGGAGGATTTGTTTTTTGGCAGCATGCATCCCAATTTTGGCCATGCTCTGGTGACAAAAATGACCAACAGCATATGTCGTAATGCTGGGTTATTGTCGGGTTTACTGAAGGAAATGAAAACTCTGGCCTTTTTCTGAGATATGAAACCATATCATCAATATATCACGCAGGAAAGGAAAATGCGTAACAGATGGGCCCCCTGTCTAATCACAATGGTGCCAGTTAGCTTAAGACCCATTAGGCTCTCCTATAAATAAAGGGCCGAACTCACTTCAGAAGTTCACTACATATGTCTTTCTCTCATTAGTTTCTCTTAATTATCGTGCGTAAAGAAACAGATTTCAATATATTTGGCTGACTAGTTTGTCCTTTTCTTTTGCTCTCTTTAGAGAATAATGCAGAGACCTTCATTTCTTCTGTGCTAACCGATTGTTCATCGTTACAGGGCGATCTTTTTATTGGACTGATAAAATGGAGAGCTTCGACAACTCCAACGACAACAACAAGAGAATCATTGCTCTAGGGATGCCTCCATTGCCTCCAACAAGCCAGAGAATGGAAGGACAAAGCTCTTCAAACCCTAACACTGACCCTCAGAAGCTTAAGAGGTGCTTGTAAGTTATAACCCTTTAAAGGTATTTCGAAATTATAGGCATGGACCACCGTGCCCATTTTCATGACCTAGACTTTTCATTTGATAGTGTTGGTAAAAAATTAGCCAAAAAATAAATAAATGGTAAATATGGTGGAGAGGTTTTAGATTTTTCCTTCTGCTAGATTCTAATTCTTATGTATCGAAAGTCATGACTATTTTTACAAATTTCTTTTTGCGTGTTTCAGGATGTTGGCAAGCACGCAATATGCTCAAACTTATCGTAATAAACAAACTCGCATGATAATGCAACTAGAACAGACGATGTGGTTTTTTATTTTTTTTTATGACAATTTTTAGGATTTGATTGCACTTATTGAAAGTTTCATGACTCAATTGCATTTTATAACAAGTTTTAAGACTTCCAATGCATTTATCTCATATTTTTTTGGGTGTAATTTAGAGATTTGGCATTCAAGGTGACTAAGATGACGAGCATCTAATGGTTCTAAATTTTTTTCGTTTGATGTATATAAGGTGACGAAGAAAGTTACTCCGTGCAAGTCTACTATTTGAAATGATAGAGAGCGACTTGCTCCTAATAAAAAATGATGAATTAATGCAACAACTTCGTTTCTATTATCACGAAATCGTATTCGAAAGAAAGTTCTCTCTCCGGGATGAGATAATTGTCCAAAATTTTTTAAATTTATTACATTTATGTCAATTCAGTCCTAAACTTTTTGACAACTTACCAACTCAGTCCTGAACCTTTCAATTATATCAATGTGATCCTAAACTTTTTAATGATTTGCCAAACTAGTCCTAAACCTTTTAACGAATTACCAATTTAGTCTTTCCGGCAAATTACTCAAATGATAGGTTTATGATTAAAACGGCAAAATTTCAAAAGATTTACGACTAAATTGGCTAAATTTCAAAAGGTTTAGGACTAAATTGGCATAATTGAAAGGTTTATGACTGAATTGGCAAGTTGTCAAAAGGTTTACAACTGAATTGGCACAAATATAATAGGTTTATGACTATTTTGGTAATTTCTCCCAGCGGCCGCACGTGTGAAAGGGAGAAACTAAAAACGTAACAATTGACTGATCTTTGATGCCGCTGAATAGATGGAACTGAAGAAAGAGAAGGACGAGCTAAAAGAGGTGTATGGGGAACAACAGCACAGATATGAAGAGCAACATGGCAAACGCCGAATTCATGGAAATGGAACACCCAGGACGTCCGACCTATAACTTTACGTAGGCCATGAGATCAAGATGCTTTGGGACATTAAGCTCTTGTTTAAAAGAGCCAAAATCCTTATGCCTTTACATTTTATGCTTGATCCAATTTTTAGTATGAGTATGGCTGCTCTATTCATGTGAGCTTAATCAAGACAATGTTTACTCAAGATGAACCATTTGCTCGAGTTTTGTGTGCTTCGCGATTCTATTGTATTGTTTATCTCAGCTCTAAAAGTAGACTCAATTGTAAATTCACGTGTATGCAAGTTCTCCCCTATGAGTGAGAGCGTCATTTTACAGGGGGGATGACTACCATTGCTCATGCGATTGTACAGCGACTGTCGGCCATGATTTGTGTATAGTACATAGCTCGTGGTGCTACATTCAACTTGCATGCTCTGATTCTTGTTTGCTCTGGATGGGCAGTATGCTGCTGATATTATTCCAATTTTCTACCGATATTATTCTGATTTTACTCTTCATCTTCTGAGAGATTGATTCCATAAGAATCGTTCTCGTTGGTATCTTCACTATGATGTGATTGGCTGGAGGTGCTTTTGGAACTTTTGAGCTCAACTAGCAGTAGGGGTGAGCATGGTTCCAGGGTAGAACCGAGAACCTGGAACCGGAACCTGGAGGATCCGGTCTGATTTCAGGTTCTAATGTATGCGGGGTAGGTTATAGGTTCCAAAAATTGAGGAACATGTTCCAACGAGTAGGTTCCAGGTTCCACTATATAGAACCCGGAACCCGGAATCTGAACCCTAAATTTTGAAATAAATTTTTATATTTTTCTTGGTATATGTTTTTGCACGATCATACAATATTCTATGGCATCCGATGATGAATGTATGATTTAGAGCCAAACAAATTTTTAGGTTTCGTGTTTCAATGGATCGGTTTCGGGTTTTAAATGTAATATGTACATAGTCTAAAATCACTCACCTCTACTTTCTCTTAGATGTTATAGCGTTCACTCTCATTTTGCTTAATTAAAAATGCAAAAACAAAAGAAAATAAAAGAAATTGATAGGTTCTCGGGTACCCTGGACCTGACCCTAGAACCAGTGACGGGGTAGGTTCCAGGTTCCAAGGTATGATGGGTAGGTTCTAGATTTCGAAAAATAAGGAACCTGTTCCGACGAGTAGGTTCCGGGTTCCAAGTGGAACCCGTAAGGAACCTGGAACCGCTCACCCCTAACTAGCGGTTTCTCCATGATTGTGATGTATCCGCCTTGTGATCGCATAGCTGCAAGTTGCGAACCGCCACGCTTGTGGATAATCTGGTATGTAAATGTGGGGAGACATGAGAGTCTGGTGGTTGTTTTGGCTGGAAATTTTTTTTGATAAAAATGAGGGGATGGACCCCATTTGGATGGTGAAATGATTTGGAGAATGGTTGCTGTGGAATGGATAATTTTGTGAAGCAAAATGTTTAAACCGCATTGATTTAGTTTCAATCAAAAACCACATTGAGGATTTTGAAACCAATTTTCGAGAACGATATGTCGGAAAAAAGTGATTACATTTTCATTAAAAAAATCCATCTTGAACAATCAAGATGTTTTGACAAGCAGTTTTTTGTAAAAAAGAAAAAAAACTGTGATCTTGGTGGGGCTCCTTGTGGCCTTATAACTACCTCACGGAAAATTCGTTGTAATTGGTCGCTGGAAGTTGCAAGTGATGTTAGGTTAGAGCTTTAACTCAATCGATTGAGATGATGGCTCATGCTTTGGTTTTTGTAAGGTGTGAAGGAGAGGCATGAGTGTTTCCTCAGGTAAGTTAGGAGCTAACTGGGCTAATTCTGGTGGATAATGGGCTCTGATGATTCTTCGTCAAGAATTTGTTTCCACGATTTAATAGGTGCCATGGAAGATATCGGGATTTGTGATTTGACTGAGGGTTATTGATAATGATGAGGCGATTGCTTTTCCTTTATTAAATTTTTAGGGTTTGGGAGGCGTGGTATCCCTCGCAAGAATTAGCGTCTATAAATTTGATATAAAAATCAGATATTGATAGAATAGTTTGCCATCGTGCAAAATTTTTTTTTTTTATTCAATGTTTAAAACATCCTTTTATAAAACTTGTTTTCCTGATTTATAATCAATGTGTAAAATGAATTTTCTATTTAGCAAGTCTCTTTGAAATTTAGTAATCGTCAAAACAATTGCTAATATTTCTTTTTCAATAGTGGCGTGATTGTGTTGGATTTTATTTCAATGTTTAGAGATGAATTGAACGATTTTGTTCTTTGTTGTCTTTGACTTGTTTGAGAATACCTCCGTACCCTATACCTTATACATATGTTTTTACTAATTCGAAGGCGGATGGATAAACTAAATGGAGGTATGCAATTTGACCAAGGCTGGACCCGAAGCGCCAGTGTTGTTGCTCATGCCCATGCCCGGGTCCCCGATGACCATGCCTAGGTCCTTGGTGCTCAAGCTCAATCCACATATGTCATGCTCAAGTCCCTCAAGGGTGGAACCAAGACCATGGCGCCCATGCTTGGGTCCCCGGGGCCAAGGCCTAGGATCCCATTCTCAATTTCGATCCCCGACAGATGGGCCTAATTCTATAGCGACCAAGCATAAACCCCAATTCCCGTGCTCATATCCCGGACGCCCGAGCTCAAGTTTCTAGCGCTCAAGACCGGATCCATCAAGGCTGGACCCAAGACTATTGCCCGAGCACCAAGCACCCAAGCACTGGCACCTGCACCGGCAACACCTTTGCCTATTGGCACATTATACACTTAGCTACAGACTTGGCTACACTCACTTTCATTCCATTCCACCAGTAATGTTGATGCAAGTTCCGATACATCCTGGTGCATACCCGGATTAATACTATAGTTATTCCGATGAGCTTTTGACAAGATCTTTTCCCTTAGCTCTTCATCATTGGTTACACATAATCATCCACTAAACTTCAAAATTCCATCCTCGGATACTTGAAAGTTAGGTTTCCTTTCGCTGCATCCATTTCCAAGATCTTTTGGATGTCGGGGCTCGTAGATTGCAATGTCTTAATCCTTTCCTAAATTTCAAGTTCAATTCTCAACGTAGCTAATAGACTGGATAGATGGTAGACCTCCAACTCAAACTCTGAATCCCTTTTTCCTCCCAGCCCGGTCCACTCCTTAACCATCGAACGCGCGATGCTCGATTTCCAACTAAGTGCATCCGCTATCTTATTAGCCTTCCTAAGATGAGGAGGGGGAGTAGTGAGTGGAGTGTACAAAGTGGGAGGGGGTTCCAACAAAGAAGAGAAGAAGTACGGGGAGGAGAGAGAGTAGCTGCCCTTATATAGACCTCAAGATCAGAGGGGAAGAGGGGGTTCAAGGAGTTCGCGCTAAAATCACGAATCAATTTCACGTCGGACCGATCTTACACCAACTAACCATTGAATAATCACAAACGGTCCGTCCAACACCATCTCGCCCAATTACTTTAGTATCTCAAATAGTCCACCGCACCATAACTTGTAAATCCCCAATTCACTTTCACCACTAATTCAAGTCAAACGTTTACCGATTTGCTCATTAATCTAATTGGGCAGAAATTTCGGCCGTTACACAGGGCTTGTAGGCTCGATGGACCATTGCACAAGCATCGAGGTTTAAGAAGTCACCCTAGATAAACATAAGCTCAGGCATAGAAGATCTAGGCATTGGTACTGGGGACCCAACCACAAGCGTTGGGGTCTCGAATCCCGCCTTGGTGGACCTCGGTACCTCGGGCATGGCCTCGATGGACCCGGGCTCAAGCATAATGGATTCGGACATAGGAAATGAGGTTTTGGGCTCGGCCTCTATGGATACAAGCCAAGCGCCGAGCTTCAAACACCGGCACCCATGTCTAGGCCTAGCCTCGATGGGCCAAGGCATGGGCACCGAGGTCTCAAGCCTTGGTCTAGATGGACTCGGGCTCGGGTGTCGTGGTCCAAAGCCCGAGCGTCGAGACCAAGGCACGACCTTTGTGGACTCGGGCCCGAGTGCTAGGGATCCCCCCCCCGCTCGGCCTTTGTAGACTCGGGTTGGAGTATTGGGGCAACAACCACGGGAACCGGGGCGTCGAGCCCAACCTCGATGGACCCGAGCACTAGTATCAAGTCGTAGGCTCGGCCTTGGACCTAGGAACAAGCACCGGGGTCGTTGACTCGACCTCTATGGACTTGGGTCTTGGTGCCGGGAGCCCAAGATTGAGTGTTAAGGTTCTCGTGCCCAAGTACGGCGTTTGTCCAAGTTTCGATACTAATCATATTTTAGAAGATGATTTTCGATTTGTTTAAGAGGAAATCATTTTCCTGAATTTGAATATGGGTTTTTTATTGACTCGTTTTTCTTAGCGATCCAAACGCCGAAAAATGAGAAAAATGTTCTTTTGAAAATTGTTTTATGCTAAACAAATGGTACCTTAATGGAACCCGAATGCATAAATATCAACTTGCTGTTATTTAAAAATAGATTGAATAGCAAACTTTGCATTGTAAAACATCTTTTAGAAAAATCACCCAAATCCAACGTTAATTATTAAACTTCATGATCTTTCCATTTTCTACATGCGATAATTGAAACAAGTAACAAGGATGGTCAATTTGTAAGGATCCTAATTTAAGTTACTGTTGACACTTAAAATAATCTAAGAAAGACTCGTGACAAGCACGTGAGGGAGCGATAATCAGCTACGGGAAGGAACATTGAAGCAAGATACGTGCCAATCAAAAAGGTGCCACGTGTCGGGGTAAATTTTGACGCAACTTCCTTCCAGAGCAAGAAAAGCGCGCGGAAGGGGGCCACAATCGAAGCGGTTGGCGGTAATCCTCACGAGGTAAAAAGAAAAGGAGCAAAGACTGGGAAACCGTCATCCACGTGGCTTATGGAAAAGGGCAAAGCGTGGGGCCAAAGGAAGAAACCGCTCGGCGGTTACCAAAGAGCCTGCCTATAAATACCTCGCAGTAGCAAGATACACGTACACACAACAAACTCAAAACATTTGCATTTTCAACTAGCTCTTAGCCTTTAGCCTAGCCTAGCTATAGTTTTTAGATCCCCGTCGTCGATTCAATTCCGGCGAGTATCATATCCAGAGTTAGGTGTCGTCGATTAGATTCCGACGTCTACTCACTAGGTTTAGTACCGTCGATTAAATTTCGGTATTGCACCCTTCACCCATCTTGTCCAAGATCGTCGATTCAATTCCGGTATTGTGTCCTACAATTCCCCGTCCAGTGCTATTGATTAAATTCCAGCATTGTGTCCTACATCATCTCCCGATCCTGTCGATTTAATTCCACGGTCGTGTCGAAATTTGTTACATACTGCTACTATTGCACATATTGGGCCGTCGAAGTTGTTGAAAATCTGTTTGTAACGCGCATTTTGTGTCAATCTACCGCATTTGACACTCTCCGACCAAAATCGACCCAGAACTCCTTTTCGGAAAACGAACGGATTAAGTTCAATAAAAGATTCTCGCGTGAGTAACCCTTTTTGGGCTGTAGTCATTTTGGGCCTAGAACCCATAACCAAAAAAGCCCTGTCGAAGGATTTCGACGCGCAACGATTACAAATCCAAAAAAGGAAGCCTCCTCATAGATATTTCCCAAAATGACATCTCCCGAATTTCCCTTCTTGAGTCAGCCATTTACGACGCGCATTACAACATTTCATTTCCCTATTTTTCTATTTTTTTGTTCCGAGGAACATGTTTGGAATAGAAATCTGTTAGGCAAAGCAATTTTATTTTTCTATTTTCAGGACAAATTTTTTGTCCAGAAATAGGTTTATAACATAAATAAAAAGTAGAAATTTCTCACTTTTCAATTTCCGGAGTAGAAATAGAAATAAGAATTCTTCTCATTGCTCACTTTCTCTCACTCGCGTGCAACCTCCCCTTTCTTGCCTCCCTACCATCGGCCGTCGGTCTCCCACCGCATGTCGCCATTCACCATCCACGATCGGTCACCTCTCTCCCGTCTCTGCCGTCGGCCACCTTTCGCCATCCATCTCTTGCAGGCTGCCAATCTACAGTCCTCGGCTCCCATTCACCGGTTGCTGTTCGACGGCCTCTGGCCACCGGTCTCCATTCAACCATCGTTGTCCACCGGTCTCCATCCGCCCGTCACCGCTAGCCGTTCTCCATCCATCGATCCCCAATAGGCGTCAGCCGGTCTCCGGCTACCCTTCGTTGATCGCCTACAATTGGTCTTCGATCGCCGACAATTGGTCTTCGATCCACCAATTGTCAACAGATGGGTCTTAGTCGGCAACCGTAGAAATTTTATGCTGTTATCAAACGGATTTCTATTTCGAGGTCATAAATTTTGTGTTATTATCAAACGCGTGTCTTTGGTCATAAACTCATCAAGGGAACAGAAATAGAAAAATCTATTTCTAGCCAAAAGTAGAGCCCACAAAGAGAATGGTTGTCATTCGCGCCTTTAGTCCCCGTTGATAATGCTTTCTTTGTAGATGTTTTGAAGGCTAATTTGGTAACTCCAAGAATTGAGTTTGGACAGCATTAATGCTTATTTTGGCCATGCCGTAGTGACAAAAATGACCAAGAACTCTTGTCGTGACGCGGGGTTACTTTAGGGATTTTCCAAAGAAATGGAAAGTTTGGCCTCATAGGAAATGAAACCACGTCCTCAATGTATCGAGCTATACAGGAAAATGCATAGGAGATGAGCCAACTGTCCAGTCATGCTGGTGCCAGTTAACATACGAACCATTTAGCCTTTCCTATATATGAGAGGGCGAACTCACTTCAGGAGCTCGCCATATTTATCTTCCTCTCATTCATTCTCCTTAATCAGTGTGCGTAAAGAAACAAATTCCAATATCTTTGGCTAATCAGTTCGTTTTTCTTTTTCTCTTCTTAGAGAATGATATTGAGTCTTCAATTTCTTTTGTGCTGACTTGTTGTTCATCTGTTATAGGGAAATCCTTTTTTTTAAGTGATAAATGGAGAGCTTCAACAACTCCAACAACGAGAGAACTATTGCCCTAGGGATGCCCCCATTGCCTCCAACAAGCCAGAGAATGGAAGGACAAGGCTCTCAAAACCCTAACATTGACCCTCAAAACCTCAAGAGGTTCTACTAAATTTAAAACCCTCGAAACGCGTTTCAAATGTTGGACATGGGAGACTATACCCATTTTGTTAGCCTAGACAATTAATTTGATAGTGTTGGTGGGGAAAAATGGGTAAAAAGAATAACAAAACGAAGAAATGGTAAAAATGGTGGAGAGATATTAGAGTTTCGCTTCTCCTATATTGTATTTCTTGTGTAGCTAGAGTGGTGACTTTTCTTTTTTCAATTTTCTTTTGTGTTTATGTCTTTCAGGATGGTGGCAAGGAGGCGATACGCTAAAACTTATCGTCTCAAACAAATTTCTCGAGTAAGGGAACTTGAATGGACAGTGCAAGCTCTAGAAGTTAGTCATCGATTTGAATCTTCCACCAAATTATTTTTCATATAGTGTGCTTGCGAGATTTGGCATTTGTGGTGATTAAGATGACAAGCGCCTAATGGTTTTGAATTTTTCTTGTCCGATATACATATAAATATAGGCTGACATAAAAAGGGACTCCGCGAAGATGTACCATTGGAAACGACAACACCATTTGTGCCAAGTCGAAAATGGCGAATTAAAGCAAAAACTTTGCTTCTTTTTTCATGAAATCGAATTCAAAAAAGGTTCTCTCTTTCTCTCTCTAACACGCGCTTATTAAAGGAGAAATTAAGAATGTAATTGACTGATAATTGATGCAGCTGAATATGTGAAGCTGAAGAAAGAGAAGGACCAGCTCAAGGAGGTGTATGTGGATCAGAAAAAATATGAAGAGCTCGTGCAGAGCAACATGGCAAATGCTGAATTCATGCACATGGGCATGGCCCAACCGGGATTTCCGAACTACAACTTTCCATAAGCCATGAGATTGAGATGCCTTGAGTTAAATTAAGCTCTTGTTAAGAGACCCAAAATCCTTATGTCTTTTCATTTTATGCTTGATCTAGTTTTTTATAGGACTATGGTCGCTCGATTTATGTGAGCCTAACTAAGACAATTTGGAGCTTAGAAACTCCGATGGCTTATTGACATGTTAATTCAAGAACAACCTTTTGCTTATGTTTTGTGGGCTTCGTGATCTATAGTGTTGTTTATCTTGGCTCAAAGAATGGTTAATATTTATGATGCACACAATTGGTAGATGTTCTTTATTCGTATTGATTTATTTGTTATCGGGTTCAAATTATGTTGGGACAGGTGCATAAGAATTCCAAAAACTTACCATGAAAATGCGATGAAGTCCTAAAACTTTTAAAAAGTGCAAGCAAGTCTTAAAACTTATCAAATTGATATAATCGAGTCATTTTTTTACCTTGCCCAATTAAAATAAAAGAAAGTAGTGATGTGGCCTCTTTTTATTATTTTTATTCTCATCGAAGTTGGCACTGAAATAACTATTTCTTAAAAATATTGGCACTTAAGTGAGCTGAAAAAAAAATATTGGCACCAACATAAGCGCCGAACTCAAATATTGACACTTGATGTATCCTTCTGCTGAAAAATAAGTTAGCACGAGATCATTAAGGTTTCAAAATCATTCTCTATAAAGAACAAAAGGAAAGAACAAACTAGTTTGCCAAATAAATTGGGATTTGTTCTTTACTCACACTAATCAAGAAAAATGAATGAGAGAAAGATATAAGCACCGAGCTTTTAAGTGAGTTTGGCCTCTCATTTATAGGAGAGACTATTGGGTCTTAAGCTAGCTACTATTAGAATTCACCTTTAAACTAGGGCTATGTCTAGTAGAGGATTCCACTATAATTAGCACATCGCATCTTTCATTCCATCACTCGGTTACAAATAAAATAAAGTATATAAAGCAAGAACTATTCATGAGCCCACCCAAATTACTAATGAAAAATTATGGGTTCAAGGGGCGCCGCAGCCTTGAGACCCTTGCTAGGTGGCTCTCCGGGACCTTTGCCTCCTCAGCATGAAGCGGAACCCACATGTTTTCCTATCATTGGGGAGTATGAAGTACACCCCAACAGCTACCACTAAAGTGATTGGACAATGGGCCCCATCTCTCGTGCATATTCCAATTCTCACATGATATCTTGATGATATAGTTTCATTTCAGGAAAAACACTAAGTCTTCTAGAAATCCCTAAGTTAATCTTTCGTGCCGACATTGAATTCTTGGTCGTTTTTGTCTTTGTAGCATGGCCAAAATTGGCATGCATGCTGTCAAAATTCAAATTCTTTCAAGCATTACTAATTAGTTAGAAGGCCGAGCGAAGAAGGGAAATTAAGGGGATGTTATTTTGGGAAATACCTATTAGGGAGTTTCCTCTTAGTTCCTTAAAAATGGGTCATGGTTGCTACTTACATCTATTGTCCGCAGAAAATGCAAAGAACATTAAGTTCGATAATTTACATATGATACGCTCGTCGAAGGGAGAGACTTATGCATGGTCGGTGGATTTATTTTACTATATGAAGCTTGCTGATCTGTCTATTTGAGATAGCCGCAAGGTTACTCATATTTGATACTTACGCGTGCGTTTTCCCTGGTTTTTTTTTTTTTTTTGTTCGAAAAACACACTGATTTTATTTATATCAAAAGCCTGCTGGATTGACAAATCCCAGACGAGGTGCATCTCTACAAAGCAAGGCCCAAAGGGCCGGGGGTGGGAAGATCAACCAATTCTGTGGAAGGCTCAAATTCCAGTGGGCCTTAGCAGCCCAATCTGAAACTGAGTTTGCACTTCTTGGGCAGAATTCAAGTCTCACGGATGATAGGCCCACAAGCAGGTCCATGCATTCTATGATAAGTGAACGAAGTTCCCAACCGACTGCATTTTCCGCTAAGTAGGTAGCTATCTCACGGTGGTAAAAACAAAAAAAAACAGAGAAGGTAATTACCTAAAAGCCTTCGAGGTACAGTTGTTCAATGGCGTTACACTAGTGAAATCAAATTGTATCAAGATCAATCGACAATAACTCGATGATATTAAATATCCGACCAAAGTATAGTTACTTTTTATATATATATTTTTTCCACCATAAATCAATAACCTACTTGACAGAAAATGCATGCGTAAATATCAACTTGGGGCTATCTGGAATAGTTTGAGCAGCAAAGTTCATATTGGAGAATGGATAAATAATTTGCGATACAAGGGTATTGACCAATTGTAAGTAAATCTATCAAAGTGGTGGGTTGGGTCGAGTTTGGATTAGTTTATACAATTTCATGTAAAATACTTTCATATTTTATCAAATGTGGAAAACCATGTTTCTTATAATTTTTTTAAAAAAATTATATTGCTAAAACACTTCCGTGCAATACAAATTCAGTAGATAAACTTTATAAATTTTTAAAAATACTTTGATTTTTTTTTATATATTTGTATTTTTATATTTTCTTTTATCTTCTTTGGCAAGGGTCATCGGCCGACCCTCACCAGCCACGGTGTGAGGTTTGGTGACCCCCCTAGCCACTAGGTGAGGGCCAACCCTCGCCCGCTGCCGGCAAGCTTGCTAGGTCTAGGTATAGAATTGGGACCCTCGCCCATGACTAGCAAGGGCTTCGCGGCCCTCGGTTGGTGTCGGCGAGGGTCGGCCGCCGATCCTCACCGGACTTTGTGAAGAAAGAAAAAGTCATAGAAAAATTCATAAAAGTTTGAAAAAAAAATATAAGAATTGTCCCGACATCTCCTACTCTACTTGACGAATTGGACGCTTTATTTACTACTAAAAAACCGGTGAAAAGGTTCTCTATTTTCATGTGATTTAGAAACGGGTTAGTTTTCAACCCATTTAAAATTCATTAAGTTGTTAGACTACCCATTTATGACCCAAGCACGTGTGGTCGTGAGCTATTTTAGCCTATTTGTTAGGAAGTTTTTTATTGTATAGTATGCTTCCTAGTATAGAATCCTTCCTATTGTATATCCCCTAATTAGGGTTATCGGATCTCCTGTATATATATGATAGCATTGAGTATTGTAAATGTACAGAAAAAATATATTCATTGAATGAAAGGAGAGTTTTTTCTCTTCATGGTATCAGAGCCCTAGGGTTTGTCGCGGCGTCATCGTCTCACGCCGGTCGACTTCGTCCCGTCCGATCTACTTCGGACTCGATCTCATGGCCGACAAACAGCCGATTGTTCCAACCGACCAAGCGAATGCTAGTGCCTCACTGACATTCTGCGGGACTTGACCGCTGCGATGAAGCAGCTCTTGACCCAGTAGGCCGCGCCGCCGCGCGTTGAACCTCCCGCTGCACCGATTGCTGTCAAGCTTGATGGAAAAAATTATGGCGTATGGTCTCGGGTTGTTGAGATGTATGTCTCGGGCAAAGACAAACTGGGCTATTTGAATGGTGGTTCTCCCGAGCCCCCTCCTACTAATCCGTTTTTTCGACAATGGAAGACCGATGATTCTACAGTGAAAGGTTGGCTTATCAATTCTATGGATCCAGCCTTGATACCAAACTTTATTCGGTTTCCTACTGCTAAAGCCGTATGGGATTCTGTGGCAACGACCTTTTTTGATGGATCCGACACCTCCCAAATCTATGATCTTAAGAGGTAGATTTCTCAATTGAAGCAAGGCGGTGGACCCATCGAGAAATATTACAATGATCTTCAAGGGCTCTGGCGTGAGATTGATTTCCGACGTCCTAATCCTATGCAATTCCCCGCCGATATTCTAAGGTACAATGCCATTGTTAATGAAGATCGAGTTTATATTTTTTTGGACGGTCTCGATGACCGCCCGGATAATGTTCGTGCTGATGTTCTAAAGATGGATCCATTCCCCACCATTGAGCAAGCTTATGCTCGGGTCGGGCGAGAGGATATGCGCCAATCTGTCATGCTGTCCACTCCCGTCGGGGTTACCTCTGGTTCCGCCATGGTGTCGCAGCGAGGCAAGGGTGATCCGCATCTCCAGTTAGTGCCTTCTATCCCGAGAGCTCGCCCTAGACCTAGTATGCCAATTCAATCCGATGGGTGCTCTCACTGTGGGAATCCTAAACATACAGCAGCATCTTGTTTTAAACTGCATGGTTATCCGGATTGGTGGGATGATTTTCAGACCAAGAAGAAGAAACAAGGCTCACAGAAGGGGTGGAATGGAGGGCAAGCCTCCTTAGTGACTAGCGGCTTGGCATTAATTCCCATGGAGCCCGAATCTGCTAATGCCAAATCTTCCGAAGGTAATTATGGGTTTGTCTTTACTAATGGACGTGGTGCTGATCATCATGGGTGGATAATTGATTCCGGCGCCACCGATCACATGACTCCGGAATCCGGTGACCTTCTTACATCTACTACACCACGTCGAGATCATATTTATAATGCCAATGGGCATAACTTTCCTATGACGGCTCCTGGGCGTGTGTCCATTACGCCCTCTCTCTCTCTATCTCATACCTTACTTGTTCCTACATTGTCTAATCGTCTGCTATCGCTTGGACAGCTTACTAGTGAGTTAAACCGTGTTGTGCTTATGTACCCCGATTTTTGCCTGTTTCAGGACATTCTCACGAAGGAGATTATTGGGCGTGGTACTAAGAGGGAGGGGCTGTATTTCGTGGATGAAATTACTTACGGACGAACCTATCATTCTCGTGGACAGTTAGCTCAAGAGAAGGAACTTTGGTTATGGCATCGTCGTTTAGGTCACCCATCCTTTGGGTATTTATGACATTTATTTCCCAAGTTATTTCATGGTCTATCAAACTCTAGTTTTCAGTGTGATACATGTATTTTGGCAAAAAGCCATCGTACCTGTTTTCCTCCCGATTCGAATATCGGTTCCACTCATTTTTCCTTAATTCATTCCGATGTATGGGGTGCGTCTCCTATTACTACAGTATCCGGGTTTCGATGGTTTATTATCTTTGTTAACGATTGCACACGTATGACATGGCTATATTTGATGAAACATAAGAATGAGGCTGAAGCTATCTTTCGAACTTTCCACCGTATGATTCAAACTCGGTTTGGGGCCAAACTTCGGGTTCTCCGGTCTGATAATGGTGGTGAATACTTAAGTAAACCTCTTGCAGCTTATTTTCGGGAACATGGTTTGATACATGAAACTTCTTGCCCTCGTATTCCTCAACAGAACGGTGTTGCTGAGTGCAAGAATCGCCATCTTCTTGAAACCACTCGAGCACTGTTGGAGGGTGGCTATGTTCCCCATCGTTTTTAGGATTCTCATGTAGTTACAAATGCTTATTTGTTAAATCGCATGCCTTCCCGCATTCCGAGCTATCGTACACCAATGCAATCGCTTGCCGCCCATGTATCTCTTCCTTCGGTTCTTACATTGCCTCCTAAGGTGTTTGGGTGTGTTGCTTATGGCCATCTTCACAAAAATCGTAGGACCAAACTTGACCCTTGTGCAGTCAAATGTGTGTTTCTTGGCTATGGCCCTTCTCGTAAAGGGTATCAGTGCTATGATCTTGCCGGGAAGCGCACGTATGTCACCATGGATGTAACATTTATCGAGACGGAGTCCTTTTTTCCTTCCTCCCGGTGTCATGTTCAGGGGGAGACCGGATGTAGAACCGGACATTGGTGGGAGGTTGGGACTACAAGAGTGACGGATGGGTGCCCACGAACGCACGATTCCGAGGTTGAAGATTTTGAACTACCGCCTCACGGAAGTGAGATGAGCGCACGGCCGGGCGGCACGAAGCGTGTGGCAACCGAGCTACAACCGCACGATCACGCGCTCCGGACCATACAGCCGTGCGACAGCACTGAATTACCGTATGGGTCCGAACAGGTGTCAACCGATTCACGCCTAGAATAGCCTCCCTCATCTTTGCCCTCTTCGCCCTCTTCGCTACCACTCCAAGCTCCCGAGAATGTACGTGAGGTAAGTACTTCCACCGTACTTGATTCTTTTGAAGATACTAATGTGCTTACTAGTTATAAGCTACCCGATAGGCATAATAGGGGTAAACCACCGAATCGATATTCTCCGGATGTAGAGGACCGTCGGTCTCGATACCCTATTGCGGACTATGTGTGTGCCAAGAGATTGTCCACACCACTACAAGTCTTCGTGTCCACGGTTTCCTCGGTTCAAGTTTCAAACAGAGTTGAAGAAGCCATGAAGGATCCGAAATGGCTTCAAGCGATGGAGGCAGAGATGGAGGCGTTGGAGAAAAATCGAACCCGGAAACTTGTGGAACTACCAAAGGATAAAAAGCCGGTTGGATGTTGGTGGGTCTTTACAATCAAACATAAGACAGACGACACTATTGAGAGGTATAAGGCGCGACTGGTAGCTAAAGGGTATACACAAACTTATGGGGCGGATTATCAGGAAACATTCTCTCCGGTTGCGAAGTTAGATACTATAAGAGTGTTGTTATCTCTAGCTGCAAACTTGGGCTGGCCTTTGCATCAATTTGATGTGAAGAATGTATTTCTTCATGGAGATTTAGAGGAGGAGATCTATATGGAGCTTCCACCTGGATACAGATGCTTAGATCAGCCGAACATGGTTTGTAAGCTGGAAAGATCATTATATGGGTTGAAGCAGTCCCCTCGTGCATGGTTCGGTCGCTTTAGCTCAGCTATGAAAAGGTATGGATACTCCCAAAGTAATTCAGATCATACTTTGTTCTTAAAAGGTGCTCAAGGAAGAATAACGACTCTTATCATATATGTAGACGATATGATTATTACAGGCAATGATAGTGCAGAGATTATGAGACTGCAGGAATTATTATCTAGGGAGTTTGAGATGAAGAACTTGGGAGGTCTGAAATATTTCCTCGGAATCGAGGTTGCTAGGTCGAAGGAAGGGATTTACTTGTCTCGGCGGAAATATGTTCTTGATCTTTTGATTGAAGTTGGCATGCTTGATTGCAAGCCTGCAGACACTCCTATGGTACAAAACCGTAAGCTTGGAGAGTACCCCGATCAGACGCCTACTAATAAAGAGAAATACCAAAGGTTAGTAGGCCGATTGATTTACTTATCACATACACGTCCCGATATTGCTCATGCGGTAAGTGTGGTGAGTCGGTTCATGCATACACCTAGTGAGGATCATATGAGTGCTGTGTTGCACATCATTCGATATTTGAAGTCAACCCCAGGAAAGGGATTGCTATTTGCAAAGAATGGCCACCTTGAAGTAGAGGGTTACACGGATGCAGATTGGGCTGGAAGTGTGACAGATAGGAGGTCTACATCGGGGTATCTTACATTTGTGGGAGGCAACCTTGTTACATGGAGAAGTAAGAAACAAAAGGTTGTAGCTCGATCTAGTGCAAAAGCTGAATTCGGAGGTGTAGCAAATGGGTTATGCGAACTTCTATGGCTTCGGAAGTTGCTAACCGAGCTCGGGTATCCACCAGGTTTGGAAATCAAATTGTTCTGTGATAATAAAGCAGCCATAAACATTGCTCATAATCCAGTTTAGCATGATAGAACCAAACATGTGAAGGTTGACAGACATTTCATCAAAGAGAATTTGGATGCAAAAGTGATCCAGTTACCATTTGTCAAGTCCGAAGACCGGTTAGGCGATATATTGACAAAGGTTGTGTCAAGTAGAGAATTCCATTGCTCACTTATCAAGTTGGGTATCAAAGACATCTTTGCACCCACTTGAGGGGGAGTGTGGTCATGAGCTATTTTAGCCTATTTGTTAGGAAGTTTTTTATTGTATAGTATGATTCCTAGTATAGAATCCTTCCTATTGTATATCCCCTAATTAGGGTTATCGGATGTCATGTATATATATGATAGCATTGAGTATTGTAAATGTACAGAAAAAATATATTCATTGAATGAAAGGAGAGTTTTTTCTCTTCAGCACATTTGTAAAACTTAAGGCAACTTATTTATGACATACCTCATCAAATATGATTTAAAATATGAGTTCTAAACCCATTTTGCATGAGTCCTCCCCCCTCTCCAAAGTTAATTGCTGAACTTCATGTTCTTTCCACTTCTCGCATGTGACAATTGAAGCAAGTTTCAAGGATGGCCCTTTTTGAACGATCTAAACATAAGTTCAAACCGAAAAAGAGGGAACTTCTTCGTGGTTATTTCCCAAAATGACATCTCTTAAATTTTCTTTTTGGCTCGCCTTCTAACCCCTAAGTAGTACCGACACCGACACGCCGACACTTTTTATTTTTTTTTAAAAAAGAAAATTCTGACACGTTATATATTAGATGTATGTTCTTATATGTAAATGATATGTGTATATATATCGGTTTTGAATTTCTTCTTCTTCTTCTTCTTCTTCTTCTTCTTCTTCTTCTTCTTCTTCTTCTTCTTCTTCTTCTATTAGGAGATTCATGATTAGGTTTTTTTTCAAGCTGGCTAGGTATATTAATTTTAGGGTGGGTGGGTATATAACTTAAGTATATATATTTTTGATAGATTTACATTTTGTCCCCTAATTTATTAAAAATGTTTAAAGTTGACCCCGTCCATGTTGGAATGACATGTCGGGATGCTAGATTCGCGTATTGCTGGCGTGTCCGGAGCGTTGACCACGTGTCGGATGTCCGAGACCTGTTGA
Organism: Rhodamnia argentea; assembly: GCF_020921035.1. Taxonomy (NCBI): domain Eukaryota; kingdom Viridiplantae; phylum Streptophyta; class Magnoliopsida; order Myrtales; family Myrtaceae; genus Rhodamnia; species Rhodamnia argentea. The sequence goes on along the minus strand of NC_063157.1, from coordinate 8,855,042 downwards.
TATGTCAGAAAGTGTCGGATGCATGTTGAAGAGTGTCGGAAGCGTGTCGATGTCCGACACACGTCCGACATGACACGGAGGCCTTTGGAGAGTGTCCTACTTCCTAGCTAATCCCCATTAATTAGGCTTTCTCTTCTATATATTTTCAAGGCAAATGTGCACTCAAAGAATTTGAATTTTGACGGCATGAATGCCAATTTTGGCCATGCTATTATAACAAAAATGACAAGAATTATATCGTCATGCAGGGTCATTTTGGGAACTATAAGAAGGATTAACCTTTTCTTGAAAATAGAACTACATGGCCCACTGTCCAACCATATTAGCGCAAGTTAGCTTAAAACTCATTAGTCCCTCCTATAAATGAGATAGCGAACTCATTTTATACTTTGTAAACTCACTTCTTTTATATTTTTTTTCCCTTCACTTTTTGTGTAAAGAAACAATTCCCGATATCTCGAGCTAACTGGTTTGTCCTTTTCTTTTGTATTGACCCCTGCTCTCCTCGACTCGGCCAAAATAACATCATTGGCTGGAATCAACCAAAAAAACAGGAGCCAAAATGATATTCTCCTGGCCTGATTATATTGTTCGGATTTTGTTTGATGTTATTGTTTCACTGAATTGAAGTATTGTCATAACATTTACGCCCTCTCTCGTATAATCCCTCTAAAGGCCGGCTGTGCACACGTTCATCTTGCATGACACTATTTCATCAACACGTAATGTTGACATTAACTCAACCTCTTAGACATTACGTGATCTCATGCATAAATGAACATGAAGTAACTTTAAAGCCGGCAATTATCATGAAAATTGCGGCGCATCGGATCCATATATAGCTCTGAAGCTCTGACGGAAATAGCTAGCCCTCAACGATGAATTGATAATCACCTTTTGTGGTGTAAGTGTGGTGTGTTAGGCTCATCAAGGAACCCAAGTACGTATTAAAGCGCCAATTCCCATATAAGTGAGTGACATCGATCATATCGAGAATTGTGTATCAATTTCTACTTATCACCCTTATCTCTCTCCTAAAATTGTATTCAAAGTACTCCATAAAGTCCTCTCAAGTGTATCTTTTCTGTAAGTGTTTGCTTCATTGTTGTACGCCGGTGTTTATCACTTAATCTTCATAATCGTTTGAAACGCCATAGATCGGCCAATTGATAGGAAAGTAGCTCACAGTGGACAATTACGACCATTGTTGCTTAACCATTCTTTAATTTATCTCTTAATCCTTAACAACCGAGACTTTAGTTTCTGAACTTTCATATTTCTTTGGTTCGGCTCTCCACACTTATTTTGGAGATAATTGTCCAAAAAATCCTAAGCATATTGTATGGCGGCCAATTTAGTCATAAACCTTTTAATTGTGCCAATGTACTTCTAAACATCTTGACAATTTGTCAATTTAATCCTAAACCTTTTAATTGTACCAATTTAATCCTAAGTATTTTAACGATATGTTAATTTAGTCTAAACCTTTTGATAATTTGTCAATATAGTCCTTTCTGCTAATATAAAATTGGGATATGTGCACTAGAAACCCCAAAACTGTTCAAATTGGTGCAATTAAGTTCTTCTATTAACGCCGTCAACTTGTCTAAAGGACGTTGCTGACATGGCATTTTAAAATTAATTTCTCTCCCCTACATGGTATTTTTTTTATTTTCTTTTTCAAATCTTATTTAAATTAATTAAAAACGAAAAAAGGCTAAAATTTAGTTTTAAAAAGGAAAAACTCAAAAAAAAAGAATAAAAGAAAAAAGGGGCAGGGGAGCCGCTGGGAGGCCTCGCCGAGAAGGCTATACTGTCATCGTCGCCCATTGCCGGAGGATACGACGGAGGTTAGGTTGTCGGCCTTGGCCGTCGCTAGCCCCCGGCAAAGGGCCGACGAGCCTTGCCTTCCCGGGTCGCCCATATCTGGGTTGAAGAAATCTAGAAATAGGCGACACCGTCCCTTGCCCGGATAAATGATGGGTGCTCAAAACCCAAATCCGGGTTGAAGTAAGTTTTTGGTTTTGAAGGCCTCTATTTCTGTTGCATGGAACAAGCGATCGAACGATAAAATAGACAGAACAAGAAAATAAATCGGACACCGGATGTACGTGGTTCGATCGTAGAAACCTACGTCCACGGGGAGAGTAGCAACGAATTCCACTATAGAACGAGCGATACACGAAGATTACAGAACCACACTCGAGTCATTCAAACACTTTCAGTGTTTCTCAGCCCCAATTACATTCAAGAACGCACACGTTGTTTAGCCCACAATTCCTAACGAAATAATCTCTCAATCTCACAAATGAATTAACACAAATCTAATCTTAAGATTTAATCGGCTTCAACACTTGAATTCTTGATGTAATTCAACAGAATAAGTCCCACGAGCAAGCACTCAACAAACGGCACTTCAAGAAGTTTCTCACGTCAACAACAATGTTCTAGCTGTCACGATCAAAATATATATCCAATATATTCAAGTTGACCGAATTTGAAAAAGAAGACCAACCCAGCTTGGGTTTTACTATTCGTTCTTCTTATCCACCGACTTCAACATGGAAAAATATATTTCTGTATATTTAAAAAAAAAAAACAAACTTGGGAGTTCAACTTTCCTTTTGACTTTTGTTCTTATCTTGGCAGATAATCACACGTCTAGTAACTGAACTCCCCGCTGGGCTTTTTGAAATCTTGGCCGACTTCGCATGGATTAGGAAACTTGTATTATTGGGTCAACCCATATGCTATAGTTCTTGATCGAAACGAATATGGACTACAATTTTCCCATACTTTTTTTTTCTTTTCTTTTCTTTTCTTTTAATTCCACGATCGAGAACTATATTTATTCGAGCCGATTTTTATCCAACGAACTCAAACTCGAGACATATATTTTAACAATTTCCATTTGCTCTCTCCATTCGATGCTTAATACAAACTTATTTTTCCCATGGAGGATTCTCCGTAAAATTCCAAAAAAAAAAAAAAAACAGCCACTAAAAGTCTAAGATTGAAATTTGGGTGGGTGTTCACGTTGGGTTCGATCGGCGTTGCATTTTGAGTTTCCTCAACTCAAATTTGGGCGAGTCGGGTGGGACGTCCGACCTATAACTTTTTCTAGGCTATGAGATTAAGATGCTTTGAGTTGTTTAAGCTCTTGTTTCAAGAGCCAGATCCTCATGTCTTTTCATTATATGCTTGATCGAGTTTTTAGTATGAGTGTGGTTGCTCTATTTGTGTGAGACAATTTGAAGCTTAAAGACTCCATGGCTTATTCATATGTCTATTAAGATGAACTATTTGCCCAACTTTGTGTGAATGTACTTCATTCAAATTATTTCATCCGTAGAAATAACCTCGAACATATTGGCTGTAGAGAGTCTTTCTATCGAATCGAAGAAGGTAGAACATGTGTATACCACCAGGGGTGCCGAAAACTGAACGAAAATCGAACTGGAACCGAAATTTCGAGCATTTTTAGTTCGGTTCGTGTTTTGATTCGGATAATGGAAAAATCACATTTCTTTTCTCCGGATCAGACTTTATCGATTTGGTTCGGTTCATAATCGAATCGAACCTCGAAATAAAAAAACTAGTAAACCACGCACTCAAACCCTAAATTGAGAATCGTTCTCTATCCATGGTTGGAATCCTTCTCCTTCTGGCTCCAATATTCTTCGCTCTCTATCTCGAACACGAAGGATCTGAATCTCTTCGCCTCTCCTCCGAATCTCCGATCAGTCTTGGATCTGTCTCGGCTAGGACAAGGCAAGGTCCGGCTTTCAAAGGATTCTCCAGCTTCGTCCAATCTTTGGGGGAATCTGAAGCTACCGTTGTTGGCCCCTCTAAGTTCTCAGCGATTTTCTAGGATTTTAGCGAGTGCCTTCCCGCCCAAATGAATATTTAAGTATGGACGCGTGTGACAACATTTTTGCCCTCTCTCTCCTAATCACTCTAATGGTTGTGCGTGTTAGGATTCGACGAACAATCAAATCGATGTAAAACGTAAAGCGAAAAAGAGAAATCGAGACACTAGATTTTATCCTTATTCACCTTAAACTAGGGTTACGTCCACCAAGGATTCCACTCTAATTAGCATATCACACATCTTATTAAATCACTCAATTACAAACAAAAAGAATATATATAGCAATAGCTATTCATGAGCCCAAGCCCAAACCCAAACTACAAATGAAAAAATATGACCTTAAATTGTAAAAGCCTTCTGATATCCAAGGGACATTGCCCCCTTGATACACCCACCAGCTCAGTGAGGGGCGGGATCCACGTGCTTTTCTATTGTTGAGAAGTATGAGCCACTCCCTAACAGTGCACACGTACATCTTGCATGACACACGTGAAGTTGATATTATTCATCTTCTCAACGTTATGTGATCTCATGCATAAATGAACATGAAATAACTTTAAACACCCACAATCATCTTAAACTTATGGGTTATCTGATCCATTGCTCTAACGAAAAGCACATATTAGAGTGTCAGTCTGGCTCATCAAATGCTCGGAACCACCATATAAATGAGGGACATAGTTCATGATGAGAATTTTGTGTTAATTTCTGCTAATCCTCCTTGTGTCTCTTTTGAAATTGTATTCGTAGTTTTTAATGAAATCCTTTTAAGGACGCCATTTTGTAATTGAGGGCTTCATTGTCGTACGACGGCACCTCTATTGTTCATAAGTTAATCTTCACTATAGTTTGAGCTGCCGTACATCGCCCAGTTGTTATATTGATTGTTTTGCTGGTTTTTCGATCCTCAAATGGAAAATTTGTTACCAAAAGTTCAGATTGTACTTTCTTTTTTTTTTTTGGGGGGTCTAAAGATTGTACTTCATTTGCAAATGCAGGCTTTTGCCTTTTATTATACTAAGGCTCCATTCCTTTTTGTGGAAAAATAATTTCTAGGAAAATGTTTTCAGATTTTTCAGCATTCGATTCATGAAAAATAAATAATTTAAGGAAAACATTTTCCACCTTTAGAAAAAACATATTCAAAAGTGGGAAAGATGATTTCGTCTTTTTGAGAAGAGAAAAACATTATCCATCATCTTTCCTTCCTTTATTTCTTCACATTCCTTTTTTGTTGTATTTTTTTTCCTTTCTTTTCTTTCTTCCTCCTGCCGATTGCTAGCCGCAACGACAGTTGGTGACCGGCCACAGGTGAGGCACGAGCTCTCTCGTGGCGGGGAAGCTCGAGGCAAGGCCAGGCCTCGAGTCACCCGTCTATGACAAGGCTCAAGCTCGTTCGTGTCTGATGACCGGCCGAATAAGAAAAGTAAAAAAATAATAAAATAATAAAATAATATAACTAATATAAAAAAATTATTGAAGGAATGCATGGAAGAAAATCAATATTTCCAGTTCATTTTCAGGTTTCCGCTAAACACAAAAAAATACCTTACTTCGTTGATTTTTCATACTTAAACTAATTAATCACCTTCCGAAAATGCTGGATTATGGACAAAATCCTCATCCATGGCTGATGTATGGCATCCAGTTATATATACTTATATAGAACACATTTGCTTCTTCAGTTCAGGAAGTCCAGGGGGGAATTTTTTTCATTTATGGCATTCCAGTTCAATGTTATCATGAAAATTCTGATTATATCCCCCTGTCTTCATTGATTCTGTCCTTTTCTCTGGATTGGGATGACCCATTCGTCCCCGCGACTGAATTTTTTTTTTTATGGTGGATTGAACTGTTATGCTCAATCGCGTCTTGCGAATAAATTGACGAACTCATTGAATTCATTTCACTGACATTATCGGTCTACCTTCGAGCCTATGATCGATTCATTCCAACAATGCGTGATTGGCTTGTGTTACTCGTGGCACAGCGCAAAAACATATACGAGTCATTGCTCACCAGAAAATGAGGGAAATCTACCGATGGTCCGTCATTAATTATTTGACGTACGCCAAACATTTTGCTAACTACAAATCAGAAAGCAAATCTTTTTTCCTTGGTTAAAATGCCTACCAATTGGAATCTAGTGAGTTTTTTTGCTCGGTTATAACCTAAGTAGCATCAACACCGACACACGACCCCCGACATGACACCACACAACACGCCGAAGCGTCATTTCAAAAAAATAGAAAATTCTTACTCGTTGAGACACGTGGTATATTAAATGCATATTTTTATATATGCATGATAAAATATCATTTTTATGATTATTCCAATCAAATTAATTTGATCCAAATTTATAAACAAAAAAATAATTAAAAAAAATCCTAGAATTGGTCCCACATCAATGGTGAGGGAGAGAGACAAAAGCAAAATGACTTGAGAAGATGCATTCACGAATCCCACATTAGTGGTGAGGACGAGAGACAAACATGAAGTCTCTCTAGGAAGTCAAGGATGAGACTGGAGGCTTACAAGTTGAAGAAAGGAGTCCCACATTGGCGGGCTTAGTAAGAATAACAAATAAGATGGCTCTTTAAGATGCCATGAATGAGACCTAGAATTTTACTTCCCTTGGCTGTTTGGCTAAGATAAAGTAGTTTAAATTAATATTTTTAGTGGAAATGCTGTTTAAGATGCTCAACACGCATGTCTGGTTATGACAATCCATATTCCCGAACAAAGTGGTGGTGCGCTTTCTTGTGAAATACCAAGCTTGCCTCAATGTTTATAATGATAATTTGGTTGTCCCAACAGAGACCCATCAAAGAACTGGGCAACCACCAGCGTGACAAAGTAACCATTAACTAATCACTGATTCAACCGGCAAATTCCGTAATCAAAGTCACCAAAAGGTAGTCAAGCGAAGTGAAGTTCGGACCGATAATAGAACCTCATGCCCCAAGTTTTTCCTGAGACGTCAAAGAACTCGTATAGCCGTTTACCAATGCTAGTCCTTTCGGTTATTGTATGACCTGGGAAAGTATGTAGTTCGAATAACATAATTCAAGCTGGGTGTTTGTGAGATAAAGTAAACGTCCCACAAATCGACCATAGCAACTTGGGACTGTCGGGGGCAGGTCCAGTTGCTCTAGCTAATTGCTGTTGTTGCTCTAGGATGTCGCCGGTCGTGCTGCCAGCCTACCACTTTCCGATAAGATGTCAGTCATACTCTCTCTGGCATCGAAATAACCCTGAAGTCGTTCATGTCGCTTCCGTTCACGAAAAATATTTGGACTGCCTGCGATCCTTGGCATAAAAACCCTCATCAAGGTACCACTTTAGAAGTCAAACCAACGAGCCTTAAATTTTGTTTTTTGGGTCGAACAACGAGCCTTAAATTGACTAATGACTTATTTGGTATAACATATTTTTCCGTAAAAGCTTAAATTGTTCTATTAATTCCTCGTATGCTTTGAGAACCAATAACCAAAATACTCCAAAAACTTGAACTCATATTCAATTTTGTTTTTGTTAATCGACTTTTGCCAAAATCTCAATGGACACTATTTGCTTTACAATGGGATTTTAGGGCACTCTTTGTTTTTAGTATGGAAAAATAGACCATACATCGTCAGTGTAAAGAAAAGTTTACACCTAACGGCCTTATCCATCATTTACTCGATGATTGTAAGTATCCACTCCCTCAAATCAATGATGTATGAGACTGAGTAAAACCTTTTTACGCCAACGGTATATGCTATAATTTTTCTTTTAGAATTCTCGCCATCTATCAACTCTCTTCTTTTTCTCCCCATTGCCATTGCTTCTTGAAAGAAAATAATGAGATCGTTCGAGCATTACTTTGTTCGGGTACGTAATACTATCGAGTTATCATTGATTGGTCTTACTATAATTTGATTTGATTAGTGTAACGCCAATAGGCAACTGTATCCTAAATACCGTTAGGTAATTACTTTCTCCGTTTTTTTCCCACCGCTAGATCAACTACTTACTTAACAGAAAGTGCACACGTAAGTATCACTTACGGCTATTTAAAAATAGACTAGTAGGAAATTTTGCATGGTAAAACACCTTATTAGTGAAAGGGTAAACAATTTTCCAATTTTGAAGAATTCATTCACGGAAATGAACAATTTTCCAATTTTCTTTTGAATTTCATGTTCTTTCCATTTTCTGCAAGAGACAATTGAAGCAAGTAACAAAATTGGCAAAGGATCCTAATTTAAGTTCATTCCCCCCCCAAAAAAAAAAAGGAAGTATCCTCATACATATTTCCCAAAATGACATCTCATAAATTTCCCTTCTTGGGTCAGCCTTTAATCCCCTTTGATAATGCTGTCTCTTGTAGATATTCTCAAGGCAAACTTGGTAACTCCAAAAATAGAGTTTTGACAGCATGCATGCCAATTTTGGCCAAGCCATAGTGACAAAAATGACCAAGACTCATGCTGTTATGCGTGGGTACCTTAGGGATTTCCCAAAGAAATTGAAATTTCCACCTTTTTAAAAAGTGAAACTACATCATCTATATATCATGTAGTATAGGAAAATGCATAGGCAATAGATCCACCGACCAGTCACAGTGGTGCTGGGTAACTTAAGACCCATTAGTCTCTCCTATAAATAAGAGGCCAAACTCGCTTGAGAAGCTCACCAGTTTTATCTTTCTCTCGTTCATTTCTTGTAAGTAGTGTGAGTAAAGAAACAAATCCGTGTATCTCTGGCTAACTAGTTCGTTCTTTTCTTTTGCTCTTTTTCGAGAATGATTGTGAGATTTTCATTTCTTTCATGCTAACTTATTGTTCGTGTGTTGTAGGGCAATCTTCGTATTGAAGTGATAAATGGAGAGCTTCAACAACTCCAACAACAAGAGATCTATTGCTCTAGGGATGCCTCCATTGCCTCCAACAAGCCAGAGACTGGAAGGACAAAGCTCTCAAAACCCTAACATTCGCCCCCAGAAGAAGAGTAAGAGGTGATTGTAAATGAAAAACCCTTTAAACGCGTTTCAAAATGTTAGACATGGACGACCATGCCCATTTTCTTGATCTAGACATTTCTTTTGAAAGTGATTCGGAAAAGAAATGGGAAAAAAAAATTGAAATGGTAAAAATGGTGGAGACATATTCGACTTTTGGTTCTCTTGATTTTCTGATTCTTCTGTATATAAAGTGGTGACTTTTTAAAAAAAAAAAAAATTTGTTTTTTTGTGTGTGCCTTTCAGGATATTGGCAAGCAATCGACAAGCCGAAATCTTTCATCCCGAAGAGATTTTTCAAATGAAGCAACTGGAATGGACAGTGAAATCTCTTGAAGTTAGCTATCGATCCGATTCTTCTACCAATTTTATTTTTATCCAGTGTGCTCTCGAGATTTGGCATTCGAGATGATTAAGGTGACAAGCATCTAATGATTTTAAATTTTTTCTTGTCTGATATATATAGGCTAACTTAGCAAGGGCCTTTTATGATATGCAATTCTGGAAACGACAACACTATTTATTCCAAGTCCAAAATGACGAACTGAAGCGACAACTCGAGTTCTACTCACAAAAAGTCGAATCCAAAGAAGGTTCTCTCTTTCTCGATCTGCATCCACGCGTATTAAAAGACAAATTAAAAAAAGGTGTAATTGACCGATGTTTTTGATGCAGCTGAATATGTGGAACTGAAGAAAGAGAAGGACAAGCTACATGAGATGAATGTGGAACAACAGCAAAAGTATGAAGAGCTCGTGAAGGGCTACATGGCATATGCTCAATTCATGGGCATGGACCAACCGGGACCTCCAACCTACTACAACTTTATTTAGACCATGAGATTAAGATGCTTTCAGTTGAATAAACTCTTGTTAAGAGACCCAAAATCCTTATGTCTTTGCATTTTATGCTTGATTCGGTTTTCAGTATGAGTATGGTTGCTCTATCTATGTGAGCTTCATCAGGACAATTGGAGCTTAAAAACTCCATGGCTTCACTTATATGTTTATACAAGATGACCCGTTTGCTCAATTTTTGGGTGCTTCGCGATCTTACAGTATTGTTTATCTCAGATCTAAGACTGATTAATGATGATATTCACATATTATGTCATTTCTCGGAATAACCTTGTACATATTGGCTGTGGAGAGTTTATCTGGCCAGTGGAAGTCTATCTAGCCAATGGAAGAAGTAAAACAAATGTATAACACATTAATAAACCTGAACTCTCCTCGACACAAATGTATAACACACATTAATAAACCTGTACTCTCCTCGACTCTTCCAAAGTAACATCATTTGCTTGAATCGACCAAAAAGACAGGAGTCAAAATCAATTTGTCCTGGCCTCATTATATCGCTTGAATTTTGTTTGATGTTATGCTTTCACTAAATGGATTCTTACTAGTGTTCTTCAATGAAAGTAGACCTAATGGAAATTAGAATGTGGACGTATGTCGTAACGTTTTACCGTACGCACGTACATCTTGCATGACACTATTTCATCGACGTGTAAAGTTGACACTAATTCAACCTCTCGACGTGACAGATCTCATGCATATATGAACATGAAATAACTTCAACGCCCAGGATTCTCTTGAACTTGCCTGTTATCCGATCCGTTGCTCTAACAGAAATAGCTAGCCGTTGCGGATAATTTAATGATCACCTTTTACGGTATTACTGTGGCGTGTTAGGCTCATCAAGGAAGCAAATCACATATTAGTGTGCCAATCAAGTGAATTAAAAAAGTTGAACCGCCACATGAGCGAGGGACATCGATCATATTGAGAATTTTCTGTTAATTTCTAGTTGTCATCCCTTTTTTCTCTTCTAATCATTTCATAAAATCCTCTTAAGTATGCCATTCTACAATCTTAATTATCGTTTGCCCCGCCATACATCGCCCGATTGTTAGTACTTACTGTTTTGTTAGTTCTTCGAAAACTCAAATGGAAATTGTTCCTAAAAGTTGAGAGTCTATTTCATTAGCATATGCAGGTTTTTTCCTATTTCATTAGCATATGCAGGTTTTTGCCTGTTCTAGAAATATATGGTGCTGTACATTCTAATATCTCTGCTGGATTGTAGCCATTGACCGAGAGGAATGGTTGATTTGTTTTCCATATTTTCTTCATTCTTTGATTTTTCCTATATCAACTAATTAATCACCTTCCAAAAAATGCTGGATTATGGACAAGATCCTCGTTCGTGGTTGATTTATGGGAAGCTAATCAAGAAGCATAAGGTAGATAAGTTTAACCAAAGAAGAAGAAAACAAGAAGCCTAGCTGTATCCATCTTGCTTATGAACGTTGGCGAACATACCGTCTGATTTAGATTGATAGTAAAACTGTAAATTCTATTATCGTAATTTTTACAGATTTACCAACACTAAGTTGCTTAAAAATTTCTAAGAAACTTGAGGCATATCTTAAAATGGTTTCAATCGATGAATATCGGATGTAACTATACCTAGCACTATCTTATGCATCCCCGATATTTTCTCTTTGTATCGGACTGGTGATATAGTAGCTCAAGTGCACCCATGCACGATGGCGAATCGACACTAGAATTTTTCTTATTCAACTCATGTAGCGGACAACTTACTCATATGTCGATCTATGTGTATAACAATTTCAAATTCAGTTTATAGAAGCATTATATTTCTCGTGGATTTTAATTATCAAAATTTATTTAAGGGTCTTAATTGGCCTATGACCTTGGTTGACTAGATAAGGACGAAACATCACAAACAAGATGGCAAGCGTTTGGACGAAAACAAAGATTGAGTCGCATGTTTTCGCGCTAGGATTTCGAAAAAATGAATGACTGTCCAACATGGGAAGAACCATATTTTGGTAGGATATCTGTATTGTCATGTACGCACTTTGGCCAGATAATAAATCCTTAAACCAGCCCAAAAATCCACTTATAAATTCACTTGATTCTCGTGGATTCAAGTCCAAATCAATCCCTCTTTGTGTTGGCATATTGCTTCTGTTTAGCCGTCATCGCTGCGTGGTGGAACGCATCAAGAAATGGCCGATGGGAACAAAACGATTGACTTCCTGGCCATGGTGGATCCAACAAGTGCTTCTTCGTCGACTCATTCTCTGCAAGTTTCCCCCGATTCCAACCGCAAGAACGATGAAGCCGCAGCTCGGAAACCTACCATCGGTTGCGGGCGACGCTCCAGTCCCCTAAACCTGAACATGGACCCTATGAAACTTAAAAGGTGATCGCGTATTAACGAGAACATGGTTGCGGTTCGATTGTTTTTCTCTTTATTTACATCAGGTTCATTTTGAGTATTTTCGTTTGTGCGTGTCTTGTTACGACGATCATTGATCTATTTATTAACACAAGTACTGTATTGTGTATGCAGGATCCTATCGAATCGTAAATATGCAGACAAAGCTAGGCGGAAGCGGAGTCAGTATATTAATGACATGGAAAGGAAGGCCAAAAGTTTAGAGGTAATAATCCACTCCCTAATAATGACTAGATAGATTTGTGCACAAATGAGCACATTCTTATCAAATCCGACATTAGTTAATCATAACGAAAATTGTACATAAGTTAAGAGGAGGGTACATATCTGCGCGATCCGTCGTACGGCTTGTCCCCTAGTCCGGCATATATCTTTATTATACTTGGACTTTACTAGCATAACGGTCTTTGGTGACTGTGAGAGTAATAACATGTTGTGGGCTACAAATTCTTGCATGAGTAAATCCCACAATGCCATATATTTATGTACCATTTAATTTTTTTGTAGCCCGACATAAGCTATTAATCTCACAATGAATTAAGGACAAACCTCAATCGTTTCTCATTATATTTTGTGCGGTGGCACGAAGCAAAAACCCTAGACAGGTTTATCTAGAGTCTAGACTCGACTTAAATAACAATCCCCAAACAAAACATAAATAAAAAGACTGACTCCTGACTCGCGTTGGCTCTAGGAATAACTTTTAATCCATAGGACCCAATATTCTCGGTCAATGTTGAGCAGCACTCAGGAATTTGACCATTTCCCTACGGGACTCCAAATCACATGAAACTTATTGCCTTACAAACTTTTTTTTGCTTTTGGTCGAGGTTGCCTTAGAAACTACACACATTGAGCTTTTCAACCTTATATCTTGCGACCACATTGGAGCATGAAACCATCCTCAAAAGCGAAGAAGAAAATGAATCTTGAAATATTGCCATAAAGATGAACTTCATCTCGAAGGATTGGATAAGGCTTAGTCCTCTTCGAATGATCTTCATCAAATGAGTTATGGGTCAGTTAGAATAAATTAACCGCTCAATATAAGATGACATCTCCAATTTGGGACTTCTTTCACCTAACACCATTAGACACGTAACCCAACATCTTGATTTGATAGTGGAACGGGATGAATGAGAAAAATAAACTAACGGAATCATGTCTGAGTGTCTTGTGCAAATATAGGCGATAGTTGGGATGCTCTCACATCAAGTTGGCTTGTATCAAAAGCAACATGAGATGCTGCTAAAGGAGCAAGAGAGTTTGAAGCGAAAGATATCGAATTATCCAAGCAATACATATCACAAGGAAGGTAATGAACGATCTCTCTTCTTCGCTATCTCATCATAACACTCATTTTGGCATTTTTGCGATGAGCACTTATTTGTTTGGACAGCCGAAATAGAACAGAACAGGGTTATTCTGAGAAAGCTACAGTTAATTCTGGACAAGCAAATAGAGATTACACAAAGACAGGCACTAGACAAAGGCAAACTGATAACTTATGGGGATACCAATAACCCAGGTAATCTAAATAACGGTGTATCTTCACTCGGCCGCTGGTTAAATGTTATTTTGTTTTCTATAGTTAGATTAGGCTACAAATTACTACTTTAAGATTGTAATTGGTTTGGCCCTGTGTTCGACATACACCTCCAGATATCACCATCTCAATAGAAGAAGAGTCGATGCTCGATCGAAACAAGCAGTTGAATGTATCTCTAAAGTTCGAAATCTTTTGGATACGTACAGTCAAGTTTGTATGACAACCATAGGAAGTGAAGTCCACAAGGCAATAGTTCATTATCAGTATGTACAGATTCATATATTTCAAACCTGTGGTTTTAGATCGTGCAAGAAAATAGTAATCATCTGGTGCTTCATTTCTGAATGTAGTTTACTGAAGAAATGGATGTGCATAAAATAAGTAGAATTGTCATTGAAGACAAACATGCTATAGCAAGATTTACATCACATTTATCGAACTTTTGTTTATCACACTCGTAAAACTTGGGCTATGCTGGGGAATGCAATGACTGGTTATTGATGCAAACTGGAACTATTTAGTGATTTGGATGTTTTATTTTAAGGAGCAGAGATTGTATTGCGGCCGGAAACATGAGAGTTGAACGGTGACATTAGTATAAGCTTGCCGTCCAGCAACTTAATTTTTTTTGTGTGAATTAGTAGTTTTCAACAATTTTGCAGCTCTGCGTGGAAAGAACACAGGGGAGGTGACTAGCCAGCTTAGTAAAATCGAAGCGAAGCAGGGAAAGAAGGAAGAAGGACACACATGGATGCCAACTCCTTGGGTACCTAAGATGGTGCCGGCACCGACTCTCGGTATGGATCGTCAGTCTAAGCCAGAACTGAAGGCGAACAGTAGATCTAAGGATCCTTTGAGTCTCAGTTTGAGCATTAATTAATAGATTACCTGCGGATATCGGTGTTATGTGAACTTTTAGAATCCTGATTTGGCCTGTTCCTTGTATTATTAAGTTTCACAAATTTAAGGTGTCTTCAAATACATGTGCTGAGTTTTCACTCTTTTTAGTGTTTGGAATGCATCTTCACCTCTATGTCTGTTTGCTCCGAAGAATGTCAAGCTCGAAGATGCTGATTTTTTTGCTAAAACAGTTGATCATATGGAGGTCAAATTTGTCGGAGCTACCCATTTGTGCTTTGATGGTGACTATTAGACGCCAGGTTGAAATCTCTAGCAGTTTGGATGATTGGAGTCCTCTCAGATTTAGAAGGAGACCAATTCACGTTACCTACGAAAATTTGTCTTAATATTTACCATTTGTCATTGTTTTAGGGCTGATGATGTGTAATTAATGATCTCTAGGATCTAAACAGAGCTAAATACTTGATAGAATTCCAATTTTCTGGGAACTTTGACTGCGTTTAACGTATATCTTCATCGAAAACCCGATACATGCACTCATTTATTGGTTTTCTTCTTCTTTTCTGTCCTTTTTGAACATCTCTGCCTGCTCTGTTGGTGAAGATCATGAGGCTTACAGAAGGTTTAAGATAGGTCTGCTTCCATTCGAGTTGCATAATGGTAAAGTAGTCATGTCGATTATCTGAATAAATGACCGCTTTGTGCGTGGATCCTACTAGTGAGTTATGCCTCAAACACACTAGACAGATATTAGCATTTTACAATATACTGTAGAGTGACCTTCTCTGAGTTCGGATCCAAGATCGTCGCAGACAAAACCGAAGGTAGATTTAGATATAGATATGTAAAGTCGAGTAAATTAAAGCAGAATTCAACTAGGAATATCAGATTTCAAGGACAAGAAAGAACACAGCATGACCAACTGGCCTTTTCTCGGTGTACCATCTTTTTGAGCAAGTACCAACGGGATCTCACCAGAATACATAAGCCTAATTCATGATCAGATCCAGGGTACTCACCAAATCGAGATACTTCGGATAAGTAACATTAGCACTATCATCACTATCTTTCAAGCTGTTGAGGTCATCAAAGGGCATGTTGAGATCTAGTGACAAGTCCAGCGATGACGATGATGATAATGATGGGCATGATAAAGCAAGACACAGATTGCCATCCACCACTTCACCCTCGTTTTGTTCCCACGAATCATTCTTCCTTACCTCCACAAGCCTCGGCATCTTATTGCTTAGAGACAGATTCAGATCAAGATCGCTTCCGTCGCCGTCATGATCAGCCTTTCTTTTCACCGTGCTTCGCTCCCTGTGGTCGCCATCAATATCGATCCTCCAGATCTCATCCTGAGGAGCCTTTCTCGTTCCGGGCGTTAATTGGTCTTTCGATGGTTGAATCAGGGTTGACTTTTGCTGTCTATGGGCACGCGCGAGACTGAACAGCAACGAGAAATTAGTGGACTCTAGCACCGGGTCTTGAGTTTGTTTCCTTCTTCCCAGCTCACAGTAGAAGTTGTCTTTTGTGTTTGGAGGAGAGTGATGAGTCGCGTGCTTCATGTTGTCACCCATGAAACCTGCGAGTCGGATCCCGTTTCGCGCATTCGCCGTGGCTACATCAGTTAAATAGGGTCCGCTTGCCCAGGTCCGGTCGCTACTCCAGCAAAAATCCCTGCACAGATCGAGACGGACAGACAGAGAGTTTAGTATTGGGATAAGAAGAGCGGTGCACATTAATTCACGAACTATGTCACATGTCCATCCTCCCTACCTGACTTTGGAGATCCCGCAGTCGAGATTTTGGAGAATGGAGTGTCGCCAGAAGGCATGAGGAAGCTGATCTGCGCTCCCCATGACATGTTGTCTTGTGTTTATAACTGCAAAAGGTAGGTCATGTAAATTATTAGAAGGAAAAGAAATTTGACAGAGCGACAAGAAACCTATATGAACACCAAACTCAAATCAACAAGGGTTTTTTACCTTCTCCTCGATCGTTACTCTTCTTGCTTCGGTACATCTGTTCCCGACAGAAAAAGAATTTAAGTTCAACTCTACGACATAAATTTATTTCGAAGAAAAAGATAGTTCTTATGCAGATTATGGGATGTTTTATCACCTGCAAATGGCTCTTGACATGAGCAATACTAAGCCCCTTGATGTTCATCAGCTGCAAGACCAACTTCGGCGTGGCTCCTGGATTAAAAAAAAAAAAAAACCCAAAAGAGGAAAAATCTATTCGATCAACATGATGAATCGAGAAACAATCGGAACACATACGCAGAGAAACAAGAATCAGCAAGAAGTTTTTACTTTCTTGACCCCCCAGTCGCTCCACTGCTTGAACAAAGCGAAAGTGAAGCTCAGGAGTCCAACGCAACCTCGGCGCTTGAGATCTCACATACGGCCTCAAGCCATTACTAGTGCAGGAGCTGATCGCGTTCTTGTTACTATTATTGCTGCTGTTGTTGTTGTTCTCGCTGAACTCCTCGATAACGCTGTTGTTCGAGCTCGTGCTGTTCCTGGTCTTGCTCTCGCAGTCCCCTTCCTCCTCATCCTCGCTTATGATCTCCAATGGTATCCCCGCCATCTTGTTCAAACCACTGTCATTTCGATCTTCATTCATGGTGGTTTCGCGAGATCAGAGAGACGAACCGGCCCGACGACTGCCAGAACCGAGCTTCAAGGGGATGTTTCTGGGTGAGATTCAACCCCAGGAGGAAGGAGGAGGAGATGGGTATTATTCATGTGTTAAATTTGTCTGGTTTTGGTGTGAGAAATTTTTTTCCAATGGCATGAAAGAGGGAGTGAGGTTCCATATGGGAAGGAACACGACAAACCCTAGCCAGGTCTCAACGTGGTCTTGGCCACAGCAGAGACACCCCTGTATTTCAACGAGCAGACTGAGTCCTAATTGCACGTACTCCGTCGTAGATCTCAAGAACATACCGTATATGATTGGGATAATGACACAAATAGTCTCAACTTTGGTCCAATATGTAATGTAATTCATGAACTTTTAATTTGTTCATTGTGATCTCTAAATTTTAGCCCAATATGTAATGTCACTCCTAAACTTTTAATTTGCTCAATGCGACCCCTAAAATTTTGATAGATGTTCAATTTAATTCCCAAACTGTATGAAAATGTTCAATGTTGTCCCTGAATTTGAATTAATAGAATGACAATATTGAACATTTTCATACGATTCAAGGACTAAAGTTCAAGGGCCACATTGAATAAATCTAAAGTTCGGGAATCATATTGTACAGTGAGTTAAAGTTCAGGGACCATTTATATCATTTATCCTATATGATTTTCAACCTTCACGTAGCTCAAAAAACAAAGTGAGTATTTGGACCGGTTGCCTTGTGGAGTGGTGCAGAGGTCAGAGAAACATGCATGGTACGGTCGGTATGAGCGGACAAATGGGATTATTCAATTTTGGTTTCCTTCAGTTTAACTTCCACATTATTTGTTGGGTTACTCCTATGTCTCTCTCATCTTCCCATATATTTCTCCGAGGTTTCCCTGCCCGGACCATGAATCTTCCGAGAACTCTAGTCATTTGACTCATGATGTTCTTTGCTTGGAACCATAATTTTTTGCAATTTCTCTAGAGGAGATGACAAAACTGCTCCGAAATTGATTCAAGAGCCCGACGGCTCGAGGGTCTCAATCTCTATCGACCGAAGTCAATGGTGATGAAGTTAGATAAGCTCTTTTAATGGGTCAGCTTTTGAGAAAACGCTAGTGGAAGGTTCTAACAGTAACGCATAGTGTATAGAAACTAATGGAACCGGTCCATATAACTCCAGTTCGTCGGGGACCGAGTTCTGTTATGGCACGCCAGGTTTGACATGAGCTCATTAAATTCAGTTAAAAACCTGACATATACTAATTCCAAGATGCTATGAACAGAGTATGCGTATAACAAATTTATCTCTTTTTCCTTTATTTTGCTGGGGATTCAGAGGGTTAATATGACGAGCGTTACTCTCATCATCTCTCAACCCATACATTCACCTTGCCCGTTCCAAACCCACATCGATATGTATTTTGCCGTATACCCACTTGAATTAAATAGAGGTATTGCGTAGACAACATGTTCCCCTGCACCACATTCGTTGAGGTTTTTATTTGCCGTCAATTTGATCTATCGCAATGGTGAAATATGCCAAGCTTATATTGAGAACAGTTGTTCGAGTGTTTCAATGGCAAAGGGAGGGAGGGACAAGATCTTGGGTCCAAACCTAGGATATATGTATCTCGGGAAAATTACTATGACAATCTTAAACCTATTGTATAACAAATTCAGTTTTATATCTTTCAATTTGATCAGTTGAGTCCTAAATCTCTTGATGATTTGTCAATAGAGTTCATTCAGCCAATTTTGACGGAGATTTGCTGAAGTAGTTGCCGACGATTAGACCTGTTAAAGCGTGGGTTGGGTCGGGTTCTAAACGGTCCGACGCAAAAAAAAATATATATTGATTCATTAACCCATTTATTGCAATGCAAATTTTCAACCCATACCCGAGCTGATCCATATTACTAAAACACTTACACATTTAATTCAATAAAGCAAAACTTATAAATTATTAAAAAAACATATTGCTAAAATTTTGTGGATTTTTTTTTCCTTTTTATTTTATTTTTATTTTACATTTTCCTTTTTTTTCCAAAGTTCAGCGTGGGCCGACGACCTTTGGCCGGATCAAGCAAGGGTTTCGCGACCCTCGTCTAGACCCGGTGAGGGCTGCAAAGCCCTCACCGTCCACGATCGAGGGATCGACCCTCGTCCAAATCTAGCTAGGGTTTGGCAGCTCTCCCCTGTCGTGGGTGAGGGCAGCCCTTGCCCGGTGACCGAGCCTCGCTTGTGATAAGCGAGAGTTGATCGGCCCTAGCAAGACTTGTTCGAGAAAAAAAGTAAAAGAAAGAAAGAAAAAGGAAATAAGAAAATTAAAAATTAGAAAATAAAGATCATAAAACCTTTTTTATTATTCACTTAAGATAGTAGGGTAACACATTCAAAATCCATTTAATACACATTAAGTTACTAAGTGACTCATTTATGACCCACTTAAATTTATTGAGCAAGAAATTTATGACCCAAACTCCTAAATGTAGGTTAAGATACGAGGTTTTTGACCCATTTTGCCACCTCAACCGATAGTTCTAAGAGGAACAATCAGCGTTAAAGTGGATAATTTCAGAAATTTTTTTGAAATTTATTTAAAATAAAAAATTTCTAAAATTGCTTCTTCATTTTTCTCTCTCTTTTCTTTTTGCCAGTGCCCGACCGAGGTTGAGGGCTGGCCTCCCCTCGACGAGAGTCAGCCTAGCCAAATCTGGTGAGGGTGAACCTCACCGACCAAATGGCCAGCGTAAGAACAGCCGATAACTAACCACCGGTAAAAAGAAAAGGGAAAAAAAAAAAAGAAACAATTTCAAATAAATTTTAGAAAAAATTCTAAATTATCCACGTTAACACCAGTGTTCCGCATAGAATTGTAGAGAATTACTTTAGCAATTTTCTACCACAATTGGCCGAATGAATTCCGTTGGCAAATCATCAAGAGATTTAGGACTAAATTGGTCAAATTAAAAAGTTTATAATTAAATTAGCATAAATACAATAGGTTTAGGACTGTCTTGGTAATTTCCTAGCAAAGTAGATTCATTGCAATGAAAAAAAAAAACGATATTTCATTTGTTAGAATAAGTAAGATGCCATGTCAAAACTCAACTGTGCAAGTAGGTTTAGGTTTCCCAATGAACAGAGAGAGAGAGACTAGGCAAGGCGTTGGGAAGACTGCTTGACGATTCTTGCTGTCGGTGTTCGCGGATGGTTACTCTCGAGTTTCTTCCCCTTCTTCACCATCCCGTCGAAACCGCACATAATACCAACAAAATTTCCATTTCTTTTAGGTCCCTTCTCCAAGATTCCACGACCCCCAGAAGCTCAAAATCACATCATTTTTGGCCCCGACATTCATCAGATTCGACGCTTCCCGCTTTGTCCCATACACACGATTAAGCGTCCCTAGTTTTCACGAAGATTAAGGTTTGCCATAGACTGTCCCTTCGATTCGATCTTCATCAGTTCATCTTCATCGCATCCCACCACCATCGGAAGATGTACATACGTCCGAGAGAACCTTTCAGAAAGTAAGCGAAGGACAAATGAATAGGGATGGCCTTTCCTTTTCCACATAGATAAGGGGGCTAGTCCAAAGTTGACCGTCGTCGGCATCTTCATAAGTCACTCGCCCTTTTGAGGATTTGAGATTATATTTGGAAATAAATTCTAGCATGAGGGAAGGGTGCTCCTAAAGTTTTGAATTTTTGTTTTGAGAAAAAGACACCGAAAACCTTAAATTATGTCTATTGTGACATAGTTACCTTACCAAAAACCCTAATTTGTATCCGTGTGACACATTTACCTCAATATCGCACGTGTATAAATTTGGAAATTTTGATGCCAAAAGGTTGGGGTAAATGGATCACATAGTTACATGTTTAGGGTTTTTCGTGTCATAGAAAAAAACTTAGAATAAATATGTTACAATGGGCATATTTTATGACTTTTTGTGATTTTTACCCTTTTGGTTTTGGTTTTGGTTTTGCCCTCAAATGCTGCGTTGGATTTGCATGGCCTAGTCTGCGTGACCAAACAAGATCCATAAAAACCTTTCTGATGTTGGAACCGACCGTCGAATATTTAAATTTAATCCTATCAACGATGCAAGAAAGTAGTGGAAATTCGCATAACACAAGAATTTACGTGGTTCAGCAGGGGAGATATTCCGCCTACCAACGTCCACGGGGAGATGAGATACGTTTCACTAATCACGTAGAAAAGTGTACAACTACTCTTTCTCACACTCCCTCTCTCTTTAGAAACCTGTTTCGCCTTGAATATATATAGCGAAACCATATATAGCACAAATTACAAAATTACCCACACAGCTTAAAATATTTAACTTTCCCATATAAATACTTCTATGAGTGAACATAAAACGTCTATGGCCTTTCGGAACCGCCTCATAATCTCTTGGATAACAGAATACAAAACATCAACTTCAATACCGACAACATGGGAAATTAAAAACTTGAGAATACCAGGAGAGCACATTGATATTGATAACATCATACATATGGATCCGGGTCATACGGTTGATATCCCTATTCTAACGTACCGAGGTTGGGTAAATTGAGGATATTTGTCCTAAAGTAATGTTTTTCACTTCGCAACCCCCCCTCCCTCCCCCCCTCCTCCTCTCGGACGAGTACTTACTGAGACTCGGATCCACATGGAAGGTCCATCGCGATCGATCGATCACGCACGGCTCATGTGCGGGTCCCTTGCGATCAACAAACGTGATTCGTTTGGGTCCTTGAACGTGCGGATCCAGGCAACGCTCACCCCTTCTCTCAGGATGTTTCCGAGGATCATCAGGAACCAAACCCTTAGCCCCTTGATAATCATCTGATTAACAAAGAGCCGCAAATCTCTTTCGTCGATCGTGAAGTCTTTAAAAAAAAAAAAAAATCGTGTGTCACGACAGTTGGTGTATAGGAGTTACGGTACGTTACCATGCGAGACTATGTCCCCCACAAATGCCCCCTCTTTGTCGGTATAAAGAGTCTCGATCACAGCAGGCGGGACATAATTGAACTTATTCTCTCTCTCCCTTTTCGCCGTCCGTGGACCATGATTATTCATATACTAGATTCATAAACCATACAAACGAGTATTATTATACGTGGATAAGGTGAAGATTTTGCCCGACTCTGACCGAAAATAGACCAGAAACATTGAGATGGTCAATTCTGTCCGAATCGGACCCATGCCGCGATGCTCGGCAAGCAGTCATCGACGACGCATTATTATATTATGATGAGAGAGGGAAGAGAGAAAACCCTAAGCTTATTGAGATGTCACTCCACCTCAGCCTCACGCAATCCACCTAACTTGAAAAAAAAAGAAAAAAAAATACCAGAGTCTAACTCGTGAAGGTGCACAGGATCGATCGATATATGCACATCGATATGTACGTTTTGTCGTTAAAGTTTATTTTTCTTGTAAATGATCTATTTTTTATACGGAAGTAGAAATTTTGGTATGTTACATTTCACAGAAACTTAGCTAATAGTAGAGAAAGCTGTTAGCCTAATAGTCCGACATTCTTTGTTAGTTGTTTCGACCACACAATCTCACAATCAATGAATATTTTATGCAAAACACGCGATGATGGTGAGTGTTACAGTTGAAATTATATTGTCCCCGATAGTAAAACATTTCCCAATAGTAGATTAGACGAAAAAAATAAAAATAACAAGCATTGGCCATATAAAGAAACTCATATAAGTCAAGTTTGTAAGAAAACAAATCCACGAGAAAATTGTTCTACTCGTGTAAGTCTCCTGCAAAAATCAAAAACCTTTTTTTTTTCCTTATTCACCAAAAGAAAATAGGACGAATCTACGACAACATAACATATAATTGAGACATTAGGAGATATTCAACTATCCCTTGGCATGAAACTCCCATATTTCATTATGTTCAAATTAGTAATTTCTACTAGATCTTACTTTTTGAAATTAAAAGTTGCAATAAGCAAGTCAACACGTCTAGATTACATATAATAAACACTAATTATGCATACTTAATCAACATATGTCAGCATTGAGGGTCGAATGAATAAGTGACAAATTTTGTATCATGCATTCGTGAAGATCATCAATGTGCTTATTTTTCTACAAATTCTAACGTTTGCTTTCATTTTTACTCTCAATAGAAATACTATCACATTTACGTATCAACTTATTCACATTGCTACTTAACCATAGTCAAGCATGAAAATAAAACAATTGCGTGCTAAAAGTTCGTTTATTTCGCAAAAAAATGAATTACTTAGAAATTATTTTTCTAAATATAATCGTTTACGTTTATTACAAAATGAATAAACAAAAAAACATTTTCCTCGTTTAGAAAAATATTTAGACATAAATTATTGTCGATAATAAAAAAAATTTCATTGGCTAATTATTTCGAGCGATACAAACAATCATTTTTAGGAATATTTTTAGGAAAATATTTTTCAAACTGTTCATTTTTCACAAAACAAATGGAGCCTAAGTTGGTCACTCGATGAATTTTTTTTTTTTTTGTATGTGTTTTCCTTTCATACGTATTACCTTCTCTGTCACTGCATAAGATCATGGAACGTAGAGCCAAATTCAACCCAATGGGAGGTCATTGATAAAGAGCGAAACCCTGACGAAGGCTGACCACGAATTATTATGGAATTTCTTCTTACTTTCTTCAAGCAAACTGATTATTTTGGCTGCCATGCATTCCAGCTCATGGGGGGACTCCTACTGATTAGTAACTTAATCAATCTGATTTTCAATCCTTGATTTTCCATGCTTAAGGTCAAGTGGGTTGATGTTTCTCCCTAAAGAAAAACGGGTGTGACCCCTATTGAAAACGACTAGGGCAAAGAAAAAAAAAAGGTGTTTAGTAAAAAACCGAAAATATTGATTAATAATCACACATATGTCGGGCTAGAATATGGTGGGAACAGCGGATTTGATTAAGACAAATTGATTAGTGATTTGTGCAGAGACGAGATTCGAGGTAAGCTGGGGAGTTCTTTCTTAGGGTTTTGCCTAGCCTTTGCATGTGAGCATTAAAATAACTTTTCATGTTTTTGTTTGATTCTCGTGGAGACTTGAGCCGATGTAAGGTCAACTCCACAGCAATCGATTTCCATGTTTTCCTACCACATGCCATTAAAAATTGATTAATTATTTGGATTCATATCAACCTTTTTAAATATATATTATATGCCACCAAAATTCCCCAATAATTTATTATTTCATGAGAAGGTGTGAACGCTATTTATGCGGATAGGAAAAAAAAAGGGAAGCTATTCCAGAATGAGCATGTTTGTCCTCTTCACACCATCGCCACCACCTCGCCGATGGCCGGAGCCCCACTTTTATTTTTAGGGTTTGTTTAGTCGTGTGAATCGTTGACGAATGTCTTGTAATTCATTAACCATGATTGCTAAGGATGTTTTAACTTTAAAAGTATTGATAACGCATGCCGCGGAAAAGGTTAGGCCCCTTAATATCTCATATATACATTGTGTTCGCAATGTAAAGCTCCGTTTGTTTCGCGAAAAATAAATAATTTGGAAATCATTTTCTAAAAACCGATCGTTTGCATTGCTTATAAAATGGATGAATGAAAAATAGTTCCATCGTCTACGAAAATGGTTACACATAAATTGTTGTCGATATCATAGATATTTTCATCAATTAATTATTTCAAGTGATAAATTTTAGGAATTTTTTTTTTTGAAACGTGTATTTTTTTTGTAACATACGTAGCCTAATTGCACATTTACGAAGACTTAGATCTACACCAAGGCGGTCGTTTAACAAAATAGTTTGATCAGTAAGTTATATGTCGGCCCGAGTAGAGTGGCGTCCTATTACTTATTCTCGCACATTTGATTGTTGTCCTGAATTATTGGATTGACGGCATGAGCTTGAGCAATTTAGTCACTCGATTACAATTTCCTGTTGCGAAATATACTGATTAATGCTACAGCCTTCGTTTCAATCATTCTCTGGCGGTAATGTTCACGATGTAAAAGTAAGACACAGTGTCGGTTTAATATAACATTGAAGATATATGCTACTTTAATAAAACTTCGTTTGTTTCGTGAAAAATGAGCGATTTGAAAAATATATATATATTTTTTTAAAACGACCTCTCAAATCACTTTGAACAACAATTATTTTCATCGTCCCTAATATGCATATTTTCGTTAGCTAATTATTCTAAGCAATGCAAGCAAACGTTTTTAGAAAATATTTTTCGAATCACTCATTTTTTCGCGAAATAAATGGAATCTAAGGAAGAAGAGAGAGAGAGAGAAAAGGAGAGTTGAGGGGTTCTCAGTCTCGGCCCAAATTATATGGGCCTGAAAGTTAGTGATGGGCCACGCTTGTTGGGTGATCGCCACCACGTGTGCTTTCAACTTGTGGGCCTTTTGATCACAAGTTAAGTTGTAGCTCACACCATCTGTGCAATGTCCTTAATGAGCTTTAAGAGTGCATTTAAGAGAGCATTTCTCGAAACATTTTTGGACACAAAAGACTCGTATCCCAAGAAGCTGAGGTGATTGGGAATACGATCTATGTGTGGACTATTTAATTATTAAATAATGCATTTATTAATTTTTTTACTTTTTTATTCTTTTTTTTTATTGTGGCCGTCGAGGGCTAGGACGACTTCGCCCAATGGACGAGGCCATCATGACCGAGGGCGAGGCAGCCTTCCAAATCTGGGCGAGCGCCGCGACACTCATCCATGCCCTCGCCGACAACCGTAAGAAAAAAATATAAAGAAATCAAAAGAAAAGAACATAAGGAATAATAATAAAAATATTAGTAGAATCGACATATTATTAAAGGTTATTAATGTCGGCGCCGGTCGTGCCAAGTGGGATGGTGCACGTTCACGTCAAGGATTTCCAGCTAAATTTGGCCAAATAAACTCAATTGATAAAAAGTGAAAAGATTTATGAGTGAATTGACAAAATTAAAAGATTTATAGCTGAATTGAAAGAAAAAAAAATGTAATAGATTTAAGGTTTTTTGAATAATTTTCCCACACGAAATTAATGATTCTCCCAAATCATAAAATATCTAACCCGCAAGGGGCAAATTAGGTGTAAATTTCCACGGGAACAAGATGTACAGGTTGGATAATATGCCTCTCTGCCCTAAAATCGATCACAATCATTAGTTCTTTACTCTCAACTCTAGGATCCAACCCCGACATGCTAATTATAGATGTTCCCTAACTTATTACACAGGTACATTTTTTTTAGCATAATTGCTGAAATTGATTGTACCTGCGGGGGGGCCTTTGTCCCTAGCCTGCCTTTGCAAGTTGTACGGGGGTACACACACAAAATTATGTACCCCAATAATAACACCTTTGCCAAAATCATATTCATCCATTCAAATATCTAAGTAATGAGATGACGGTCCATACATTAACAAATTTTACAATTTTACAATTTTTTAATATTTTCTTAACTTTTTCTAAATTTTTTCCCTTTTTTTTGTGGGGGGGGGGCTGGTAAGGATCCAGCCCTCCCCTAAGCGAAGGCCATCAAGCCCTCTCATGGCTGCAAGGGCTGTCGCGGCTTGGGTGAGGGCCACCCTCATTAGATCTAGAAAGAGCTTTTTGGCCCTAGCCCTCGCCGCTAGAATGAAAAGAAGAAGAAAAAAGGTTATGTCGGCGTTGATCATGTCACGTAGAACGGCTAGGTCTATGTTAGCAATTTTCAGTTAAAATTACTCGGATGAATTTAATTAACATAAATACAAAAGCTTTGTGAATTGATTCAATTGAAAAGTTCGAAACTAAATTTGTATCAACTAAATAGGTTTCTAACTCTTTTTTTTTTTTTTAACTTCCCAACATTGGTTGTACTTCTGGATTATTTGTTTATTTATTGACATATTTTAAATTTGGGTAATTATTGTTCCACGTCCTATCATGTGCCTATGCTTCGGACCTGTAAAAAAGCTTATCAAGTGTGTCAGAATAACGTCTAGATCTTAAAATCTCGTCCCGTTGTCTAAGGAAAATAATTTGGTGGGTCCCTCAACGATTAGGACACCTAAACCATCTGATTAATTTTATAATTAAAGTGTCGGGCCGGCCTGCTGTGGTAGAGCTAATCCACGAGGGGACGGCGAATCCAATAATTTCTTTTGCATGTAATTATTTCGAATGGTATTCGACCTGTAATTTCTTTGGCTAATCTATACTATCTATAAAGAGAGATTTGGGAGGTGTCTCTTCAATTAAAGAAAGAAAGAAAGCCAATTGCGATATAGATAACTGAATTCGCCGTGTTCCAAAAGATACGAAAAACTTTCTTGAGCAACCAATCAAGCCTTCAAAAGAGCTTCTTGGATTAAAAATCGATCAATTTGCCTTTCGTTAGAAGGACTTCGAATTTCAATTCTTCTCAACTTTTAGCACAATGTTGTACTCACCTATTACTCTATCAGTTCTATGAATGTTCCCACTTATGTAATTTCGTGAGAGCTATCAAGCATGCCAGTCGTGACGTGCTCTAAACGAGAAAGATAGTGAGTCAATGAAACCTTCTGAAGAGAGGCAAGTCAGCTCCAAAAAAGAAAAAAAAGCCCGAACGGGGAGCAATTCGAAGGTCGATGATTAATGTATTTCTCAAATATCTAATTAGATAATATTTGGGACCGCTCAAAAAATGGAAAAAAAATAAAGATGATGAGGTTATAGCCAACTAATCTTTTGTCATCAGGACTAATCATTTAATTAATTTGCGATGCCGGTATATTTTAAAGTCCTCCCATAAAAGTAGAAAAAGAATATATTTATACACACACCCGCAAGCATTTTTTGTTTTTTGTTTTTTTGGGGTCAGACAGCCACAAGCAGTTGACCAACTCATATAATCGGAGAAGACCGGGGCCCACATATTGCCTTTAGAGACTGGGATGGGCCGGGTGGCTGGGGCTGAGTGGGGCGTGGTCCGACCGAACCCATCGAATCGAACCGGAGGAGGAGTTAGCGAACTAATCATCATTTTCATCGTCTCTCTCCTCGCCATTATCTCCATTCACATTCGCTCGCCATTTTCCGACAGCAGGAAGTGAGAGAGAGAGAGACAGAGAGACAGAGAGACAGAGGGAGAGAGAGCCAAGTACTGCGACTAGTCCTTGCATACTTCGCCTCTAAATCCACCGCCGGAACGCCATCTTCTCCGCGCTGCCTGATTGCGATTCGCGACGCTGGTTTCGCTCTCTGCAGCTCTCAGGCGAATGAGCTCTTGGAGCTCGCTCCTACTACTCATTCGGAGCTTTTGCTGAGCTTGGTGCCGTCCGAATCTGGTCTCCCGGGTCGAGACGTTTCCGTCGGTGCAAATGCGTTTCGCTAAGCTTATCGATCGGTTCAGGAGCACTCAAGTCCACGCCTTGAACCCTCCCGACCCCGCTCACCCGAGCACCTCCGGCGACGCCGCCGCCGCCGCCGCCGGAGGAGGTAAGCTGAACGGGCACTTCTTCAAGTTCATTGGGTCGAAGCCGAAACCGGGTCAATCTGCTTCGTTGGCTCAGTCTCTTCTTCTCGCTTATGGACTCCCTACGGTTGACCTCATCGAGCCCCCGATTGAGCCCTTCCTTAAGCCGATTAATTTCGTGGAGGCCTTGGCCGATGTGTACCGGCGACTCGAGAAATGCTTCCCATCGGATAAAGCGTCCGCGTGTGTCGAGCAGTACTCGATACTGCGGGGCCTTGGCGACACGAAGCTGCTCCGCCGGTGCCTGCGGGCTGCGCAGCTAGGCGCGACCGATGTGCACACCAAGCTTGTGCTCAATGCGTGGTTAAGGTTCGAGAGGAGAGAGGATGAGCTGGTGGGTTTCCATCCGCTGCGAGGTGGGGATGGGATGTCTGAATGTCCAGACTCCAATTTGATATGTGGTTGTGGTTCTGACTCAATCTGCTCTTGTCAGTATTGTGAAAAAATGAATGCGCTGGACAATGTGCATACGCTTGACGAGAATGGAAATTTTAGTGAAGAGGAAGAGGAGGAAGATGTTCTATTTCGTGTTGGTGATGAGGAGGTCCGCTGTGTTAGAAGTAAATTTGCAGCTTTATCCCCTCCCTTCACTGCCATGTTGTATGGTAATTTTGCTGAATCTAAAGAGGCAAAGATTGATTTCTCTCTCAATGGGATCTCTGCTGAGGGAATGCGGGCTGTCGAAATATATAGCAGGACTAAAAGGTTGGACCTTTTTGGGCCTGAGATTGTTTTGGAGCTACTTTCTTTCTCAAATAAATTCTGTTGCGAGGAGATGAAATTGGCATGTGATGCTTATTTAGCTTCACTTGTTAGCAACCTCGATGATGCCTTGATTCTCATCGAGTACGGTTTAGAGGAAACCTCCTATCTTCTCGTAGCATCTTGTTTGCAGGTGTTGCTTAGTGAGCTCCCAAGGTCACTATGTAACCCGGGGGTGATGAAGATTTTATGTAGCTCCGAGGGTAGAGAGAGACTGTCCCAAGCAGGACATGCTTCATTCTTGCTGTACTATTTCTTGAGCCAAGTGGCTATGGAGGAGAATATGGTATCTAACATCACTGTGATGTTATTGGAGAGGCTAAAGGAGTGTTCTACTGAAAGGTGGCAGAAGGCACTTTCACTGCACCAATTGGGTTGTGTGATGCTCGAGAGAAAAATTTATAGTGATGCAGAGCATTATTTTGAAGCGGCGTCTGAGTATGGTCACGTTTATTCAATTGCTGGTATTGCGAGAGCAAAGCATAAGCAAGGCCAACAATATTCAGCTTATAAGATGATCGACTCTCTCATCTCCGAAAACAGAATGGTTGGTTGGATGTATCAGGAACGATCTCTATATGGTGTGGGGAGGGAGAAATTGTTGGATGTGAATTGTGCGACTGGACTGGACCCTATGCTCTCATTTCCCTATAAGTACAGAGCTCTAATAAAGGTGGAGGAGAAGCAGATTAAAGCAGCCGTGTTAGAGATTGAAAAAATTATTGGGTTTAGGTTCTTACCTGACTGCATTGAGTTACGCGCTTGGTTCTTCATTGCACTTGGAGATTATGGAAGTGCAATGAGAGACGTAAGGGCTCTTTTAACTTTGGAACCGAATTACAAGATGTTCAACGCAGAGGTTAGTGGAGGCCAATTGGTAGATTTACTCAGCCATCAGGTTCAGCAAACAAGCCAGGCTGAATGCTGGATGCAACTTTATGACCGGTGGTCTTCTGTTGATGACATAGGCTCTTTGGCTGTCATACATCAGATGCTAGATATTGAACCTAAAAGGAGTCTCCTCTGGTTTCGGCAATCCCTTCTCCTCTTGCGGTACACATATCTTCTTTTACACTTCCTTTCAAACTACACCGTATGTTATTATTGTCAAGAGTGTTACTGAACTTTGAGTGAGAAGGCCTAGCCTTTGAATTTGGGTGATGATTTCTGTTGAATTTGATACTCCACATTAGGAAAACATATTCCTCTCCACAGTGACCATCTATGCAATTTATTGAGATGAAACACAGCTATTGCATGTTTTCCATTTTTCATTTTTGTCATTTTAAGGCCGAGTCTCCTCTTTTAGCCGCTTGTGTCTGTGTCATCTAGAGTTATGGCAAAAGAAGCATCTGGCGTGCACTGTCATCCTTCATGCCCTTGTTTAATGCTCATATAGAAGCTGGAGGGATGTAGAATTCACAGCTTTCGTAATTATTACAGGTTGAATAGTCAAAAGGCTGCAATGAGAAGCTTGAGATTGGCTCGAAATAATTCTAGCTCTGAGCATGAAAGATTGGTATATGAAGGATGGATATTATATGACACAGGCAATCGTGAAGAAGCTCTCTCAAGGGCTGAGAAGTCGATTGCTATTCAAAGATCATTTGAAGCTTTCTTCCTTAAAGCTTACGTACTGGCAGATACAAGCTTGGATTCAGAAGCTTCCTCTTATGTTATCCGACTTCTGGAGGAAGCTCTTAGATGTCCTTCAGATGGTCTGAGGAAAGGACAAGTGAGTGTTATGATTACTACAATCCCACCCTTGGCTATATTGCTTGGAAAACCTTTTTGATTGTTTGGCTGGAATGTGTTGCAGGCATTAAACAATTTAGCAAGTATTTATGTGGATTGTGGCAAACTTGAATTGGCTGCCACTTGCTACACAAATGCTCTTGACATTAAGCATACGAGAGCTCATCAAGGGTTGGCACGTTTATATCATCTGAAAAGTCAAAGGAAAGCTGCTTATGATGAAATGACCCAGCTTATAGACAAGGCACACTATATGGCGTCAGCATATGAGAAACGGTCAGAATATTGTGATCGTGACATGGCGCAACATGATCTCAATATGGCTACCCAGTTGGATCCACTGAGGACCTATCCATACAGATACAGGGCAGCAGGTATTTTCCGTGGCCTCGAATGCTTGCTTTGAATGTGCTGTTTAATGCAGAAGGCATAGTCTACTTTTTGTCTGATAGATTAGGTCTCACCTACTCGAGTAATTTGTTTCATTGTACTTAAATGTCTGCCATCATAGTAATCCGGCTCTTAAAATGAACTGATGAGAGCATGTTTTATTTTCGTATTTAGTCCACTGCCAGCACTCACTACGGATCTTTACTTGAAGATAGTCATTATGTGTAAATTATTGCGAAATGTTACTGATGAGTAAATTAAATTGGAATGGCCACTTCATCGTTGATGCAGTTAAAGAAGTTCTGTCTTTTTGTGTGATATGACACAATGAAGAATTCAGCAAAGAGAAGCAAAGGAAGGGGTACTATAGGGGAAAAAAAACAGAGAGAGAGAGAGAGAGAGAGACTGCTATGCAATTGATGGATGTAATTTAACATTCCATGGTACCTCTCTGTTTTGTGTGTGTGTGTGTGTGTGTGTGTGTGTGTGTGTGTGTGTGTGTGTGTGTGAGAGAGAGAGAGAGAGAGAGAGAGAGAGAGAGAGAGAGAGAGAGAGAGAGAGAGAGGGAGGGAGGGAGGATTGCTATGCAATTGACGGATGTAATTAAACACTATGGTACCTCTGTTGTTATCCGACTATTTCAATTCATTCCTGCTTACTTTCCAATACTTTCATTTATGTTCTGAACTTTTGCCTGTTTTCATGATGTCTCTTTTACCAGTACTAATGGATGACCAGAAAGAAGTGGAAGCTGTTGAAGAGCTTACTAGAGCCATAGCATTCAAGCCTGACTTGCAAATGCTTCATCTTCGAGCAGCATTTTTTGAGTCAATGGGAGATCTCAGCTCTGCTCTCCAGGACTGCGAGGCAGCTCTCTGCCTGGATCCAAACCATCTGGAGACGCTCGGCCTCTATCATCGAGCACAAGGCAGAGTAACTGAACAAAAGATATGACTGATTTGTTATGAAAGTTGTCAGTAAGTGAAATCCAATGTGGAATTTTGTGCGGAAGGTCCCTCAGGGACAAGAAAACAGATAGACTGGAATTGCAATTCACTCAACTTGAAGCTGCAAACGTGCCATGCCCTTGAGAAGGTATAGTCAAAGAATGAACAGAAAGAAAAGGAGTGAATGGCAAATGTGAAGGTCTTGCAGATGATGGTCCCATCGGCGCGCATCAAGAATCGACTCGATGAGAAGTGGGACAGGACTGTGATTTTGATTACCCTCATAAGATTATTTTTCTTATTCTAAATAGCATCTCCAGTTTCAATACATGTTCTCTCTTTTAGATAGAGGCTTGTCTCGTCCATTCTTTGTACATAACCATAACTATAGTCTCAAAAATACTGTAACTTTCCATGGAAAAATCGCTTCCCTTGATTCTGTTGCAGTATTTTAACTTATGCATCCATCAAGAGTATACATACAAGGGACCAGCATAGCAGATGAACCGTGAACGAACTCAATTTTTTCCTGTTCAAATGTTGAGCTTGATTTCACTGTTACAGGTTGCTGTACCTCATGGCTTTGGTCTAACCTTGCTGATACTTGATGCTTTCTGATGCATCCATGGTAAGTGGCAAGAAAGGCAGACTCTATAAATACGGTCTGCCACGTCGTACCAGCGGCAAAAGCAGAGGATAGGGCGGCGAGTGCGGTGCTCAGCGACTTGGTGGGAGAGAAAAGGATTAGGATTTCTGTAGATTGGCACAGCTATGTGTTATTTGCGGTCTGAATGCAAGGTAGGTCAAATGCCAAGTTTGGCTGCCTAGGTCCTTTCCATTTAGGAAACCTATCGATACCAGAATCATTGGTGAGATGACATGAATTACAGTCGGTTGAGCTCTCCCCATCAATATATCCATCTTCTCCCATTTAATGTTGACGTGCTTTTGCCAGTCTGTTTAAATTTTTTCTTTTCTACTCACACGATCAGAAGAAAGAAGAAGATTGGATCAAACAATGCGGGCGATGGTTCCTGCTCTTTTAAGTAATAGTCCGTTCATCAAAGAGTCGCACCAGGCTTTGAATAGCCCGCGGCGACACGATTCTGGAAATTTCAGAGGAATCTATTGAAGGCGCGTTGACATCCGACCACCGAAACGGCGACCACGATAATAACAAAATCATAGACGTTCACAGTCTATCGTGAGCGCGACATCGAAACTTCCAAGCACTGAAAGAAGCGAAAAAAATCTCATAACCACAATCAAGATTACATTATGTTACAAGGGCCATGCGATGTGAAGAACATGGCATGTTCGTGTTGTAGTCCTACCTCTCCTGTCACAGTCTTGTCACTACTTCCTTCCATACACAGCAATAAGAAAAGGAGCAGACACTAAACCAAAAAAGGTCAAAAAGTCAGCTTGACTTCTGTTCATCCCACCATCCCCTCCACCTGGTAATGGGGTACACTATGCTTCATGCTTCCCAGTTATTATGGGGCCTATGCTTGTTTCCCACCCCATTAATTATGAGGAAAGAAAGAAGTTTTTTTTTTTTTTTCTCAACAGATTAGCAGAGCTAAAAAATAAAAAATAAAATAAAATCTAAAAGAAGGTTCAGACAAAAAAAGGAACTTACAATTAGCATGGCATGATTGTATTAAGATTTGATCAATCTCGTTCACATGGTAAACTTGTGATCTTGGTCGCGTCAATGTGGTCGCGTGATTGTATGATTGAGATTGATTTTGATTTTAGTAGGAATGGCGCCGGATGATTAGAGTGGTGCGGATGTACAAGAGGAGCACTTGACGAGGCCGTTCTCGTTGCAGGCCGTGCAGCTCCGGAATCCGCTCTTCTCGGCGTAGAGCTTGTGGCTGCCGTTGCACTCGCCGCACAGGACGAACCGGTAGCCGCCGCAGGCGTCGCAGACGCCGGGCTCCGCCGCGGGCACGCCCTCCACCAGCTTCTTCAGCTCCCCGATCTCGTGCAGCTGCCGTATCTCCTCGGCGCCGCCCACGTACCGGCCGCCAATGAACACCCGGGGCAGCGCGGGCTTCCCAGGCTCGCCGAGGATCCCCTGGAGCTCAGCCAGGAAGCCGGAGTCCATGGACAGGTCCCGCTCGTCGATCCTGACGCGGAAGCCGCGGAGGATGGATCGGACGGCCTTGCAGTCCTCGAAGGTCGGCCTCACCACGCGCAGGCTCGTGAAGTAGACGACAATGCGGTTGCTGTCGGCGGCGCCGGGGATGGGGACGGGCGGGTTGGGTTGCGCTTTGACTGGTTCGGGTTCGGGTTCGGGTTTGGGCGTGGGAGTGGGAACGGAGCGGGAGCGTAGGAGAGAGGAGGTGGCGGGGACGGTGGGGCGGAGGAGAAGGGGGCGATTCCTGGGGGGAAGAAAAGGGGAGGAGGGATCGGCGCAGAGAGACTGGATGTCCTTGAAGGTGGTGCATGAGAAGATGACGGAGGAAGACGAGGACAACGACGGCGAGGGGGAGGAGGAGGAGGAAGGCGGGCCGCGAGCTTTGACGGTCGATTTGGCCCACGGCCGCCACATTGAGGGAGGAGGCAGAAACTTTCCTATCTTTTCTCCTCTCTTGGGAGCTTCCTGGAATGGAATTTGAGGAGAGGGGTCCGAGGTGGAGCTTCCGCCGAGGACGTGGGAGGGGGACAATGAAAATGGCGATGGTTAGAGAGAGAGAGAGGGATGTGGGTCTGTTTCGCTGCGATTGATGGAGTTTTGGTTGCTTGAAGCGAAGGCATGCACAGGAATGGAGGGAGGAAGGGAGAGAATGGTGCAGATTTTGGAGAGAGAGAGAGAGAGAGAGAGAGAGGGAGGAGGTTGGTTAAGGTAGTTGAGAGAGGAAGGGTAGGGTTAATTGCTTCTATCTTCTTCTTTTTAAATTAAATCATTATTTTTTAAAATGGGGTTATTAAAATGAAGAGTGGTTTTGGGGAGAAAAGGGGAAGATTGAGAGGTTAAAATATGGGGAGATGGGATAATCGCGCCTAATTATAGATCAGCGGTCCTAATTCACTTCCCAAAATCAAAGGTCAATTCTTTACCCCCCCTTTAACAACCTGGTTAAATGTCTCTAATTATCAATTTTTTTGCCGCAAGAGTGGGTATTGCCTCGGGTGCTGCTAAGTGCTAACTGCTACTGCGGTCGAGGATGTCTTGGTCGAAGGGTGAAGATTGGTCTTAAAACTTAAATTTCCGCCGTTCCTACTTAAAATATTCGTTACGTAATAATACTTTGGTTAACCGCATAAATGCGAGTGTCCTGAAGAATTTATGTAGCAACACCCAACGACCAAAATAAGCAGCAATTTATCTGAATCCTCACAGACAACCAACTTTTCTTTAGTTATTACCATCAAATTCAGTTCCCGTTACTCATGTCGTAGCTTCATCCGCACGGATAGTTTAGCACGAGGTTCTTAGGACGGGAAGAAATCCCCTCTCGCAAATGGAAACTTAAGAGTCCAACACATTCATGGGTGCATGCGAGATTCCAAGACACTGGCGGTCTGCCGGTCGGCACTTCGATCTTTTCGTACCCTCTCCAAGTTCCGCGTGTGCAACGAGACAGTGTATCTCGGCAAGCAATTTGAAAAGACCCCTCTCCATGTTACCAGATCGGGGAGAGGAGGAGGAAGCGAACAATGTGAAATTGGGGGACCGCTAATTACTACTGTCGAGGGAATATATATATATCTTTGGCAGTACGGCATGAGTGAATTCATGCAAAAGTAAAGCGAAAAAGCCTTCAAAAGCTTGAAGAAGATAACAGAGTTCAGTGGATTCTGAAAAGCGCCACATGCCTCACTGCCGAAGGAGAGAAGTGTTAAAGTGGTGGAGGAGGATAAAAGCCCTCAAAACCCACATGCTCTGCCTGGTGGGAAAACCTGGAAGAGAGACTCGTCCATTTCATGATGAACCCCCCAAAAGCATCGTATTCCGTAAAGAAAGGAATTCATTTCTATCACTTCTCCCTCACGAGGAAGATGCTTGCCTAGAATAAGAATCAACTTCTCTACGATTGATCTTTTCACATGGATGTATGTATGTCTCCTTCTTCTTTTTACCAAATCTAATAAGCCTAAAGTAACTTTCGTAAGCTTCGTGGATATATCGTCACCTACAGCAGTGCAGTTTCCACGTAGAAATCCACGATAAAATTGAAACCTGCCACTCTTAGCATCAGCTGGTCTTCAGCCTTTCCTGTTCCCTGCTCTCAAAGCATTTCAAATCAGACCCATCAAATAGCGGGTATTGTATATGCAGCTTCGGAAATACTGCCTTTTGAGAACCCAGATTTAGGCTGAGTAATGAGTACTCAATTCGTCACACTGAGCAGACTGATTTCCCCCATCCCCAACTCTCTGGAAAACCTCAGAACATCTTCCGTCATGCGCAGAAATACAACTGAAGAACAGCAAGCACCGAGACCGGCAAATGACGCAAGATTTTACGTTGTACGAATGGTTTATATCAAATGTAAAATGTATGCGACCTACTCTGTGTTTATCCTAAAACATTTCGGGTAACACCTCGTATACTCAGACAAGAAAAGTTCTAATGCAAGTCGTAGCCATCCTCAGACCACCCTAAGACATGGAGAGGATAGAACAAAGCCTAACGGAAGTAAATCGAGATTTGAGGGATATCAATGTCATTGCCCTCGTCATCCTCGCACGCCACTACGACATCCAAGTGGCGACGGTACGGAGGCACTTCCAGCTTTGCTACTTCTCTAGCCAGATCCACAACCTTCCTGTCCATTCGCTCCTGGTGCCTAGGGAACATACTATTGTACAGCAAGCAACTTCCGCAGGAAATGCTATAGGCATTTAGGCCCCTATCTTGAAGCCACTGCATAAGCTCCCTCAAAGTCGGGTTGTTCTCGACAACCCACCTATCCCAGACAGTCCAGGTCATATCACGGTGTTTCACGGCCTTGGGCGGGACCGGCTCAGCTATGGAGAATAGAGGAATTGCCAAGTTAGCAAAGGTGTTGCGGTAGTCCTCCAACTTGTGCCCTCTATCGAGAACCTTGTACAGCTCCAGACAAACGAGTCCAGTGGCCATCGCAGTTGAGGTTGCGATTGCTGGGATGACTCGTCCAGCAATAAACTTGGCTTTAAGCTTGTCCACTTCTGGAATGCTGTAGTTCCTAGCCCTCATGTTGGCTAATGCCGCTATCAGGTCCATGTGATAGTTTGTATCATCATCCTGTATATGACAGAAGGTGCAGTATTAAGGGCTTTGACTAAAAAAAGAAGGTTAATATATGAAAGAAATCATCAATGATAGAACCATTCCACCAATAGGAGTTTAGCCAAATAGAACGGCAGGAATGTATGAAAAGAGTGATTCCTACACACCTTCTCAAACTGTATGGGTTTCATCCTAAAACCAGGAGGAAGGTTCGTGCGGCAGTGCTCTAATCTCGTAATAAGGTCATTAATAACCGCAGCATCGTCGATAGATGCCACAGAGACACTGGTTGCCTTCTCATCTGTCACAATATTTGCATTTTCCTTCGGCTGAAAGTCTGGAACTCTCACTTTGTTGACAGCTTCAGCCATTTTCTTAGCATTTTTGGCCCAGTCAGGAACTGGGATCCCAAAGGTCTCTGCTCTAAGTATTGATGCCGCCATAACAAAATGAAGGTGCCCAGGATCAGAGACCGAGAACTGAAGTGCACGAGGGAAACGCTTAGGCGCAGACCAGAAAGGAGCTCCAGTGCTGGTTAAAGCATTTTCAGGAAATGTATATGTCAACTGCTTCACACGATTAGTGAAATAATCTTCAAACCTGGTACAGCAGAAGCAACAAGTCAGTCAACAACCTAATTTAAGCTTTCTACATATTCGTATGAAAAATGATCGTGATGAATGTGAAAAAAGAGTACTTCAGACGCGCCCAGGGGATGCACTCCTCAAATGTCTCGCATCTTTCCTCGTCAAGGCACTCAAGTACATGTTCCAAAGTGTCTCTTGCCTGTGCATCGCCAGCATTGATCATTGCCCTGGTATACTCCACCGGATTAGATAAATAAGCATTCACTTCAGCTGGAGTCTTCTCAAGCAAACCCTCAAACTCAGATCTAGCCCAGGCCAGACAATGGTCAATATTATGTGGAAAAGAGTGCACGGTGCACATTGGTGCTTGTTTCTCTGGAGGATCTCTTGAGGCACCATAATTTTCGGTGAGATGAGGAATAACCATTTGAGTGTTGCATTTGGCACCAAGTGTTCCTGACTCAAGAAGTGGTTTTTGAAAATATAAGCACCTTTGATCTACATAAAGCCTAGCATTGACATTGTCTAGTGCATTGATCACAACACTCAGATTTTCCCAGAAAGTGTCATCAAAAACATTCTCCGTTTCTGGTCCAACACGATTCTGCAAAGCTTCAACATTAAGGCGAGGATTTATTGATGTTGCAGCTGAAGCAGCAACAGTAGATTTGGCCTGTCCAATATTCCAATCACGAAACAGGAATTGTCTGCTGAGATTGCTCTTCTCAATTACATCATCATCAGTGACAGTCAGCTTCCCATGCTTGCCACATGAAACGCCCATGAGGGCAATATTCTTTAGGAACTCACAACCCAACGCACCAGATCCTACTAGAAATACTTTAGCATCTTCCATTTTCTTTTGCAGTTTGGACCCAAACACAGAAACCTGTGCATCATAACGGCTATTCCGAGGTTTAAGATCATCAAGATC
The DNA here is from genome assembly GCF_020921035.1 of Rhodamnia argentea. Lineage (NCBI taxonomy): Eukaryota > Viridiplantae > Streptophyta > Magnoliopsida > Myrtales > Myrtaceae > Rhodamnia > Rhodamnia argentea. The sequence goes on along the minus strand of NC_063157.1, from coordinate 8,815,717 downwards.
CAGTGGTTCCGTCGGCAATGACTCCACCGAATCAAAGTAGAAAAACTGCAAAGGGTTAATAGAGCCATCACAGCAATGAGTAGTCAGATTTCCACATCTTGACGATAGCCAAATGCACTAATACTGTCTGTGTGTTAAAAGGGAAAAAACACACCTATCAAACAGGTAAAACTCTGGAAAGGTCCATAAATATGGACTTACAGACAATGGACTGTGTTTAGGCAATAATCAAACCGCTAAACCCAGACAATCGATGGGAGATGAAGCCATAAAATCTCAATCACCTCAACCGAATGAAGTTCATAATATGAACACTCAAAAACACTTCAACAGTAAGGGAAGCAATAGCACAATTTTCACTTAATAGATTCATGCTGCGAGTGAGAAGGCTTTACCTGAAAGAGCGGATGAAACTTCCCTGAGCATGCCTTTACAACCTCCTGACCCACAACTCCCCCAAACATGGCAGCCATTGGATTTAAAACTGCCCTAGAACCAAAAGCAAATTGTTGCAGAAGTTGCGGGTTGATATCTTCCAATTTCCCATCTCCCAAGCTCTCATTTATACCACTGGCAACAGATATAAGCCTCTCAGCATCCTCTTCCGAACCAGAAACAGGATAACGCCCAGACTCTGCCACAAACTTATCAAGAGCTTGAAATGCCAAATGGAGGAGAGGAGGACGATCAAACTTGGAAAAGTCACTCAAGAGAAAATCCCCGGGATCTTTTATAGCTTCCTTCAGGGGCTTAAACTTTAGTACTTTAGGCAGTTTCACTTGGGTTACAATGCCACCTTTCTCATAAGCTCCAAAATTTGTGGTATCTTCCTCGAGAATAAAAGAATAAGGCCTAGCACTCTTGATCTTCCTTGGCTTTCCATCATTCAATTCAGTCATTCCATGAACTTCAGAGAATACAACAAGGTCGCCATCTTGAAATTCAAGCCTTTCATCATCCACACATGACACTAGGGCAGGATTGTCATTGCTGATGGATGCAATTATGCCTGTATGTGGTTCCTCTCCATCGACATCAAAGACAGTGAACTCTGGTCCAAAATCACAGAATACAGAGCCAAAAAGGCCACTAACTTCAGCTTTTATGAAAGAGATAGGCGGTTGATGAGTATGGCAATAATCATCGAACTCGATGGCCTTCTGAAGATCAATATCTGTAAATACAACGGCCTACATCACCCAAAAACAAAACAGACAAATTAGGTTCTTCAATTACCAATTGTTGTTTACATTGCATGCTATTTTTTTCTAAGTCTACAATTGTTCACTCAGTATATTTAGATGTTTGTCAGTTTGCATAAGTTGTCATTCCCCTAAACTTTGTTTGACAAGAAGCAAGGAACAGCAATTTATTGCAGGGATTTATCTCGAGAATAGTGAGAATACAAGCCATAAATCTAAACATCTACAAACAAATAAAGGTAGAGGAGCCAATCAAATCAAGTGATATGATCAATGTTCTCATCAGACTCCAGAGAAAAAGACAATGCAAAGGCTGCAGTTCCCCCTTCATTGCTCTGTTTTTCCCAAAAAAAAAACAACAATAAATTTCTGTAAAGTTTGAAGGAAGCCTCATCGGTCACACATATGCTGAGCAATTTAAATACAACATTTCAAACAAATTTACCTTCAGTTGAAATCTGCACAAATCATCCACGTGCATAAGTACAACTCGATGTTGTCAGATCGATTTATCAGACAAGCAGATAAAAACTGAGCATGTAAGAAAAGGATAATGTTGAACTGGAGACTCACGCATCTTTTTCAGCAATAACTAAATGAAAATAAATGGTATATCTGAACAAAGTGAAATATTGTGAGAAAACTAGAGGAAGGTTGCCCAGTTAGGTTGAGCTCCATGAGTCCTCTATTCCTCTCGAAAAATGGAGCAGAATTCAGTTTTTCAATTCCAAGTACCCACTCATATTTGACATTTTCCGCTAGAAGTTCAATTAGGAAGGGGAGACACTTTCAAATTGTACATTGAGGCACGGTAAAAGTGGATTCCCCCATTAAGTTCATCTCCCCATAAAAAGAACACGCAAGGCAAAACAATTTCTCGCGCACTCTATGTCATAACATGCATCACATGTCTTCACACCCTTTAACCATCAATTAACAAGAAGTAATGAACATGAAACAAGCTCACATCCAAATTCAATAGAACAAGTGCATTAAGTCCCAAGTCCCTTTTTCTTCAATCCAACAACTAAAGCTAACGCCCAAGAAACTACGAAATATTTCTACGAAGACTGCAAATGTCTTGTCCTTGGCAACAAATCACATAGGCTATCTGATGTATTATCGGGATTCGGGAGTACACTTCTTCACCAGTCAGTTAGCAATATTACTTATGATCTACGAGAGACGTCCCATGCCTTCACAAGATTCAAAGCAGATGTGTTATGCAACAGCAGAGGTGTAATACATCAGAACTTAAAACATCTTATCTGTTTGGCATGGCTGTATCTCGTGGTCCTTGGAACTATACATATAACTTTTGCATTTTGTTGCGCTACAGTGTTGAAACCATAGCTAAAACCAAGAGATTTCTCAATGGGTTGTATTTATTAACAAATCAAGTGTTTTGCACAAGATTTATAAGTCAACTTATTTCTTCATCACTAAGCTTTCTTGTACCCTAAAATTGATGAAAATATAGAAGTTTTTCTATGTAGAGGCTAGAAGCTAGAAGCCTAGAACAAGAGAACTTACAAAAAATATGTACTTTGTTTGATTAAAATTGTAACTACTCGAACTCTGAACTACTGCTTTTGAAACCTTACCATTCTCCCTGTTGTAGATTTTTGAAAGCAAAAACTACTTTCCAAAATAACCCCCAGATACCTCACTCAATTTATTTGTATAAACTACAGAGACCGGTCATCGATGTCCTAGTATCAATTCAGGCTCTGTTGAACTTGATCAGGAGATGGAGTTAGAAAGGATATGGAAGGCAAAGAAGGACATGATTTGTGACTATAAGGAAAGAGAAAGCATTCAAGGCTTGATCAAGCACAATTGTTTGACAGGATTAATATTAACGACCTCAGTTGAATAAAGCTTGTGTTGTTGTTACTTTATGTAATCCCAATTAAACGTTACTCTATCAGATGTTACTGAGTAAGTACCAGTGAATCGTAGAAACTGTTGTGGTAGTGTTACAATGAGATGCCCGCTGTTTTGCTTTAAGACACTATCTACACTCCTGCTAAGAATTATACTCATTGAAGGACGCAGCAATAACCTCATTAGCTTCACTTAAGTTGTCCTAGTAATTTACTAAAGCATTGCGTAAACTCATAGCCCCTCATCAATAAAAAGTAAGACCACCATTTACTAGCTAGTAAAGTTGCTAAAAATGACCTCTTCTTACCTCGGGGCAGCCGATATTAATATTAACGCAATGAATATAACTACTTCTTTTGTCTGGTATGACTATTAAGAAGCGCCAACCATCAATAGCCTGATGTCCTCATTTCTCCTACATCCATGTTTACGATTGGTTGCAAAGATAAATCTCAGAAACCAGGGTTTCCAGTATTTTTTCATAACTCATATGCCACCATGGACAATCATCATGACAGCTTGATAAAATAAATGGCGACCTAGCCAAGTAACGACTTTCTGAAGAAATAATTACGACCAAAGAGACATGTAGATTACCTGGAAGTCAGAAAGACGCTCTTTCGTCAGTTTTGATGTAAGAGTAGTAACAACAACTGCGTTATTGAGCTCTTGCAATTTCTGTACTGAGGCAAGTGCCCTGTTCTTACCAACATCATTTTCTGAAAATAGAAAATTGCCTGACAGATCCCACAGTTCCACCAGTCCTTCATCATGCAAGGTCACTGACTTGACACCAGCAAGAACAAGATTCTTCGCTGCATTAGCGAAAGTAAAGTCAAGAAACAAGAATAATGTCCAGATCGACTATGTGTATCACAATGTTATGCAATGCTGACAAGCAATAAGACTGGGATGGAATGACAGATCTGTAGCATACTTAACACACAGTCAAAGGGAGGCATACTCTATAGGCAACGATAACATGGTTAGTAGGTGACATTACCAAACACCACTGTAGTTAAGATACCTAAAATGAAATTTCAAAAGAAACGAGCCAGATTATTCTCGTACAGAACCATATTCATCCTCTTTTCTTACTATAGCCGAATTGAATTTGAAGCTCTCTATGAACCTTACACACTTGAACCTGTTCAGAATGTAAACCTCGGTGAGAACACAACAAATCGAACATTTACTAAAAGAAGAACTAGCCACAGAACAGTGATGTCGAAGTCGACGTTACCGTCAATTTATAATATATAGGACTAACTCTCGAGAAATTCCAATATGCTCCAGAGAAGAAAGAGGTAATGAGAGCAAATGCATGTATAGGTAGGTATTACGCAAATGGTAAGACAATGACCAAAAAGGCTGAAACTAATAGTCCAAAAATGAGAGAAAAACTTAACGCGTCACAATTACTGGATGCGCCGTTAAGTAGAAGATTACGACATGCTGAACTTAATAGAATCGCATACATGCTATAACAGGACAGCAACAATCTGTTTCAGCTCATACATACCAATCTCGGCACCGAGGCCTTGCATCCCCGAGACCAGGACATTGGAAGCGAAGAGCCGCCGCATAGTCTCGCGTCCATAAACCGCGAGCTGCCGGCTGTGCAGATCCTCGTCGATATCCGTCGGCATCGAGTCCCCCAAAGCCATGATCGGCGCCTCGTCGGTGGTTCCGCTCACACGCTCGCTGCTGCCGTTGCCGCTGTTGCTGATCGCGACGTCCAGGCAGGCGTTGATCTTGCTGTTCTGCGTGGCCGTCAGCTCGGGAGGTCCGAAGCAGTCGATGCGGTTCTTCTTGAGGAAGGAGACGCCTGACGAAGCGCTGCTGTTGCTGCCGCTGTTGTTGACCTCCTCTCCTCCTTCTCCGACGACCGCTCCTTCGCCCGCTCTCTTTCTAGGAAGCATAAAGTGCAGTAAGCTGCTGAACAGGCCACAAAACCCCATGCACACCGTCAACAACAACAACAACCACAACACCGACGACCACGACTTAGAAGAAACGAAGACTCGCACACAGTCGAGGCGAAAATCGCAGGCGCGTTCGAGAGCTAATCCCAGCAAGATCGGCGCCAGAACCGCCGCGAGGCACAGCCCTACCATTGAGCTGAACTTGAGCATGACAGATTCGATCCTTAACGACCGACGCGAAGCAAAGTAGAGATTGATCGCGATTGAAGGAGGAGGAGTAATCCAGAGAGAGAGAGCGGGGCAAGTGGAGAGACGTACCGACGAGGACGGAGGATGGAAGAAGAATGGAATCTTCGAGAAATGTGGGGAGAGAGAGAGAGAGAGAGAGAGAGAGGTGAAGACGATGGGAGGAGGTGGTTGTATTGTGCTTTGTATGGTACAGCGACGGGGTGGTTTTGCTTTTGAACTTTCTCCTCCCGGAGAGATTTTTCTCAGGAGATCGGTGACGTGGCGGCCTGAAGGGGCTCATTTGGAGTTTGACGTGTGGACAGATTTCGGGTGTCCCGTGCTGAAATCGGGTCGGCCTTCTTGATTGAAATCCCCGACCCGACGACGGTTCTGAAATTTCATTTGCAACATTGCTGTCACGCTTTCTTTTTTTTTTTTTTTTTGGTCGAAGCTGTTATGCTCTATTGAAGAGTTTATTTTTTTTTGTCGATTTCACAACGTGGAATTTAATTGTGATCTGGTCATCATACTCATATTTGTGCTGCACAATTAGCATGGGATGCATCTGTTTTTTTTTTTCCCCTTTCCCCGGGACTCGCATGTATGTTTGACTATTATAGTGAGTCAAATTTAGAGATCCATAGTAATTTCGAAAATCACATTTGAGAATTATCGGCGTCGTGCTCATTAATTTTCTATCAATAGAGCCTGAAATGGGGGCGTTTCTTCGTCCTCCTCGAGAAAAATTTTCCGCTGGCCGAATCAATCGCCGGCGGAGGTTTACTGCGCTGCCCGATGGACAGAAGACCATCTCTTGAAATTTGAATTCTGTCGAAAAGGCACATGAAGTTTTATTTCTCGTCCATGAAATCTCGCAGATCAAACTCATCCAAACCATCGATCGTGGGTCTACACCATCAACGGTTCGGATGATATCGGTCCAAGTGATCTTAAGACCTTCACCAGTAACACCCGATATAAACGTAATCGCTTTGCAATCAGACGGCGGTCTAAGCGAAGGAAGAGAGTTGCTTTGAACACCAAGTGGGGTCCCCGCGAGTGGGCCCCTGGAGAGTTCTTCCAAGTGAAGTGGCTTCTAGATTAGGAGATGAGCAGGCATCTCTCCCCATCAAAACAATTCTAGCAAAAAAAAAAAGCACGTATTCTTTCTTTTCCTAGATTCGATGCCAGAGCAACCGTCTTAGAATAAAGTAAACAGGGAGGATTAAAGAAAGATTAAGAAAAGCGGGACTAATACGACCTAATCTAATGTCATAAGTAATTAGATGAAGATGTGCCTCTTGACGTCGATTGCCAGCCCGTTGTAAGAGTCCCAAATCAAATCAACAAGTCGCGTACCTCAGCCCTTCGCACCGCACTCATCGCTAAGGAGCAGCTATCTCGTGAAGCTGTGTTCGAGCAAAAGGAGTGGCATGACGTGTGCGAAAAGCCAATTGCTTTCTCATGTCGGAATCGACGGCTCCATCTCCCCGGACCTTAAGCGGGGGTCGACGGGCGGCTCAAGATGCGAGATGCACAGTGCGCCTCGTTGGAGCCGAAATCATCCGGCTCTCGCTCGAGAGTCGCCGGCGGTCATGCAATTTTCGGTTTCGTGACAGGTCGCGGGCGGTTCGATCGGACCTGAGACGAATGAATGTCATGGCTGGTTATAGGGAGCTGAATCCTTTCGTCCTAAAAACTGGAAGGAAAGGAAATGACGACTTTTGTTGGGCCTTTCTAGAGTTCGAAAGCAAGTTCGCAAGTAAGGCCTGTCGAACGGATGATCCCACAAGGCCTTTCGCTCCTTCTATATGGGCTTTGACAACGGCAAGCCCAAAAGCATATAAAACGAGTCCCCCTCACCAATCAGGTGGACCCCATCATCACTCGACCGGCCCTGATCGGAGAAAATTTTTAAGTGCTCCCGAAACACGACGGCTCTGCCCACGCTCCCGCCCAAACTAACTAACCTGTGTGTATACAGGCAGTTTGGCCGTGCCGGCGTGAGCATGCCACCTCGACGATCGGGATGCCTGGGCCGGACTCACACCCTAGCACAGTTGGGCCCGGGTTTAGTCAGATTATTAGCCCTAATGGGCCAACCTAGGCTCAATTCTTTTCTTTTCTTTTCTTTTTTAAATTGAGATGAGTGTATTGAAAATTCCAACACTCGTTACGAAAGTGTAATTGAGTCATAAAACTTTCAAAATGTATAATTGAGTCTTAAAACTTGCCGGAAAAATACAATGAAGTCCTAAAACTTTCAAAAAGTGCAATCAACGAAAAGACTTGATCGAACCAATTTGACGAGTTTTAGAATCTAATTGCACTTTTACGACAAGTTTTAGGACTTAACTGCACTTTTTGAAAGTTTTAGGGCTTGATAGCACCTTTTATGGATCTGGCCTTTGAGGTCTGCAATTAAAAGTTTTTGGAGCCCTAAGGCCCCAAAAATGAAAAATGCCAGTAATTCATCGAAAAAAAAAACAAATTGAACAACCAATGATTGTTGGGTAAAAGAAAAAACTCCTCTATAATGCTATGTTTATTCTGCGAAAAATCTTTTCCTAGAAAATATTTTCGTCACTTTCTAGTGTTTGGGAGCGGAAAATCAAATAAAATATTTTTTGGCCAAAGGGAGTCATTTTCCCAATCTTTCTCCGTAGGGCTCGTGCCCTGTGCCCCTCGCTTTGCTCTCTCTTCAATTTCTCCTTCTCTCTCCAGAGTTGCTCCTTTCCCCATCTTTCTCACGCAACCAATAGAGCCGCTCCTCTATCGAGAGCTTCTTCGTGTCATCTCTAGAGCCGCTCCTCCTCCCGTTGTTGCCTCACGCTTCCCTCCTTGTCGTCCCAGAGATCGCTGCCATCGCCTCCTTCATGTACCTCCAAGGCTTCTTCAGCAAGGTCGAGCTCGCCTGTCAGCCACAGGCTAGGCTCGACTAGCTAGATTCGGCGAGCTCGACGCCTTGCTAGAAGTCGGCGAGTCACGGAGAGCTCAAGGCCTTATGAGTCGGTAGCAAGCAACTCGCCAGATCCGGCAACCTCAAGGCCTCGCGACTCTGCGGTGAGCTCAAAGCTCGCCGATTTGGCGAGGCACGAGCTCGCCTATGGCCGTGGCTGATGGCCGGCGAAAGAAGAAGGAAAAAGGAAAAAAGTAAAGAAAAAAAAATAAAGTTAGAAGGAGCGCCTAAAAGAAAATCAATTCCATATCAAACGGCAGAAAATATTTTTTTATTTATTTTCAGGTTTCAGCTAAACTCCAAAAAATACTATTATTTTCATGGAAAATAACTTCTCAACAAATATTTTTCAAAAATGTCTCATTTTTCGCGAAACAAACGGAACCTTAGTCCCTCCCTTTCTCATTCCCCAATTCCGGCTCTTCCCGACCCTCTTGTTCTCTAAAATTGTTTGTCAAAGTTTATTTTGATTTTCTTTTTCCCTAGGATGATATAACTACGCTTTAAATATTGCAATGATAAACCATGATGACGATCACGACCATTTTCTGTTATCCCAGTTCAATATTAATTTCAACAGGCAAAACTCGGAGAACTACCAATAAAGCCCTAAACTCATTACAATCGTATCAATTCAGTTTTAAATCTTTTGATTTTGCTAATTGAGTCATATACCTTTTATATTTGTGTCAATTCAATCCATCTGGACAAATTTAACTAGAAATTGCTGATATAGATATCAGCCGTACTACGCTGGGCAACCATGGTAGGGGAATGACATAGACAATTTTTAATAATATTTTAATATTTATATTCTTCTTTCTTTCCTTTTTCCTTGTTTTCTTTTATTTCTCTTCTCTCTCTTTTTTTTTTTTTTTTTCCTCTAGCCAATCCAAAGACCTCGGCGACTCCGGCGATCTCCGGGAGCGAGGGCCGGCAAAGTCAAGCGAGGGCATGCCTCACCCGGCCCCTAGTGAGGCCAACCTCACGGGCCCTCACCTCTTACTAGTTGCCGAGGTCCGACGACAGGCTAGGGGATCGGTGTCGGCCACGCCACATAGGATGACCGGCATTCATATTAGCAATTTGTAATCAAAATTGATCGGATGAATTGAATTAACACAAATATAAAAGACTTAGAACTCAATTAGCCAAAAAAAAAATTATGACTGTATTAAAACAATTGTGATAGGCTTAGGATTTTTTTCGATAATTTTTCCGCAAGACTCACCCAAGTCGTTCGATGAGTCCCAGAATCGTTGACACCTAAATTTTGAGTTCTTATTTAATCATTTATGGCATAAAAATTAGGGACTAACATTAGTCCTTAGCAAAAATGTTAAAATCATTTTCATATAGTTATTAATTAGATTAGTTTATTTTAGCATGCACTTACATTTGCATTTTGAGTCGGATCGACATCGGATGAAATTAATTCAGTTTGGATTAAGCTCGCAAGAATGTGAAAATCAATCAAGCTGATATCCTCCATGCGGTCAAATATCATGAAGGATTGTACGACAGAATGGGATCTTTGGGGCGTGGAATTTTTTGAAAAAAATGATGATAATGAAAGGGGGCGTGAATCAAGAGGGAAGGGCACACAGGTGAATACCCGAAGAGAATGGAAGGAGAGAATTCAACTCTTCTCGCACGTTGATCCATCGTCGCTACCTCGCGCTCCAAAGCACTCCCCCTTGTCGGACCTTGATACCGGAGTCTTTACTATTGACGCCATTGACCCAGCTTGGTGTTTCTACCGATCCATTGCTAAATCGGGGACGCTCGATCGTCTAACAACGACTCTCGACACTTCGTTGAGCGTCCCGAGGTCCCTCGCCTCGCAATCTTTCATCGATCTACGACGGAGCTTGAACCGGAACCACGACGATCTATCTCCGGAGAAAGCCGCGAAGCTGCGGAACCTCGAGAACCACAGCCACCACTATAGCTGAATTGAACGCGAGTCTCGCCACCGTGCGCTCTTCCACAGTGGCTCGTGCCAACGAAGTTCAGCCGTTGTTCGGGGGGAGGCTTCAATCCTTCGTGAGTTCTAGTGACAATTAATAGAGTCATATGTTTGCCCAGTGTTGGTTGACCAGCGAATCCCATAAAGTGCTAATTTTTTGGTCAAAATCTCATTCCGCATCATAGCCTTTATTATTATTAAAGAATCCAGAAATAGTTGAAGCTGATCCTACCATGCGGAGCTTTTTCTAATGGCAATTTGGTGAGTCTCATCAAATGGAGATCTGCAAAAAGCATTCAACGTTGCCACACCGCCGAAGGTCCGGTCATGTGTTCATCCGAGCCCCGTAGCTGTTGACGAGCTCTAGTGATCCGCAAGCCTCCCATTGGCTCGACTTCGAATTCGAAAAAGAAAGTTTTTGTGGCTAAGGTAAGATTTCTTACTCTAAATATCATAATATTTGCTTGCCTTTCTTTGAAATCATTGCCTATCACTCGTTACATATCTCTAATATTGCAAATTTGATTAGTGATTTCTAATCAGTAACTTACCACACAATCGAATGGAATATTCGAATAGGTAAGGATCCGAGTTCAATCGTTAACCGTAAGATTACGGATTAAAGATTGGGTTCGAATATCGCGGAATATTTTCAAAAACCGGTTGAGATATCCACTTTCTTGATTGATTTGATTGGCATAATATCTTTAAAATGAACATTCTTTTGCATAATATTTAAAATTCTAAAAGCTATTGCATTACATTTTTGATAAAAATTGCATCCTTAAATTAAAATCATGTAGATATTCTCACGTTTTATTTAATTTTAGAATGAGTTAATTTAGATTTGCATTCTAGTATAAAATCTGCATATTTGAGTTGATTTTCATGTCTAAAATAATTTATCTTTAATATGTTAGGGATTAGGCAAACTTAAACCCTAAAATATGCAAGATAATTATCTTTAGGCATAATTTTATTTACGGTCATTCATTAATCCGAAAATACAAAATACAAAAAAAATAAAATAAGCTTTATATGTCATTTGCATGCTAGGTTTAGATCATATAGAATTTGCATGTTTAGGTCTTCAATTAATTCGTAAGTCATGTAGTCAATTTAATTAGACCGTAACATCATTTGTACATTAGTTTCATTTAATTGCATGTCATCTAGGTTAGTCATGTGGTTAATTAAATTAATTTCATCTGCATGCTTAGGATTTCCTTGCATTTAATTTAATTCATTTGCATCTTAGATTAAATTCATGCATTGCATATAGGTTAGTCTTTATCCCATTAAAAAGTAAAAATTCAAAAGTGAGAACAATTTGTCTTGACGTATGCTTTCCACAATTACCTTGACTTACGGATGTTCAATTAATTGATTGTGCAATCGCATGATAACATTTGTTAGTGACTTAGGTTAAAATCAATTAACGTTGCTTGACAAAATTCATTTTCATGAAATAAAATGGTACCGAAAGGGCGTTAGAGTAATCTAGCATAATCAAGTCTCCGAACATAGAATCTCCGGTTCGTAGAAGTAATTTAGTTCTTCCACTAATTTACTTAGGTTTCTAATCGACCTACCAAAAACGATTAGTGGCGACTCCAATTCAAATATCTTTGCATGTTAAGTTGCGATTTGGTATGCTTGGGAGAATCCGAGTTAGGTTAGTTGAATAATTGACCCGATAATCCATTAGCCTAAAGTTTTCAAATTTTAGGTCACGATAGCAACGACCACATCTTCGTGTCGACGGCGGCTCAACAAGTAAGCCCGATGATGGGCGAAATTACGACGAACTAGTTACCGCCGGAATGCCATCTCCGAGGAAATCCCTTTTTTCCCCCTACCAACTGCGACGACAGATTCGGGGAGAAAAACGCGAGAGAAAATGAAGACGACTTGATTGTTTCGACTTCAATGTGTCAAGCACGTGCGACTGCAATGGTCAGCAAGTTACGGGGCTGAATCGTATTACAGTGCGTGACTTGTGAGGACAAAATCGAACATAAATCAAATGATAACCTTCTGAGGCAAAGGCTTCAATTTATTTATTTATTTTCACAAAAAAGGAGTAATTTAAAAATATTTTCATTGTCTATGCAAATGTCCACATATAAATTGACGTCGGAGATAAAAACATTTTTCATTATTAATCATTTCAAGCTATATATATATAATTTTTTAGGAAAATATTTTTAAATTCAATTATTTTTTGTGAAACAAACAGAGTTTGAGTATCATCACATTTTCCTAACATGCGTAACTTTTCATGAAAAATAGAAAAGAACCAGAATAATGGACTATTATTAATTTACACATTAAAATTTTTTAATGGATAGTAAAATTGACAATTTTATGGTTAGTACTTTTTCATGTCGAAGTAGCTGAACTTATCCCAATCACCCATCGGTTGAATTGTTTTTCCCTTTCAATCTAACGGTCCAAATTGCATACAGGACCGGTCCAGCGAATTGCTGGATTGGAGGACAGAATTACTCAAAGAAAAACGACTCTAAAGACAGGATCTTTAGCCCTCTGCTTAGCTCACAGCAATCCCTATCGTTTCGTTTGTTTAGCGAAAAATGAATAATTTGAAAAAAATACTTTTCGAAAAACGATTGCTTAAAAATGAATTAACGAAAAGTATTTTCGTTATTTATATGTAAATAATTTCGTAAACAACGAAAATACTTATGCATTGATCCATGCTTAAGCTATCATTTTTCAAAAAATATATTTAATTTATTTTTTTTTTTTGCAAAATAAACAGAGCTTTAATATGAGTGCGGAGGTAGGGTCTTGGGAAAAACATGTCACATGACTTTTCACCGCCCGGAGGGGCAAAGGCAAACAAACAAGACGGGACCCTCACGAGCAACCCACGAATCGAACAGCAAGACGATTTAGTCCTCGTAGCACTCAGAAGTTGTCGTCCCCACATCCTCCCATCTTTTGCTCTCTTGTTCCCTTTCTTTTTACTCATGAATCAACCAAAAGTTCACCGAAAGACCCGTCGATCGGATCCGTGCATCGGATAAAAGTAATTCCTTCATCACCGTAGTCAGTAGTCACAGTAGCTGTGTACTTGTGTAATATGGTTGTGCGCAATGTCGCATTGCGACGATGATTCATTAAGATGACAAAAGACTCTTCTTTTTCGGCTTCACAGGAAGCGAGAAGTGGATAACGAGGCGGGTAAGGTAAAAGACTGAAGATCTATTTCATTCCTTGTATGCAAAGTTTCGAGCATCTACAACTTCACGCGTAACTAGCACCCAGCGATCATGGGTGCATTGGATACGACTAGTTTCTACAAATGAGAAATCGGGATGCACGACAAGGGTTACCTGTTGTCATTGCCATTGTTGATGTAGTGTAACAAAAGGGAGAGAATCTCAGAGAACTGAGGGCGTTTCGACGGACTGTTGTTCCAGCATTTCGTCATCAGATTTCTCAGGAATTGCGGGCAGTCCTTCGGAATCTCCGGCCTGAGTCCGCAAGCCGCGATCCCCACCGCCGCCTGAACTGGAGAATAAGCACCATAAGCTGCCTCCCCGGTCACCATCTCCCACATTACCATTCCGAAACTGTAAACGTTACTCATCCACGTCTCACTCACACTTTCGGGGTCGCCTGCAATTATCTGTCAAAACCAAAACCGAAGTTATTGCATATGTCGTTTAATTTAATCAAACAGACTTGCACTTTAAACATCTCTCTTTTCATTTTGTAGTTCACTAAAAGCAGCTTGCAGCTTGTTTCTTCCAGGACAATGCTTATTATTCTACCGTACTTCTGCTCAAACTGTCCATCCTTGCAAACAATCAGAGAGATGGAAAATGCATTTGCAAATACTAATAAGGTACGAGCTGAATTCACATCTAACAAATTGGACTAGTTCCTCCCAATAGAAAGAGGCGATCTAGAGCACTATGACTACTTGATAATGAATAATGCGCTACAATTGATGGTGGATCCTTATAATACAGCTCTGCCAGAAAGCTCGCCAAAATGAAGCTCATTAGAAAGAGAACAAAAGCGCCATCGCCGGGGGCTCCACTAGTGGACCTAGTTCTAACCACAGGAGCCAAGCGCCCACTACGTCTTCCAAGGTCATGGCCGGCAGATGATGGGATTTAGTGAAAGGCATAGAATTGCTTAGGCAATGGTAGACAATTATACACCAGTAAAAGCAAAAGCAAAAGCAATAATTAAAGGCACGGAAGGCATGCTCAATGAATGATGTCATAATAATGACTAAAGTCCCTTTTGGGAAGCATGGAGTGAACAACCTTGTAAAGCGAGGCCCTCTGTGCATGGAATCTGGTTGAATAACTTGCACAATGGCGACAAGGGAAAAAGAGCTAAATAAAGCATAGAATGTTTCTCCCGAAAGACATGCTAGATTGAATGAACAAGCGGTGCAGAGCATAAACTTTACGCGGAATGGTAAAATGACAACTGGAAAGCAGGCAACAGGGTAATCCAATAAGCAATAGTCGACTTTAGGTTAAACAAATATTCAAAAAGTTTGTAATGAGTTTTAGTATGTTTAAAGAAAACTGGACAATGCAAAAGAAAACGATGTGTGATCGAATGGATACAACTGCTACACATGGAAAAATCTTATCGAGTTAAAGATTGGACAGTTTTCCTCCGTGAGCTATCTACACTTGGACTAACAAAGCTACAGTTGAGATTTGCAGCAACATATGTTGGTGAAGAAATAGCAACATATAAACTGGGCTAGATCCAATTTCGAATCTGTTGGGGATTTAGCTGTGCAGAACACCAACCTAACAGCTAAGGCTATGCTTGATGAGTAGTGTTTGTAAAAGATCAAAATGGAGGCAGTATATTATTCAAGTGCGAATCAGGAGTGAACAATATAATGCAGCAGAATACGAACCTCGGGAGCCAGCCACCGGTAACCATCAGTTTCATACTCCGTTGCTTCACCAACACTCTTACAAGCAGCAACAATGCCCATATCCCCCAAGCAGGCATTCCCATGACGGTCAAGCAAAATTCTCTGTGTATTGAGGTCTCTATACGTGACCCCATGTTCGTTCATAAACTTGATTCCTTCCACGACATCGATTGCGATTCTGACAATCTCCTTGGTTTGAAGCTTCTTGCTTTTAAGCATCAAGTCATGAAGAGATCCACCTTCCATCAACTTAGTCACAACGCATAGCCCATGACTTTCATCTATGCAGACACCAATAAATTGCAGAACACTTTTATGCCCACAAGTCATTAGTTCCAAAAGATCTTTTCTGAGCTCAAACTCATAAGAGTTCCCCTTATCACAACCCTTGAGCTTCTCGATCCCCACTCTCCTGCCCTTATAAACCCCCTTGAAAGAACTCGGGCCAATCTGATCGATGAATTCGAGATTGTCCGAGTTCAGAAGCCATTTCGCAATCCCGTCCCCACCCGACTGTATTGTCTGCCACTCATCAACCGAAACGACAAATGATGATGTGGGCAGGGGCATCTCAAGCTGAACCTTTGAATGCAGATTCTCACTGCTATTCCGATAATTCAGCTCCCTCATGTCATCTTCGACCTGTCCTACTTCTCTACCGTTTGCGCTCTCTTCTTGACAGCCACACAGCCCAAAAGCCAGCTTCACAGTGGCGGGTCTATGCTTCTTCATAGCCAGCTTCAGGGCATTCTCGATTCGGGTTTTGAACATCTTTTCTTGCTCGGCTTGCACTAACAGAAGCACAATCCCTAGTGTAAATCCCTTCTTCTCAAAGATCTGTATCTTCTTGCAGCAAATGGAGGCATTGTCAAGGGCCCCCGACATCGCCGACCACGAGATTAACGAGTTACAGGCGAATGTGAGCTTAAAAACTGACCCCTGGACCTCATCCTGCGACACGTCTTGGATAAGAATCGCAGGCCGATCATCTCCCAAAGCCTGCTCCATCAATTTGATGTGGAGAAACACATCCTTCATATCAAACCCTGCTTGTGCATAACTGCGCAAAGAATCACCCAACCACAACACATCGCATCAAGAAACAAACGCTAAAAGAGTGCCCTATAAAACTTAAGCAGAGCAAGGAACGTTCAATCGAGTCGAGAGCAGCCTTGGAATCAAATCAAACCTGAGAGGCAAAGAATCGTAATGCTTGCGAATGTTGGAGACGAGCTTCTCGGGCAACTGGCTCCCCGGGTACAGCTGGGTCAAGCTCCTCACGACGCTCCCCCACACCATCCTCCGGCAGCCGTCGATCTTGGAGGACTGCGGCGGCGCGTCGCGCGACGAGTCCAGATTCAGCGAGTTCTTCAGCGACGCGATGGCCTCCGACACGTTCCGGCTCAGCCTCTGCAGCTTCTTCTGCATAACCGAGGACGAGGATGACGGCGGCGGCTGCTCCCTCGCCGCTCCGGAGGACGTCGCCGCCGGCGACCCCTCGGACCTGTCGTGGGTCCGCATCAGGACCTGCTCCACCATCTCCTCGTCCGTGCTGGCCCGGCTCGACCAGCACTCCAGAGCAGCAGCCATTGGACTCGGGTCGGGCCGGGATCCTGAGTCAGAGAGTCCCGAGTGCGAGTTAGCCAGGAACACACTCCCTCTCTCTCTCTCTCTCCTGTGTGAATCTTGTTTCACTCCCCAAGCTCACGAGAACAGAGAGGCGTTAGTTTGCTTTTTTGCATGTATCATCAAAAGAAACGTTTTTTGCTTCAGGGTCTTGGATTCCCCATCGAACCCTGTTGCTCAGAAGAAGGAAGTCAGGAGCGAAAATGGTGGTGGTGGTGGTGGAGGATCGTTGGCTTCCTTCCGGAAGCGTTTTATTGACGGGGTTGGGGTTGGGGCTGGGGTTGATGATGGGCGTGACTAGACGGGTGTGTGCTGATCGCGAGAGCGACGCATGTGACAGTGTTGGGTATTTTTATACCGGAATACAATTGACACAAATAGCCTCTCAATTTTTAATTTAATATACAATATGATTCATCAAATTTAACATCACGTATAATTTCGTTCCTAAAATTTTAATTTATTTAATTTAGTCTCTAAAATGTATAAAATTATTCATTATTATCCTTTCATAAATTCAAGCTTATTGAACTTTTTGATATGATCTAGGATACAAGTTTAGGTACACATTAAACGAATTTAAAGTTCAATGACCATACTGCAAATTGAGTCAAAATCCAAAAATCACTTATGCCATTTACCCTTTTATATGTATGCCCAATTGAAGTGGGGATGGTCTGCACCGAATTCAGATGGCATCATGAATTTCCATCACAAATAACGTGGTTGTCATGAACAACCAATTTCAGCTGGTGATGACGAGCCTACATGCAGGTCGGATAGATAAAGTAATGAATCGCGGGAGCAAACCGAAAGGGATGGAAAGACGTCGCTTTGATTCGTTGATCCAAACCGGAAACGTCTGACCGGTGGTGAGCTACCCACGAACCAACTCGACGGCCAATGTGCTGGTCAACAGTCGAGTCTACCTTCAGGAATTTTAGCCGAACTCGAGACTGACCTGGGCTTATTTTTGGGCGTTTGTTGGGATTGTTAACACCCCGAAAATCGATTGCGATTCGAGAAGCGGTAGATCACAATCGGGTGTGATCCGATCGTGAAACCTTCTACTTAATTTTTTCCTTTGGTTTCCCACGAGCAGTTGGTCCTTGATGGAACGAGATAAGTGTCTTCGATTTTCACGTGCAAATGGAGAAAGATTCATAGATATGGCAAAGAATGTCGTCGAAAGGCTCGATAAGACTGCCGGAATAATGGGCTGACGTATGTATGAACGATGATGGCACGGAGGTAGCCTTTTTCATAAAGTCAGAAATTGCTATAATATCCGTTGTAAAAGTTTAGTTATATAAGTAAAGAAAGATCACGTGTATATAAAGAGCATATATATAGTTTATTTTTTTATCTTCTATTATTGGTCTTTTTGTTTAGGAAATGTAAGAGAGTGAATTCCATTTTCCCTTAACTTCTCCATGATTTGGAATTCCTTCTATTTCCATATCTTCCCATATAATGTAAAGTTCGGTTCTCCAAATCTTCATTATAGTCACGTTCTATTTTCAAAACGACGCAAAAAAAAAAAAGTTTCGTCACCTCCATAGTCAATCCCTTGTTTTCTTCTCCCTTTATGTTTCTTAGGCTAAAGTAGTAAAAATACGTTTACATCCCATCGAAACGTATGGATAGAATATAAGTATGATCATCGCAAGCAGCACTCTATGATTCTATCCGCATTTGATGTTATTGTCAATAAAGAAGAAAATAAAGTGAGATCATACGTAAATTTATGCTATCTCGATATTGTGAGACTCGTTCGTGGAGAAAAAAGGACGATCATATTTTAAAATTTTCAAAAAATACAATCAAATCCTTAAAAAAACTTGCTCTATGGCTAGATGCCCTCAATTTTGGCCGGCACCCTTCGCCGTGAAGGTGGGGCGATAAAGGGCACGCATGGCAACACTTATGCTCTAAAAGTCGCCTTTCAGTCGGAAGTTGACTTTTCTACTTTTACTTCGTAAGTAGATTTCTGACCGGATAAAGGCATTTGATAACGAGAGGGCCTTTGCACTCATGTCCATACCCAGTGAGGCCTCGCTTAGGGCGTTCATGGCCCCCCCAGCTATTGGCAAGGCCCTCGTGTTTGGCAAGGGATGTCACGGCCTATTTTTCCCAACGCGGTCAAAAGATCATAGGTTTAGAGGTATTGCCCAAAAAGACAGGCCGTATGGCCAATCAATTCAAATGGGAGCTCTCCCAAGCCCATATATTATGTAACGTTGGATTTCGTTTTAAATTCTTTACAACTTAAATGTTTTTTTATAGTCGCCACTAGCTTATTGGAGTCGAGTAAAAATCAATCGAGATGCGGGAGTGTCATCTCGATTGCTACGTGACTAGAGATTCTAGAATTGAGGACTTGTTTACGCTAATAGTCTAATTAGCGCAATTTCGATACCTAACTAGTTGGTTGTTTTTCAAAGTGATCATGCATTCTAGATAGCCATTTAATCCTACGGCCATTACCAATACTAAGTGATCATGCAAATATTTTTATGATTTTCATTTTATCAAGATTCTAGATAATGTTAACCTAATCGGAGGAATGCGATTAAGATCCAATTTATTGAAATACAGTGCAACAAGTAAACACCAAAATATTTAAAACATCTAACTAAGCGCTAGAAATGAAAATCTGTAATTCATTGTGTATTTAGTTACAATATTGATTAAAACCCTGAGACATGATTGGATGTACAAAAATGAGATCGGAATGGACATCGGTCTATCGCATTGGATCAAGTATAAGAAAGCACTAATTAGACTAAAAAGCAAAAAAAAAAGACATTTTCCTAGCATTTCCTTATTTTTCCTTTTTTTTTGAATTTTTTGAAGTTTTTATTATTTATAACTTAACTTACTAATTTACTATTATCATTATATAGAATTGAACCGGGTCGGGTTTCCGGACCTGGACTAAGTCAAGTCTTGCGGGATTTTATCTTTTTGATTTTAACTTCTAGAGAGAAGTAAACTTTTTTTTTTTTTTACTTATTCAAGTGGCTTCAAAACTACTTTCGGAGCAAAAAAAAAAAAATTGCTCTATAAGTAGAAAAATGAAGTTGCATAATCAAACGAATTCTTACTCCAGAAATGTTGTCATGCGTGCCAGAAGCTTCCCTATTCAAGAAACCAATGCAATGTCTCTCTCACCAGAGTTTTATTCATAATTTCATTGGCCTAATATCCCCAAAAAAAAAAAAATCAAAACTTTAGGTCAAGTTTTAATTTTTTTTTTGTGTCCCATAGAAAACCTCAAGCTTTTACTTATAATCTCAAATCTGCTCTCGCTAATTCTTCGTCCAAAATTGCTCTTAACATTCGAGAGATGAAAAACTCCCGAGCGCGAGCTCTCCGATCGCGAAAGATGTAAGAGTCTCGAGTACGAGAGATATTGAATACCGAGCACAAAATCAAAGATTCCCGAACAAGATGGAAGTAAGACTCTCTTAAAAGTAAGAGCAACTCAAGAAGGCCGACCATGATTATTTTAGTTTTTACCTAAATTTTAGATCCAAGAAGAAGTTGTTTTGTACGAGAAATTTAATTTATTGACCGATGTAATGTAACTATTGACACGACATATATGATCGAAAGGGGCTTTTATATTGATTTTATCGTATTCTTATCGAGGAAAATGACATTCGGTCATGACCGATTGAAAATACCCATGTCATGCGATGTCGTATGAAAACATCATCGTAGAAAAAGAAAATGAAAAAAAAAAAAAAAAGGAATCGTATTTTGAGGATCAATTGACATGGAGAGGGTGGGGCCGTTGGGTGGTGGGTCCCGCTTTTGTAAGACGTGGTCTGCCTGCCATGTGCCCCACCACATGCGGAGATCCATGATCGCGAACTGGCTCGGCATTTATCTGCCGTTGATTTCGGCGAGCGAGCGAGCGAGCGAGAGAGAGAGAGAGAGAGAGGGTGGGTGCTGGTTATTTGCGAAATTGCCACTGGGGACTCATTAGTCATTTTCCCCGTACCATCAGATGGGGTTTGAACCGGGCTTTCTGAATTCCGGGCCCCCACCCGGCCGAATCGCCAAATATAACTTTGGCAACCAACCCCAATTGCCCCAGAGAACAATCGACATCTTTCCTATTTTCGATGAAGATTGCTCCGGTGACAAGCGTGTTTATTTATTTTTATTTTTTCACAAGACGATGTCACAAATGATCCATAAATTTTGAGGCAATATCCAGTTGGATTTTCGCGCTTTGATTTCTCTCAAATTAGTTTCTATGCTCTTTGATTGGAACCGATCTAGTCTTATAACTATCGTGATTACTCAACTTTATTAGGGTACTCGGTGCTTATTGATTTATGTAATCATATTCACTAAATTTTAAAGAGCGGGGGAAAAACCCAATAAGGGTACCTCAAAGAGGAGAATAGCTTTTCTGAGATCAAATGGGACGGGGGGCACCTCTACCCCTGCCCCCAACACTCACGCATTTTGTATTCTTTCTCAAATTTTTCTAGCCAAAAAAAAAAATAGTCTATTATGATAAACTTTCTAACAAAAAAAAATTACGATAAATTTTAATTTTGGTTCGTTAAAATCGACGGGACATTCAAGCACTTTTAAGCGCACAAATCATCCAGAATGAAACATAGTTCTCAGAATTATATGAGGACATGTCGCGTTTCGATGATAAGTTTGGGATATGCAGTAGTACAATTTTTGATGCTCCTGAAATACTCCTTTCGTACCCCTCATCTCCATTTTCCCAAACAGGAAAAATGGCCACCTTTGGAGAAAGTGGGATGGGGACGCGTGAGGAAAGAGCGGAATTTTATAATCTTCATACAGCACACAGCACATACAGTGTGATTTGTATAGTAAAATAGGATACGATAGAATCAAGCAAAAAACACAAAAAAAGAAATACTCCTTTCGTTGAAGGAAAAAGAAAAATCATTTTATTTCAGGTGTACCATAATTGGGTGCGAGAAAGACTCCCAGCATGCAAAACGACAGCCCGTCGGTGTCGTGTCGGTGTCAGGCAGTGTACGGTCCACCATGGGTTGGGGGGGTGGGGGGCGGCCTTGAGTCTTGTCAAGCCCAGTCTAACCTCGAACGTAACAGCCCGGTCCACAATCCTGTCGAGTCCGGGCCCCACTGTACTGACTGACACATCTCTCTCTCTCTCTTACATTTCTTCGGCTAATTGAAAAGAAATTCCTACGTTACCATTATCCTGCCCTCTTACGTTGGACCTCCATGAAATCCTTGTGTGACGTCATGCTGGAGTGGGCATACGTCACCCTTCAATCAACTTTTTTCCATGTTTCTCACTTTCCAAAAACCATAATTTTAATTTTTTTTTTCTGTTTTCATTGGGTTTTGTCGCCCTTTCACTTACCTATCTTGAAACTTCGAGTCGGGGGTGATGCAAAGCAACTAGAGCCCAAATTGAACATTCTGTAACGGATCTAAGATCCTCATGATAATATCTAAAGCAGTTGCTAGCGTCTATCGTTTCTCCCCACCTTTTTATTGGTGAATAAAATGTAAAATATGTATTTTGAAATTTGAAATCTTCCTAATAAATTTCGTATCGAATTTTATCGTGCTCTTTATTTGGGAATACGATGATATTTGCAGCTCTACTTTGCCTTTTCTTCCCATTTCTTTTCCTAGTGAATTTCGGATTGTAAATCTCGATGTTGTTACTCTCGTCTCGTCTCGTCTCGTTCTCTCTCTCTCCACCTCTTCAAGGGGCCAGAGCCAGAATTTCGCCACGGCGGACATTGGGCCGACCTCCAAGAGATTGAGAAGTTCATTGTCCTCGTGGGCCTGGCCCAAGAAGGCTATAAGATCCAGCGATGCAGACATTGGGTCGGGTGACTTAACCCGGCACCAAACAGAATATCCGCAAGAGAGAACCATACGAACTCGCGCGCCCAACCGCGCATCGCTCCGGCTTCCGGCAACGGCCAGCACATCCGATGAACGGACGCCTCGAAACCGATACGATCCCCGAACCACGCCTCGAGGCCATCGATATATTTCGAAGCAGCGCACAGGGCGCGTGCCTTACGGAGGTTCATTCGCGCTCCTCGACCCCCCCGATGGACCTGACCGTCCGGCCAAACAAGAAGAAAAAGCGAAAAAAAGGGAAGAGACCCGACTCACTGACAACGAGTTCTAAGGCGGTCGCGGTCGCTTTCTCGTCTCCATCTTCTGCAATATCTGGACCAGCGAATGGGAGTTTGAAACCTGCCTTTTGGATTCTTCCCCGAAGATCAGATTGGGAACACAGGGGTTACATCTTTGGAGACAACTGCTTTGACTTTTGTTGCGCAGCCATCATAGGACGGAGCAGCGAGATGATCTTCCTCTCTTTTTCGTTGAAAGAAGTACTCTGACCAAAGCAAGGCCTCTGATGATTGAACCCAAAAAAAAAAAAAGGAGAAGAAGAAAAGAATCGGTGTTTAGAAAACAATTGAAAGATAGCTATCTCGTGCCCATTCCGATGCCGTCGTTCGTCTTTTCACATGGCCTGCTGGGCCATCTTTTTTTCTAATAATTGCTCGGAAAGAGGGTAACAATAGATGTGGGTGTACGTGTAGCCGTGTAAAGCAAATCCTAATTGTCACATTAGATTAGTGGGAGATAAATAAAGGTAGGGGAAAAATTCAAACGTCATTATCAATTTCGTGCGCCTATCAATTTGCATCCTCGCTTTTGTGAATACAGTTTAAGTTACATTTGAAGTCAATTAATGTTTGGTTTTGTTTACTGGGACACTTATTTTTCTTCCAGGATTACTCGTCTTGGTTTTCTGACTCACCCATTTCGAAAAGGTCCCCGGGCACCTCCGGGGGGGGCAGCCTTGCCATCAATCGCCCCGGGATCACGGTGCGGCTACAGCTTCGTCCCCACTCCTTGCGACTCGCAGCCAGGTAGCTGCTCGCTATAATGGCTGTGGAGGAGCCGCTGTTTCTAGATTAAGAGGAGACTACTGTAGCATCAAAGATTCACCGAGAATCAAGAACGGAACTCCTGCGGCCTCAGTTCGAGGTTGTGATGGCCATGGTGATGCTTGTGTCTCCACATAGATGGAGAAAAAGAGGAGGGAAAGAGAGGCTCGTTGACCTATGGAAAGAGAGGGGAGGCCAGGGCAACATTGACCTCGGCAACGGATCATGTCACGTCTGAAAATTTCTACCTCGATTAATGTGTAGGAAGTGAAGACAATTGTAGTGATTCGAGTTCTCCACCAGCTTAAATTAAGAGCCGATTAGCGCTCGTCGGGCTCGAATTAATAGTAATTGAGCCTTTGGAATATTTTTAAATATGGTGGATTTGTTGTTATAGAGACATTATGTGTTTTAGTTAGGATCCTATCGGGTCAAATACACGAGAAATTGGGACTAGACGAGGACGAATGGCGGGATACCACGTGGCGGCCGACTTGGCTAAGTCGGCCAAGGTGGTGGGACCCACGGGGGGCGCGTGTCGTTCCCCGATTCGTCGGTTTTTCACTCTACTTCGCCTATAAATAGTTTCCGACGTCGGTTCATTTCGTCATTCGTTCGTCAGAACAACTCTCTTCCTCTTGAAACTTCCGCAACGCGCTATGCCTCACGTAGGCCGTCCATCTATTTAAGATGTGCGTTATGCTAGTTGTTCACTAGAGCTGTCACGCCTAATTCGTGGTTGCTGAGATTAGCCCAAATATTCGAGGTGCTGCTTGAGTGATTCACACACACGCCAAGGGTGTTCAAAGTCGTTCTTCGTCATTTATACTTCATTTTCTACGAAGGCAAGTAGATCTCTAGTACTTATTACTAGATTTGCTATGGTTCGTCATTGTGAGTGTTAAGCTCCAATCGACCTTGATTGTGATTGTTTGAGAATTTGATGTGACTCTAAGATCTTGATTGTGATTGTTTGAGGATTTAATATGATTCTTGATTGTCATGGATTGCAAATCTAGTAGGATCTTGAGGTTTTATACCTTGATTGATTGAATTTGACGATGTTGGATATTTCCTCCAATCTTACGATTTTATAGGAGATTTAGTTGTTCAGCCTAATGGTTATACTTGTAGAGGAGCTTCGGCTTACTCTTGTGGAATTAACATTTTTCAAATGAGCAAGCTAGCAAGGATGATTGATTGAGGTGTTCGTAAGACCTAGTTATGGCCATGATTTGTTAGTGACGTTAATGGAGCAACGATAATGCCAATTTGGTTGGGAGTAGTGGGGAACTCGTGTCTTGTATACCTCCCAGTAGCACTTTAAACTTTTGTAAAGAATCGGCTAATACACACACAAACACACATGAATTTGGTACTTTATGAGTTTGTTGTTTGTGATTGATGTGTAGTATCGAGTTAGTGAAACCTATAAGGCCATATCCTTTTTTCGGGCGTGCACGCCACTTATTCCGATTGACGTGCACTTGTGATATGTATGGCTGATGTGATCGTTTATGATCAAGTCTTTCGCATGTACCATCATATAATGAAAGATTAAAGCAGAGAATGCGAGTTTAGTAAGCCTGAGGTGTGGCAGATCGGACGTTGCATAGCATTTATTTGGTGTTAGAGCGGTTCATGGAGTGATAAGGTGCGCTAGTAGAACGAAGTGTTTGGCAGACGCATCGTGGTTAAAACTACAAGTGATTGTGAATTGTGTTTGTCTGGGATTGGCGGTAGCTTATGCTACTTATTAGATGAGAATTTGTAGATCACTGCCTAAGTTTGATGATTATTGTGGCTATTTGTGGGTATAGCAAATTGATCAACTGGGAATTGGACGATAAGTTACGTCAATGAAGTTCTTGAGATCTATTTTGGACTTGAAACGTGGCAGTTTGATGGTTAGTCACGTATAATTGATTGTGGATATAGAATTATGGCGAGGCGATGGATGTTTGTGGATTTTTAAGGCTTCAATTTTGTTGGTACATTAATGGTTTTAGACATGGACTTTTTGTTGAAATGCCATGACGTTCGCAAAAGAGCCGACCTATAAGGGATGCGAATTATACGTTTGAATTTGTGATATGAAGTTCTCCTATACGAGATATTTCAAACACAAATTCACACAATCATCCCGGCAATAAGAATTGAATAAATTGATCCTCCTCCCGTAGGAGGAGTCGATTTGCGTTTTGACGAACGACGACAGGGAATCGTCCTGCTGGCGGGGACAGTGCCGAAATGAACGCGCATCAGCCTCTGGCATTCAAACAGCAATCGGAAAAAGGGGGGAGACGTGGGGACGTGAAACTGACCCCTTTCGTCCGAATTCAAAGGCCAAAGGAGAAAGTCTAGATGGGAACCCGTGGAAGACGAGGGAGGGAAAGGGAGAGGGGAGCTATCGGACGCGCCTCTGGTTTCCATCAACAATTGCAAAGGGATTCCACAAACCGTACGATGCAACCACCGTATTCTCTCTGTCTCCCTCTCACAAAATTGATAATTTTCTTAATCACCAATGATTGTTCTTTTTCCAAGTTCTATTTATGGTCGGATTCTTTTTCCAAGTTGATTAGTATAAGGGAAAAATCCAAAAAAGGGCCTGAAGTCCTCTTATTTTTTCAAATAAGGGCCTCAAGTGGATTTTGTTTCAAATAAATGTCCGAAGTGGCATAGTATGTTTCAATTAAGGGCCTGAAGTGGCCATAGTATTTCAAAAAAGGGTCCGGCCTGAAGGGTATTTTCGTCATTTCACTTTTAAATTTTTTATTCAATTTT
The DNA here is from genome assembly GCF_020921035.1 of Rhodamnia argentea. Taxonomy (NCBI): domain Eukaryota; kingdom Viridiplantae; phylum Streptophyta; class Magnoliopsida; order Myrtales; family Myrtaceae; genus Rhodamnia; species Rhodamnia argentea. Next base: position 8,789,239 of record NC_063157.1, on the reverse strand, counting down.
TCTCTTTTTTCTAATTTAAAAAAAATTTAAAAAAAAGGAAAAAAAAAAAGCCATACAGCGAGAGGGCTACCCCTCCCACTTGTGGTCATCGGCCCACCATTGGTGGGAGGTCGGCTGGGGTAGCGAGGGCCGGCGACCCCGCCGGCCATTAGCTAGGGCCTCTAGCCCTCACGAAAATTTCAAATCCGAGAGCGCGTCGTCCCCGTCTTCTTCTTCTTTGGGTTTCATCTGCAACTCCTTGCGAGGAGTTCATCCGGCCCTAGCCAACGAGGATGAGCTCGTGTAGATCTAGATCTACTTCGTGCTCCCCAAGTCGAGGCTCTAGCACCGCCCGACGGCCTCGAATATGGCGGCCCTCGCCGTAAAGGCGAGCATTGCAATGTAGAAGGCGTTGAGGCGGATCTCGCCCCCGTTGGCCACGCCCGGGTGAGCCAAGGGCTAACCTCGACCTCGCCCGGGCGAAGTCAACGAGGGTTGCCCATTGCTCGCCCCGGCGAGGGCTGCCCTCGGCTCGCCCAAGCGAGGCCGCTACCTCCCTCGCCGGTGGCCGGCCACGGTGAGCTAGGGCAGAAATAAAAAGGAAAAAGAAAAAAGAAAGGAAAAAAAAAAACAGAAAAGGAAAAAAGTTAAAAAAAAAAGGAAAATGACTAAAATACCCATACTCATGCCCTTTTTTGAAATAAAAAGGACACTTCAGGCCCTTATTTGAAACAACATCTACTTCGAGCCATTATTTGAAAAATCGAGAGCACTTCGGGCTCTTAAACGAAACTTTCCCTTAGTATAATAATGGGGGGTGTTTAGTAGATTATTCAATAGATTAAGTGGCCATGGCTATGGTGGTGTCCTCCTAGGTTATAGCTTGAATTGTTGCCGCAGGATCGCTGCGAACTATCGTCGATCTAAGTGATTGAGTACTCCCGTGAAATATAATAAGGGGGGAAAATATCCGAAAAGTCTTAAAACTACTTGTATAGTGGTCAATTCAGTTCTAAATTTTTCAATTTAGCAAGAAAGATTGCACTGTCATTTTGTTAGAATGTTTGTTACTAAATTGATGATACTGGAATATTTAGGACGGAATTGGCTGCTGTGCGATATGTTTATGACTTTATGGATAGTGATCTCGACCGTAAGATACTTGATGGGTGCAAGCAAATTTTTATTTTATTAAAAGAATCAACTAATAGTGAAAGTGCTTGAGTGATTGATAGTAAATAATATATATACACACACGTTATGCAAATAATATATCTATCGCTCACTTGAGTGTGATACGATATCACATGACCATCGGCATCTAATTCACTAAAAAGTATGCACTTGCGTTATGGCTCGAAAGCATAGGATGTACATCCTTATAGCGTTTCCATATGGTGTTACTAAGTTGTATAAAAGCAGAGGGCTCCGAAGCAAAGCTAGGTTTGTATAGACCGTCAGTGAATGTGTGTTATGCTTATTTTGAAGGCTATTCTCGAACAATATTTGTTCATATATATATTTTATATTTGTTCAGATTTGATCATAGTGTCTTCTACTCATCACCCCTATGGTTTTATGAATACCGCTAACCGGATGCGCGTGGATAGAGCGGTTTGCATGTCTCGGTCGGTACGAACCGAGTCGAATGAATTGGATACTAGCCTTGTGAATGAAGCAGAAAAAATGCCAATGCCGACCCAACTAATTCAGGCACCCAAGCCCCCTCTGTCCCTCTCGCGTGTGCGCATGCCCATCTCGCCCCGCATCGTCTCGTCTCGTCTCGTCGCGCCGCCTCCATTGACATCTCGATGGCAATGATGACAAGCCTCAAAGCTAATGTTATGACTCCATGGAGGGAACCAAACCATTAATCGATGTAGGGTTCCATGGGATTCATATCAAGATCGATGGTGGTTGGAGGTCGATTTTATGAGGTGGATGCCAATCGTCGACTTCCAACTAGAGAGAGAGAGAGAGAGCGACCATTAGCATATACCTCCGAGCAAACAATTGATGGTATTCCAACCCAAAAAAAAAACAATTAATGGTATGTTCTAATCTAGTGATATTTCAAACCTAATCGTAATCATAAATTGGACAGCTCTAGCGGTTATACACACGAAAGAGAACAAAAATAAAACTAAGGAAAAATAGTAGCGGTTGGTGGTCAAGTCGTGATTAACCATTTAGCATAAAAAGGGCATACTTTCCCCCACAGGGACCTCAAATTTGTACGCACTGTTTGTCGGCACTCCCATCTCCGTCCGCTCGCTGAAGCGAAATGAATGCTAAACGGCGGTTCATAATGCCCATGCGCTCCCAAAATCCTAGACTTGTAAGGGAAAAAACCAAAGGAGCTCCAAATGAAATATGGGGAATCACGTGGGACTGCGATCGGTGTGCTATCGCGGGGCGTTATTGGATGGAAAAAATTACCATAAAAGTCCTAAACTTATTGCAATTTTGTCAATTCAATCATAAACTATTTTTTAGCCAATTTAGTCTTAAAATTTTTACAATTGTGCTAGTTCAGTCCATTTAGTTGGCCGGGACTGATGTGACAATTTTTAATAATTTGATATATATTTTTTAATCTTTTTAATTATTGTTTTTGCCCCCTTTTTTTTTTTTTTAAGGATTTGGGCCGATAGCCTTGCGAGTCATTGACAACCATTGTCGGCCCCCTGAGTGAGGGCCTATAAGCCCTCGTCGGCCGCTACACGAGGGTTCGCGGCTAATGACCGAGTGAGGGCTTGTGACCCTTACCTAGTGGCCGAGTGGGCGGCAGCCTCTGCCGGCCCAAACCCTACAAAAAGAAAAAAAGAAAAAAAAAGACATAAAAATGATTAAAACAATAAAAAATATTTAAAATATTAAAATATTATTAAAAATTGCCATGTCGGCGCCGATCGGCCAAATGGACTAAATTGGCACAATTGCAAACGGTTTTATGACTGAATCGGCCAAAAAAAAAAAAATTTAGCATTGAATTGGCATAATTGCAATAAGTTTAAGACTTTTTTTATTAATCCTCCTTTCTTGGATGTATTGTATGCATCTGAGCTAAGTACATCCTAACTATTCTACCATCATCCATGATGTAAATGTATTGGGCTCATATGTATTCGGATTACCTAAGAATTCTTCTGACATACGAATGTGCGAGTAGCCACCGACGGGCTTTTGCCTTGACAACCATGAAGAGGTGACTTGTGATCCAGGGGTCGCTCCAAGTCGGTTTGGTCGCGTCGACTGTTATATATCAAAGGCCTAGACTAAACTGAATTATGGGACTTGTAGGGTACTTCATGAGTTCAAGGTAGCTGAACGCCTACGCTTTTTGCACATGGATTGTAAAACAATAGTTGGACCTTCATTATTATTTTTACCCATATGTCGCTTTTCCTTGACCCACTAAAAGCAAGATCTAAATATTTAGCAAAAAATGTGATACCTTCAAACTAGTGAACACTGGGATGAAGTCCAAATCCGAGGCTATCAACATATTGGCTTGGTCCCACCCACACTCAAGAGTTTAAGCCAATAAACTACTATATATATTTGTCTCTAAAGGGGTTGAATCATATTATCCAGACTAAAATTCTCACTTATGTTGATTCAAATTACACCTTTGAATGAAGACTTATATGCAAGCATCAACAATGATTATACAAGATTCCAACCCAATGTTCAGATTCTAAAAATTGGCTTTGTTTATGAAGATTGTCCAAAAATCGCGACCTATTAAGTTTCAAAAAATGCTCTTATTGAAGACCCACATATGACATATGCCATGTATAGTTGAGGAATCCTTTTAAAGGAAGTTTGTAATATTTGATTGACAAGATGGTTCTACAATGAATAGTAGAATATCTTTGTTGAAGATTGCCTTTGAAGAGACAACACAACTTCAATAAATGATGGTATCAACTTATGGAAATCAAAGATTTAATTGTATGGGCAATTGAATCAGAGAGGTTCAAATTCAACACTCAATGGCTACTACATGCTCAATCAAGATTGATAGCGTCCAATCAAATATTGAAGAACGAGCCTTTGAAGACCCGTCCAACAACTAATTTGGAGGTGAAAGAGTATAAAAGGAGATCAATTATGAGTGCGAGATCAGAATAAAAAATTTCAAAGTGTGAGAGTACTTCAGATTCTATATACTTGTCTTCGTGAGATTTATATTATAATCACCGAGAGGTTTTGTGAGAGTGGTTAATATAGAATAGTGTGATCTATCTAGGAAAGAATCACTACTTGCTCATTGGTTCATCTAATAAAATCTAGCCTATTGGTTATTAGCGTAAGAGAGTGGATGTAGGCTTGATCTATGTCCAAATACAATGATCATCATGTGCAATTTTATCCATCTTTAAGCTCTCCCTACTATGTCCGATAGAATATTGCATACTGATGTTCGAAATCATAAACTACATATCTTTAGATCCCGATTCTACGTTTCATTTGACTTAAATTTTTAAATTCTCTAATTTTTAATCAAATTTGATTAAAATCATTTGTTCACCCTTCTTTAGGTGATATTGCTAGAAACAACAACTTCCACACCAACATCATCTTAACTCAAGAATTTGCACTTTGGCCAGGTCAAGTTTAACATAATATTGGTGAGGATAATGTCTAACTTTTAGACTCCACCTCAATCAATTTGAAGCCAAGCTTGGTAGAAAGCCTGAAGATCCCATCTGCCACCTCGATTAGGTAGTCACATACAAGATTTTCCATTTTTGAGATGTTTACCAGAACACCAATACATTAGAAATGAGTCATCAATCCACTATCGACTTTGATACCACTTTGTCGGCCGGATGTAGTGGAAACTCAATAATTTCACTCGAAAAGATCATGCAAACAAAGGTAAATTCATAGCCCGTCAATCCATCTCCACTCGAAAGTTTAAATTAATGAATTATGATGTAATTAGCATATATTAATTGCTTTACATTACATTAAATTCTCGATATGATAATTTTTTCCCCCTCGTACCTCCCATGTGCACCTTAGCAATCGCCGCCTCATGGTTTGCTATATGAAATACCCGGGTTCCAAATTAATAAGGCGATTCTCTCTTCCCCGCCTGTATGTTCACGTTCACGGACTCCCTTCCGCATGGCGATACCGTTGTTATGGGAAGGAAGGGAAAAAAAAACTGAAAGGGGCGGTAAAATCCGAAGGTTTGCTTCTTCCGATGAGAATCCCATGTCAATTCAGTTTTTCAGGTGAATGGTTGAGAACGGGTGGCGAGCGAGAAGCAATAAATATGGGGTGGGGTGACTTGACGTTTGACTGAACTGAATCCAGACAAAGTTCATTCTCTCTCTTCGGGACTGGACACGTGCCGGTGACAAGATAAGAGGAGGCGGGAAAAAGAGGCTTTTGTGCACTCGGGAGGGGAGACAGCGACACCACCACCACATACGAGCGACGAGGCGAGGAGCAACGTAGACGGTGGGGGGAGATCTTTTTAACACGGAGTGGCCAATTCTAAAGATGTTTTTGACCTCAGCAAGACCCCATTTATTGCCATAACTGTTCACAACCATCTCCTCATGTCCAGCGCCCGCTGCTTCACCGGTCGACCACGCGCCGCGCACTGTTCAAGAACTCATTGTTCTCGTCCTCCGGCCATTCGGCGTAGCGAGAAGAGTTGACTAGATTTCAGTGCTGCAAAAAAAAAAAAAAAAAAAGGAAGGTGAACAGTGCTCTACTTACCGATATGTTAATATGAATGTAAATAGACTTCCGATTAGGTGTCCGCGGTTTCGGGATGGATTCAGCCCAGGTTCCAGTGAAATCTGACACTTGCTCGTCGGAATCAGATCTTTAATTTTTGAAACTTAGAACATATCTCGCATATCCGAAACTTACCATGTAACAAGTTGCGTGTTCTAATAAGATTAAACCTATATTCTTAATTAAACGATTTTAGTTAATCATCGTCTCTAATGATCATCATTTATTGCTACAATTCACTGATCACAACTCATATTTAGATACATAAAGAATATGAAAGATTGTCATAGTGAAAGTCTTAGCTCATATTAGTGGTTCTGTATTAAACACATTTATCATTGAATGCAATGGAATACTGTGAGATCGCACGAATACATTGAATAAAAAAAACACAAAGACTTATTCTAGGTTCTAGGTTTCAAGTTTCTCCTTAAACCTACATGTCGGAACTGATTTTCTAATTTTTGGAATCGGAAATCTATCCTACATACTCTAAAATCCGAAACCAAACCGATTCCATCTTAGAATTAGGGTTATCCCTTCTGAACGAATCTATCAAGTGGACTACGAGCTCATTTAATACCGTTGTGCTTGTGAATTAGTCGCGATTAATTAGCTTGTTTTTTATGCTCTCAGAGAATGGATTTTTCTTAGAGAATGTACTTAGGGTCGGAAGTTGGAGTAAGAGCTCCTGTCGCCATTTTTTGAGTCGTTATATGTGCGCCACATGTCGAGCTCGTGTGTTCTCTGCGTGAGAGAGGTTCCCATGTTCATCAGATGAAAGATGAACTTTTGTTTTTCTTCAAATTGTGAGATGTATTCGGTTTTACTTATGAGTAATTATCTTAGAACTCTTAAAATCGGTGAACCCTATTAGGAACCTGCGCAATTCAACACCTATGTTGCACGAAGCTTAATATCGATTGGCCGTACGTGTCAATACTTCAAAGCCGATTCACCATGATACTCATTTCGGTTAAATAATTGGTATGGCATGTCAAGCTTCATATGTGCTCTATTACATCAGATCCGTCGACCCAAATAAGCTCCACTCGAAATTCACATGACCTTACAATTATGACTCATTAAATTCACACGAACCCGGTGCACTCAATAAATAGTTCTGCTTCGATACATTAAACTAAATCTGAACCGTCAAATCTAAGGGACATACGCGAAAGCCATCATTTCTTGAGCGATTCAAGTACATAGTTCAGTGGGCATACGACCAAGAAAAAAGGCATCAAAAGAGGGAAGAGAAAGCCGTGGCTGACGGTCGTGGCGCGTGAGAGAGTGGCGGGGGTGAGTATGAGCAGAAGACAAAACGGGGAGTGGCGGGGGCCGCCGGTAGCGAACAGTGAGCGAAGTCACGTCCGCGGTGGGGCCACCATGTGAAACGACGAAGATCGCGATCCTCAATTGCTTATTTACACACAATGCTCCCCTCCTCCTCCTCCTCCTCCTCCTCCCTCTTATCACAACAATTTTGGCCAGTCTCCTTCGTTCACTTCATCTTGTACGTTTCTTTTCTACGTCCCATCACCACTCTCTCTCTTCTCTCTCTCTCTCTCTAGAAAGGAGAAAATCACTCACTTTCTCGTGAAAAGATCCTCCTGAGAGCACCCGATCACACCTTGCGGAGCCGCTCCGAGTCGCCGATCGAAGTAAGAAGGTGTTCGACTACTGGGTTTGGGTTTAATTCCTTGGATCATCCTCAAGTCCCAAGTAGAAGAAGGGATCAGAATTCGATCCCGGGAATCCGAAATTTCCACCCGGTTTTGATCGCCACGCGCCGCTCATGGATTCCACTTCGGGTGCCGGGCCACCCGAGCAACAGCAGGAGGGTGCTGCTGCAGCTGCCGAGGGCCCGTCATCGGCGGCCGTGGGGGCCCCATCGGCGCCGCCGAGCCGGTACGAGTCGCAGAAGCGGAGGGACTGGAACACGTTCCTGCAGTACCTGAAGAACCACAAGCCGCCGCTGACGCTGGCCCGGTGCAGCGGCGCCCACGTGATCGAGTTCCTCAAGTACCTGGACCAGTTCGGGAAGACCAAGGTCCACGCCTCGGGCTGCCCCTACTTCGGGCACCCGAACCCCCCCGCCCCGTGCGCGTGCCCGCTTAAGCAGGCGTGGGGCAGCCTCGACGCGCTCATCGGGCGGCTCCGGGCCGCCTACGAGGAGAACGGCGGGCGACCCGATTCCAACCCCTTCGGCGCCAAGGCCGTCCGGATTTACCTGCGCGAGGTCCGGGAGGGCCAGGCCAAGGCCCGCGGCATCCCCTACGAGAAGAAGAAGCGGAAGCGGACCCCGGCATCTGCCGACGTCGGTGGCAGCAGTACTACTGGGGAAGGCTCTGGCTCTGGCGACGGCGGCGGCGGCGGAGGAGAATCTACCGGCGGCAATGTTGGACCAACTACAGCCCCGAGCTAGCACCGGCGAATACCTCACAACGTCTAGCGTCTTCTCTTTCTATTTGTCTTCGCGTTTTGATTTTTCTTGTTTCCTCCATGGCCGCCATTTTTAAGAGCGATAATCTGTGTAATTGTAATTACGAGTCAATTATTACATTCAACCCGCAGAGACGAATCAAAATCTGGCCCTCTTCCGCTCCCCCCATCGACCTCGTACGTCTCCATTTTCATCTTCTTTCCATGTCTGCTGCGTCGCTTTTTCCACTCGGATTCGGGGAAAAACTCTGGTAGTCTCTTCCGACACTCTCCGTCGGAAGCGAAAGACATTAGCGAAGAAGAAACCTTGACGGATCCGAGTCTTCGTGTCTTAATGTTGGGCTGCTTCTCCAACAAAGCCTGGGCACCCCCTGATGAAACCACACGTGCGCATTCATTCATCTGTTTCAGTCCCGGGTGCACCCTTTTCCCTTTTTTTTTTTAATCCCATCTCCATCTTTAGATTTTGAACTTCCGGACCACAAAATAAGAACAACAACAACAACAACAATAATTCGATTTTATGATTGACTTCAAGAGATTTTTATTAGCTCCATCGTCGGCGAGAAAAGTAATTTACATTATCGACATGCGGCAGAATTCAATTACGTTCACCCTACGATTCGAGCATGATTTTTTTCTCGCTTGTAGACCTCACAACAATATATAATTTATGTGGCCACACGCGCGCACACTCTCTCTCTCTTTCTTTCTACATGCCCTACGTTTCTTGCTCTGCTAGAATAATGCTGTGTACTAATATGATGGCATTGCTTCTTGGACAACAACATCCGCACATTAAAGAAACATTTCCACAAGCATCAAATTGGAAGCAAAATCCAAACCTTTGTGATTGCTTCCCTCAAAAAAATTATTTTTTTTCAAAGTTATATTTAATTTTTTATTTTTATCTTTGAGGGTAACCCACCCACCTCAGTGTGAAAGCGACCAGTGGCCAACCCTTAGCTTCCATTTTCTTGTTATATATGCCTTTGCATCTTGTCGAGTTCCTTCCTCTGTTAATGTGGAAATTGATTCCAGACCCACCAAATAATTCGGGTTCACAGTAGAACTTTGGCTTCTCTGCTCATGAAGTTCTGCCAACGCTCATGTGCCCTTTTTGAAGCTTCCTTCTTGTGGTTTTTGCTTTAATCTGGTAGTTTACGGACTGTTGAGGGCATATGATAGTTCTCTCCTTAGTCACACATGATGTTTCTGCATCTAAACACGAGGGGACTTTCGCATTGGAAAATTAGAGTTGTTGGAAGCTCGAATGATGCTGCTTACCCCACCCCTTTGTCTTGCACTAGTTCGATTCGTGCCCACTTCTGACTTCTTTGTGCTGATGGCGTATCGATACCTAGTGTCGAGTTTGGTATAAACTGTGATTGTGCTGTGACTTATGTGTTTAGAAATACACGCTCTGACGTTGCAGCGCCTTGAAGCTGGGTGAGCGCAACTTCCCGAAAACTATCTTAAGCTGCTGTAACTGTCGGTTTCTATGGCTACGAGGTACTTGCCAAGGCCTGATGAAAACTTCGAGGGTCAACACCCGCTCTCGCAGCTGTAACTTGCTGCAAAAAAGCCGGACCAAATGGCCTTTGTCTAGACTAATGCCAAACGTACCATTGGCATATAGGATCGATTTAATAAAATAATGTGACAAATGGTAAATAAACACTTAAAAACGATATAATCATATTGAACGCCGAATAAGATACATGTTACGTGCGTTTTGTAACTTAAAATTGATAGTTGCCTTTTCAACACGCATAATGCATGTTTTACGCTGAACATATATATTCACACAAACTTTCGGGGATAATCATATTCCAGATTTGTCGGGAAAACTACCAAAAGAATCTTAAATCTATTGCAATTGTGCCAATTCCGTCATAATTCTTTTTTTTCTTAATTGAGTCTTAAATATTTTGCGTTTGTATCAATCTAGTCATTTCAGTAACGTCAATCAGAAATTGCCGACGTGGCGCGAACGGCGCCGACGCGGCACCACCGATGCCGACGTAGTCATCTTTAATAATATCTTAATATGTATGAATTTTTTAAAAAAATTTCTATTTTCTTTTGTTTTTCTTTATTTTTTTCCCCTTCCTTCATTCTTTCTTCCTCCAACCGATCACCAGACCCCGATGACTAGCTAGAGGTGAGGGTCGACAAGGGCAAGGTCGTGGGTGAGGGCGAACCTCGCCTCTAGCCTATCGCCAATCCGGCAACCGGCTAGAGGAGGAAGGAAAAAAAGAAGAAGAAAGAAAATATAAAAAAAATATAATATTTACAAATATTAGAATACTATTTAAAAGATGCCACGTTAGAGCCGGCCACCTAAAGTTGGTCGAAAAGACCGAATTGATACAAATGCAAAAGGTTAATGACTCAATTGGCTTAAAAAAACGTTAATGATTGAATTGACAAATTTACAATAGGTTTAGAATTTTTTTGGTAATTTTTCAGAGGTTTGTGTATCTTGCCTAGGGGTGAGCAAAAAAAAAAAAACCACAATCCACCCAAATAGGACCAGACCGTAAACCAACCGGCTGATTTTGAATGTAATTGGTGGGCACAGGACCGATTCCCGGTTCCAATTTTCTAGAACCGGCTAAAACCGATTCGGTTCTAATTTCGAGTGGGAACCATTCAACCAGTCCAACCGGACCGGTCCTTTTATGTAATACAAATTTATATTCTTTTAAGGAAAATGGGTGTATGATGCTTCATCACCACCAACTTCAGCGCAAGAAAATTACTTTCTGGAGGCTGCAATTTCCTCCAAGGGAAATGGGTGTATCATGCTTTATACCCTCTCTATGGCTCCTCAAGCAGTCCCTCCATAGATCCACAATTTGACTGCATCAAGTACCATAACCGGCGAATCGCAAAAATTTGGAGGGATTTCGCCGTGGAATTTATTTAGAGACACGGAGAATCTGTATAAGCTCTTGACTAGACCAAGTTCCTTATGAATTTTACCAGCGAAGCTATTGTTATCAATCTGAACTTGTTTCAACTTTGTAGCCATCGACACGGTATCTGGTGTATCTCCACAAAGCCTGTTGTTTTCAGTCCTTACCACTTTAATCTTAGGCAATGACCATAGCCCACTAGGAAACTCACCGGAAAAATCATTGTTCTGAATTTGGAACTTCTCTAGATGCAAGCACTCGTGGATGGACACAGGCACCGACCCATCAAGCAAATTTGTATGGACACTGAGTTCTATAAGACCTTTCGCGCCGCAGATACCATCACGAAATGACCCCGCAAGCCTATTCTGGGAGACATCAAAAGAAACCAAGTTCTTGAGTGAAGCCACGACTGTCTGAGAAATCCCACCAGTGAGGTTATTCTGAGAAAGGTCCAAAATAGCCAAACTCTGCAACCCCGCGAAGGAATCTGGTATCCCACCATGAAAGCCAGGAGAGGCCTGATAAACAGTACCTCAAGTACAGATGCCAAGTTCCAAGTTGAGCCCTCCTCCTTCAACCGCTAGGCACTAGTTCCCTTTTCTTTTTCAATTGATATTGGTGCTCGGTAGGATCGTCATTGGGATCCTACAAGTCGGTTCTCGGGTGAATTCATGGAATGAGTGGGTGGTTCGGGATTCGCATTTTGCGAAACCGGTCCCTTGCGGGTGATTCTCGGTTCTAGGGTGGGAACCACCCATCCGAGAACCGATCACCTCTAATCTTGCCGTTGAAGTTCATGTGTGTTAGTGAAGTACAACAGATGGCCAGGGTGATCAACAAATTTTTGGATGCGTGGGCAGACTTGAGACAAGAGTGAGAGTTTATGATTTTTTTTAGATAAAAAAAAGTTCGAGGCATAATTTACATTAAACTTAGAATTAAAGGTTTGTTTAGGGAATCACGCAAGTTTGAAACCAATAATACAAGAGTAACAATATAGTTTTATGCAGGTGGATGAGACCGCTTCTTGGCTATTTTCATTACACAGGCGGTGCATGGACTATAATTCCTTTAAAGAAAAGCCCGATTTTTTTTTTGTGATTTGTTTCGTACCGGTCCTACTCGTTATAAGCCAAAAGCTAAATGATATATGGTCATTAAAGGTGACAAAATGGGTTTACCAACCATATTTTAATCAATATTTAATTATGCATGTCATAAAATGAATTTCCTTAAATTTTAAAAACAACTTAAGTGAGTCGTGAGTAGGTCGCCTAACAATCCAATAGGTCTTAAATGGGTATGGTTCATACTCCCTTGCGACAGGAAAGCATGTGGGTTCCGCTCTACGCCGAGTGGGTAGGGGTCCCGGGGAGCCGCCCCGGTAGAGGTCTCAAGGGGGGAGCGTCCCCTGGACACCGGAGGGCTTTTACGATTTAAGTCCGTAGTTTTTCATTAGTAGTTTGGACTTGGGTCATTAATAGTTACTGCTATATATACTCTTTTTCGCTTGTAATTGAGTGATGTAACGAAAGGTGCGAGGTGCTAATTATAGTAGAATCCTCTGCTAAATGTAGCCCTAGTTTAAGAGTGAACTAGGATAAAATCCCATGTCATCGATTTCTTTTTCTCGATACGTTTTACTTCGTTGTGATTGTACGTTGATCCTAACAAGATTTAGGTAGTTAAAATTATATTACATAAAAATGGGTCAATACGGATTAAATGAATCAAATTGGATCAAAATATTTTTGATCCGATCCACCCATCCGACGAACTTAATGGTGATTATGTAAATATACGTCTACTATGCAATCTCCGAACGAATCCCTACGATTGGCCTCGGCTCTTGATTTAGTACGCAACATGGGCACGAGAGGAAAAATCAGCACATCTTATGCAATCATCGGTATCAATTATTCCAATGTCCAAAGCCTCTTTCGGGGAGGAATGTTCTGGGGGAGGTGCAATATCTAATCTAACATCTACTAGTTGTGACTAAAAGAGCAGATTCGTCTCACTTCTAGGTCCCTCCCAATATTACTCTTAAAATAAAATTTCTACTGCTTAGGACCATTGTAGGCCACTTTTCCTCCAACGGTTGTTTAACATTCTCTTCGTCAACTCCTCGTACCATCTCCACTTCTTATCACCATCTCTTCATTATTATGTGAATAACAAAATTCGATAAATAATCAGGTTTTTCCGACAACAAATAGAAACCAATTTCTAAGTTAATAAAGTTCACAGGAAATAAGCATGATGATAATCGTTTTGGGAAAGGCAAAAGAGGCCCACTCATCATGGAACTCCAAATATGAAAACATTGTGTAATAAAGTTTCAAATACAAAAAGATTTCATGTTTTTCACGGTTAATATTAAGACAAAATTCTTAACCTACGGATAAGGGGCTTGTTTTTTTTTTTTTTTTGTCGAAAGGGAAGGGGCTTGATCAAATACCAAAAAAAAAAAAAAATTTAAACCTAGAAGGGCCACCACCAGCCTCTTCTAGGTCTGCCAATGTAAGGAACTATATTAGAATTTCTTCTCTCTCTCTCTCCCCTATCTTATGATATACAAGTGGTTATCCTTAATTACAGATTTTAGTATGTCAGCTATTCTAACCAACTTAATTCATTGCTAGGTGTCAAACTATAATATAATTCACTGTTGACAACGAATGGCCTTGTCTGCAGCACCGGCAGATAAATTATTGAGATATAGGGTTTATGACTATAGAGGAATATGTACTTAAAACCTATTTTGTCGATTTTTGATATCCGTCTCTTTTTGCACCCACTAACTTATTTACTTGTCACAGAAAAGATGAGGGGAAATCGGACAAGTCCGTAGCACGTTGGACCGCATGCACTGTGTTGTCGTACCTCTCCCATGTCCATGCATGGATCGACATGTTGGGACCGAAATGTACGTCCAAGGACAGATGCTAAAGGTAAACGAGGGTCACCAGTAGATTTTGTCAAAATCGGGTTATAAACGATCCAACCCAGAAAAACTCGTTTAATCCATTTATTACTCATTTATGGCATAATTATTTTAGTGACTCATATTCGATCTGACCCATATTATTGATACACTTACATATACAATCAAATATAGGAACGCTCATATATAAATTGAGATGAGAGTACGAAGTAATTAGTAAGTAAGCACGAGATCGAATGAGGGCAAGAGAGAATTTAGAAAAAGCTATAGAGATGGATTGAGTTTAAATAAATTACAAATCCATCTATGACACATTTATAATCCATTTATAACTCATTTTTTTGAAAAAAATTAACTTATATAATAATTCAGTTCATCATATATGAATTAAAAAATATATTTATGATCGATTTTGACGTATCTATTCACCGGTCAAAGAAGAGGGTCCAGCTCCGACCGAGTACAATGAATGGCTGGCTCTGAAAGCTTTTAAAGGGGGCGCTTTGCAGGACGTGTTTGGGTCATTTTCTCCTCCGATGGGGTGTGCACTGATACAGGGAAAAGGTCTTGATGACTGACACAGCTTTCCTTATTATTGTCCTATCCGAACTCCTGCGGGACAAATCGAATTGCCCGCCGAAGGTATCCTAAAACGCGGCACGGCTCGGCTCGGCTTGGCTTGAGTTCGTACTCTCGAGCTCATTTACACAGGTTAAGTCGGCTCGGCTCGGCTCGAGTTCGTACTCTCGAGCTCCTTTACACAGGTTAAGTCGGCTCGGCTCGGCTCGAGTTCATACTCTCGAGCTCGTTTACACAGGTTAGGTTGCTCGAGAGATGTCATCGACTGTCCGGATATGCTAAGAGAGCATGCGGCTCGGGTCGAGGGAAGCAAGCACTTCTTAGCACTGCTTTGATTTGGAGATACAAGGCATCATAGTACATGTTGAGGTGTGATTTATGCTCCTCATTGACAGGAAAGCATGAGGGTCGTCAGAGGGCTTTTATAATTTGAGCTTATATTTTATTAGCAGTTTGGGCTTGGACAATTATTGGGGTACATGGGATTTATGGTGTTCTGCCCATCTAAGCAGCCACACCTATACCCATTATTGATAGCAATTACCAACATTTGTTTTTTTTGAAAATGTGAAAAGACACGTTCTTTCATCAGTTGATACTCTCTCTCGCCCAAGGAAATTCTCTGCATCAGTTATTTAAAAAAGACAGAGCACACACAAAGAACTCTGAGAACTTTGAACACTCCAAGGGCTCGATCTCTATGAGGAATCTCTCGAGATTGCGATGAATATCTAATCTGTGGTTATCACGGTATGTCCCAATGTGTGATATATCGCTAACGATCGGTGATACAAGCAGGTTTGGGCATATTTTTCCGAACGTTCATTGTTTAGATTATGGAATAATTTTCCTTCACCCATGAATAACTTCTGTTATGTATACAATCCCCTTCTTTTAAAATTGAGAGTTGTAAAATAGAGGTGTGATGCGCTTATAATAATTAAATCCTCTGTTGGATATAATCATAGTGTAAGTGTGAATCAGAACCTTGTACCTTGATTTCCCTTTCTCGTTTTAACTTTCTATTTTGTTGTGTTTGTACTCCTAATCTTAACAGCACAAGTATATCAAGAGGCCGATTGAATGGCCTAGAGCAAATCATCCCCTGTACAGTTGCTCAAGAGTTGGAAAGAGCAAGAGCAAAGGAGAAGTGTCTGACGGAAGCTAGTGCCTCTTTCCCTGCAATACCTATAAGCTTGGTCTTAAGCCGAAAGCCAGTGAATTAAGGCACGCAGGTGAAAAACTTCGTCTTTTCACCTTTAAGAAAACAATCCACTGCTCTTATTCACAGTCAAATCTTCAACCATAACAACAACTCGAAATTTCGAAAGCCGGAGACCCGAACTCACCAACTTAGGCCAAACATGGATTGCGCATGCTTCGACAGTATTGAGGAGGCATGGGGACGGACCATGTTGTAATCGGAAGCAAGTCGAAATAAGTCAGAATCAAGTTCATGGAACTGCACAGTGCCATAGTCCCAATCTATTTGAAACCACGCCAGAGATGTTTCTTTTTATTATCTGACACGATGCGGCAACAAAGGATGATGGCCATGAGCTGATGGAACCTACTTCACGTGCCACCATTCAATTTTTGGACATGAGTAAATTTGGTTCCATGTGAGATCTTACAAAGAGTATCAGTCTCCAATATAACATCAGAAGGAATCTCTGTATCGATGAAAGTTCGTCTGCATTGGTTTGATCACCTACCTTCACGATCTCAAACAGCAACAGGTGAATGTCTCGCGAGCATCGTGTTAACTGATCCAATCCACAATATCAGCAAAAACTGAAGAATTTGAGATTCGATTAAGGTTTCCAACAAATGAAACCTTCGATGAAGCAATTGGCTCATAACCTGCTTATACTTGGTTTGCATAAGAAGAAACGACGAATGCCTACGCATATCTATTATCCTTCTCTTGAGTCAGTGAGCAGTGGAATAGCGGTATTTTAGGAAATAACCGCGCATACGATCTTAACGCCTGACTTCGAGTTGTAAAGAGAATGTGAATCTTTCGTTAAAAGTTTAATAGTTCAGAATCGTTTCTCTCTTGAGCACAGAATGCCAAACTGCATTCTTCTCTGGAGAAGGGCTGCATGTGTTGCTAGCTAATCAGGATTATCGGTCATTTCGTCATGAAGCCCAGATAATGACCGCCACGCACAAAAGACTATTTCGATCACTGCTTCAAACTTTATACAAGAATGTATCAGAAGAACTTACATCTTCATCTGAAACACATGGCCGTGAACCACTCAACTGAAAGTGCCTGCCTGCACAAAGCTTGAAGTCTGCTCAAACGGTGAAAATCTTTCGAACCTTTTTCATTTTCCTACGACAGATGGGACAAGAGCCATCTTCCTCCGCAATCCTGAAGAAATAAGAGATCAGTAAATGTCTGAACATCTTGAAAAGAACTCCCACATCATGATGCATAGAAAGCACATAAAATGTTATAAGTTGGACACGTAGTGCCGCGAACACGTTTGTACTTGTGAGCAATAGGAAGACGATCACGTCACTTCCCATACATCGACAAGTATCAATGTTCGAGCCTCTAAAACAACCAACTGCCATGAGCAGTAGTGGGATATGTCTACCTTGATCCGCATGCATAGCATGCAGCACAGTGTCCACATGGAAGGAAGAAGCAATCCCTAGGGGCATCGAAACAAATGACGCAGAGACCACGGGGGTTGCTGTGATTTTCTCCTTCTCCGAATGGCTTTCCTTCAAAAGAAGTGACTGCAAGCCGCTCTTCCAAATCCTCCTCATCATGCGATACGGAATCATAAGATGAACCCCAGCTTGATAGGTCATCCTCCTTAGGAGAAAGCAATGGTTCCCGTTCAGTTTCCATCTGTCCCTGTTGAAGGCCTGAATTTTCTCCACTGCTAGACTGGAACATGTTACAGAATCGGAATGCTAACAGTAGGAGAATGGTCATCACACCTACAAGAAGAAAAATCCTGCACATAAGCGTGACCATACCCACGGAGTTGCAGGTTAATTGATGGGAAAGAAGGAAGTTGAACCTGATCCAACAAAGTAAGTGATCCACCGTGGACCATAGGAAAGTTTGATGTACCAATTGTTGTCAGGGGAACCCTAATTATAAAGTCACGACATTCCATATGTAAGAAGTAAAGATTGACAAGTAGGGAGTTCCTACGGTCACAGCTTCTGTACCTCTTCAAATCCTGGAGAACTCAGAACAGCAGCATTTTCCCTCAGAAGAAAGAGCTTCAAGCTACACGAGCGGTTTCCAAGGGAGCATCTATAATACGCCTGGTTTGTATCATAGAGAAAAGCATTTATGGTGAACTGCAATTCTACCTGTGAAAACAGAACAGACACTTTAGTTTGTCACCCCGAATATGTCAACAAGTGCATGAGAAGGAAGTAGTTATGTTAGTTAAACGTAAAATACATGCCCTCTGCATTCAATCATCTAGAAAAGAAGCATGGAACCATTTATTATCTTAACGGCTCTGTTCTGCAGGATAATGAGGCACATCCTCGGCTAAAATATGTTAAATCATGGAACACCCTCTTTGTAGTTTATTAAGTCAAGTACTAGATAGAGTCATAAAATTCTAGTAAGGAAGCCCTTCCCACTAGGCAGGATCAAGTTTCATTGAATACCTCATTAGACATGCTCATTCTAATTCTGCTTCTTAATTCAGAAAAAAAAATAACTTCAGATTTCTAACACCAGATATAAACCCATTAATAATGCTTACTGGAAACACTTCTAGTCAAGTAACTTTCTAACAGTAACCATCTCATCATCACTAACTGATGCATATCTGCATCCTATTTTCCCTTTTCCCAGATACTACGTGAGTTAAGCTTTCAAAGTTAATTCTGCTAGAATGTCGGACACACAACCGGTAACGTTACCTTCACCTCCTCTGAATTCAAGTTACCGACGGCAATGTAATAACTAGAAGATGTAGGAAATTCTTGCTGAACTGTGCCCATCCCTGCATAGAAGTATAATCTTAGAACACCAATCTGAGCAAGTGGTTAGAGGACTCGCTTAAATTAGAAATTTTACCGTATATAATATTCCAAGATAGTGTTGTATTTGGATAAGACGGATCCTCAATCCACTCAACAAGGTTTTCTCTGCCTGCAATTTTTTTAGGAATTTCACGTCAGGGAGGTTCGTAAAAGAAGAAACTGAAAACAGACAGATCCACCTCGACTGATGAATAGCACTTCACTAACACACAAAAATTGCGGATGCAATATGTCAGGCCACAATTTCAGGCATTGTTATTGCAGTTGCCTAAGAAATCACACTGGAAAACATTCGCTAGAGCAAGCACAAACAGAAAGAATTTAAAGGAAGTAGATTTTAAACAGGAAAACATTTTCTCAGACCATGCAAGTAGCTATATGACCAATTATGGGAAAAGATGAAAATAAGAGCCTCAAGAAGACATAGTCAGATAGAAAATGCTCCAATTGAAACAGGAAATTTTCAGTAGAAATTTCTCTATTTATTGGATTTAATTCCAAAAGAAATTTTCAGTTACCTCTGGCAATCACTAGGGATACAGGCAAGGGAGATTTTACACTGTAGGAGACATGTACTTTTGATCCTTCATTCAGGAAGTGTATCCACTCCTGCAAGACAATCAGTTAGATGCGCTAATCAGAATGTTGGCAGCGCTCAAATGGAAGATCAGGGCAACAAGTTGGAGGTACCGCAGAGAAGATCAACAAATTTAGTAGATAAGATCATGCCTTGTGAAAGTTGGCTGGTATAGATACATTATGTGTTTCTGTCCAGGTTGTTTCGACATTGAGGAGTGGAGGTTTGGAAAAACCATAGAGCATGGGACCAGGTTTTGATTCATCCAACTCCTCCACCTGTTCAAGAAGTTAACATGGTCACTAAAGAGGGAAAAAAAAATCAGCCCTCAGGCAGCTAAACTATGAAAACTGAGGAGAACGAAATGACGGCCGACCAATCACCTTAATGGACTGCACAAAGAAAGGATTAGTCTGTATAAGCCGAGAGCAATTTGGCCCCAACTCTAAATTTACGGATCCATACAACCCAAGAATCAAAGTCATAGATGCTGCTGGTGACAAGTAGGAGGAGAAAACCAAAACGAGTCGATCAGTTCTGTCCTTGAACAAGCACCATTCCAGCCAAACAAAGGTAAAGTTAATACAAGTTTTGCTCTTGCAAGCTAGAACTATCCGTATTGATTTGATACAATCGAATCAGGGAAGTGAATACACAACTGGAAGGGGAAAAAAAATGCAAGCTTTGACAGCATACGAGTCGCTAGGCTATTCCGACTTAGTTCCCTCATCGCATTGAAGAACACACACGGGAGAAATGAATTTCTGTATCTTCTGGTACTAATGAAGGATCAGAATATCATATCAAGGAACAAAACAAGAGCTCTTGCTCGCTAAAGCTAACTGTATCAACCTAATCTTCTCGAATCACGGAATTGAACACAGGATTGAACAGAAAAAAGCACTTTTCGAATGCAAGAATTATTGGGAGGCAGTAGACATTTCCGAATTGATTCCATCTTCGTTTCAAAGAACATGGAGGGGAGAATAGGGGATCATATACAACTATGCAGTTGCCAAGTGAAGGAAAAGGAGAACAGACCAAAGAACCAAAAGACAACGAGGATTACGAGGCAGGACCAGACATCGTCTCTCATCTCCGAAGACGCCACGTTGGAAAAGGAGATGTTGACGCGATACGAGAGGCGAGGAGGCAGCCGCAACAGCTGCCCCCGCTGGTTGTCGTGGTGGTGGCGGTGGTGGTGCCGTAGGTGGTGAAGATGCACGTCTTCGATTTCGTTGCCGTTAACGCGCTCACCCTCTACCCGCGAAGTCGACGGAGCGGAAGACGATGGGCTTTCGGTCGCAACCGAAGAGGAAGAAGAAGCCATTGCTTCATGTGGCTCGTGATTTGACGCATCCTCCATTTAGCGAAACAAGATCCCTTATGAGAGAGAGAGAGAGAGAGAGAGAGAGAGAGAGAGAGAGAGGGTGGTCGATTTGGCCTCTGATTCGGAGGGAGCTCAGCATTAGATGCTATGTCTGAGAGAGAGGAAGGGAGAATGAAGAAGAAGAAGAAGAAGAAGAAGAAGAAGAAGAAGAAGAGCAATGTTCCGGGTTCACGGGTCGGGGCTTGGGGCATACCTTGGAGGTCGTGGACTGTACCAGCCATTGATGATGAAGGGCGGTGGTGGGGAGGCAGGGAGACTCACCAAGCAGTCCACTCGATGGCTCTCTGTTCCTCGCGCGTCGCAGGAATGGTAGTTGTCCCAGTGACGGTTAGTTCGTTTGTTGTGGATGTCTCATCTCAAAAGACAACCGGTTCGTCGGCCCGACGAATGAATCTTATTGGTCGTTGGCCCATCTCCGTTCGAAGTTGTCTCCCCATGATGCGATGCAGAACAGCAGTAATGAGCGCGAAAGGCCGTTATCAAAAGGTCAAAGATAACCCGAGAAACGGCTGAATCGACTTCGCGCATAGACGTAATCTGTTCGATGAAATGTCCGTGGAACTCGATGTTCATACCAAATGAGATCATGACATGACCCTTAAAGGAGCATTCCGATCATGTGATGATGAGCAGACTGGAGCAGTAATTCCATAGGGATACAGACGAAATTCGAATAGGATTGGCTTTCACGAGGACACGATTAAACATACGAGTGGAGTGGATAACTATTCACTTCAGATGAACAACGAGCGGCGTTGACATGGCTGTTGAAGTAATGCAGCCATGTTATAAAGTTAGGTTAGTCGCAATTGCAGGCCGCTCCGCTGCCTCGCCTCACTCCTCGCGCTGGACTAGTTATGTTAATCCGGTCTATAATGGACCTGATAAATTGTTTTGGGGGTCAATTGCGAATTGTCCGCGTTTTAAAGTAAAAACAAATATAGATGGAGAGTAACAGTTCTCGATGACCATCCGCTTTAGTTTTGCAAGTTTGGACACAAATAATCTTTGTGCACGCATCCATAATGTGGCTTTGAGTAAGAGCTATAGATTCAAAGTATGTATGAAGATCTATATTTTCTTATGTGATTGGTGTTGGTTTTTGCATTTCAAAAAAATATCACCCTTGGTTGGAGCGTTGACGATTTCCAGCTCAAGAGCTTGACGTCACTCGTTCGAATCCTACGTACTACGCACATACGGGAAAATTATCAAAAAAGTCATAATCTTATTGCACTTTTGCCAATTCGGTCCTAAAGTTTTTGCATTTATGTGAATTCAATCCTAAATATTTTGCATTTGTGTCAATTCAATCCATTCGGCCAATTTTAACCGGTCGGCTTGAAAGTGGCATTGCTGGAAATATTTTTTAATAGTATTTAATATTTTTTTCAAGCTTTTTTCTCTTTTATTTATTATTTTCTTTTTGTGCTCTTCTTCCTCGGGCCATGGCTTCCTCATGCCATGGCTGGAACAGAGGACTAGCATGCTACTAGCACCGGTGCAAGCGCTGCCGGGTGATGCTCGGCCTTCCCAGATTTGGGCGAGGCCGAGCTCGCCCCGCCACAACGGCAACGGCCTTGCCCGACCATGGTGTTGCCGTCGGGGTCGGGCGAGCTTGACCTCGCCCGGATATGGTGAGGCCGTTGCCTAGCCATGGTATCGCTGTTGCCGATTCGTTCCTTCATTTTGGATCCATCGAATCTTGTCTAGTTCCCAACCTAGCCACCGCTCGTGCTCTTTGTCGCTCCCGCTCTGTCGCCATGTTGGGCGATGGCGAGGTTTGGCCTCATCCGGCGGTGCCGGCATCGGCCTCGCCCGGCTGCCCTAGTTGCCGGTGTCTAAGTCGGCACTCTCCTCCAGTCATGGCGTGAGGAAGTCATGGCCTAAGGAAGAAGGAGACAAATAAAAAAAGAAATACAATAAAATAAAAATAAAAATATTTTAAATATTATTAAAAATTTCTCCGGTAGCATCACGTCAACGTCGATCAATCAAAATTCATCGGATGTACTAAATTGGCACAAATGCAAAAGATTTAGGACTGAATTGGCTTAAAAAAATGTTTAGAACCGAATAGACACAAATGCAAAATGTTTATGATTAAATTGGCAAAACGAAAGGGTTTAGGACTGAGTTGGCAAAAGTACAATAAATTTATGACTTTTTTGACAAATTTTCCCACGTGCAAATTATACTGGATTAGTGCCACATGTACACGCCCAAAACTCGAAATTCATTGTGGGGTTTGCAAGAGGGCTTATTCAAGAAAATATTAGGAATAACATATTTGCCATGTGATATTTAGAATAATCTATAAAGAGTGAGACGTGTTGCGCTGGGCCCACTTTGTAAAAATTTTGAGATTTCCTCCCTGTTCTCTAAAAAAAATATGAGGTACATCAGATTTGCCACGTCAATTTAAGATAATTCATTTAGATTGTAACATGTGTCGCGTCAAGCCCATCTTTTGAGATTTCCTCATTCCTTTCCTCCCTCCCCCGCTCATCCCCGAAAAAATATGAGGTACATCAGATTTATCATGTCAATTTAAGATAATTCATTTAGATCGCGACATGCGGCGCGTCCGGCCGCTAGATCGAGATACTCGTGGACATGGATACTCAATATGGAGTCTTGCAGCTGCCATGGCCATAGAGTTCAAGCTAGAGCCCAAAGTTGCTAGCTCGACCTCAAGCTAGCAGCAGCCATGGTCGCTTGAGCACGAGGTTGCGACAATTGTTGTCATATCTCGAGCTTACAACCATGGCCATTTGAGCTTTGACATCTTGACGCACTTGAGTTCAAGCTCGCGGAAGCATGGTCGCTGGAGCTTTGGGCGTGTGGTTGTGGATGCTCGATGGGAAAAAGCAACGGAGAAGATGCGGAAAAAATGAGTGCTGGAGAGAGAGGGAGAGAGAGAGAGAAACAATCTCAAAATTTCTGCAAGGTGAGCCCTGCGCAACACGTGTTGCGCTCTAAATGAAGTATCTACGTAGCAAATCTATTGTACTTAATATTTTCTCGGCTGAATCAGCCACTAAGTAATCAGATCTGACGCGCATGCGGCCGAATTATTTAGGGGTAAAGAAGAGAGTTAAATAACGCATGGTCGCAACAAGTGACAATGCCAAATAATCTTCCATAAAATCATTATTCCCTCGTTTGTTTCTTAATATGGCAAGCCGTGAGCAGCCTTATCTGTAATTTGTTAAAAAAAACATATTTGTAACCATTATAAATTTGTTTTTGAAGATTTGACCAATCATTATGCTCTAATGTGATAAACTTCCAGCATCTGTGTCTTTAGTGAATACATAATTGGTAGGTCCTTCCCATGTCACTAATTGATAGATGGTGCTATCGTTGGAACAAGACTGGAGTAGGTTTTCAGGATTGTCTTCTCGTGACAGACTGGCATGGTAATGGTGTTCCACATGACTATAGGGGTTCACAATTCTAGCGAAGAAAAGGTATAAACACCCCCAATATTGCTGATGATTTCTCCCGAGGTCAAGAGCGCAAATGATGATCTGAATCGAGCGGTTGTCGATCAATGTGGTACGTGTTGGATTTGAGACTTAACATGTCGGGTGAATCGTAAATCTCCAGAATTGTAAGTGAATCTACGGATTTAGGATTCTGTACATATTATCGATTCGATTTTGTACATGTTTACCTAACAAATGATGTATTTTACCATTTATATTATATTTTATGTAATGAGCAAGAGCAAATTTTCGACTTTGTGAAGCAATGATAAATGAAACGAGCGCACCTAGAAATTACATCTTCTTATGCATAGGGATGACCATGTATACGAAAAGTTAAAATTTCCTTATTCCTAAATCATAATTTTTACTCAAAAGTGTATATCTTTTACTAGTATTTGATAGAATTTACCGCTGTCTTGGGGTCTTTGATACGCAATGCAAATTTTAGGTGCTCTATTGAATTTTACAATTCCGTTAGACTCTCAATTCACGATTCATAGATCTTAACAAAGTGTATTTGGAATAGAGGTGAAAGAACAATTGGGAAAATCAATTCAGTGAGCTTTAAAAGGTGGTATGCCCACAGATAAATATGTCTTGAATTTTATGTACCCGGTCCGGTTCATCACCCGACACAACATATTTTTGTGTGGCCCAAAAGTGGAGAAAAAAATTGAGATTTAGTTCGTGAAGCGGAGAGTTGGGCCGATAGACCCAACTCGGAGCAAGTGAACAAATTTCTATTACGGTACGAACAGATCTCTATGGGGATTCAAGGGCAACGCCCTCGAGAAAATTTTTTTGGGCTCTATTTATACTGCGGCTAGGGTTTTTTCGTTTGGTATTGAGAATTTTCTTTAAATGAGAGACTTGTGAGTCGTGTGCTTTTTGTTTAGTCGGTAAGACCGACTTCCGTAATTTGTACTCTCTTTGATTATAGTGGAATCTTGTTTTACCTCGCCCGTGGACGTAGATCATCTTGATCGAACCACGTAAATCCTTATGTTTTGTGTTCGCTTTCGCATTTGTTACAACACCCACGAGAACAATTTATGATTAACGAAGTGTTTTGCTCAAGCGAGTCTACATTATCTAATCTTTGGAAGAATTTTTGCCAGGACGGTTGAGTGAAGCTAGAAATGCGACAACGGGAAGGTGCGCCATCTATCCAGAACACCATATGCATGACTACCCTTGGTGTAGTTTCACGAGACTCCTAAGCCACGGGCATATGGCGGGCAGAGAAATTCACCACGGCCATTGAGGGATACTAAATCCTCTATTCTAAACATTAAATGTGCGGAAACATACCCAAAACATCGAAAAATTGAAGCACCGATCAAACGATACATCACACGAGGGACATACCGTATCGTCCACAGATTAGATATCGCCTTTGCGGTCTTGAGAGTTTCCTCGCTTCGATTGCGATTCAACAAGAAAGAGAGGGAGAGCATTGTTCTTTTTTAATGTATAATGTTCCGTGGAATCCGACGACTAAAGTGGAAAGAGGAGAAGTTACGTCTATATAAAAAAATGTGACTTTCTCATGTTTCAAAAACATAACTGCTGATAACCGCCTTGATAGTTATCTGCAATGGGTGGGTGTGGTTGCCCGCATGGGCGGCCCATCATAAGACTCATATACCAATATCTCCCGTTGACACCTAAATTTTAATTTTAATTTATCATTTCACAAAAATGAGAATTAGTAATGGTTCTCACAAAAATAATTTTATCATGCATAGCACATTTATTTTACGTCAGTCAAAAGCATGTTATGGCATTTAGGGTCGGATGTCGGGTCAATTGAGCTTAATTTGATAGGCGGCTGGACCGGACTAATTTGAAAATTTCGAATGAGGCCCAGAGGGGATGCCGAATTTTTCATCATAATTTTGGACTTAAAACAGCCCATTTGAACCCTTAAAATTGCAAAAAGGCCTAAATTAATTATCCATTTGATTAGTTAAGGTCCAATTGGGTCCGGAATGACAAAATGAGCCCACAAAAGCCTAGGATTTTGGTCCAACTTGTGGGAGTCCTCATTTGGACGAAAATTCTAGCTATTTTTAATAAATAAGATTCCTCAAAAGTCAGAATTTTCAATCCGACGATCGATATCTAATAAGAGCTTCGAATCGAACGGTCGTCGGTAAACCCTACGCTTGCGTGCGACCCTTTGTT
Organism: Rhodamnia argentea; assembly: GCF_020921035.1. Taxonomy (NCBI): domain Eukaryota; kingdom Viridiplantae; phylum Streptophyta; class Magnoliopsida; order Myrtales; family Myrtaceae; genus Rhodamnia; species Rhodamnia argentea. Next base: position 8,762,919 of record NC_063157.1, on the reverse strand, counting down.
CTATAAGTACACAATTATGCCTAGGGTTAAGTGGGGGGCAATCTTATTCAGAAAATTTGAGGGAATTCACGTGAAAAAGGGGAGAGCAAGAGAGTGGCTATTTGGTGTTTTTACGGTGGAGGAAAAGGACAAAAGCAGTCCAAGCTTCGCTCGTTTGTGAGTTCGCATCTCCTACCGTGCCCGAAGTCGACCACCGCCGCTGCAGAACCTTCGCGCCTCTGTTCAGCTCCACAATTTAGCTGTTCAGTGCTGTTCGAAGACCAAATCGACCGCTGTTCGTGCTGATTTTCACCACTGTCAGGGGTAGTTTATCTAGCTACTGTTTTGTGTCTTTTTCTCTGCTGTTTGGGCAATGTTCAGGGACCGATTTGTCACTGCTTTGTTGCTGGAGTTTGCTGCTATTCTGGGCTTATTTGGCTGCTGTTTTGATACTGAAATTTCTGCTGTTTCGGCGCTCAAATACTCACTGTTTTGCTGCTGACATATACCCGAAACAGCTCTGTTTTGGGCGATTACCTACCTTTTCGGTACAGAATTTTTGCTACAAGTTGCGGGATTAGTGCGCTGCTGTGGAGAGTTCAATTTGCTGCCGTTTGTGACCAAAAACAGCATTGTTTTTGGACAATTTCACTAACTATTCAGTGCAGATTTTGCCTCGTTGTCCGTGATCAATTTCACTGCTGTTTATGCATGGTTTCTTCACTGTTTTGTGCTGATTTTTAGGTGGATTCATTGTCAAAATTACTGCTGCAAATTGAGCCTGGACAATGCAAATACACCACCTTTGATCCGTGCACAAATCCCCTTAGCCCATCGGTTCAGTTTTCAAGCTTGAATCACGAGATTGGTTTGAAGTTCGAATTCGGAAAGTTATCCACGAATTAGGTAACAATTGTAATCTGAATAAATTTTAGATATATTGTTGCCTATTTCAAATTATTCTTATCTAATCATATCTTGGGGATGTCATGCATATCTAAAACATTATACTTGATTCCGTGAGCATATTTTTGAATATTTGATTTGAATCTAAGATAATCAAAATCCCGATCATATCTTTGTGTATATCTTTTGAAATATTCAAGATTATTTTATGGTCCGAATTGAAATCTTCTAAAATTTTGATCATATCTTTTAAAATTTGGATAGCTATCTGAAAATTCTTTTCAAATCTCAAGAGATAATTTTCCAATTTTAAAAGATATGAATATCCTTTGCGGATAGGGCCATATGCCCTTGAAAATTCCGGAATCCCCTAAGGATTTTCGAAAATTCAATAAATATTTGCACATCTTTAAACAAAACTGCCTATAATGTATGCTCCCTGGTGCCCGATCCGTCGGAATATTAAATTGCAAGCCTTAACCATGATCTTATGGGATGGGACGGCAATTTAGTATAAGATTTCGTATTCTCGCCCTTTGGCGATAGGGGATGATGACATCTTATACCACTATCCGCATACTAGCTCGAATCCCCGAGAATGTAGCGGATAAAATCTCGCTCTAGCCCGGATTCTCGGGAATGAGAAGATTTATCGAAAAAATCGGATTTAAAGGTATATTATGGGCATTTTTGTTTAATTTTGCTCAAATTCATCTGTTTCGATTAAAAAATTCGAAAAAATAAAAAAGGAGGGGAAAATCCGAAAATAAAAAAGGGAAATCAAAATCACAAATCATCAATCGGGAAAAGGCATTTTCATGAAATTTGGTACCGAAAGGGTGTTAATTAAACATTAACATAATCAAGTCCCCGAACCCTAAACTTCAGGTTAGCGAGAAAATAAAGTATTCTCCCGTACTTTATTTAGGTATCTAATCTACCTACCAAAAAAGATTAGTGGCGGCTCCTAAATTAAAAATCAAACATAAGTTGCGAATTGGTAGGGCTTGGGAGAGTCCGTATTAGGTTAGTTAATTCACATAATTAACCTAATAATCCATTAACCTAAAAATTTATTTTTAGGTCGCGACAACTTAGCGACTCCACTGGGGAATTAAAATTTTAATTCTTTTTGAAAATTAAAAGGTGAACTGAACTTCTCATGAATTTTCGAAAATTAACATTAATTTTCGGATTTTTTTTTAAGTCACCTGTAATTTTCAGAAAATTAAAATTTTTGTGGACTTAAGCCGTTAATTTTCATGATCTATGCCTTGATTGATTAAACGTCAATTTTCTCTTGATTCTTCAATTCACGGATTGTGTTTGTCCTTAACTTCCCTTAGGTGTTAAATGTTTTTGCAGAGTTATGTAAATGTAATTTTCTAACCTTTTCTTTGCAGGGTCATTAGTTTAATTATTTTTGCAAATTCCATAATTGAGTGGATTAAACTTGTTACGCATGATTCATGACATTGCATTGGACCTAAAATGCTAGATGAACCTAGGATGGTGTCCGGGTAAGAATTTGCCCGGCCTCCGGATGGAGGAATGGACGATCTTACCTTCGACCCCGATTATGTTAAGATTCCCCGTTCAGGCCTGAATCTGCGGGCACGAGGGGTTTTTCTTAACATTCCCTAAGCTTAAAAGGGCGAAAACACGGCTTACATCTTTAAGTCAAGCTCGCTTTTGAAAGCTGTAAAAATCTTGCTAATAAAGCATGCATACGTCATTCTCGCTTGTCTTTGAACTCACCTTAGCGTGTCTTTTTCCTATCCATTTTTTGAGTCGGTCCATGGCAAATTAGGTTTATCTTTTTATTCATTTGAGTCGTGTCTTGTTTTCCTAGGCCTCATGTTATGAGTTGTTATCGGGTTTTGAGTTTCATTATACTGTCATTCGACTTTTCAACACTGTTTTAGTCTGACCCGTAAGAGGTGTTCGAATTTTTACACCTGGTTATGAATTGATTTAGACTCCGAGTCTGAAATGAATGATGTTCACAGGATTCTGATCTATCACTTTGGAAAATTTTGTGGCGATCCGATGCATTTCCTATTTAATATCGAATTAATGGTCGGGATGGAGCAGGCTGGAATTTCACATGCTTTCAGACTCCATAACCATTTCGCAATTTACCCTCAATGAACGGTTTCTTCTATTAAACCACCAAACATGAAAGTTGTAGCTTGATGTCTTGACTAATAGCCTGCAAAATTTCGGAATTAAATTCTCATTTTAAGGGACCCCTTCGTTCTTTTAACAGCAGGTGGACAAAACAGTTTTCTGAACATAATTTTTCGTAAAGATGCATTAAACCGATTTGATCCACTCAGATCTAGCTCGATCATCCAACACGAAAGTTGTTCATAATCCTCTTGGCTATAAGCTGGTAAATTTTCACACCTTTTTGACCATTAGATGATTTTTCACGAATTTGTTTCTAAAACCCGACGAGGCTGGAATCTTCAGGTCAGGGTCACGGGTCAAGTGCTCATGTGTCTAGTATAGCCATGGATCAACTCGACGTCTCTTATGCATTATACTCATCATATGACCCTCCCTTGTAGGTAATTTAGTACGGATACCCCACGTGCACCAATTGTTACTCGATCCAGAGCAAGAAAGATGGCTGATGATGCTGAAATCGCGGCTCGTGTCGAAGCACAAGTAAAAATGCAGATCAAAGAAGAGATGAAGGATATGAAAGACCAGATGGCTATGTTGACTCAGATGATGACTAATTTCATGATGGCTCAAAGACAAACCCCAGTGGCATCCATGATTCAACCCCAGCAATTGTCGATCCTCAAGCGAGCGTACAAAGTGATGGAGCATTGAATGGCATGCCACCTCTTGAAGATGTTTTACTTGGAGCTCAAGGTGACAATCCACCTCTTGCAAATGTTCCTCCATCTAGCGTTCAAGGTGTTACTCAGCCTCCCGGAAATGTCATTTTACCCGCGCCTCAAATCGCCACACCAATCTGTACCCGGTGTTACAACCGGCATGTTAAATGATGAGAGTGCCAAACTTTTGGCAAAATTCGATCAACGATTGCGTGAAATAGAAGGAACGCATCATGTTTCCCCAATCGACCTGTCTATGTATGCCAAGGTTCAAGTCCCGCACAAATTCAAGTTGCCGGAATTTGAAAAGTATGACGGCACGTCTAACCCGGTAGAACATGTCCAGATGTACCAGGCCCGGATGACTAAGTATGTCACCAATGATCTTCTTATGGTCCAAACTTTCCAAGCAAGTCCGAAAGGGCCAGCCATGAGATGGTACACCAACCATCATATCAACCGCATTGAGACTTGGGAAAAAACGGCTGCAGCGTTCATCAAACATTTCGGATTTAACCTAGACATCACCATCTCTAGGGAAGATCCGGAACAAGCCGAGATGAAGAAAGGAGAGACCGTCAAACAAGATGCGACTAGGTGGAGGAATTTGTCAGCCCACTTATGCCGGAGCCATCGAACGGGAATTGATGAAGTTATTTGTGTCTACGCTTCCACAAAACATGCGCTCTCATATACTAGGTGCATCTGCTCGCTCGTTTAGCCGAGTTGATCTCGATGGCTGAAGAAGTAGAGAGCGGATTAAAGAAAGGTTGGTATGGCGATTTCGGTTCTTCGGGGAAGCGATTCTTCGGAAAAAAACACAAGGAAGCGGCCGCCGAGGTGAATGTGACCTATGCCCAAAAGGTTCCCGTTCAAGCCCCTAAAGCAACAATGGCAACCCAACAAACATTTAACTATGGCCATCGGAATCAACGTCGGCAATTCCGCCCCAAGCGTCAATTTACACCTCTCCCGGAACTCCTTCGCGGGTCTTGGCTATCTTGCGAAAGAAGAACTTGCTAACTTCGGATCCTCAACGACCTAATTACGCCTCATTCCCTAAATATGATCCGACTAAGAAGTGTGATTATCATTCGGGCGAACCGGGTCATTCAACCGATGATTGTATGGTGCTTAAGAATCGAATTCAAGATTTGCTCGAAACAGGGGCATTTGCATTCCGGTCAGCCGGCCAACCTAATGTGCAGAGTAACCCGCTGCCAAGTCATGTGAGCAATTGAAGGATCTTTTGAGGAAGTGGGTGTAGACCCAAATTAGTATCATTTTTATTTTTATGCAATCCCCTGCGTGGGTATTTCCCGCATTCTAAGTGTCTAGGTCGCATTTTCATTTCCTAGGTTGATTAGAGTCAAAATTCCTCACCGTTGAGGAATTGTTTGCATTTTGAATTTAATAAGATGTAATTGAATTGATTCATGATCAATAAAATTACAGAAGTTTTCATTATTTTGAATCTTGTTGAGGCATACCAAACTAACCCAATGACGATAACCAACGATCGAACAATCTGTTATCAATGGTAAGTACTGAGGGTTGGGCTTCTCAAGAATTATTGTCCCGAGGTTTTCAAAAGCAAAAGGTTTTTCAAGAAAAATCTTCTTAAAATGGCTTACATGATGTTTAACCCTACTTATTCTATTGATCCATCGGCTACATGTTTCAGAACCGGTTCGGGGGCAAGATACATCTTATGCGAGCCGGGGCACTACGACTTTCAAGGGATCAAGTGTGGAAAAGTAGCTTGCCAAAGCTCATAATTCGGTCCTCGGATCGGCCATGTTTGGGGCAATCTCGCATTTTGGTAAAAGCTATACCCATCCCGATTGAAAATGGAGAGAGCGGACCTCAACTTGAAAGAGGGAGTATGTTTCTCTGTCTCACATTACTTTCAAGGTAACACTTACTTTCTTCCAGGAGCATATGACCAACTTGATGGTAATTGTCGTGACACAAGTCGGAGCATCTCTCTACTCGTTCATGCATGCTTTTCTTGCTCTGGGGCAAAGATAGGAATGACCCAATTCTCAACGCGAGGATGTAGACTTCCCGACTTGGTTGATCTACTCACATGATCCGGGGCAACGTAGATTTTCTCGTTCCCGATAATTTTCTCGCATTCTTGCATGGTCATTTTTTTTAGCAAAAGGCATGAGATTTTCATGAAATGTGGCTAATGCTTGAAATTGCCATGTTCATGTCTTGCACGGTTTACTCGTGATTGTTCTTCATGTTTAATTTACCAACTCTGATTAGGGAGTATAAACATATATGATGCGTCGAATGTACAGAATGGGGCATGAAAGAATGATGAAAGGCAATCCATTTCCATATATGTCCCACATTTTAACCCCCAAAGTGAGTCGAGCGGGAGTTATGTTCCGCATTCACAAGGCAAAGGGTTTTCTCGCGAAAGGTACGATAGCCGAAATGACAGAGGCATTCATTTCCTCTATCCAAATACTATATGTTACCGTTTGCTTAACCCCTTCGAACGGTGGTTTCGTTTCAAACCCCCCGCCAGGAATATCCCTACATTGGGGCAATTTCAGAAATACAAAGAATGAGTGGAATTTTCTTGCTTTCACTTGCATCAATCTATTGAGTGTATTTGTTGCATGAGAATTCTATGTTAGCTCAAGGGCCTTAGACATGACGAAGAGCATTTCATTTCTACATCATATACATTTATCCCTTGCTTAACCCAATTTGAGCGGCGAATTCGTTTCTTGAAACCCAATTGGTGATCATCCCGAAAGGAAATCATTTTAGACCATTTGATAGACGAGCCAAGTGCCTTGGGGCAAGCTGAAACTTGGAAGATCCGACAAAGCATAATATGCAAAAGATTTAGACGAGACTCTTCTTTTCTCTTTACAAAAGAGCTCAACAAGAAAGATGGGAGTAGGGAGTAAAAAAAGCAAAGCTCGCCATGCAAAAAATTCGAAATTCAAGCATTCAAAAAAAGGAGGGAAAGAGGCAGTCTAAAGAGCGAAAGGGCCCACTCCCATCGGGAAAAAGAAAAAGAGCTATCTCAAAAGAAATTTCCAGAAGGAAGAGAGATCTCACCTGAATTGGTTCATAAAATGTTCCTCAAAGAAAGACAATTTCTGAAGTACATTAATGAAGATTACCGATGGCACTCTTGCTGAAGTATCGAGGATGGATGATCACCAATCTTATCATCATACACCCCTTTGTTCCGAATAGGCCTATCATTTCCAAGCCTACCTTGAACCTACATTACAACCCTTACCAAAAGTCTCTTCGGATTATGGCACTAGGGCTAACGTAGGATTTCAAATGCTCATGAATATCGCTCGAAGAAGTGTGGGCAAGATCATTTTTATCTCATTTCGCAAGGTTCTTGGCTTGTAAACCCGAAACAGATAATGAAGAATTTCATTTCATAAGCTTTGACTCGACTGGAGTCCCCTTTGATTAAACCTTTGACCTAGCCCTCCTTACGGTCCAAATCAAGACCTCAAGATCGGCTTCATCGTACCAATTGCGAGATCACTCGGATCCTTGTTGAATGCGGTGATGGTAAGATTGAGTGATTTCTCTTAAATCCTGCAATCGGGATAAATATCTTTTCTCGAGAGTGAGAGAAAGCCCTTTCGGATCGAAGTTCCTATTCATATTACATTCGGGGTATTCATGATGTGATAACCTTCCCGAACAAATTTGGTAATGCAAACTTGACAGAATAGTTATGCATAAACCACATTGTGAACAATTATGGCATGTGAGCAAAATGTATATTTTTGTTTTTAATCATGCTTGACAAGAACTAGAGAAATTGATGATCGACAGAGAGTTGTACACGATCGTATTGTTGAATTTTGTCATGTATGCTTGCATGTGTTACCTCTGACACTATCCGACGGGTAACACATTTTTGATGTTCGAATTTCTTTTTCGAATCTCGAAGTTCATCCAAGGATTGTTCAATGAACAAAGCCATGCTAGCAGCTACCTATAAGATAATCCTTCAAATCCTCAGATAAGTATGTCCTTAACTTGCCCGATATTTTCATTCTTATACTTGAATCGGATATGTTTCTTTATCATTGCTCGACACTTGAATTGAGCATGACAATCCCGACATTTGAATTGGGCATGGTGGCACAATGCTTGGTTGAAGTCCACGAGGGTGATTTCCCAATAGCCAACTTGTTTGTCCCTAGTTGAAGTCCATGAGGGTGACTTCCTAGTTTATCGTCTCATGTTGAGATCCACGATGGTGATCTCTTGAGAGACAATTTCATGGTTGAAGTCCATGAGGGTGACTTCCTGATTTATAGTCTCATGTTGAGATCCACGAGGGTGATCTCCCGAGAGACAATTTATCGAACCATGGTGATAGTCCACGAGGGTGACTTCCCACGATAACAGTTTACTAACTCATAGTCGAAGTCCACGAGGGTGACTTCCTAAGAGACAACTTACCGACTCATAGTTGAAGTCCACGAGGGCGACTTCCTAAGAGACAATTTACCGACTCATGGTCAAAGTCCACGAGGGTGACTTCCCAAGAGACAATTTACCGACTCACGGTTGATAGTGCACGAGAGCCACTTCCCGAGAGACAAAAATAGTCGACTTGAACCGTAACTCAAGCATATTTCTTCACAACACATATCTTGCGCTATCTCGTGTCAGAAGGAAACTTCCGGTAACAGATGGGCTTAGTACCTTAGTATTCTGGCATCCACTAGAGGTCTAGAAATTAAGGGAATTATCAGCGTATGAGGTATTTGCTAAAACATGTATTTTCGTATGCGATCCATGTGCAAGTTTCTCTAACACAAAAAAAGGGGAAATCTTTGACACATGTTATTTACAGCATTGTATTTCATGCATCATTTCACCTGCATCAGAAAATGGGATTCAGTCCCACCAAAAATTACTATGATTTGCATTTTCAAAATTTAGGTTTCAATTTTGGTCTTTGAGCGAAACCTCTGCGAGTCTCCACTCAAAGAGGGGCAAATGACGACACCTAAATTTTAATTTTAATTTATCATTTCACAAAAATGAGAATTAGTAATGGTTCTCACAAAAATAATTTTATCATGCATAGCACATTTATTTTCCCGTCACTCAAAAGCATGTTATGGCATTTAGGGTCGGATGTCGGGTCAATTGAGCTTAATTTGATAGGCGGTTGGACCGGACTAATTTGAAAATTTCGAATGAGGCCCAGAGGGGATGCCGAATTTTTCATCATAATTTTGGACTTAAAACAGCCCATTTGAACCCTTAAAATTGCAAAAAGGCCTAAATTAATTATCCATTTGATTAGTTAAGGTCCAATTGGGTCCGGAATGACAAAATGAGCCCACAAAAGCCTAGGATTTTGGTCCAACTTGTGGGAGTCCTCATTTGGACGAAAATTCTAGCTATTTTTAATAAATAAGATTCCTCAAAAGTCAGAATTTTCAATCCGACGATCGATATCTAATAAGAGCTTCGAATCGAACGGTCGTCGGTAAACCCTACGCTTGCGTGCGACCCTTTGTTCTATAAGTACACAATTATGCCTAGGGTTAAGTGGGGGGCAATCTTATTCAGAAAATTTGAGGGAATTCACGTGAAAAAGGGGAGAGCAAGAGAGTGGCTATTTGGTGTTTTTACGGTGGAGGAAAAGGACAAAAGCAGTCCAAGCTTCGCTCGTTTGTGAGTTCGCATCTCCTACCGTGCCCGAAGTCGACCACCGCCGCTGCGAGAACCTTCGCGCCTCTGTTCAGCTCCACAATTTAGCTGTTCAGGTCTTTGTTCGAAGACCAAATCGACCGCTGTTCGTGCTGATTTTCACCACTGTCGGGGTAGTTTATCTAGCTACTGTTTTGTGTCTTTTTCTCTGCTGTTTGGGCAATGTTCGGGGACCGATTTGTCACTGCTTTGTTGCTGGAGTTTGCTGCTATTCTGGGCTTATTTGGCTGCTGTTTTGATACTGAAATTTCTGCTGTTTCGGCGCTCAAATACTCACTGTTTTGTTGCTGACATATACCCGAAACAGCTCTGTTTTGGGCGATTACCTACCTTTTCGGTACAGAATTTTTGCTACAAGTTGCGGGATTAGTGCGCTGCTGTGGAGAGTTCAATTTGCTGCCGTTTGTGACCAAAAACAGCATTGTTTTTGGACAATTTCACTAACTATTCAAGTGCAGATTTTGCCTCGTTGTCCGTGATCAATTTCACTGCTGTTTATGCATGGTTTCTTCACTGTTTTGTGCTGATTTTTAGGTGGATTCATTGTCAAAATTACTGCTGCAAATTGAGCCTGGACAATGCAAATACACCACCTTTGATCCGTGCACAAATCCCCTTAGCCCATCGGTTCGGTTTTCAAGCTTGAATCACGAGATTGGTTTGAAGTTCGAATTCGGAAAGTTATCCACGAATTAGGTAACAATTGTAATCTGAATAAATTTTAGATATATTGTTGCCTATTTCAAATTATTCTTATCTAATCATATCTTGGGGATGTCATGCATATCTAAAACATTATACTTGATTCCGTGAGCATATTTTTGAATATTTGATTTGAATCTAAGATAATCAAAATCCCGATCATATCTTTGTGTATATCTTTTGAAATATTCAAGATTATTTTATGGTCCGAATTGAAATCTTCTAAAATTTTGATCATATCTTTTAAAATTTGGATAGCTATCTGAAAATTCTTTTCAAATCTCAAGAGATAATTTTCCAATTTTAAAAGATATGAATATCCTTTGCGGATAGGGCCATATGCCCTTGAAAATTCCGGAATCCCCTAAGGATTTTCGAAAATTCAATAAATATTTGCACATCTTTAAACAAAACCGCCTATAATGTATGCTCCCTGGTGCCCGGTCCCGTCGGAATATTAAATTGCAAGCCTTAACCATGATCTTATGGGATGGGACGGCAATTTAGTATAAGATTTCGTATTCTGCCCTTTGGCGATAGGGGATGATGACATCTTATACCACTATCCGCATACTAGCTCGAATCCCCGAGAATGTAGCGGATAAAATCTCGCTCTAGCCCGGATTCTCGGGAATGAGAAGATTTATCGAAAAAATCGGATTTAAAGGTATATTATGGGCATTTTTGTTTAATTTTGCTCAAATTCATCTGTTTCGATTAAAAAATTCGAAAAAATAAAAAAGGAGGGGAAAATCCGAAAATAAAAAAAGGGAAATCAAAATCACAAATCATCAATCGGGAAAAGGCATTTTCATGAAATTTGGTACCGAAAGGGTGTTAATTAAACATTAACATAATCAAGTCCCCGAACCCTAAACTTCGGTTAGCGAGAAAATAAAGTATTCTCCCGTACTTTATTTAGGTATCTAATCTACCTACCAAAAAAGATTAGTGGCGGCTCCTAAATTAAAAATCAAACATAAGTTGCGAATTGGTAGGGCTTGGGAGAGTCCGTATTAGGTTAGTTAATTCACATAATTAACCTAATAATCCATTAACCTAAAAATTTATTTTTAGGTCGCGACAACTCCCACTCGCCCATATAGGGCAAATAACTTCCATTTGCCCATGGAAAACTAACAACTCCCACTCGCCCACGGAGAGCCAAACATAACTCTCTCTTCTTTGCAAAGTTCATATTGACAAATAATCCATGCGACCAACATGTATGAGAGCTCGTTGTCATACATCCGTTGAGAGTATATGAAAACTCAAAAATGGACATAATCAAAAGTAGAATTTCGTATACTGTACCATAGATCAATCGGTCACATATATATATCTCTCTCAATTTCTTTTAATTATGATATGTTATATTCACGGTTATGATCAAGCGAACTAATCATAACCGACCGATGTGTGAATACAAATCTATAATGTGACTTATAACTCTAAATCGATCTTTCTCTTCTATTAGACCTTTTAATCTCAATTCAACTCGCTTTTCTAGAAATATCCCATTAGATCGAATTAATCTCATGACCAAAGCTAACACTATAAAATAGCGAACACTATATAGAAATCTTGAAAATGATGAAGAGTCGTGAGGGTACCAAATGAGGAATTCTTATTTTTGAGAGTCTCACACGGCTTAAAAGTTGATATCTAAACTTTTGCCTACTCTCTTTGGTCGACTCATGCATACGTAATATGAAATACGTATTACGGTAATTTCTTGTTCCTCATCGAGCGTTTATCTATCCATTTAATACCGTATATATGATAGATTAGACACATTCAATATCTACCTTGAGTTCGCGTAACTACTCTACTTAAAAGTATGCATCAGAACTCACATCCGGCAATAAAGACAAATGAAGTGAAATATGTTCGTTATTTCACTTTTAGACATAATAAATATTAAGTCATCATCTTAACATTATGTTAAGGCAACACTTATACTTTAAGCTCGAGCTCTCAATTATCACCTAAATAAAGAGCTTAAAATTTTGTCTCATCTCTATTCATCACGCGGTAAATGGAGGCGATTACCTATATGAGTGGGCTAATCGCTCATCTCGTCGACATAAAGCGCTAAGTTTTAATATCCATAAATATTATAAAAACTCATAGGCAATAATCTCAAACTTCATTAAAAGTGAACATTCAGGGAAATTACAATATTTAGCATATTGCATTCTACATAGTCCTAGAGATTTTACATGACTATAATAAATATCTCTAGAAATCAGCTTCGTCATCAGATCTACTAACATTCTATGTGTAGATAAATACTGTACGCTTACATCCTTTCATGCAACTGCATCTTTAATATATTTATACTTAATGTCTTTCTATTATCTTTTTATTATGGTTTTGTTTCTTTTATCCGCAACACCATTTTGTGTGGAGCGTATGAAATAGACAATTGTCTTTCTATTATCTTTTTATTACACAAATTTCTGAACTCTTCGGATAAATATTCTCGTCATCGATTAGATATCAATACTTTTATTTTCTTATCTAATTGATTTAATTAATTGTCCACTAAGATCATAAATTTTTTAAAGCAACTTAATACTTCAGATTTATGAGAAATCAAATAGATATATCTGAATCGAGTATAATCATCTATAAAAGTGATGAAGTATACAGTCTCATGTCTTGCCCTTACATTCATTTGGCCATAGATAACAGATGTCAATATGAATTAATTGTAACGAAAATTTAGCTCTTGTTACTTTTCCAAATGGCTTTCATGTTGTTTTTTCAGCTAGGCAATGCTCATAAGTAGACAATTCGACTTTCTTAATATTACCCATTAAACCCTCTTTGGCTAATCTATTCCTATGTTGTTGGCCAATATGATCAAGTCTAGTATGCTATACGTTCCCATCATCATTACTAGAGCAGGAAGATATAAACAGAGAATAACAAACATTCATATTAGTGTTTTCAACATCTAACACAATAAAGCCATCAATTAAATAACCTGAACCATAGAAAGTTGTATCTAACAACAAATTCACACCATTGTCATAAAAATGCATACAAAAATCAAAATTGACTAAAACCAACATAGAAACAAGATACCAACGAATCTCTAGGGCATATAGGACATCGTGTAAGAACAAAGTACGACTACCGCGCATGATTAATTGGCAAGTGCTAATTCCTTTAACTTCCACTCTAAAGTTGTTCCATACATAAATTCACTTCGCTCCACGTGGAATTTGTCGAAATTTCACAAAAGTATTTTTGTTTCTGGCTACATGATTTGTGGCCCGTGAATCTACAATTCACAAAGGTTGAGATTCGGTTAAAAATATAGAACTCGACCCATAACCAACACTTTTAAGTCTATAAAAGGTTTCTACCTTCTTCGGTTCGCCACAATCGAGAGCGAAATGACCCTTCTTGCTATAATTATAAAATTTCACCTTTGAAATGTTTCTCTTAAAGAGACGCTTCCCTTTTCCATGTTTGTCAAACTTTGATTTCTTACTAGATGGTTCCGCTCTTTTGCTTTCCACTTCTTGAACCTCCCAGGATGCTTGCGCTTAGAGCTTGAAACTCCATGTGAGCCAAAGCCAGCAAAATGCACATCATTTGTGGCTTAGCCACCAGAAGGCGATCCTCCTCCAGGTCTAGGTGGTGCACAGCATCCTCGAAGGTCTTAACATTCTCGTTATGAGTCCGGTTAACTTTTATATGTTCCTAGCTATAGGACAAAGAGCGACCACTGCCCGCACTTATTGCTCATCGAATAATATGTGACCGGCATCCTTGAGCTTATCGATCATGTTCGATATTCGCCTCAAATGCGGCTTCATATTATGCCCATATGGTATCTTATATGTATCGAACCCGATTGTAAATTGCCTTAACTTGGTAACCGAAGTCTACCCAAACCTAATCTTCAATGCATCTCACATATCATTTTTATTCACATGCTGCCCGAACTCACGCATGATATTATTATCTATGCTGCTTAGCAACGTAATGCAAGCAATTGAATTCTTTTTCTTCCAAATAGCAAAGGCATCCTTATCTCTTTTGTGTTAGACGGTGGTACCATCCTCTGCTTCTGTCATGACCAGGTTAATAACTTCCAAGGCCTCTAATTCTTTCAACACATATGGGATTTTCATATTCCAAATCTCATACTTTTCACCATTTAGCTTCTCACGGTTATTGAGCTTAACCACGATGTTCTTTAAAATTATTGCCGTTATATCCGAATATGAGGTAATTTAGACATTTTGCACAAATTATTATTGCCTAATATTTATGGACACGTTTTACACTTAAGTAATTATACTAATGTACAATTTCACATAAGGACTTCGATTCAAAAGTTCACTAAGTTTCTAATCATTGTTTAAGGATCCTCGTTTGAAATTATCATTAATATAACCATTTATGTAAAATTGAGTTCTTTAAAGGTCACTAAAACTCTCTAGAACTTCCCACTCAAACATACAATACCGTTAAAGTATTATAAAACATAATTTCATATTTTACGCACAAACAAATATTTCATAAAATATTCACAACAAACAACAGTAGGAATTATTCACGGACGACAAACCGACTTCAACAACAATATGATTGAGATATTCACAAACCCAGAAACTAAAGGAATTCGGACAAAACATCAATTTCCGCTCTAGTAACATTTCCTAACAATAGGAAATGACTCCACAAACTCGTCAAATTCAGGAAAATCATTAAGTCTACAAGGCGCCCTTATAAAAGCTCTCGGGTTACCACTCCTTCTACGTCGGGACGCATTATGCCTCCGCCCCGACTCATTCATAGCCAGGGCCAACGTCCTTTGCATCCCCTTACTCATATACTCATTTAGGAATTTAATTCTACAACTCTTGTATGAACGGGGGTCGGCATATCATAAACGATCAATGACCCATACCACTCCATAGGAAGAGTGATTTAGCATTTTATGACCTTTCCAAATGATCTCCTAGATCATTTCGTTGACATTTTTTATATGTCATATCATGTCATCTTGAGCATTCCAGTAGTAAAGGACTAAGGCATTCCCAAGTCTCAAGATTCTTTTTACTTTTTCATCACTGTCCACTCTTATAGGGAATCGCATCATTCAAGACATTTTTCCTACAATAAAAGCAAACAAAAAAATGAAATTAATCATAATCCATGATACTTAATATGGTAAAATAAATATACCATATTATAGAAAATTTTGATACGAACACATCGGTACCAAAATCATCCCAATCGGTTGTCATACGCCCTCGCATGAGGCCCGACATGATTGTGTTTTTTTTTTTTTGTCAACGGTCAATGGGTTAATAGCCAACAGGTCAACCTAGGTCGATCGCGAACCGGTTCGAATTTCGGGTCGGGCCGGGCAGCCACGTTATGTGGCCTGCTACATAGGCAATGCAAGCACCACGTCGCTAAGTGGTTGCAGACGGTTCCACGCACGCGCGATGCACATGGGGCGCGTGAGGCCCATACGCGAACCGCTCCTCCAGCGCGTGTAGCTCCATTCGACGACAATGTTACGCCCCTCAAAATGTGCATATGACCATGGCCGTCCCGATGGTATGATCAAAATGCATTTTCGTTGAACAAAAGTTCACGAAAATTGTAACTTTTCATGGCGGTCCTCAAGAAGCCTACTAAAATCACCTACATGATTCATTACAAAGGCTTTTTGACGAGCAGTAGCTGCATCGTCATCGCGAGTGCGGTGCGTGCAGCATCATCCGGCCTCTTCCGACGACGAGCGGCCTCTCCGTCAAACGACGGGCGGCCTCTCCCTAGACTCGTATCGACGAGTAGATTCTAACCATATATTCACATTGCATTTTTACTAAACAAATTTTCATAAAATGCCATAAATTGTACTGTCATTACTGTTCATACCGGAAAATGAAAACACTTCTAACAACAATGTACGAAACATGGCATGAATAGTTCAATCAGTGAAAATATGATTAGGAAAATAAGTTTACACGCTTTGATACCAATGAGGGGTACTAAATCCTCTATGCTACACATCAAACGTGCGAAAATATGCCCAAAACATCGAAAAGTTAAATCACCGATCAAACGATACATCACACAAGAGACGTCTTGTATTGTCTACAAATTAGATGTCGCCTTTACGGTCTTGAGAGTTTCGCCGCTTCGATTGCGGTTCAACAAGAAAGAGAGGGAGAGCTTCGTTCTTTCCTAGTGTATGGTGTTCCGTGAAATCCAACAACTGAAGGGTAGAGCGGAAAAGTTATGTCTATATCAAAAGACATGACTTTCTCACGTTTCAAAAACATAACTGCTGATAACCGCCTTGACAGTTATCTGCAGTGGGTTGAGTGTGATTGCCCGCATGAGCGATCCACCACCAGACCCATACACCAACATCCACTTAAAAAGACAACTGGTTCAACCTAGACAGAAAAGGCTTGCACGGTGAGCCGAAGTCGGAAGGCGAGCGAGACCATCAAGTGCGCCTTTTGCGAGGCTCGAAGCAACGCGACAAGCCATCCCCGAAAGCATGAAGATTCTTGCCTCATGGTTATCGCGTTGAGAAATCACGGAGTGGAATGTAACATGCTTGTTTTTGTTTATACCAAATTCGTAATGTGAAGGCGAATAAAGGCGGCAAAACAATAGATTACTACATACTTTCCTCCTGCACCCTGCGCTGCTTCTTGAGTGGTTATGATGATATTTTGATTTGAAGCTGTAAATTTCTACAATAGAATCTCATCGAAATCAAAGCTAAGAAGATGCCACGGTTAAAACCAATAGGTCGCAACAAAAGCCTAAAGCTACACCCAGTTGGCACTCCCATGGATGGGCATACTATTCCTCTCCAAGATGGTTATCTTTACTACAAGCTTAGGGGAAACACAGAAATAAGAAACCCAATCAAGATCTACTTGCAAATAAGTGAATGAATTAGTGATCTCTCGGGCCCCCCTATGGATAAGAAACCTCATCAAGGCCTAATTGTCAAAAAAAAAAAAAAAAAAGTTCGAATTTAGCACTATTGAAAGGACTATCTTGGTCTATGTTACTGTTTGGCCACTGCACGCTCCCAGAGGAACATACCTAGCATTACAGCCCCAGAGTCCTTAAAGCATAATCGCAAAGCACGGTCAACAAATATAAAACCCACAACAACATGAGTGCACGGTGCACCAAGAAGTGAATGCTTAAATCCCGACACAACTTATGCATATTCCAATCATGAGAAGACAGGATTTACTCTCTGATGAAGATGGCAACAGACACCGCAAACACAAAGCAAGTGATCTCGACCATAGTACATTAATAAGATGTGCAGAAACAGATATCTTCACCAAGAAGGAAAGTATCAACCAATTGAAACGCACTAATGACAAGCAAGGACAAAGGAGGATGGAATCTCATCTCACAAGTCTCTCTATGAATGAGAATGCACCCTAGATCTGCTCAACCTCATTCCCACTGCTGAAATGCAACTCAAGGTAATGGATCGAAATGGATCAACACACACAATACATATGCCTGATGCCAGGGCAACTGAAAATGAACAAGGAAGCTAAACTGCGATCTCCCTAACGAACTCTGCATCAAAACCATTGACAACCTAAGAGCAAGCAGCCACTTTTTCAGCCTTAACAGAGTGACAATTATGAATTCTCCTACTGAATGCAAGGGCTACCCCTACATATACCCTGTCACAACTGAGGCACCATCTGGAGCTCCCCTACATTGAATCACTTTTCCATAGTCAGCCTCGACAGATAATAGTAGATGATAGCATTTGATAGTCAGAAAGCTGGAGTGAAAACACGATACCTTGCCCAGTATCTTATACATCTTACCAGCATCAATCCTTTTCAGAGAACAAAATGATGTGACCATCATTGCAACTTCCACAGGATATCAGCAACATCATCAACAGATATATTTAGGGTGAGGAGTAAGTTACCACATTCTAGCAATTCACTATACTGTACAAGAATGACTTTGATGAAAACTTACTTTAGTTGCCAATTCACAGAGAATTCTGTACTCTTGGACCTTCTTCATGTTTTGGCGAGTGACAGCAAATGAGCTATTATCTCAACCCACCTCAGTACATCCAACTCAATTTCAGAACCATAAAACTTCAATTATTAACAACCACAATATCCACAGAGTCAAATAAAAGTTCATTATATGATTACATCTAAAATTAAATCAATCCATCCCTCTTAACATATCCTGATGGCAGAAGTGTTTCTAAGTATTTAACACAGAAGGATCCTACCAGCTGCCACTTCCACTAACTTTATTCAAGATCAATAAACATCAATATAATTTGCTTTACGTTTCAATTTGAATATAACGCACTTCATCGATAACAGTATACCAAAAGCAGAAGCCCAATGCACTTTTACCTCTCAAATTGATTGTCGGAGCTTTTGCAGAACCTCCAATTTTGAACCTAATAGCATGGACAAACCAGAGTGCACCAAAAACAGAACGCTATCGTACGTACTTAGGCTACCACGTAAAAACATTCATTCAGAGGCTTTTCCAAACCTTCTGGGTTTCAAGTCATCTAGAGCCATGGCAAAACTGACTCTATGAAGCTAAAGATGAATAAGCACAGCAATTTGAACATCTCCCCCTGCTATGTTCTTCAGCAAAGCAAATGCAGACAAATCTCAAAAGCTTTCTTCACGACCCTTGTGACTACAGTTAAGTGAACACTTCAAAAATATCACAGCAAGAAAATAAGGTTGACATAGAGTTGATTTATCTGATACATGCAATTTAAAAAAACAAAAATAGTGCCTTATCCAAACAGATCATACAATCATCTAGCAGCTTCTCAGCCCTGATACTCCTAATAACATTCTGGAACTCAATCTTCTCCAATTATCACAGATTTCAAATACGATCCGAACTGACTGTTTTTTCCACTCAAATGAAGAGCTTAACATCTCGCCGGTGAATTAGAAAACGGGAAAACAAAACGGAGGCGACTGATAGAACATAAGTACCTTCATATCTTGGCGATGCGGGGCTAGTAATGAAGAGAAGCAGTCCCGCAGCCAGCGTCCTTACAACACAAAAGAAGCATAACACAAACGCAACACATGAGTACCAAGTTCATGATTGACCGTGACAGAGCTGACTCCAATTGAAAGACGTACCACTCACTGACAAGAACAACCAAACATCTAAGACTTACTTTCGGAAGACCAGACACAGCTAGAAACGATCCAACGTCAAACCAGTTGAATAGGAGACTATTAAAATTCGATCAAAGCTCAAGAAGCACAAGCTTAAAGTGATTGATATTACTGGTAAACTGTCTCTCAATCGATGGACGCGATCAGGCCTCCGAGCTCTCCAGCTTTTCGCTGTTCCTTCCGGCGGCACCGTTCTGAAAGGCACGGCGTTGATGCACAACGCCGGAGACATGGACCGACAAATCCGAGTATATCGAAAGCACCTTCGAGATGTTCCCATTGATCTCCCGAATCAGCGCAACGTTCTTGGCGAGGTTGTCGGGGACCTTGGATTGATGATTCTCGTTGACCTGGGAGATCAGCGTCCAGTTCCGGTCAAGCGCGGACTGCACTCGCCTGAAGCTCGTGCTGAGCATTTCCCACACCTCGACGTCGCATTCCTCGCCCTCCAAGCCCGAGTCCTCCCCGCCGCCGGGCCCCGGCGTCGGGCGATCGGCGGCGGTAGTGGTGGTGCTGGTGTTGGTGGTGGCTCTCCGAGGCTTACCGACGGCGGATTCCTCCATGAATGAGTTCGAGCGGAATCATGGCATGGCTCACCTCTCTCTCTCTCTCTCTCTCAACTCGTGATATTTCTAATGACGTAAGAGCGAGCCTTTTATATCTTGTGCCGACGCATGCGACCGGTTGCTGCCGGTGACTCGTACCGGCACAACGCTGTAGCCAAACCGACTCGCCGGGTGCTTCTAGGGTAGCTCCAAGATAAAGTACCCGTAGACTTGGATCATATCCGGACAAAGGAGAATCCGTGTTCCTTTTCATTCTAATTTTTTAGAAGACAACACAAACGATTGTTCAATGGGATGCTTGATTTCTTGAAGCATATTCAATTCAATCCTAAACTGTATGAAGTTATTCAATACTATTTGTGAACTTTAAATCAATGAAACAATAACATTAGATATTTTGATTTTAGTATAGAGCCTAAATTATGACATTTACAAAAAAATTTAGACATTACATTAAATAAACTAAATGTTCAAAAACAATATTATGCGTTAAGTTAAAAAATCTAAGGACCATATTAAATTAAAAAGTTAAAAAACGACATTGCGTTGCATGTTAGCTGGAGTTCAAGAAACTAAGTGTTCAAGAAACATTTGTGTAATAATAGCACTTGCAGGGTTCCATGAGTAAATAATAAATTTACGGGGTAGGTTGGATTACATTGTTTAAAATTTATCTTCTGATGGGATCGCATTGCGAGATATACTATTTCATCGCATGCCATTGATTAATAATTTCATTGGCTGCTAAGATATATTGGACCCGGAAAATACTAAAATATTTGTAAAGGACAAAATATCTGGAAAACAACCTCGGACAGAACAAAGTCAATATACATTCGTAGGCAACCCACCTTCATATTTTCTCTTTTTCTGGACCGCGTCGGAGGCTCCGAGCTTCTGAGTTCGAAAACCCTTTTCCTCTTTTTCTCGATCATCTGCAGTAATAAAGCGACCTTACCACCTACCGCTGCTAAATCACCACCTTATCCAAGTCAAATTGGTGCTTGCTGCACATGATCATCCATTTCCATAGACTCCGAAAACACATGTTTTCGGCGCAGGAATATGTCGAGCTTAATCGACTATTTGAGATGACAGCAAATTGGAAATAGACGGAGATAATGTTTAACGATCGAAACACTCTGAAATTACAGCATATAATGTACCAAAACGGCTATAACAGGTGGATTGGACTGCAAATTCCTGTTAAGTCACTCCATCACTTTGTAATCACTATCTGTACTTTAATAAGCAAACATAAGAAGCATCCAGTTACCTTGTTATCTGAAGAGCAGAACAGTTTCGTCTCACCAGTATCCCAATATAAGCGGGACTTTAGTCTGAATCCATCGGCGATGCCATAACCATATCACAAATTTCAAACCAAATCTGGTTACATTAGTTATACACAATTGATTAATTAGAAGGCGAGTTGAAGTCTTCACCTCATTTTAAGTTAAGCTACTATTTTCATCTCTCTACCTCTACACGGCATAGTGATTGATACAAGAGGGTTTCTGCCTCAACAAGAGGACCTGCATCACAACTTATAAGCTACATGACCACTACTGACTGACTAATGCAGCAGACGAGGACACGGTTAGACTAGTAATTGTATTGTATTTTATACAGCCGAATCAGATTCTCCTGGATCAGCTACCAATGCAAAACCTGCTTTCTGTCCTGTGATCAGTTTTGCCTGCAAATTTGCTTAATCACTGTCGCTATCAGCATCTACAAAGCTGAAATTTCTGCGTTGATCAAGTTTGATGACCACCATTCCTTGGTTCTCCTCGCTCCACTCGATACCTTCCCTTTCTATGAGTCTAACAACCTACACGTGGCAAATAATGTCTTCACAGATCTAAAAAAAAGATAATTTCCCATTCTACGAGTCTAACGACCTACACATGGCAAATAATGTCTTCACACAGATTTAAAATAAGAAAGAGCCCCATCCCAATCAAAATCAGTCTGCACATCAACAAATATAATTTCACCAACATCAGTATACCGAAAAACAACAGGAAGTTGGGCAGTTTTAAGCTTCTTGTGTTTTCCTCCAACCAGTCTTCTGATTGGTGATTTACACAACATGGACATCACCCCCATATAAATTAGGTTGATGTCCATAACTTCAAATCCCCCAACCAGAGGAATGGTTAGAGGAAGCTTCCTTCAATCTGGAACGGAAGAAAATACAACCCTTGGTACAGCATTACTTAAGGAGTCAATATAAATTTCCCTTTTGTTACTTCAAAAAAACATGATGACTGCTATATTATTTTGATGTTGCATGTGGATGATATACTCATTGCAGGATCTAGCGTGAGGGAGATCACTCATTGCAGGATCTAGCGTGAGGGAGATCAACATACTCAAGCAGCAATTGTCAAAAGAGTTTGAGATGAAAGACTTGGGAGCAGTGAATCAAATTCTTGGGATAAGGATCACGCAAGATAGGTTCGAAGGAATTCGGAAGTTATCTCAAGAAAAGTACATTGAGAAGGTGAGGAGAGATTCGAAGTCCAGGATGCAAAGCCCAGAAGTACTCCTTTAGGAAGTCACTTCAAGCTCTAGAGGAGTAGTCGCCAAAGATAGATGAAGAGCCGAAGTACATGGCTAAGGTGCCTTATGCATTAGTTGTTGACAATTTGAAAAATGCTATGGTGTGTATGCATAGCTCACGCAGTGGGAATTGTGCACAGATACATGACTAATCTAGAACTAAAGCATTGGGCAGCTATAAAGTGGCTATTAAGATACCTGAGAGGTACTTTAAGTATGTCAGTATGTTTTATAAAAACAAGTGTACCTTTACAAGGTTTCGTCAATGCAGATCTTGGTGGTGACTTTGATAATAGGAAGAGCACCTCGGGTTACATTTTTATTTGAGGTGGTACTTGTGTCCCTCTCAACCATTAAAGCAGACTACGCTGCTATATCTAAAGCTGGCAAGGAGATGATTTGGTCGAATAACTTTCTAAAGGAGGTAGGCAAGAAGCTGGATAGCAATGATCTTTTCAGTAATAGTCAGAGTATTACTTGTCTGGCAAAGAATTCGATATTTTGCTCAAGGAAAGCAATTGAGTTGACGCATCATCATAGCTGTCCGCTGCTAGATGACGGAAGTTGTCATTGAAGAATATTCTTGGTGCAGAAAATCCAGCAAATATGTTAATCAGGTTGTCACCACAGAGAAAATGAGGCTATGCATTGCCTCGGTTGGCCTTCATGGTTAGTGACTAGGGACAATTTGGGTTACAAAGACGAGTAAAGACTATAACAGACTGTTGGCCTTTCAAATATCAGCCTCCAAGTGGGAGATTGATGGAGTTGTGGAGTCTGATAAAGGGAAGCAATATTAAAGCTGAGAGCTTTTACTGCTAATGGCATATATGTAAGTTTCATGTTAAAGCATAGAATAAAGCTTTTTACTAGTACTAACGGCATACGCGTAATTTCCATCATACAATGTATGCCCTGGACTCCTGTTATGTATTTAGGCAATATCTTTTGCAATTATAACCTGGAAGCTTGTAACTCTGATATTGATACTGATAGTAAAGAGATTGCCTAGTGCATCACCGTGGTTTTTCCCTTTCTGATTTTGAAAGGGTTTTTCACGTAAAAATCCGTGCCTTCTCTATTTTTCCTCTTCAATGATTCCCGCTCCTAACAATTCTTGCATGTGGGTACCGTGGTTTATTATAAACTATGCAGTCTAATTGGAGAATGAAGAGGCATATTGGGGACGTTTGTAAGTTAAAGTTGTTGAACGATAAAGATCACCATTTCTGGATCAATGAAGAAAAAGGAACAGTTCCTTCAAGTCAGAAGTCAACTCATACCGACTGTTTCAGCTTTGACTTGCCCACACCATGTGACCCACAGCCTGTTATTACCTTGAGTTTCTGTATAGCTAAAAAGAACCAAAAACAGTACAAGAAATTCTCAGGATTGTTGCAAAAACGAGCCAGGCACACCCAGCCAACAGACAAATAAGCAAAACTTTTCACAAGTGATTGAAATTACTGCACAGAAGTGTCAACATCCAGGATTCAGTACTCTTACAGGGTAATAGCAGGTGAAACTTCAAGAGCCTCATTGCTTGTTTGACATGTTGCCCATGCAAATCAATTGTTATCACATTCTCTATGTTCTTGTTTCTGCGAATTATGTGCACCAGTGTCCACACAGAAATATTAGAAGCCAAAAGTTGAATCTGATACATAGAATCATGCACAATACACTGACCTAGCTCTAAATATCTCCTGGCTTGCCCTCTCTTCTGCCTGGCGACCCATTTTAGAGTACTTCTTCCCCTAAAAGATTCCAATATGAAACTTTGATCATTCATTCAGATTAAAAGAAACAACTCTGGAAGCAATCGAACAGTAGAGAAGAAAATACTTCTGCAAAGTATTTCTAAACTTGACACTAAATACATAAAAACTAAGGGAAAGTATCAAAGAGTTCTCTTCAAGATCTTCTGAACACTAGGTTTTGAACTCACAATTAAAGAAAGATGAAAAGTTATACCAAGTACCTGCCCAATCAATTAGCATCAAACTATAAATATCTTCAATTAAGTTACAGTGTGGGCATTGGTATCCACTTTTTTCTACAGCATCTCTTCAACTTGAACTTAAGGCTTCCATTTTCCATCCTTCTCTTCTTGTGCCTAAGTCCTCATCATGAATGTCACACCTGATGCATTATTTGGCCGTCGGCACTACTTATTCCATAGGTCACTATTCTTGCAAGATTTTCAATCAAAACGCTGAAATTTTAAAAGTCTTTCCATTGGATCACTCCATTACCACCAAGACCTTTCATGCATGATATGAAACTCTCTTGTCAACTATCCATTATCTTATTTGGTGGATGCGAGACGCACTTTATTAATCGCACAAAGAATCAGCAAATAAGCAAAATGATTAGGTGACCGTTATTAGGCAGCGTGAATTTTGTGCACCTTGGTTCCAAGTTCTGATTGAACATTCAACCCTTTGACCCATGATCCACATCTGCAAAGGGGGCGGTAAAACCTCCAAGGGTGTTCCACTCCAAGTGTACAGATAGTTCAAAAATCTAAACTAGTATTCAAGTTCCTACAACTAGAAGTGGCAATATGAATCAGAGACGCATTTTCTAACTCATATACAAAGTAGATATGGGTAAGCCAAGAATTGGTTCAGAAGAGTAACGCCCATTTATATGCAAACTATATGAGTCCTAGGGCCGGACCCGACTCCCCAATGTTTGCACCCTCCTCGTCCAGATCACAGGCAGTGATCTAGATAAATAAAATATTCGATTTCATACAAATCGAGTTTAACAGCTGGACCCTAAGTCATCGCTAGCTGACCCAGGACCTCAGGGCCTGACTTGGGGAGCCGCCAAAGCCGGGCCCAGGAGGGCCTGCTCAGATCTGGGACTGGACCACAGGTTGCGCTGGTGAAACCCCGGTCCCAGCACCCATATCCTTGGAAAATAGTTTCTTTAAAGCATAAGAAACCCATATATGTTGGTTATTTGAGTGGGTAT
The DNA here is from genome assembly GCF_020921035.1 of Rhodamnia argentea. Classification (NCBI taxonomy): domain Eukaryota; kingdom Viridiplantae; phylum Streptophyta; class Magnoliopsida; order Myrtales; family Myrtaceae; genus Rhodamnia; species Rhodamnia argentea. The sequence continues at coordinate 8,737,404 of NC_063157.1, read as the reverse complement.
GGTTCAGTTATGGTTAGGTTAGGCATGCATCGTGCAACTTTTATTTGTACGAAAATGGGTAAATATGAGTTAAATGGAATATTTGGGTCCAACCCACATACAACCCACCCACATCTCTCCCCATACCTACCCATTTGCCACGCAATGTCCTCAACAGACCTATGGGCAGCTCATGAATTTAAATTTTACAACAAATAACATGAGTACAGTTAGGTTTAAACAATGAGCAGTCTAGTATACCATTCCCACCCTCCAAAATGCCTATCACCTCAAACCACAAAAAGAAATAACATGCCATTAAAATTCAAGCTAAAAACAGAGGCAATTTCTCAGCATTTCATTTCAATGATCAAATGGCTGAGATATACAAGTAGTATTCTGAAATAAAGAAAGCACAGATTCTGTTATCATAGAGCATTCTAAACTAAAGACACACACCTCCTCAGAAAGGATGGCAGCATAACCCTTTTCCCCTTTAGAATAAGCAACTGCAGCCTACAAATATGTGACCACTCATCAGTCCATTCAGTACGAATCACCCTGTAAATCAAGACAGTTTCTATAACCGGCAAAGACCAAACTAAAGGTAGCATCCTACCTTTTGATAAGAGGATCTCATCGACTCCCAGTGTTGCACAACTTCTTTCCTGAGAACAGTGTATTCATCCCCTCTGGCTACAATTCCATAGATATGAACAGACGGTCAATAAAGATGGCTTATACTCATCCACAATTAGTAAACTACTCAATAGTCCAGGCAAAACTGACTCAAGATGCAGAATCATTGTACCGTTTCTGGCATGCATAGACAAACAGAATCAAGTTACACTTCTACATCAACGTCAATTGCTTTCATCTTCAGACTATAAAAACTTTGTTCAAGACTTCTGTTAAATCCTTAAAAAATTTCACATCTTGGATTTTCCTTGGCTAATTCAACCAAGATGACACAAAAGAACAATGACTGAAAGAACTACACACCAATTATGACGATTGGGCCACCATTGGAGTGGCTCATCAGATAATTCTTTGAAGTACTTGATGGTCATTGTATCATTTCCTTAAGATCAGGATCTTCATCTGCTAGAAGTAATATTGTTATGAACTTGAGTATTGAAACTATTTTTGGTTTGGGTCTCACAAATTATTCTCTGTTAGCTACAAATATAGGCAGGTTGTCTGAATTGGCTTTTACTTTTTGCTTTTTGATTAATCTAAATCTTGTGGCCCACGCAACTTTGAAATTTACTTAAGTCCAAACTAACCGACTTTCATGACACTCAAAAGTTGACACGTAGAATCACATATAATTAATTCATAATCTTCTCAAATATTAATAGTATTTTAAATTTTGGCTGGAAAGTAAAAAAGTTTTTTTTTGTTTTGTTCAAGTGTAAACAAACAAGCCCTCACCTCTTTGGTCTGTATGAGCCATTGGAGAGATTTCAGTTCACTCAAATAGTTGAACCAAGGATAATCACATGTAACTGGTCCAAAACCATTTTCACTTTTGGACTTGACAACGTACGCAATTGCAAATCAACCTAATAACTGTTAATATTCTCAGGAAATAGTCATGATATTGGACTAGCCAAAACTCATCCTCAAGTTTTGACAACATTAAGAGATGCCAATCAAGCAAAAGACGTGGTTTTTTTCCCAAATTAGGCAGATATAAAGTAGAAAAATACCAATAGTTTCCTTAGGAGATTCGAGCTCATTTCCAAATGTGTTCATCTTCTTTGCTACATGCCTCCAGTTCATAGTTCTTGGTTCGTGTTGGGGGCTTTTTGATATCTTGTAAAGGCATTCCAACACTTCTTGAGAAACATTAGATTCAATTGATCTACCAGAAAGAACGTCAAAATGATTCCTACAACCATAAAAACACATTTAGAAACATAATTGACCATTTTAAGGAATCTATACAAGGGAGAATCCCTTGAAGATGCAGATTTGATAAGATTCACGTGGAACTAGAACAAAAAAGCATCAATCAAATTATTCAGTAATTTCACATTAGTATGCCCTACGAGAAAACCAAGAAACTATAAGAAAACACAAGAACGGATAATTTGATCCATGAATTACGCACATGCTTGATGAGGTTTATCAATGTAAGTCGAGAGCAACATAGGAATGGTTAAGAGAAGTGACATGATGCACCATGGAGGTCCAAAAAAAGTAAGGAAAAGAGCAATGGCATCAGAGAAAATGAATGAATGATTTCCTTGTCACTTTGTATGGCCTAATAGATTAAATGATTTTAATGAAAAATGAGTTGACAAAAAAATCTACAAACCAAAAACAAACTTTCTTGAAATATGCAGCCTTCTTTTAGTGGTGAAAGGGTAGGGAAGGGCAATCAATTGGACCAACCCTCCTTAAGTGTTAATATTGGAGTCTTGTACCCCCTGCAAAATATCCACTTTGAGCCATAGCAGATGCCGCAGAGTCTTGACCCTAGAAGGGTCCCCAGAGTTAAGATTTTGAGGATCTGAAGCTGAACTCATCATTGTAGCCAATTGGCATCCCAGCGTGAAATACTCTTTTGCACGCATTATGCTTTGAATTCGTGACAACATGAATAGACAGTAGCTGCCTTCGCCACTTGGTTACCACGCGCCCTTGTGAAATTTACAGCTTTTGAGAAGCATAAAGAGCAATGTATTCCCCAGTATACTATCTGGAATTCCAAATCGCCCATAATAGATTTTCTAGACCTACAAGATTTATTTCATCTTGAAGGTAAATCAACATGGAGATTTGTCACCAGAATCAGATTTGATTCGCTTTCGACGTAGTTTGTCATTATCACCAATCATTATAAAATTTCTTGAGGAAGTAGCCACATTTACGAGGGAATAAGTTAAGCAAAGAAAGCATTTTCTGAATTCCACTCTTAATACCTTCTGCACAACATACTTACCTCAAGTTGATAATTTATCTAAACAACATTCAATCATTAGTCCAGAAGGTTGTCACTGAAATGACAACTTGAATTGCGTGGTGTGAAAGTAAAAGAGGAATATGCAAAGTTTGGTATATCCCAAAAGTAAAATACCTGCACTCACTGCTTATGAACCACGGATTCTCATGAGGTTCACTTTCATATGATTGGGAAGTGCAATCAGATAACCTATCTGCAAACTGTAGCAAGATATAAACAGTAACTTTTATACTGTAGAAAAGAAAGCAAAAAATTGAAAGATTGGACAGATTTGACAAAGACAATAGAAAAGGCTAAAGTAAGATTTACAGCAAAATGTAAACAGAGCATATCAGCTACAAGCTTGCTTCTTTAAAAGCAAATCACATAATTCTTAGTTTCTCGAGAGGTTGAGATCCTTTGGATCAAAGTGCGAACATATATATGAGGGATATGAATATACATCGACATGTATACATTGGCCTTTGCCAAAGTAAGTCTGCCAAAAGTTGGGCCAAAATATTATAGCAGCAAAATCTAATGCTTATAGCCCTATATAGGAAAAGTTATGCCACACTCTGCCTGCATAACCTAAGATACAGAGAAACAACAGGACGTAACAGCAAAGCAGAATTCCCACACTATGCATGAGAAGCATTTGTGTTCAGTAAGTAGAAGTGAGGAGGACAAGCCCCGAGAGTCATCCACTTCAAATTAAAGTGATCAGCTGAAAATTTAGAACAAGCGGCATTCACATAAAGCACAAACCAATCATTTCTCGCAAAACAATATCCAGGGAGAAAAAGAGCGATAAAGATTTTGAACTATAAACGGCATAAAAGCGAAAATAATAGTGCTCACATTTTCACCACATTCTAAGGAAGATCTTGTATCTTCTCTACTTTCTACATCAGAATTCGAGTTTATACAGTTCCTTGACTGCTCACATGAAGAAGCAGAGAGATCGAGTAACACATCCAAAGCCTGACAAACACCAATGAGACAAGCAGACATCAGTACCAAGTGTTTGAAGACATTAGTTACTTGGTGCAGTAAGCGGATGAAGCAACAGGGTATCTAGAACTGTAGAATCTCATAAAAGGGTCCCAACACCAGACAAAGGTCCCACTACCAGACAGATAAGCACATGGATGCATCTAACAAGGATGGCATTCAAGTCTGAAGTGATTACCAAAGAAAACCAAAATAAATTGGTTCATCAAGCATATATAAACATGTAGCAATTTAAATGAAGGTCTTTGTACAAAAATTAACGGAGAAGTGCACTAAAAGTCCTAAAATTGATTGTGAAAGTGTGATTAAGTACTAAAACTTTCAAAAAGTGCAATCAAGTCCTTCCATTGACACCATCAGTTTGGTTTACGGAAAATGCTTACGTGGCATTTTTAATTACTCTCTCTCTCCTAGGTATCTATTTAAATCACACCAAAAAATAAAAAATGCTAAAATTTTATTATAAGAACAACTAGAGAGAGAGAGAGAGAGAGAGAGAGAGAGAGAGAGAGAGAGAGAGAGCGGTGAGGCCCTCGCCGGTGGGGCCGCTGCCCATTGACAGAAAGGGCCAGCTGAAGTGGCCAGCCCTTGCCCAAGGCTAGCAAGGACTGGTCACCCTCGCCCAAGACCAGCGACCTCTACCGGCCCTTTTTAGAAATGGGCAGCGACGCCACCCCTCCGATCACCCTACTGTTCTTTCTTTTTTTTCAATATCTCCCTCCTTATGTTAGTAATTTATCATTTCATTCCTTTGATTAACTCTCTCTCTCTCTCTATGGATTTTTTATTTTTTAATTTACTCTTTTTTTTTTTAATCTAACTTAAGTAAGATTTGGAAAAGGATAATTAAAAATGCCACGCAGGAGAGAAAATAATAATAAAAATGCCGAACTGATGGTGTAATGGAAGGACTTGACTGCACCAATTTGACAAGTTTTAGCACTTCATTGTCCTTTTTAAAAGTTTTAGAACTCAATCATACTTTCCGCGACAAGTTTTATGACTCAATGAAGCATATTTATACATGTAACAAATTAAGTGAAGATCCTTATGAAAAAAATAAATGAAGAATAAGTTCTGCATGAATATGGACAAAAATCCAAATGTTGCAGTTAATAGAGCCAACAAGAAAACAGATACATACATAGGGTGTGTGTGTGTGTGTGTGTGTGTGCAATTTAGAAGCGATAAAGGACATCATATGTGTTAACAAATTGAATATTATTTCAGTCAAATTGTTCATAATACCTTCCCAACATTGTATCCACACTGACCTGAAAAGAAAAAAAGTTTTGAAGTCAAAAGTAGACAGACGACTGTAATCTTAATGCATAAAAGAGGACGTTAAAATAATCCAAACATCTAGTCCCTTCCCAGTGCACGGTGATCAAAAGCACCCGTTAAGCCCAGAACATAAGAAGGATATCAAAGACGGGCCAAACAGTTTAAATAGACAGAACAGGGTCTAAAAGATACCATCACCAGCTTGAAGTAGACTTGAATTTGACGAAGAAAAAATATATGATTTGAAACTTTGGAACACAAACAAGTTGCGTTGCAAATGTCAAAGAGCCAGGGAATACTGGCCGTGATGTGCCTAGGCCATAATGGATGTAACTAGTCTGCAGCCATCTACTGTGACCTAAAACACAAATGATAAACATGACTTTGACTTCTGGTCCAATGTTCTCGTTACAGTATATGAATTTGAGCGAGATCAGCTTATTTTAATGTAAAATGGCATGTCCAATCTCTGTGCTTGATTTGACCGATATGTTTCTTGAAGCGATAGAGATGACGAAGAAACCAAACCAGCTAAATATATTCTAAATGCATCCATATTTAAAGGGCCACGTACAACATTACAAATCAGATCTTCTCTCTGCTTACCTATTTCAGCCAAAAGTTTGTTATCAAGACCAGAATAAGAATTCTCCTGCTTTAAACTCTCCATAAAATGGCAAAATTAACTGTTTCCCAACTATGTCGTACCAATCAGCATCAACATGGTCCATACAGCCAGTTGTTTCATATCAATTAGTAATCCTATAACTCTAATGTACAATCACCGGAAATTAGTGAAACTAATCACTTCCTAGTTACAATTTCAGTTGTACTTCCTACCTCCCCTCCCTTTGAAACTCATTTCTTTAGTCTTGAGGGAGCTGATATCCCCATGAGCTAATTCAGAAAGCATAACTCAATTACAGTAAAAATTATCGGTCTTTTACACCTCAAAACACACGATTAAAGCCACCAACTGCAAAAATATTCGGAAAGTGGCTTACAGAGCACATCTCTAACAACGGCCAAGCTCAGCTCGCTTTCTTCTCCAAGCATTGCGCAAAGAAATTGCTCCTTCTCCTCCTCTTTACCATGAACAATCGCCCCATTCAGAAATCCATTCGACCTAGCCGAATCTCTCGCTGAACTCACCTTCAGATACTCCTTCCCCAGGACCGTAGACACCGTCCCCGTCGCAGCAACCAATTTCTTCGCTTTATTACCCCTAACTCGCTTCTGTCTCAGCGCATCCTGCATAAAATTAGCCTCCACATATCCGTCGCTCGATCCGGAAACGGAGCTCGAAGCAAATCCCGAATCCGAGGCTGATACCGCACTCGAATTCGAGCTCGTGGACGGCTCATCTGCATTATCCAACAAACCAACCCGTAGAATCTCGGCGGCTCGATTAGGGTTACCTTCCGCTTCCCAAAAAGCACCAGCCGCTTCTTCAACCGAAACCGAACCAAAAGCTTCCACTAAGGCGTTGACGACTTGGGTTTCTTCGTCCTCTTTCGCAGGCGCGGCCGCGTCGGCGGCCGGCGTCGGGGCGGCCGGCCCATGTCTCTGCCTCCTCTTCTTCTTCCTCTTGTTCTTCTGATTCATGTCCGAGTGAACGAAACCAAGTTGGCTAAAAACACGAAAAGGGAAGATTTTTCCGATGTCGGTGAACAGAAACGTTTGGATGAATCGGGGACTCCGATTCAGAAGGCGACAATCCAGGGACGCGGATTTGAGTGGTGGGATTTCGATTGGGGTTAGAACGACGGAGTCAAAGTTTTGTTCATTTCGAAAAGAAAAAACGAAGAACCTGCGGGTCCTCAATGTTCGGTCGTTGGCCCCGGAAGGAAAGAGACAACAGAGAGAAAAAATGGAAAAGATTCGTTTTTCCAAGAGGCAGATGGATGGATCGAAAGGAAGAGGAAAGTTGGGGGAAAAATAATGTTTCATTAAAAAAAATATTGCAAAGAATTCGGATTTTTTTTATTAAGAAAATTCAAGCCGTTCGCCGGCTATGGATGAAGGGCTTAGGGCCACTAGGCCATCGTCCCGACGAGGGTCGCATGATCCAGAGAAGTGTGTGATGATGCAAGGCTTGGGGTCACCAGCCAAGGTTTGAGGTTGCACTACCTCGAGTGGCCCAACGATCCAGAGAAGGGCCGCTTGTGATCACGCAACCCCAATCGCTCCTCACAAGCGTCGTACGATCCCAAGTGATTTGAAAAGAAAAAAAAATCATTTAACCTTAAAAATAACCTTCCGCAAATGCTAAAAGCCAAAGCAAGTAAGAAACTAACTTGAGCTTTCAGTTTTGCCAAAGCCCACATTTGGCAAAAGATTTCCCAAAAAAGCTTGCCAAACGCCCCATGGTGTCCCTCTTTAGAAAACTGAACCAAATGCCCAAAGTAGTATTATAAATGACCTATACCAAACATAATTTGCATTTCCCCAAAACTCTTTAGGCTAAATGTATTTGAATTTTTGGACCCCAAAAAAAAAATGCATTTGCATTTCCTCAAAACTTATTTCCAAAGACGAACTAAACACAGCTAATATTTAGTGGTTTGTAAGCACCATCAACGGCGGACATTAAAGGGGCTTTTTTTATGTGCATTAAAGGGCCTTTTTCATTTTATAAAATAAGTAAAAGAAAAATATCCTTTTAAGATAAAATTATATCAAATTTCTGGTTACCAGAGATGTGCTCTAGTAAGTTGGTTTGTCAAATTTTCTTATTGATTTTTATTCGATAATTTGTTTACAATCAATTAACTTTTTCCCTGTGCTATTTTTTCCACATTTAAGAGGAGAAATATTAAGCACCGGAACTTGGGTAAGGTTGGGTATGGATTTGGTCACAGTCACATAAAAATGAGTCAATTTAGATCGAACCATATTCGACCCTATCTAAATTTGACTAAATCCACCCGTTTCGGCCTTATTATAATTTAGTCTTTCAAGTTTCGTTCTTTGCATAATCTAGCCCTTTAATTTTTATATTATGCAATTAAGTCTTCTAACTTTTTGGATTTGAGCATAGTTAGTCCTTCAAGTTTAATTTTGCGCAATTCAATCCTCTAACTTTCTCTATTTACTAAATCGGTTGTTTCGCTTTTACCCATGACCTAATATTGTCATGCCTGGAAAAAAAAATTTTCCTTGCTTTCCCCGTTTGTTTTCTACTCACAAATTAGCACCATCCTTCATTTTCTATCACACGAGCATTATCGAGTCATTAATTATTTTGACGGTTTAATTAGAATGGTTTATTGAAAGGTTTGATATGTAACCCTTTGTTTTTTTTTTTTTCCACACTGAAGAGTTTTATACCCACGAATTCCATTCACCCGGTCCTACTTAGACCCTGAGCTTTGTGCCCGAAAACATTCCCTAACCATATTGAAACAATTCGTTGATGAATGCTTCGAGACAATTATTAAATAATCATATACGAAAAATATTCAGTTGTTAACAAGTTGTTTATCTCGTGGCATGTTTCATTGATGCCTTAAACACTAATATGATCTTAATATGTTTTTTTTTCTTTTGTGGTCCGATGCTCTTTATATGTTTACTAAGTGCTTTAAAGACGCTCGTTAAGTATGTCCTATTGAAAAAATTAATTAATATGAAAAAAAAAATGTAATTTTCAAAGCATGTAATTACACATAATACGAGTACCGTCGGTAGACGCAGTACAACATTTTCGAATGTTGTTTGCAGATGGCGTCTCCAAACTTGTCGTTAATGGAGAGAAAGAGAGAGAAAGTAAAGAACCTCATTTGAGAATGCCACGTGCTTTTGGCATTCTCACCACCCATCTAATCTAATATCTAATATGGTATACGAAAATAAACTTTTGGACGTTTAATTTAATTAGAAGAGCCTTTCTTATTCCGGATATAAGTTTGGTTTTTTTTTTTTTATAAGTAGTAAAAGAGACCTTAGAACTATTACGTTTAACTTTGATGATAGGAAATCTCTTCTACAAATAAAAGTTCGTAATTTTGGTAAATAAACAGAAATAATCAATCCGGTTCGATATGTTTTTTTTTTTTTAGTTTTTCATTTAAAATACATAGAAATTGCCCCGATCCATTCCCGGCCCTGCTGGTCTGGTTCTAGGATGGAATCGGCCCAACCCTGGAATCGAACATCTCTAATCACTCCCTTGGGGAGGCCCACTCATCACGGTGAAAAAAAAAAAAAAAAAGACAAAATTATGCGAGATGGATGGCCTGATTCGGGCCTCTCAACCGGGTCGGGTCGACCCTTCCTTTCGAGGTCCATAATCAGGTTCATGTATAGAGAACCATCCTCTCCTTCCCAAAAGCCGTTGTTGGGTCCATTTGGTGAATGTGAACCGTGCATTTAGCCCAAACCCACCTGGGATTCCTCAAGAGTCGTAACCAAAGGCTATGGTATGGTCGCAGATCCCATGCATGCATGGATGCATGCTCCAAAGTTACATCTTCCCAAGCAGTGTTAATCCTCGCAATGGAAGTCGGTTGGTGGGTACTGAATAGCGATAACTCCGTCATCCTTACCAGCTCTGTTTCAAGACCATCACGTCGCTTTCTTCTTAAACGATGAGCTGATGATGATGACAGATTTCCTCAGGAGCTCCTCTCCAGTCTACTGGCTGCCATGGATTTCCTTTCAGCAGGATGAGGGTCTGGACTTGGAAAACAGCGATGGAGGCGAGGACAATGAGGTTGCGATCGCCGTACCACCAACAGCTCTCCCCGGTGTCAGGACTAGTCCCGAATGGCCTGCAAGTTCTTTCGGGCACAAAACTTGCTTTGCTCTTCCCAGCAATTCCCTCAGCGATCCTCGCGAATTTCCTCGACTTTGGAAGAGTGAGTAGTAAAATATAAACGCCCACCTGAAGTGGATCATGTATCAGTGGCTTAAACTCGACTAAACAAGACCGGTCACACCCTGGATTTATGTTAAGTTCGCTGTCAGTCATCGTTGGTTTCTGGACACAAGCGCATAACATTATGAAACTTTGTGCTTCATGGATCCCACGGTCCTTAGAATATGCTTTTAAGTGTTGCAAAGCGGTTCCTTTCCAATTGCAGCTTATTGGTTATGGATGACTAGTTGTCGATCACCTCTTACAGAAACTAGCTGATATAAACTCAATGCTTCTACTGTTAGGACTCCCGTGTCAGATGTTGCCTTCGATGTTTAGATATGGCGGTGGGGGCGGATCTTGACTATTGGGCGCATCAAAGCCTTCGATTCTTGAGAGCCAGTAGCACGGTTATGCTTTTGGCCTACGTTGCCTACATAATTTGCCTCCATGATGTATGAAGGTTATCTTGTTATCTTTTACCCGTTTCTTTCAATACGCAGTCGAGAGATGTCCCACAAAAATTCATTCTGGTTTGGCATCGTGGCAATGCATCCCTCTTACCGGGCCATATCATCCTCTAACCTCTCTGCAGTGATCAAGAGGGAAAAACAATTGCACAGGTGGCCGATTTCAATTATTTTTCAATTTTAAAAGCAAGAGATCAAATTAGAGCAGCAGAACAACGTATCCTTACAGAAGTCAGCAGCTACACTGTGAAAATCCTAGAGAAAGCTAAGCTAATGTTTACATCACTGATGGTTCTCTGATACCGCCTTAGCAGAACAAGAGAAAGCAGGATCACGTGTCTTTGAAATTACAAACAGATCAAGAATGATCTACAAATGGATTCCAAGCTAACACCTGTGTCATACGGATGGCTTCAAGAAATCGCCACATGGATGTGCTGCCTCCAGAAGTAAATCACAGCATGTGTAATGAGGCAGGACAAACAGCAAAACAGAGGCCACGACTGTAATGGCATTGGGAAAGCCAGAGTATCGTGGCTTTCACGAGTAGTCTCCATTGTGCATGCTGTTGCTTTCCCTTCTCATCTTCTCTGGAAGTTGAGGACTTTGACAGAGAAGGCAAATACAGCAAAGAAGAAAAGGTTGAAGCCAATAAGCACAGCCACGGACACTCCAATCATGCCGCCGTCATAGCCAAGACTAACCTCCAGATACTCTTTCACACTGCCCTTGAAAGAAGGTCCAACAATCTGAGTGTCCACATCCCCAAGCTGAGAGGTGATGATACCACGAAGCGTCCATGCAACTGGGCAGACGTAGTAAAACCATATCCACCAACCCGGGATATTCTGCAATTAGTGCACGAACTGGATCACAAAAACTTGGCAACTTAATTTTTTAAGGTTAGGACGAATGCTGTCCTTCCAGCAGCGGTGAGGAAGTAAGTGCTCCAGTGTCAGACCTCACATCCAACCGTCATGGAGATCTGAACACAGATAGGTACTCACTACTCAGACCTCGATTTGCTCCATGAACATATTCTCAGGAGCGTCTTTTACTCCCTTGTCTTACCAGTACGGTCTATGCTACTAATGGCATCAAATGCTAAGTCAAAAAGAGACAAGATCAACCTTGTCTCTTTATATGCAAGGAACTCGGATCATAGGGTCAAGTAAGTCAAGAATCGCCAACTTCATAGAGTAGGAGAGGAATCTCTATCCTCAGCATTCCCAATGATACGCACACGGGAGAAAGAGAGATAGAGCAATTCTCATGGGTTGCAGCAGTAACCAAACCAAGATAATGTCATGCTCATTCCAGCCTATTCCATCACTCATCAGGTTAAGCTAAAGGTTTTCTCATGTTCATTCTATAGTTGTTTCCTAATTGCACCATGGAGGCCAAGGTAATCAGCCCAAATTCAGTAGTCAGAGAGACAACATATGTAAGGAATTTCCGATAGGAAACAGTTAACTTACCGGTTTCGGGACAAGAAATCCTGACAGGAGATTCCACAGAGAGTAAAAGGCTGAAGAAATGACAGCTGCCAAATGCTGTGAAGGAGTGAGACCAACAGCCATCATGCCGTAAAAGGTAAAGTAGGTGAAGGTAAGGAACATGAACACAAGAAAAAGAAAGAACTTTCCTGCAAAAAAAGGTGAACAGCGGGTCAACCACTAATTTTCAGGCTCAAAGTAGATTAGAAAATTCAAGAAGATCAGAAGTTTCTCACTTGCTGTCCTCTCGAAGTTAACCATGAAATATGTGATGACTCCATACATTATGGTTTGCACAGCTACATACGGAATCTCCACCAGGCCCTGGAGCGAAAAAGTTAAAGATATTACTTTTTCAATCCACTAATTTTTACAAATCAACATCTTTCAAAATCAAAAACTTGCCTGGGCTGCCGCATAGGACAATGGGGAGTACATTCCAGCCGCTTTCTCTCGATAGAACACCGTCCTCTCTATGGAAACAATTGGTTGTACAGAAGAGGCATTGTTGACACCAAGAAACAGGCATGATGCATAAAGAGCTCCCATCACCATGAAAAGGTCTTGAGTTGACTCTCTGCATAATATCGAGTTTGAAATGTGTTTTACAATATGTTATAAAAAACACTGCTAGAAAATATGTCTAGATCACAAAAAAGACAGGAGCTTATGTAGTAGTATTGGATTCAAGAATTAGACTAGAATACTAGAGATAGGAAAATCAAGAACAGCCTAATTCCACCTGGACAGTCTCATCTTGAATTTCTAAAATTCCAAGATGTGCTCTCATCTTGTTTATTAGAATAGTTCACCACCATTTAATTAATTAGTTCAAGGACATAAATAGAGACTCAGTTTTCGTTAATCCCGAACGTGGCCACATGCATCTTAGATTTCTGTAGTTGAGTCCAGAGCAAGCAAATTGCATATACAAAGAATACATTTCTAAACTCCTTATATGGTAAAACGAAATTCCAGCATTTAAATTTTTTAAGACCAAAATGAAAAGATCTTAGTTTTGCCGGCTGAGAAATTGTTATCAAATCAAAGCAACAAAACCTAAATCTAGTTTTTGTCTTCATTAAGATGAAAGCTGCCAAACATTTGGGGTTCTGACCTCCAAAAGGTACATTCCAAACAGCAAGAAATTTTTATGCTTCCATGGTAGAAGGTTCTTCGTCCCTGCTGAACAGTTGCCAGCTAATGTACCTTAATTCTGAAGGACAACAAATCTTTATAGCTTACTTTAACTTCATGTTTTCTTATGATCAGTCAGCATTAGAGGGACAGGACTTGAGACACAGAAAGTTATTTTATTAATTGATAATCTATGGCAAAAGTAACTTTCCTGAAAGATGCCAAAGACGAGAGAAGAATATGGTCGGTCTTGAGAATACCGTAAGAAATTTACCTTCTTGAGCCGATATCCCAAAAGACGGAGCCAAAAATCAGTGCGCTTAATGTAGTGAAAAAAATCCTCACTGCATTATACTGTGGACTTCTCCAATAGACAAGATTTTGTTTCCAAAGACAAATGAAAAATTGAGAGAGTTGGTCCTGTGAAAACATGGTGTCAAATTTTAAAGGCTCTGAGCCAGCAGGTGGGACACTTAAGCGTTCAATTGTAGCTTCCACCTCCCTAAAGCAAAATGAAGAAAAGTTAGAGATGGACAATCGTGGAAGGAGGAGATAAACTCAAAAAATGTGGGACGAATGTCAGGCACGAATTTCTGCCCACATAGCCAAAATGATGTCAAATTAGATTACCTGAACTGATCCGAATTTCTGTAAATATCTGCAAAATCAGCACCAATTTTCTGTTCAGCAGCCGGTGTAGTAACCTCAAGCATCCAAGTTGCTGGATTATAACCACTTGGGATTGGAGTGATTCCATTGATGCCCTGCACAAAGAATAGGAGAAAGACTGTTATCTGTGGATAACGAGATTTAACAGTCATTAGGCAGTCTGTCCAGTTGACTGAAACCTTAGCATCACGTCAAACATAGTACATTACCCCATTTAGTCCCACTCCCCTTCTCTGGGCCCCTAAGTACCAGACTAAGAACTCTTTTGGGCTAGGCAAAACAATTAAAAGCACAGACCAAACTATCAGTTACACTGCATGAAGCAGCAGCTCCTAGAAACTTAACTAGAAGAGAGCAACAGCACACCCAAAGGAAAATTCAACCTAGAAGTTGAAACTATTAGATGGAAAAAAGAATACACAAATTCCCGCTGAAACCCCATACTTAAAATGATGTTGAATATACTTCAACATCCCCTGTCACATGCAAGTCATGACAAAGGATTGTGGAATAATTGTCTCACTTATGAAATAGAAGAATGGGGAATCATTTATATGAGAAACGGAGGTAAGGTCATCTTACCTAAAATCCTAAGCTAAGGTGGAGGGAGATAGCATGAATATAAGACTAGCATAAACACCATAGACAAGTGACTAAAAACATGGAATTAACGGATGGGGGTCACACACGCTAAATTAACCTTGTACAAAACATGGCTTTACCATGTTAGATAGTCAAACTCCAAAAGGTTCAGCTAATAGGTGGAGGAAGTATAGATGAATAAAGGCTTATATCAATCCCATAATCAAGCTATGTGGGATAACTTTAACGAAAATCCATATACACTATCAAATATTAAATGGGGAAAGGATGCGGCAACTTGCTTGATACCACCAACATAAAACCTTATGCTATTAGGTGGAGAGAGGCGACAAAGTCCCACCGAAACCTCATAGATAAACATTGGGGAGTATACTTCAACATATAGATAGACGGAAAATGAACCATAAAAAGAGACAAAAAAAATTACCTGAAAATAGTCTATTAGGACCTGTGAATGTGTTCCAAGCTTGCCTCCGTATATTACGCATCCTCCACGTTTCATGAGAAGCAACTGTGATGAAATAAATTATGAAGCTACACCAATGTAAATATCTGGCATATTAAAATAGTGTCGAATAGGGAAAATAATTGCTCATCCTTCTAACCTCATCAAATGCTTCAAATATGTCAATACTTGGCTGGTGAATGGTACAAACCACAGTTCTTCCGGTATCAACAGTATTACGAACAGTTCTCATGACAATAGCTGCTGCACGAGCATCAAGACCAGAGGTAGGCTCATCCATAAAGATAATAGAAGGATTTGCAACTAGCTCAACTGCAATGGTTAACCGTTTCCTTTGTTCCGTTGATAAACCTGAGCTACCGGGTAGACCAACCAGAGCATGCCTAAGCGTATCAAGCTCAACTAATTTCATTACCTCTTCCACAAACTCCTGCAACATGAGAGATCTTGTCAACAATGAGGTAAACACGATCCAACCAACGTTTTTTAAAATGTATAAACTTAATCTCTGGAGGATATGCACCCGTTTTTTTTCTTTGCTGACTTCTTTTGGGAGGCGGAGACTGGCAGAAAACCAGAGAGACTCCTCGACTGTCACTTGGGGAGAATGTATATCATTTTGTTCTACATACCCAGAAACTCTAGCAAAAGTATGCTGCTGCTTTGGGTGACCTGATATCCTGATTTCACCTTCAATATATCCACCTGTTTTCCTTCCAGCAAGAACATCCATTAATGTAGTCTTACCAGCTCCACTTGAACCGACCAATGCAGTGAGTACTCCTGGAGAGAAGACTCCACTAACTTTCGACAATAGCTGTAGTTTACTTTCTGGAATACCTTGTGAACGCATAGCCTGTCAATTTTCAGTGAATTGTGTTACCGCATTACAGTTTATCATGTAGAAACTAGACACGAATTAAAGGGTTCAAAGTTATCTAGAAAGAATTAATGCATCTGAAATCACACCTTTGGCATGTCAACAAAGTAATTGACATCATGGAAAGTCATTGTTAATGGCTGAAATGGAAGAATCATGCCCTTCTTCTTGTTACCCTCCCCAGAGGACGTTGGATTTGATCTTGATTGTGTACTATCTGCACACCCGTCAGAGGTTTCACAACATAACAACACCAAAGCAAAGTGCAACATTGATGAGGCAAGATGTGGAGAATTTATTAAAACACGAGACACGACCCTCTGTTATGAAGATAATATACTTATTACTAACCAATGCCCTGGCTGGAATTTTCTGCAGTCTCATCCACGGGAATCACACTCTGCGCTGTTATGATAGCTGTAAAAGGAAAAGGAATATCCTCATTAAGCACATACTAGCTCGATCTTGAAAGTACCCCAAGAAGATACCTAGCTAGCGGGCAAGTTGTTCCTGAATTACATAGATGGCAATGGAATGATTATCCGACTTACGGTTAAGGTAAGCCAAAGCTAAAGTCACAATATTGTTGAAGAGCAGTGAATAAAGGAGTAAAACCCCAACTCCAATCCAATACCAATGACCACTAGATGGTAAGCTGTGAGACTGAAGTACATTGTAGCCAACTGAATTGTTCCCATGGGCAGATTTCTGTGGATCAACAGTCGTCAGGAGGATTTTAATATTGGGACAATGAACTTGAACACAGCACCCTCAAGTAACATACCTCCGTCCATCTTGTGGCGGTAAATTCATTAACAGAGATTGCGCGTTGTCCATAGGATAGTGGGGACACCCAGAAACCCCAGACCCACCATGGCTTGATCATGGCTGAAAGAACCACAAAATCAGTAATCCAACGACTTTCTATTTGCTTCATGCCATCCAAGGCGCACTTTTCTTGTAAAAGTACCGAACTTACACTTTGGTATAATAAATCCACCCAGTAAGAATATAATTAGCAATGCAGCGGACCCAAATGTATTTGCAATGACCATATCTCGAGCTATTGTAGCCATCATACGGAATAGACCCAATGCCATTTGGTGCACTGCAAGGAGCAATAGCATAAACCGGAAAAACCTGAAAAAATAAATAATAACTGTGAGAAAAATTTGCAGGAGTAGGACAACTAACTTGAAGGACATTGAGTGGAAAAACGTACCTCCCAGCGCCAGGAGCAAATCCAACAGTGTAGTATACTACACAAGACCACACAACGGCCTCGATAACAGAGTAAGGGACACGTAGAATCCAGCTGGAAAGAGACCACGCCCATGCTGGATAGAAGAAATTATCTCTTTGCTTGTAGAATACGGGTAGCCGAGATATTGTTATCGGTAGCTCAGAAAATCCATTAAACATCATGTGTATTAGCCCAAAGAAAAGGCAGGATAGGTAGAGGTTGCCATTTGTCTCATCAGTGGGGTGTAGTCTTGTCCGTAAGAAAATTGTGCAGGTTACCAGTCCAACACAAGCAACCTTCAATACATAAAAGGAAACAGTGAAAATATAGCTGACATAAACCACAGAGGTAATTGTTTAGAAGTTCCAGATATATATTGCACTTCAATTCGGGGAGAGTAAAGAAGATAGCACCAGAGTAGTAGCATAATAATTTTGGATAACGGAGTGATACTGAGACATCATGTTGTAGTTCGCATGACATGAATGAGTGAACTTTCTCATGCACCTAATGCAGTTGGAAATCACGAACTGTGTACTCAAAATACAGCTATACCTGACAGGTCCTAAAAATATACAGAAAGCGATGTCTGCTGATTAGCAGCACTTCTCGGGCAAAGCATGTTTTGAACAGCTCCCACTTTGAGACAGCAAAATTCGTTTTGGACAAAGCGTTAGGATGGCTGTTGGATTGAACATTTGAAGCCGCAAGTGCAGACTCGACAGAACTACCAAATCTGGACATTTTAAATGCTTCTGCAATTTTGGAAACAGATAGAAACTCGTATGGCCTAGATGGATCCGCCCAATACTGAGCTTGATCCTTTCTCGAAGTAACCTGGTGATAAGAGAAGTTAGTAAAAATCTAGGAAGACAAGAAAGTAATGTTATTATGCCAAGTACCTCTTGGAGAAAATCTGCAACTCCCTTACGTGGTGGCAAACGAAAACCTAATGACTCGAAAAATTCTAACACGTCTGACCGAGGTCCTTGATACACAACATGTCCTTCTGACAGTAGCAACAAGTCATCAAACAAGTCAAATGTCTCTGGTGCGGGCTGAAGAAGAGCCATTAGGACAGTTGCATCCATTAAATGAACAAAATTCCTAACACATTTAACGATTTGGTACGTCGTTGAGCTATCTAACCCCGTGGATATTTCATCCATAAATAGAGTCTTCCTAGGTCCAACAATCATTTCTCCTGCATTAGAGATACAACAAGCATTAATTTAGTTGATGAGTTTATTTTATACCAAACAAATTGGTGAAGTATCCAACTTAATCTCAAATAAGGGCCCGGGCAGGTGGCCCTGTAGATTAAAGATGCACATGAAGTGCACAGGCAATATTTGAGCGTCTTATTTGAGAAATGTCAACTCTAAACCCTCTTTTAAGAAAAAGGTCCCATTTCAAACCCTTAGGTGGGTTTTTATCTTTTTTTCATTTAATATCGTATAAGATATGTTTACGCTGAAATTAAGAAATGGAAATGGAAATAAAGATAAATAGATGCAGCTCGCTCAATTGAGTCTGTTGGAGAGCCAATTCCCAGATCATAATCAAGTCCAAGTGACACCTGCTTTTGCACTGAATGTTAAAGTGAACGAGCACACTTTTTTGCCTTTACAAATACTAGGCAACAGTATACCAATCATCAGTGAAATCATTTTAATAGTTAGTTCCTTTTGCATTTTGTGCAAAGCTAGCGCGGCCTCCATATTAAAAATTAAGTATGTTCATTTCTATCAGCATGGCACAATCTATGATATATAAGCACGGAGGGCGAATATACCCGTAGTGACTCTTTTTCTTTGGCCACCAGAGACGCCCCTGAGCATATCATTCCCGACAAAGGTGTCCGCACAAACTTCAAGACCAAGCACTTTCAAAACATATTCTGTCGAAACGCTATGTCTTTTACCGCCAACAGATGATGCCTGTGCAGTTGATGTGCAATCTGAGATTATGGGGATAGAAGTCTGGGAATTGTGCAAGTAAGCAACGTATTGATGGAAATCAAAGTATATACCTTCATAAAGGCATCAATCTCTGGACTTGGACGTATACCCCTTTCATTCTCAAAACGGGCCAAATCTTTCATATATCCTGTGGTCACAATTCAATAGGACTTGACGAAGGTAGTCATTGCAACCAAATGTGTTGATGTATATCTGAACCACGTCTTATAGAAGTCTACTGACAAATTAATCAAAACATATAGCTGAGGAGGAAAATTTTCCAAGTATAATCAGGAGAAAAAGAACTCCAACTTGAGACTTGATGAAAAGATCCTATATCCACTCTCTACTGCTGTTTGAAATAAATTTAACAGGATTCTGCCGATAGTGCACAGATTGCAGCGATCACAGTACCCAACGTTCACCTAAAATTGTGAGATAGGATAGTATACGACAGACAAAGGACAGGCCTTTGATACGCACATCATGTAAAGATGGTAGAACTCCAGTTAATGAAATTTGTTTCACAAATGTACTTGTGCCAAAAGAAATAAGTCTGTGGCTACCCGAAGGATATGTACAGTTCTTTAGTACAGAAAAGACAAGTAGAAAGAGAAAAAATCATGTGGATTCAAGTGCAATCTTGATCGTGGAAGGGAGAATATAGCGGCACACTGATCCTATCAAGTTAGTACTCAGAACTTGCAAAAGAGCAAAACATTTTTGGAGTAGTACCTGCTTGAATCTGTTTCAAGTCCAAAATGCATGATTTTTGTCACATTTAAGACAGAAAGGGAAGTAAATTCCATGTCCAAAATAGAAACTCACAATAAGATGACCAAAAGCTTTTAAGCGGAAGTACCTGCAAAACCTTCACTTGCACCTTGACATCTTGCAGCGAAATCAAAGGTTTCTCGAACGGTTAACTCGGCAATATGATTATCTGTTTGGCTTATATAGGCAGAAGTCCTTTGAACGCAGAAATCACTGAGCTTATTCCCATTGTAGGTGATATTACCACTTTTCTGGAACAAAAGGAGACATGCAATCAGGGGATCTATCAAGATACTATAGTTATCAAGACACTTTTCTTCCTGTAACTTCTCCTAAAGTCCACTATTATTTATCTTCGCAGTAACGGTTGCCCCACTCATTTGCTATTAGGGCTAACTTCTTTTCAGGTAGTCAAGTTTAACAATGGTTAAGCCTATAGAGGCGTACTTGGCAAATGCTTTTGTAGACCACAGTATGCAGTTTATGCTATAGAGTAGAAATATGATGATTTTGTCGCAATTAAGGGATTTTTCTAGGCAGAAACCACAAGAAAGATTAGGGAATAGTCTTTTACTTCTTTAAACAAAATCTGAAAATACCATCTGCTTTTATGTCCAGAAGTTGTACTCTAAATGCTAAAGCCTAGATAAATTAGAAATGATTACATTTGGGAAAACTTTTCGAAAAGGATCATAGGACAATCGAATTTTGATGCGCTATGGTGAAAAACTGAAGTCATTCAGGCTGGCTAAAATAATGTCATCCAAACCATTGGACGCTTGGCCGAAAGGCAAGTTCTTGGTTGGAGATGCAAGATCTGACCCTCTAATTCACCAGGAAATAAATAAAATGAAAGATCATCCAGAAAGCTAATCCTATAGGATTGAACATTACTACGACCGATCTATACACTACAGTACAGGGGAGAACTACTGGCTACCAAATTATGTAAGTTAGGCGGAGGATCAAAGCAATTTCATGTGCTAAAACTTTGCCGTAAACCAGCTCTCTTGTTCGACCAAAAAAAAAAAACAAGACAGCTCTCTTGAAGTCAAATGTAAGTAAATTTCATTCCACAGTGTTAGCAAATCTATGTTAAATGCATCCGAACGTAAGTATATGGAAAGATTATTTTACTAATATTAGGTTATTGTTATGGGTGCTGACCTCAACTAGTTTAGGATAAAAGTGTTGTTGATGTTGATGTTAATGTTGTAGGTTATTGTTATGGGTGACAAATGTTATATTTAGTGTAGGTAACGACATTCGATTAATTTTTAGGAAAAGAAAAAAAGGAGAAGAAAAAAACTACCGCCCAGAAAGGCTTGGGTACGGAAGATAACCTTACATGGAAATCAGCCACATGAGATGCCTCCCGGATGATTTTGGCAATACCTTACATTGGAAAATTCTAGTAAAAGAATAAAGTTCTTTACCTTCAGATTGGCATCGAGTTTCCCAGCCAGAGCTAAAAGCAAAGTGGATTTTCCCGAACCTGGGGGCCCTAGAAGTAACGTCATCCTACATAGGCCCAATAGAGAAACACATAAATGGGTTTGCTCACGGGTGAACACGACACATGCTACCACGTAACGGGTTTGTCCAACCCAGCACACTGAGAATAAAAGCGCGGACGTTTCTGTCTAAACGCATATAGCCGAATCACGTAATGCCATTACGTATCGAACTATGCAACCTATTCTAGACGTATTACGTGAGCTGATGATGGTCCACTCACGAATACAACATATTTTGGCGAGTCTACTAGCTACAAGGAGGAACCCGGACAAAAGAATTTATTCCCTGAAGAAAAGCTTGTTGAGTGAGGATTATTACATCTGCCAGTGAATTCTTAGTGTTCTGGCAAGACGTTGTCATTGCATTCATGTTTAAGCTTTTTGAAGTTTCTGTCATATATATATAAGCACTTCAAAATACACTTTAAATGTAATAGTCTTATTTTTTTTATAACGAAATTCATTTGCTTAATAAATTCTTTTCTGTAAGTTGACTTAAAGAAAAAAGTTTTCTGCTTCATGACGAACTCATTCTGAAAAGATAGCGCATTAAGCTTTAACCAAAGAACATTGATAACATGATAACTTATGGGGAATGAGATGGGAGCACTCTCTCGCTCGAGGGCCAACAACTCTTAACACATCGAGGTCTACGCATGTACTAAGTAGCAAGATGTTTTCAAGTGTCTATTGAGTAGCCGCTACTTTCGTTACCTTCCGGGCTTGATAACTCCCCTAATGGTCTTCAAGATCGCGAGCGACTGCCTTCTCGGTCGAAATATCATCAAGCTAGTTAGAACATTCTGCGATGCATAACCCACATAGTATATTGTTAATGCACGCAGTGACATGCCACCGAAGTGATGTATTAAAAGAAAAGAAACAAAGAACGAAAAAAAGGACTACAGCACATAATATTGAATATGAGAAAGAAAAATGATAACAACCTCTATCATGTTACGAGTGTAATTCACCAACGTAGGCAAAGCTCTTGAGCCTGTTTGCACATTGGCTTCGATGTTCAGGTTCTCGAACCTCACTTCGATCTTCGGCACCTCCAAGCCGACCCTAACACATAATTTCAGTCCGCAGAAGTGGAAAATCAGAAAAAAAAGAAAAAGTCATGGATTCAGGGATCATCTTATCGAGTGAGACCAATCACACTCGGATCTGTTAGTGTCCCGTGCACAGGTTCAACGTCCGCAAAGAAAGGTCACAGACTACACGTGCAACTTAATCGCCAAAAAGGAGACGATCCAAAAAGGAAAAAAATCGCCAGCACGCAAAACACCATCGATCCAGAGAAACGAGGGGCACGTCTAGCGAGGGAACTACCGACGCACTATGACAACGATTGCCTGTTTCAAAGTTCATGAAAATGTGGATGCCTCATTACCGGTCGAGACGCTCCTTCATGGCGGAGAGGAGGCGGTAGTTGTCCTGGTCATTCGTGGCCAGGGCCTTCCTGACGACGAGCTCCCTGTTGAGGCGGTCCAGCCTCCGCACGTCGATCGTCTCCGTCTGTTGAGCGTCGCCGCCATGCTCCGACGGCGTCCGCCTGAGCAGGGCCATGTTGGTCCGCTTCTGCGAGGGGAGGCGCTCGATCGCCGCCCACAGCAGCTCGTTCTCATCCTCCTCCACGGATTCCGCGTTCGACGGCCGCCCAAGCGTCTCGCCCCCTCTCTCTATCTCGACCTCGAAGAACTCGCTCCCGTTCGACGCCGCCATGGCCTCTCTCGCTCTCTCTCTCTCTCTCTCTCTCTCTCTCTCTCTCTCTCTGTGCCGTGTGAAATGCGAAAGGTCCGAGAGATGTGATCTCAACAGACTGCCAGCTACAGGGAGAGAGATAATCGGCCCGGGAACTTTTGAAGGAGGCGGGACGAAAAGACGAAAGTGCCCCTCCCCGGGGCAGAAGTTCTAGAAGGTGTTAGTTACCCGGGAAAGCGAAGCTCGGGCCTCACGCCATTTTGTGCTGTTCTTCCGAGCGAGTGAAGAGCGAAAACTGCGCCGTAGCCGGTGCAAAATGAGAAGGACCGGAGGGTAAATAAAGAGATAGAAAAGACGTCGCGAAGAAATTCCAAAATTTCGCGGATAGAGGAAAATCATTCCTTTTCAAAATTGCTTTTTCGTCCCCTAAAGATCCGATATTTGCTTTTTTCGCCACGAATGAATCGGATCGTCGTACTTTTTTGCCGCGATTGAAAAGGTCGGTGATATCGTTGGTATTTGAGGCATTTGTTTGCGTTGCCTATTTTGATGGAACGATATCTGTTGTGCAGATCTCTCTCTCTCTTTTTTTTTTCTTCCCTTAAATTTGTCGTGACTTTTAAAAACTTGTTTTCCACGTCATCTTTTGTAGAGATGGGCAACGAAAACCATGGAACAATAAGTAACAATTCGATTCTCAAATAATGAAAGAATAACAAGAAACAGAAATAGTGAGAGAAGAAATCAAACAAGCCTCTTTATTTTAGAAGGACATGGCGGTTGGAAAGGGAAGATTTCAGAATTCGATCGCCGAAAATTGTCAAAAAAGTCCTAAACCTATTGTACTTTTGCCAATTTAATCATAAATCTTTCAATTTTGCACATTGAATCCTAAACTTTCTCAAGCCTTGCCCATTAAGTCCACTGGTCAATTTTAGATGGAGATCGCTGACATGGAGGTCTACCGTCTTACGTGGCACCGCCGGCGTTGATATGGATATTTTTTTAATAATATTTCAATATGTTAAAATTTCTTATTATTTTTGTAGGGCTTTTTTTTCCTTTTTTTTTTTGCCTTATGCAGGCCTCCGCTGACCATCAACGAGTCCCAGCAATGGCCGGCAAAGGGAAAAAAAATAAAAGAAAAGGAAAAAAGGGAAACAAAATATGAAAAAGTAAAAATAATCAATAAAAATTAGAAAACATATTAAAATTTTGTTAAAATTTTTCAACATCGCCGTTGGTAGTGACACGCGGGACAATCTGCATCCACATCAGCCATTTTTGATCAAAGTTGGCCCGATTAACTCAATTGGCAAAACTCGAAAATGTTTAGGATTTAATAGATAAAATTAAAAAGTTTACCATTGAATTGGCAAAAGTGTAATAGATTTATGACTTTTTGAACTTTTTTCCTATTTTTCCTTTCCCTCGTTCTCCTCCTTCCTCTCACAACAGTGCCCTGCAGATCAACGATTGGTGGTGCCGATAGATCTATCGGAGCAAGTCATGTAGTAGTAGCAGAAGGAGGAGGAGGAGAAAAAAAATTCTCCGCTTGTACTTATGTTTTTGTATCGGAACGATATGACTCTAAATTAGCACAACATCGGTGTGGAGCGTTCTAAAACATACACACACAAAAAGACAAAGCTATATAAAAAAGCGATATCAAATTTTCTGTCGCTTAAAACTAACTGACGGAGAGATTTGAGGGCACGATTTTTGTAAACTGTACCTGGAAATTTTAGAATTTAATTGTATTTCTTACGGACCAGTTTCTAAATAAAGTAATGCGAATAAAGTTATTTGACCGACCACTTGCATTTTCTTATTTACCTAACTGTCCATGTTCGAATTTTCTTTTGGAAAAAAAAAATATTTTTTTCCATATATGTGTGTGCGCGGGCGGGCGCGCGTTAGACCAGCGTTTTTGTAGTGCTCTATGAGTTACAGTTACTTATTTTGGCTATAGACGAGGGAAAATCGGGAAAGTACGGACGGTTTTGTTATGTTGGGTATGAAGTTAGAGTTCCCGTTTCTTCCGACATGTGCTTGGTTGCAACATTGGAACGGATTGGACTGGCCATTCTACCATGGATGTGGAGGAATCACCCTTTCTTTTCTTTCTTGAAAAGTTAAATTTATCAAATAAAACTGCATGGTTTACTTTTAAAATATCTATAAGTTAAGAAAAATTAAATATTTGAGAGATTTGTTAAAAGCAATTCTTGTAGTTAATTGAAGTTACAGTTTACAAAACACAAGTTAATTGAAGTTACAGTTTACCCACATCGAATAATTGATAATCCAAAATAAATGTTTACGAAATGCCAATTTCTACTTTATTCAACTGTAAATAAATAATTCATTGTTTCAAGAGTACAGCTAAGGAATTTCTAATAAGTGAACAATGCGATCAACGTTAAACAATCGATAATTCTGGATTATACTTGAGATTTATAAACAATTATATTACCATTGCAAGTATATTGTAAGGAAAATTTATTAAAATATTCTCATTTAATTCATTCCCACGACAATTTATATTGCAACCAAGGAAAATAATTCGTATTCCATTCTACTCTGCAGATTGCCAATCGAAGATATTGAAATCGTCATTCCGTTTGAGTCCCAAATTCCATCACATTCTGCAGTACCAAACGTAACTTTTCCATGTATTCAAAGAGTTTGTTTTGTTTTTTGTTTTTTTTAATCGAAAGGTACCTCTTATTTGATTGAAATTTAGGAGTCATTACACAAAAAGATCCCAAAGAGCATGTGAAGGCTTAGCTAACCATGAAAAAGACAGACCGTTAGAAAAATAGGATTTTGCGATCCAATCCGCTACTCTGCTTGCGAATCTATGACAATGGGCCAGAGAAACATAATGGAGATGGGCTAGTCGGGTCTGGGCTTCGTCAATCAGAGGCTTTAAATCTCAGCACACACGTGTGTCTTCTTCAGAACCTGGTTGACCGCCGCTTCACAATCCATCTCGACTCCTATTGAAACCTCTCTCTCTTCACTCTCTCTTCACTTCTATCCACTTCAGAGCTTCAATCAAAGAGTTGGCATTTGAAATGTTGTATGAACATGCGAATTAGCAAGTAGTTAGGCAGGAAGCTTGGTTTAAGCAGTAAAATTTCTCATTTAATTCATTCCCACAACATTTTATGTTCCAACCGTAGAAAATAATTCTTATTCCATTCTGCTCCACCGATTACCGATCGAAGATATTGAAATCGTCATTCCGTTTCAGTCCCAAATTCCATTACATTCTGCCATACCAAATGCAACTTTTCCGTGTATTCGACGAATTGGCATTTGAAATTCTGTATAAACTTCTGAGCCAGCAAGTAGGCGGGAAGTTTTGTTTAAGCGCTAAATGATTGGACCACAAAGCTAATGGCTGCCGATTAATCTAGTCTGATTTTTCATGGGCAATGACGAAGGATGTGCTGCAGTAAAATAAGACTTTGAAAATTGTGAATCCGAATGACAAATAATCGATTGTGTTCTATGTATTACTTTTAATTTTACATGCCTATTACATGTTTGAAATTACATTTTGGGCCAAAAAACAGAAAAGAATATCTCTACCTAAATTTAAAAATTTTACAAAAACCTTTCACCATTTTATCCAGTTTCTTTCCTTGACATCTGTGATTCCTATTACTCTTTTCACAATCCATAAAAATCGAACCCCACAAGTAGCTCTTAACGATCTTACCATAATCAAGTGAAGATACCGTTTGAGCAGCTCTGTCTAATGGGTGTGTCGAGCAGAAAACGGTCGGACCCATATTGACCTGTTTAGCTCGTTTTGACCAATCTACATGCAATACAAATATAGTGACACATAACCAATCTAAACACATACTCAACCCAATCCCTATTGATAACATACTTTTATATTAAAATCCAATAAAAAAAACTTGTTTGTTATACATTTTTATGTTTTTATTTGTTCCTTTTTTTTTAGGAAATCGTTGGACTACATTTTCCTCCTCTAGCAACAACCGTCGACCATCGGCGATGTCTAGTGATCGGCGACGGATGGCGGGCCGGATTTTGTAGAAGAAAAAAGGAAAAGAAAACAAAAGCAAATATAAAATTATAAAACATCGAAAAATTTAAAAAAAAATCAAACTTATTTATGACTAACTTTAGATAATTAGGCAACCGATTTATAACTATTTAAAATTCATTTAAGACCCACCCATTGAGTGGTTAAGTAACCCATTTGTGACCCATTAAGTGATTAATTAACCCATTTATGAACCAGTTAAGCTTGCTTTTAAAACTAAATGCAACCCATTTATGATGCATGTTATCAAATATGGGTCATAATATGTGCCTTAGACCTATTTTGCCACCTACCTTTGAGAAATTAGTACACTTAAAAAAAACTACACAAGAATGAGAAAATAATTAGACAAACTTATCCGACCGAAAAAAAAAAAAAAAAAAGACAAACATATGAGAGGGACTAAAGTTTAAGTTAGGAGGAACAAGAAAATTCGATTATGATATATGTTATCTAAGGACATCATATATAAGCATGAAATTGGAACTCGAATAATCTTAATCCATTGATATTATTGCTCTTTGCTTTTATTTGGTTACCAGGGATGATCGACAAATGGGCGGCTCGCCCAAAAGGCGAATGGGAGGCTTGGACAATGCCCTTGCATCGAAAAGCCTCGCTTGTCCAACTTTGGTCTGGACCTAGCTAGGACATCTGTTTGTGAACTTAATATAAATTGTTCGACTTTGGGACCCGACCCGACCCGACCCGACCTGACCCAACCTAAACCCACCCTATTATCACCTTTACACGATGCACTAGAATCATGTGTTGTGCGCTAATCTTAGTTACTAAGCCAATAGGATCGAAATTTTATTATGTCCAATGTTAGTACAATCTTTTTTTTCACGCATTCATCATTGGAAGGCTGGCATGTGAATGGATTGGATTGGATTGTGTAACGATTTTTAAGTACATGTGAAAATCTATCCAATAATGAATGCGTAGAAAATTTGTTTAAACCACCTATCATTATCTAATAAGAAAATGAAAGAAGTCATACTATTCTAGTATTTAAGCGTTTTCAAATTTATTGCATTCCTAAGGTGATGTTGCTTGTGAAGCTCTTTCGTCTAGCGCGTGCGATCACGATAGAAATTAAGGAAGAAGTCCTTGCTAACTCCGTGCTAATAGCCATGGTAGGAGATAGTGTTATTTGGAATGACTGGGCATGAATTAGGTTGAAAATAGAAATCGTGAGAAAATGACGAAATTCTTCAAAACCAATTCATTTTTTTTTTTGTGCATATAATGCAAAGAAGTTTTCAATGTGCAATTTCAAATACTTTTAAGAATTTCGACCAAAAAAATTCTTTTGAGAGTAAAGTTTACATTAATAATCATCACAGAAATCCTTCCTTCTTTCCTTCAATTATAGGTGGAAACAATTGGTTGTCCGGAATATGCTTTTACTTTTAACTTACAATCGGGTGATGTGTTCATATTCAACTGTTGTGTCGTGTATTCATTCACAAACAAACTAGTAGGTCAAGGGAGCTTATATTCGACCCCAAAAAAAAAAAGGGAGCTTATGTTTCATTTTCAATTGACCAACTCTAGAAGAACAGATTTTTTAAGAGTCTCAGAAAAGAATACGTTCACCGTACACCTAACTGACGACGAACCACAAAACGCCATCCTTAAAATGTTAATCACCGTTTAATTATGGTGTTTTCGTAACTAAGTGTAAAAAAAGTCAGCAAAATAAAGTAATTTCACGGTACTAGTTTTTGGTCATAAATGTGCTGTATGGTGACCAAATAGTTTAGGACAGTCCAAGTCGTGGGGCATCTTAGGGCCTGTATGGTAACCATTCTGGTTCCATGATTCCGTTCCTCGGAATGAAAAAAAAAGATGAGAATCATGTTTGGTAACGTAATCGATTTCGATTCTGTTCCTAGAAACAATTTTGGAGCAAAAACAAGAACAAAAAAAAAAAAACGTTGGTTCCGGGAAAAAGAATCATTTTTGAGAATCACAAAACAGAATGAAGTCACACATCTCTCACTTTTTCATTAATCTAAAACATAATGAGGTTTCATTTTCAAAGAAAAATATACAAGATAATAAAATAAAAAATAAAAAAGTTTGAAAAAAAATTGGAAAAATTCTAAAAAATCAGAAAAATTCAGAAAATCCCTAAAAATAGAAGAACCTTAGATTAGGCTAGATTGATCTCATTTTCATAAATTTGGGCCTAGATTTCCTAGATTTTCTAGATTTTGTTCCTTTTTTAGAAAAAATCATAAACACCTTTGACATTAAACCCGAATCACATTTCTCTAAGCCCTTAGGGCTTCGTTAGGGTTTTATGATGCGATTTATCAATGTCATGATTCCTTGATTGTGCACTTGATTTTATTGATTGTGATTTGCCTAGTTTTATATACTTTTGATGTAGTCTAGTTTTAGAAAATGTTGGAAAAGGACAAAAATAAGTGATCGCTTAGCAAGCTCTCATTCTTAAGTTTTGGATGAATTAAAAATGAGATTTAATTTCCTAGAACCAAAAACACACACCAATGCGGGCGAGTGCAATGCATTTTCCTTGCGATAATGAGGGTGTTGCTCGAATCGCCCGTCCGCTCGCTCAAATGAGTTGGGTGAAACCTCATAATAAATGTCGAAAATGACTCGTAATGATTCTTGATATTCATTTATATTTCAATAGACAATATGTTAAATAAGAAAATCAATATGAATTAATCTTCAATTAATTCGAAATATAAGATGAAATTTCACAGAGTAACTATGTAATTATTTGACTTAAATGACAAAAATTAGGAAGAGCAATTATTATCGGGAATAGAAATTATGTGTAGTTAACAAACGTGTTTCTGTTCCGGGAATCGAAATTTAATACAATTACAAAACACGTTCTGATTCTCTAAACTCATTTAGGGAACAGAATAAAAAAAAACATTTTAATGAGAACCACTTTTTTGAATTAGAATGGTTGTCAAACAAGCCCTTAGGGACTTGTTTGGCAATAATTCGATTTATCGATTCTGTTTCCTAGAACAGAAAAAGATGAGAAATCTTTTTTGTAACGTAAATGATTTTGATTTTCAAATTCTTTAATTCTGTTCCGGAAAATAAAACTGGAGCAGAAATAAGAATTTAAAAAAAAAAAGTCGATTCTTTATCCTAGAATCACTTTTGACAAATAAGACTAACAAAGTAAGAAAGCTTGGCAAGGTTAGCTCCAGCACTACCACCTACCTAGCACCGCCCGGCCCACGCGGCTGCCGCTCATCAGAAACTTGCACCATGATAGTTGCCAAACGCACAAGTTATAACTTTTCTCTTCTCCCCGATCATATTTTATCCTCCCCAAACGACTACACGCGGCTGTCCGAACGACGACACGTGCGCTTTCCGTCTCGAGAGCTCATCCTAGACCGCCAGCTAGTCCCGCGGCCTTCTCTGCTCGGCTTTCTTCAACAGCCGTTCAACAGACTCGGCGGCGGCGGGACGGAGCCCTTGGCCTGTAGACACCGTCACCCACCCAGTCGAAAGATTCCAAAGCGACCCATGGTCAAGCTAAAGATCCCAACTTTTGTCTCACTGTAAATGCTTTCTCTTCGCGTCCTTCGCCGTTGGAGCACCTCAACACTCTCCCGCGAAAGTACGAGGTCTCTACTTCTCTTTTGTCCCTTCCACTAGGCTCGGCGGAAGTTTCGCCGCCGCCACGGACGTTGCTCCCACAGAAGGGGAGTGGGAGCTGGGCGGCGCGGAACGCTCTCCGGAGGACACGGGCAGCCTCCGGGCGGGGCTCCGGCGCAACGCGATGCCGAGGCACGTTGCGGTGATAATGGACGGCAACGCCAGGTGGGCCCGGCGATCGGCGGGGCACGAGGCGGGGGTGAAGTCGCTAAGGGAGCTGACGAAGCTCTGTAGCGAGTGGGGGATCGGAGTGCTCACCGTCTTCGCCTTCTCGTCCGATAATTGGGTTCGGCCAAAGGTCAGTGGGTTTTGACTAGTGATGGGGATGACGATGATCATGGAATGCGAAGTCAATGCGAAATTTTGTGGATTGATTTGTGTTTCTCCTGTTTGGCGAGTCCTTTGTTTTGAGCATTGCTTGTGGTGGGTGCGAAGCTTATGTGACATTTGGGTGCAGGCCGAGGTTGAACTTTTGATGGGATTGTTCGAAAGAGTGATTCAAATGGAGCTGGAGAATTTTATGAGGTTAGAGGTTCGAAACTCCCGCATCGCTTCATGGCTATGATTCTCCTTGCTTACTCTGCATATGCTTGGAGTCCCGTCATAATGTACTTGGTCTATTGTAGCTGTTAATTCCTGTAACAAACGGAGAGGAAAAGTGATCGAAGTCTTCGATGATGCTGTTCCTGAAAGTAACAAACCATGAGAATCAGTCCGTTTGAACAATAGTACAAGCTAGAAATGTAGAGACATTGAGGAAGTGAAGGCCTATTATTGTTGTTAAAGGTTCCTAATAGATCAAGATGCACAGGATTTTGGAGTTGGGGGCAGGGATGGACATCCAAGAACTTGTGACGAGTTCATGTGATCCTCTTGGCATTTGAGGCAGGATTGATGGTGAGGCTTTCTTTCTGAACTAGTGTAACATAACTTATCGGAAGTGAATGGGAAAATGGAAATGCCACATTCTTTAGGCTGCTTTTCGTTTCATCGGTTTGTGCTAAAATTCCATTCATTGAGGGTCTTATAAAGGGTTTTCAGCTTGACAGGAGATATTCATTGCTTATTATGATTTCATCACCTATGATAAACTGGTGACTTATATTTTTTTTGGGGTCAGAACTGGTGACTTCTGGTTGACTAGTCATTGTTGTTGACAATATCTGATATGTTAAGATTTAGACTCGTCTATCGTGATGTTGAGTTTCTCTCTTACGCGGATTGGAGTTGGATCAATTAAATCATTTTTCAGGTCTAACTCTTAAGATTCTGTAGAAGAAACTTTGAAAGGTATATGACTATGTTGAGAATTCTCTAGCTCCATTGTTCTTATCCAACAATTTGACGGAGCAGTTTTCAAATTAATTCTGCTCGATACTTTTGGGCTACTGAAAGTTTGATAAAGTCTTTCTGCAATATCATATAATTGCAGACATAATCAATTTGGCAATTGATGCATGGAATGTAAATTGACACCCACACTCGCATGTGGTGCATCTATAACTGTTGATACTAATAGCTCATGGTCAAGTTCAACTGAAAAAGAATACATTGATCTGTGTTATACTTTTCTGGAGCTTCCTCAGAAGGGACTGAAATTTGGGTATATGGTTGCTGTGCTAAATGGTTGAGTCTCTTTCTCTAATCGCTAGCTAATTTTCACTGCTTAAGTTAACTATGTGCATAAACGCTTTGGATGGCAAGGATCCATATGTTTGATATTTTTGTGCTGCCTGTATAATAATGTTGGCCTGGCACAGCGGCTGACTCTTTTTTCTTAACAGTTTCTTATACCAAGTTATGGAATAGGACCAGAGCTTGAACTAAGTTCAGCTTCTTGTTATAGGGAAGGAGTTCAAGTATGCATGATTGGAGATTCCTTGAATCTTCCCAAGTCATTGCAAAAATTGTTTGCGGATGCAGAGGAGATGACCAAAAACAACTCCAGACTCCAACTTATTGCGGCAGTGAGCTACAGCGGCAAGCATGGCATTGTACAAGCATGCAGAACTATTGCTTGCAAGGTAAAAGACAGTCATCTCGAGTTGGAAGACTTCGGCGAGAGACTTATAGAACGGGAGCTAGAGACGAGCTGCAGCGAATTTCCCTGCCCAGATTTACTGATTCGCACAAGCGGTGAACTTCGGCTCAGCAACTTCATGTTGTGGCAGTTGGCCTACACCGAACTTTTCTTTGTGCGGGCGCTCTGGCCGGATTTCGGGAAAGCCGAGTTTATAGAAGCCTTGCTTTCTTATCAGCAGAGGCAGAGACGATATGGAGCGCGGGTTTCCTAATCATAAGAAGATTATCTTCACATTCATAGCCTTGACGGGGAGAGATTGATCCAATTGATCCACATCTCTCAATCCGTGTCATCGTATATTGGGTGAAGCTATCGCCCACCTTACAATGTCCGAGCACCAGATATATAGCTTATTCCATGGCATACACGGACGCATGTCGTTGTGAGGCTATGTAACTTGGAACTCATCCAAGTTCCTTATGTTGTAGCTAGCGTTATCGCCTAAAGGTGGTGAATAGATGATTTTGAAATTTATTTGAAAAATAGCGAGGAATTAAAATAAATAAACTCAGAACTTTAGTTCAGAGTCCGATCGAGAAGACTTGAGATGACTTGAGAATCTATCTGCGCACAATTCAATTATCAACTATGATATAAAAAGAATTTAAGGGATAGAGAATTTGCACATAGAATTTATAGTGGTTCGGCTTAGGTTAAGCTTACGTTTAATTTTTTATGCTGACCGCCAATCGGTTGGATTTTATTAGTGAATAGCTCGGAGGCTATAACTTGGTGATGATTCTTGAGTCAACAGACTTCCCTGTCTAACACACACTTTGAATAAAAATCTCTAAGTATTACAGTGTTTGAATCATGAATGAATTAATAATAGGAACGTTTTCTTGAATTTTGAAATTTTGATTCTAGACTCTTGTACTCTCTTCAGCCACGAAGACTCCTTTCATACTCCTTCACCTTCAAACTAGTCGTTGCAAAGTCTTCAGATAATCACTCTCCAACCAATCCGTTGGACAAGATTGTATAACAAGGATTTTGTCGCCATTGAAAAATAAGATTAGAATCCCTAGTTGATCCAATCGCCTATACAATCAAGTTCTGGATTGTCAAGGATAGACTGTTCTTTAGGTAATAAATCATCTTCTTCTTTAATCCACGCCCTTGATAAATATCCAATAATCTTCATGATTGATAATCTTCAAGAACGAATCCAACCTAATTTGCTAGCTGTTGTGATAATAAAATATCTTAACATTGACATCTTGATTTTATTTCATAATAATCCAGTTGTTGCATCTTAAATACTTTCTCAAAGCCCGAACTTATGCGATGGCGTACGTAACTTACACGACTAATTCATGTGTACCATTTCTCAACTTTTGAATGTATTAGGTGTTAGGATTTGACGCACAATCAAATCGAAGTAAACATAAAGAGAGAAAGAGAAGTCGAGACACGAGATTTTATTGTGATTCACCCTTAAAGTAGGGCTATGTCTATCAAATGATTCAAC
Organism: Rhodamnia argentea; assembly: GCF_020921035.1. Classification (NCBI taxonomy): domain Eukaryota; kingdom Viridiplantae; phylum Streptophyta; class Magnoliopsida; order Myrtales; family Myrtaceae; genus Rhodamnia; species Rhodamnia argentea. Next base: position 8,703,089 of record NC_063157.1, on the reverse strand, counting down.
TATAATTAGCACCTCGCACATCTCGTCACATCACTCAATTACAAGCGAAAAAAGAGTATATATATATAGAGCAATAGCTATTCATGAGCCAAAGCTCAAACTATAAATGAAAATTACGGGCTTAAATATTAAAAGCCCTCTGGTGTTCAGGGGGCGCTGCCCCCTTGAGGCCCCGTAGAAGCGGCTCCTCCGGACCCCTGCTCACTCAATGTGGAGCGGGATCCACGTGCTTTTCTCCCGGGAGAGTACGAATCACACCATAATATTAAGGACAAATTGTAAAACAAATATTTCATTATGTTAAATTATATATTAGAGAATATATGTTGTTTTATCAATTTCAAAATCAAATAAAGGTTTTTCTCACCATCTTATAGTGAATTCGACTATGTAGACATTTGGAAAATTTTCTTCTTCATATGCTTGTAAGTTGATTCCTCAAATACACATTTTTATTCTAGAATTACTTTCCCCCTATTTGGTACATAGTTCGGCTCATTCCTATCCCCATTCGCCATCCCGAAACCCTACCAAAAGTCAATCCTTGTTCGGGGGTTGAGAAATCCTAGAATTGCTGCATTGTTTTTGTAACAAACCATTTGTTTTCCTTTCCACCATTTTTTTTTTTGGTCGAAAAAAGATGTCATTCAATTAACAGAATCAGAGTTATAAATAAGGCTTTAAAGCCTAGCAAGTCCTAAATAACTGCAGAACAAATAAAAATTCAGAAAGTAAATAACAAAGCACACTCAGCAATTAAAAACACACTCTTATTCCTTAAGAATAGATCCGTCATCGTAAACTATCGGCGACTAATTACCAAATTTAGTGATAAGCACACGTCGATATCTCTCATGTCATTTGCAACGATTTGCGGTGCGCGTCTAGGTTCGACGTCCTCATCACCATCATCGAACAGTAACATCAACATAAAAATGTTGAAAGAATACAGATCAAATATATGTAAGGAACTCTCAGATCCATATCTACATTTAGTTTGGGATAGTGAAACTCCCGCATCAAAACCTATATCTAAATCGGGAGAGGAGAGCGGCCTAATCTCCGAGTGATTATGGAGCCACGTCACGAACATTTTCCTAAATGGCTGTTGACTTGACGAATGGTCGAACCGATCTCCACATTTACCCAAAATCAGCTGCAAAAATTTATTCACACACAAACAAAATCTCAAAACAGAGTGGGAGAGAAAAGAAAGCCAATCCAAGCAAAGAAAATAAAGTCTTAAAACTCCCACGGAAGATTCCTAAAAGTCCGGCGCTTGAATCTTATCGAAAACGATTAGAAATTCTGACGATGGGGGTGGTAGTGAGATAGAGAGATAGAAAAAAAGAGGGGAAGAGGGAGAGGGGAGGGTGAGAGAGTAGAGGTGGCCAAATGGACCCGTGGGCCCGGAACCGGCCCGTTGATCGGGCCCACGGTTCCAACCCGGAACCGGAACCGGCCCTCAATGGCCGGTTCCGGTTCGTAAATTATTGGAATTGGCCCGGAACCGTTGGTTCCGATCCGTTTTTTTTTTTTTAAAAAAAAGAGAGGATGCCAAGTGAAAATAGCAATTGAGCCTTAGAACCGGAACCGAAACCGGCCCGGAACCGGCGGTTTCACTTTTTTTAGGAACCGACGGTTCCACGGAACCGGCCACGTCTATAAGAGAGCCTTTCTCTCCCTCGTGAAATGATACTGGCGGCTGGAAACCTGGAGGAGAAGGGAGGGGTAGTTTTCCTTTGCACCTTTGACCTCCCCATAAAATGCACTCAGTCAACTTTCATTCATAAATGCAAAATAATAAAAAAGAAGAAGAAGATGTAGGGTATCGTTTGACTTTGTTTCTGTCTGATGAGTGCCGGTGACGAAAAGGCACCATGTGAACAAACAGAGTACCAGATCCAGACATGTCCAATGGCCGGACTTAAATGTCTTTATCGCTTATCCTGATGCTTCACTATTATTGCAGAACTAAACAGGATTCCAATTTTTTTTTCTAATTAATTCTAAGTTAGATTAACGTATAATTCACGCTATGTCGGGCTTGATTTTGATCGTCGTAATCATGACATTAAGTTAGCATGTATTCAGCCACATCTCCAATGAAAGTGACTGAATATTTGAAACAAAATGTGCCAAGGACCAGCCAAACCACGCGAACCAGTCCCTGATCTTTGGCATTGACTATGTAAACAAAAGGTGTGAATTGCATCCGAAGCCTCTCTAATCCACCAACTCTGTTTATTCCAATCTTCAAGTTGGCAAGCTGGGACATGCATCTTCCTCTTTGCTTCATTGAGTCTTACTAACTAAAAAAATATTTAGAGTCTAATCTGAATACAAGTGGAGGTCTTTTTATTGTTGAGAGCCAATAATGAGTGTCCAAGTCATCAAAATGAGAGAGAGAGAGAGGACATTCTAGCCACAACTCAATTCCGTACAACATTTGGGTAATGGAGAAAATTATCAAAAAAAGTCTTAAATCTATTGCAATGGTGTTAATTCAGTCCTAAATCTTTTTTTCTTACTAGTTCAATCTTAAACATTTTGCATTCATGCCAATTTAGTCTTAAACCATTTGCATTTATGTCAATTCAGTCTTTCTAGCCAATTTTAGCCGAAAATTGTTGACATGGCTTGACTAACACCGACATAACCATATTTTAATATTTTTCAATTTTATTTTATTTTTCTTCACTTCTTCTTCCTCCTCTAGCCAGCCGTCGAGCCCGATGATTAGCTAGAGGAGAGGGCTAGCGAAGCTCGCTCGCCCCTATCGAGGCGCAACCTCGCTCAACCGGCAGAGGAGGAAGTAGAAGAGGAAAAAAAGCAAGAAAAAGAAAAAATAACTAAAAATAATAATTTCGAAAATAATAAAATATTATTTAAAATTGGTCATGTTAGCGTCGAGTTGCAACACGTCATCGCCATGTTAGCGATTTCCGATCAAATTTAGCAAGAGAATTGAATTGTCACAAATGCAAAAGATTTATAATTGAATTAGTAAAAAAAAAAATGTTTTAAGTCCGAATTGACACGGTTACAATAGATTTAAGACATTTTTAATAATTTTTCCTTAGTAATGAGTTATTAATTGTCCAAGTAAATCAATTGCCCTGCTCAATCTTAATTATCAAAGACGGGATTTGGGTCATAGGCGCATTTGAATTGTCTAAGCAAATTAAAGGTGAGGTCGCGAGCCGATGGGAATTGCCTTAAAATAGCGCATCAAAGGAGGAAACTCTTGCTTAGATTTGCATCCAGGGATCGAATGCAGAATTCATACTGCTGTGATTGATTCAATCGGTGTCGATTGGGGGGGTGCCGATAATTTTTTTTCTCGAAGAAGGCCGGGAAGAATTTGACCAAATGAAAAAGCAAAATTACTATCTGCCCCCGGTTTTATAGGGATTGTCGCAACTGGCCTCCCAACATCTCAATTTTGTCATAAAGCTCCCGAATGTTTTCAACTCGATTTCAATGCCCTCTCAAAATTTTTCTTTTGGGTCCCTCTCAACGTTGACTCCGGCGACAGCGTCCCTTGAAAATCGATCACGTGATGCCACGTGACCCATCACCAGAAAGAACTTGAGGGCAAATTCGTCCTTCCGCGGTCATAATTACATTTTGCCCTAGGTTAAATATTTACCAATTATCTCTAGCGAAAAGACACTAAAAGTGCCGATATTTATGTACGGCGCTCACTTTAGTACCAATATTTTTTTTTTATCACTTAAGTGTCGACTTTTTTGAAAAACAGTTATTTCGGTGCCAACTCCGGAGAGCTTCATCGAAAATCTAATGTGGCATCTATGTGGCTAGCCGGAGCTTCCAAGTCAGCAAAAAATAATAAATTAAAAATCAATAATAAATCCACATAATATTGAAAATCTTAGAAATAAACTAAAAAATAAAAAATAAAAAAGAAGAAGGGGGAAGCAATTGCAATGGCGAGGGTCGTGAGCCTTCACCGCCACCACCGCCCTACCATCACCAGCAATGGGCGAGGTCGGCCACGCCGTGGATTTGCGAGGCCGGCCAACGCCGGGCCTTGCCGACTTCGGCAAGGCCTAGATGGGATCGCCGGGGCTCGGCGACCCCTCTCAATTGTTACCCACCCTAGCCGGCTATTGCCGGCAATGGCAGGTAGGCGGCGGCTCACGGTCCTCGCCGCTGCAAATTTTGCATTTTTTTTATTTTTTAAGTTATTTTTTGTTTGATTTTAATTTTTTAAAAAAATTTAACTATTTTTAAGTTGAACAGTCCACATGGACACCACATGAACTCTAGATGGACGCCACGTGGGTTGATTTTTTAAAATAAATGCCACGTAATATTAAAAAATTATTAAAAAGATGCCACGTGTACTGTTTGGCCGAAATCATTTTCGATTGGAATTAGCATTTAAGTGATCATTTTTTTTTTTCTGATTTGGTACATAAGTGATCCAAAAAAAAAAATATTGGCACTAAAGTGAGCGACGTACATAAATATTAGCACTTCGGATGTCCTTTTGCCAATTATCTCTTGGTGTCTCAAAATTTTGTCAATATGCCATCTCCTTATAGTAATCTTAAAATCAAAAGAAATTAATTACAACTAAGAAACTGCAAGAAAACTTATAAAAAGGAATTGAAGTAATGTTCCAAACATATATGCTATGGTTCCTTACGCCGACAAGGTACAGGTATCTAAATTGGGGGAGGAGCAAATATTATGTGGTAAAGTGTAACTAAAAAGTGCATTTTTATTATTAGAAATAACATTTCATTTCGTTCACTTTTTTGGAATACAAGAGAGAAATATCGCAGTTCAACCGCAAATCAAAATACATCCCGCACAACTTCAAAACAAAACAAGCTTCAAATAATAAGAGAAAACATCAGAACAAGGTTATGGATTACACACTTAAAGAGTACATCTATGACTTCTTCATACCATAATTGGCGGTCGATCACCGAATCCGTCTTCAATAATAAGCACACACACCGAGAACTCCTTATGTTATTATGGCTTTGTCTTTCAGCGGTGCGTGCCTAAGTTTGACATTCCTAACACTATCACTGAGCAAAGTAAAAATGTTGAACGAGCGTAATTCGACACTTGTGAGAGCGCAACCTTCATGAAATTCCTCCGATCTCCTTCGAAAGTGGACTTGTTCATCAACGAAACCCCGAGAAGAGCGAAACCTTAAAAACATACACGCCAAAAATCCTAATTCTAAACTAGATGGGGATAGAAATTTTCAAAAAATAAGAAAGAAAAGCTTCATAATCTAGACTAAATTCGAAGAGAAAAGCTCCTAAACATGAGAAAAGTAAGAAAAAAATAGAAAATCAAAACAACTTAAGAAAAGAGAGAGGGGGAGGGAGAGACAGAAACGTCCCTTTCTCTCCCTCAAAAAATGTTACTGGCGGCTAGGGTTTTGGGAAGGGTGGAAAGAGAGAGCAAGGGGGGAAAATGCAGATCAACTAAAAAATACATTGGAAATTAACTTTTGATTTAGGCTCCGTTTATTTCACGGAAAAATATTTTCCCCAATTTCCGGTGTTTGAGGGGCGGAAAATGAATGGTCAACGAAAAATATTTTCCGATCAACCAAAAAACCTTCTAAAACTAAGGAAAATGATTTCCTCATTTTGAGAAGAGAAAAATATTTTCCTCACTTTTCATCCCTCCTCTCTTTCAATTATTTTTTCTTTTCAATTATTTTTTTGATATCTTTTCATTTTTTTATTTATTTTTTCAAAATTCAAAAGTTTTATTTTTTATTTTTCGAATAAAATTTATTTTTTAATTACTTTCTTTATTTTTAGCTTCCTCTCATTCCTCCTCCTCTTCTCTCTCTCTTCTCCCTCGACTGGTCGTTGCCCATGGCTGTAGCCAGTGGCTGGCCAGGTGAGGCATGGCGCCGCCTGCCTCACGTGAGGCCAAGCGAGCCGCCGCCTACCTAGCGCGAGGCCAGGCAAGCCGTCGCAGGCCCCGATAAAGGCCAGGCCTCACGCTAGGCATCACTGCCTTCTTCTCCCTGCGTGTCTCCAATTTCAACATTAGTGGCATCAACGTCTTCTTCTCCTTTCATAGACTTATCTTCTTGGATCCCCTCCATCTCGATCCATCTTGCGTGTTCAGTCTTCAATTCGTCCAGCTCTGTGCTTCGTGACTCAAAATGGCTAAAAGATTATTTCTTTGTTTGCATTTGCAAGTTGATTGGACGCCTTGGAAGATCACAAGTTCCACAGCCTCTCTTTATCTATCTTTACTCCCGGTCAACACTACGCACCCCTCTCTCTCTCTCTCTCTCTCTCTTTGGATGTCGGATTAACGAATGGGCAAGTTGTCTCTTCGGAAGAAGGGAATCTGGTATTGAGGAAGATCGGAATCAAAGGGAGTCGCTCGCATGGCCAGAGAGTTCCAATCCCAGTTCCAGTTTGCCAAGAGGAAATCTCAAGAACGAAGGACTGTGAGGGACGATCCGCTCTGCCGCGGAGAAAGGGAGCAAGTGGGAATCATGTGATCCGCCCCCAGCTCACCGACTCACTGTCCCTTTGAATTCAAGAAACCCCTTCATTAAATCCTTCCCACCTAACCCATCGGCAATTTGGGCTTTGATCCTCCCATTCCTCCTGCTCTCCTCTCTCTCTCTCTCTCTCTCTCTCGTGCTTGACCGGTTGCTGGCCACAGCCGTAGCCGATGGCTGGCTAGGTGAGGCTTGGCATCGCCAGCCTCGATAGATCTGGCAAGGCTAGGCAAGCCACCGCCGGCCTCACGCGAGGCCAAACAAGCCGTTGCAGGCCCCGATAAAGGTCAGGCCTCGCGCGAGGCCAAGCTAGCGGTCGTCGGCCTTGCGTGAGGCTAGGCATTGCCCACGGCCAGTCGCTACCGATCGCCGTTTTCTATCATTGAAAAAAGAGAAAAACATAAAAAAGAAAAGAGGAAGGATAAAAAAAAGGACAAAAAAAGATGAATAATTAAAAATATTAAAATTAGATTTAAAAAAATGAAAAATACGGAAAAACAATAAATTATTAAATGAATTGTATGGAGAAAAATTAAATTCAATTTCCCATACCAAACAAAAGAAAGTATTTTCCTAATCTTTTTTATAATTCAACCAAACACCAAAAAATATAGTCATTTTCTTGAAAATTGACTTCTTGGAAAACATTTTCCGAAAACGATTCATTTTTCGAGAAATAAACGGAACCTTAAATGTTATTTGAGAAAACTCACATTTGTAGAGGACTTCAGCTATATTTTTCCCAAATTAGAAAACAAAATCGAAGCTCGGCAACCTGGCTGCGGTCGCATGTTGGTGACGATAAATTTGGAATTTCGAAAGTTCAACGAGGGCAAAGTTAGAGGAATAAAAAAAAAAAATGCATTAGCATTCCCGAAATGCTTGGAGCTCAAAACTGGATAGGACTTGCTTTGGGCTAAGGGGACCCTCGGAGTACTTTGGAAAATGGTCGATAGACTCGATCACCTTGGCATCTTCCAAAAATTCTCCAAAAAAAAAAAAAAAAAAAACATTTTCCAATCACCTTGGCATTTTTCCTTTCTTGGGTCGTATCCGACCGTATCATTGATGGTCGATAGACTCGATCCCACCACCGTCATGTATTGTCAGCCGTTCGATCCAAAAAAAAAAAAAGTTCTGTCAGTCGGCATCAGCCATCGTCACCGACAACTCCATTTCCACTCTCTCTCATCGAGTACTTGGATGATGCTTTCGAATTGGTTTGCAAAAACACCTGATCCAGTTAAGAAAACCATGATATCCATGGATTCCCCCCACTCTCTCATCTGTTCCTTAGATGATGCTTTTAAATTGATTTACAAATAATCCCGATGTCATTTTCCGAGTACTAATCGAAATGTAACATATAGTGATGATTCTCCTTTCGGTAAAAGAGGTGGTAAGAGGAACTTCGGATATGATAAAGTAAAGATCTATTCGAAGACACATGATGTTTGGTCGCAAGAAATATGTGGTCCATATCCCTTTTTCCTTTCGTTTTTCCTTAATTATACTCAAAATGTTTTCATTTTGGTGAGGATTGCGATAAACTTAGAAAGATTAGGGGTCATATGGAAAAAATACCTAGAGTGTCGAAGTGCAATCGTTGTTGTAAAGGAAATCTAGGGGGCAAAATGCAGTTCTTACTAAATTTGATGAGCGCTTTTGCCCCTGTCAAGTGAGCACCATCCAATTACGCGAGGGCACATAACGGACTTTCTGGCGAGAATCGGGCCGGTGCCTAGAGGTGTGCATCGGTCCCGGCTATACTCATGTTTCGGACATGATCGAATCGGCCGATTCTCGGGTGGCTCCGCGGGAATCGGTCCGGTTCTTGATTCTTAGGAGAGGAACAGGGTCGCCCGGACAGAACCGATGGAACCGGGCTATAATATATTGTTATTTTTTTTTATCCAATAAAAAAGGTTAAACGTGAGAGTCATAATCTTTTTTATTTATTATAAAAAAGATAACACCACGAGTTCTCGAAACAATTCTAGATCAGGACCGATCGATCCCATTTTAGGGAGGTCAGGATCGGTTCCCAAATCCACACGCCGGGAGTCGCCCCTGTCTGATCCTGTTTCCGATTTCAAAAGGGGTGTAATAGTGATTTTTCTGGAGGGAAAACAAAAGAGAGGGCGCACATGATGATACATTGTGCCTTTTTTTTCTTTTTGGGGGGTAAAATATATGTCTCGCGGACATTCTCGAAGGACGTTCGGCGTGATTTGCGATCCGGGATTCATCCCTCCAAGGATGAGAACAAACGCTAACAGCGATCAATAATAATTATTTTTTACAAGTTGGTGCGGTGGGTCCCCCGTGCTCCCTCAATGGATATATAAAGCCTTATCCAAATCCCGACCCCTACACCTTAACCTCATTACATAAAGCTGATTAACTATTCGAAGCATCGACTAAGGTACGAGGGAACATACGACGTCGCTAATTAAGAATTGTTTTCTGTGTTTTTTCTCTCTCTTTTCCCGTGCTTTTCGGGGTGACCCAACACCCCAACAAAGAGAAGTTCATATTCAAGACTCGTCTCCGTCTTAGTCTTATTCACTTTAATCCGTCATTTGTTTCAGAAGATTCGTTTAAATCGAAGGCTTTTGCAATTTTTTTTTTGCCAAAGCCGAACCAAACGTACTTTTAAATATGGCCGAGGTCTTCGTCGACAAAGTTCAAAATTGTATTTGTATTTCGGCCTTCTTTTAAGTCGGAGGCCTTTAGAAATGCAAATTACATTTCCTCAAATTCTCGAGAGAAACGAAATAAACGCTATCGATCTCTTGGAACGCTGAACCGAAAGCGAACGATGAAATTATGATCCTTGATCAGGACAAAAAAAAAAGAAATGAAAAATAGAAAATAGGATAGGACGATGCCGCCAGTCTACAAAACCAGATGCTGCGCCTGCTGGTTTTGGGCTCCCCACCACTATACAACAAAGCCGTCACGATGGGTCAGATCCAACGGGTTACGATTCCGACACGCCAGCCCAAGATCCGCGTGGCAAGATCTTATTCAAAGATGGAAACCAAGGCCTAGGAGGAGGTTGCAGCAGAGGACCTCAGCCTCGTCGATGTTCAAAGAGCATTTTTTCTTTTTTTAAATCTAGGGAGCTTGTTAATGACGTTTCACGGTACTAATTAAGTTAACCAAACAAAAAATTAATTCATACTTAAAACATAAATATTTTTTTTTTATAAAAAAAAATTCAATGAGTCATTGATATATCTTACACAAGAATTCGGATAGAAACTTCCTAATTTATTTTAACTATTAAGCGTACCGAATAAAATAGTAAGTACCCTGATGGCATTGCTTATCCTAACGAGGGGCAGGATGGTAATTTTGGGGAAATGTCTGGACGCTCCTGGGCTTTATAAGGAAGTTAGGATTGGAGCGGAAGTCGGAAAGATAGATGGGGTGGGCGGGTTTTGGGTTTTTGGCTCGTTCGTTCTGGTTCGGAGTCAGCGTCAGCGACAGTGGCGGTTCTCAGTGTGCCGGGAAACGCGAACGCGAGTTCGTGTAATTATCGAGAAGACCCACTTCCCCCTCTCTTTTCTCTTGTTCCCAAATTATTTTCTCGGGAAAGGGAAAGAAAAGAAAAGGGAAAGGAAAAGGAAAAGGAGCTGGTCGTCGGTCGAGGGATTGGAGGGATTTGGAGAGCGGGGGCGCGCGTCGGATGAAAAGCACCGTCTTCCGAGGAGGAGAAGAAGGAGGAGGAGAAGGAGGAGAAGAAAGCAGACAGCCATGAGTAATAAGTCGCCGTTCAGGGATTCTCTCAAAGCTCTCGAAGCTGATATTCAGCACGCCAACACTCTGTAAAACTCTCTCTCTCTCTCTCTCTCTCTCTCTCTGGATATGTTTTCTAGTTTCGTTTCGTTCGGATTGCCGATAGTGAAATGGGATGTGTGAAGTCAGTGGTCGTCAGAGTTGAGCTGTTTCCTTTTCGTCCTTGGTGTCCGTTCTTGTGGGTCTGTCCCTGTGCTTCTTGAATTTGGGCTTTAAGCTCTTTCGGGTGGCGAACTAAACGAGGCGAAGGTGGGGTTGTCGCCCAAATTTTCAATCATTTCCTCGTATATGATGAACAAAACTGTTGTTTGAGCTTCTGAGGGGCCATGTCCAATCGCGTCGCCTTTCATTTACCTATTGCTGCTACTAGGAAGGAAGGAAGGAAGGAGCTGAAATCGGCTAAGTAGTGGGGGTGTGCTGTATCATGGGCTCTTGGGTAACCTCTCCTTCTTGAAATTTTGTGAAAGAATCTGAAATGATTTGCTTTTTGAATTTTATCTCCCATCAAGCTGTTACAAGTCGAGGGTTACTGGGTTGGTGTGAGCCGCTTCTCTACTTACAATGGGATTGATGTTTGCATTAGGATACGGGTTACCATCAGACAGTCTAAACATTCCGGCATTTTGGTTTTCTACTGCTGGTTGGACTGCCCTCTTGGCTCTTATACTTGTTTGGTACTTACTCTTCCAGTGCGTCTATATCTAGGACTAGGATCTCCTTGTGTTTCTGTTGCATTGCTAGTTTTCTCATCAGTCACTGTTTCTGAAGCATAGATTTTGTTGATGGGTTGGCAGAGTTTTACATGGATGTTTTCCCGGTGCATTTGTTGACGATTTTGTTGCCCGTGTGTTGACTCTTTCCCATTTTCCCAGGGCCTTGGACTATCCGAGGGAAAATGGAGCGTACCTTCAGATGAGATTATCTTTCAGTCCAGTTGCCCACTTATTTCTTTTTCTTGTCCAGTGGACTGACTGTCACCTGGCTGGTGCACTTGGGCTGCTTAGAATTCTTATTTACACGGTACATGTCTTTCCATCTTTGGTTGGGCCAGTTCTTTCTTGTTCGTGTACAAAACCGTGTCTGCACCGGTTTGCATTATCTTCTTGGATGGATTAAGTTACCAATGTTTCATGTGCAGAATGACTTATCTTGAGTCTGTGGATTGATGCAGAACTATGCAGATGGCAAGACCACTATGTCTGTTTATGAGAGGAAAGCAAGCATTAGAGACTTTTATGGTGCGCACATGTATTTGGAATTGGATTATTCTTTATGCTGCTTATACACTCAGAATTTATCTCCCTTTCCTGATAAAAACATCGCTGTGTTGTCTATTTTTGCTTTTGACAAGCAGCAATTATATTCCCTTCTCTGTTGCAACTTCAAAAAGGCATCACAGATTTGGAAGAGAGGAAGCAGAGAGAAGTTTGTTCTGACCGGTATAGGAAGAAGAAAGAGTCACTTCGGGGGAAGTTCTCTGAACTTGACTTAGAAAGAGAAGAGGAGTGCGGGATTTGCTTGGAGACGACCAGCAGGGTTATATTGCCTAACTGCTGTCATTCTTTGTGTTTAAGGTGCTATCAGAATTGGTAATGTTCTGCTTCTTGGGCCATTTACACACGACTCATTCTTGAGCTAGAGATGCTAGCCGATTCGCACATAATTCTTGCTCGGCATTGTTGCTATCTTAAAGTACATTACCTGTTTTGAAACGGTTTCTTATGGTTTTAGTTGTCTGGTTCTGTTTTCATCTTCGCCAATGGCCTCATACCTTCACTCTTCTGCATTTGTCTAGAAAATGATGATGTGTTTGTGGGTTTTTTGGTCAGGCACGCACGATCTCAGTCATGTCCATTCTGTAGGGATAGTCTCAAAAGAACCAAATCTGAAGACCTCTGGATTTACACAGAAAAGCACGATATCGTTGATTTGCCCACCATTCAGAAGGAGAATGCCAAGAGGCTGTTCATGTACATTGATAAGTTGCCTCTGGTTGTTCCGGACACTGTCTTCGTTCCCCACGATACTCATTGTAGGTGAGTCGATTGTCTACCATACAGGCTTTTGATGTACAGAGCTAGCTGATATTTAAGGAAAATCTTTTGAAGTGCTGAAGTTAATCTTTTTTCACTTCAATGGGTGTTGACTCTTGCAATCGCTGTAGTCTTCTGAAGCATTGCATCTTGTTCTGCCTCTCAGGTTACTCCATTTACTTTTTTTTTTTTTTTGGGCTTCTGTTCCATGGAATCTAACATGTCCATATTAGGAAACATTGAATTCATGACGTTCACAGAAGTTGAATGTGTACTGAGCTCATTATAGAAATGTTCCTTTCTATCATAATTGTCTAATGGTGGGCACCTGACAGATACGCCTCTAATTTATTGTTTAGAAAGAGGATTGGTATGAGGATGTCAGCCTCTTAAGATACGCTTGATTGTTCAGGTCAAAGAAAGAGATCATTTCCAAGCAAGTGGTAATCTTGGAAAGAACGTGGTACAACAAAGTCATAGGATTTGAGAATGCTGGACGCCAAAACGTGTCCTTTTCGTCCTCTTTGATCATTGCATAAACAATTCGGCATAAAAGAACATGCGACCAATCAAATCAGATTGGAACGTGTGAACATGGCCTAGCTGCGCGAAGAATAACAAATCATTTGGTGGTGCAAATGGGTCTTGATGTAATAATCCGCTAGGACTGATCTTGGAGACGCGCGTAATCGGCGTAGAAGCGAGGCTGGCTTTCCTCGGCGTGACTGGTGTAAGCGTAGCCACCGTGGCTGGAGATGTCGAGACCCGCCATTTCTTCATCGACTGAGATCCTCAGGATCTTGAGCTTGTGAAGGGCATAGAAGAGAGGCCCCATGGTGGCGCTCACCCAGCCCACAATCGCCAGAACCTCGATCACCTGGGCTCCAACCAATGCCCATCCCCCGCCCATGAACAGCCCGTACGGCCGCGACACCCCGCTCTCTCCGGAATCGTAGGCCTGGATCACAAATTCCTCCTTTGCGAACAGGCCCGTGAATATCAACCCCCACGCGCCGCATCCCCCGTGCAGCTGGGTCGCCTCCAGCGGGTCGTCAAACTTCAACTTCAGTGCCGTGATGTTGAGGCCAATCAGAACCCAAGCAGAGACGAAACCGCAGATGATGGCGGCCCACGGCTCAACCACGGAGCAGCCGGACGTAATCGCGACGAACCCTCCGAGCAGGCCATTACACACATCCAGCGCATCCCAGTGGCCCACTAGCAAGCGCCGACCAAATAGGGTAACTAGCCCCGCAGTGGACCCTGCCAGCGTAGTTGTGACGGCCGTACGGCCGATCGCCGTCCAGTTACCTTGGTCGGACGTGGTGGTGTATGGCACGAGGATCTTATCGAAAGAGCCCGGGTTGAACCCAAACCAGCCAAACCACAACAGGAATGTCCCGAGCACTACGAGGGTCGCATTGTGTCCCCGCATCGGCACGGGCTTACCGAACGCGTCGAACCTGCCGGCCCGCGGGCCTTCAATCAATGCGCCCCAGAGACCAGCAATCCCTCCAACCAAATGCACCACGCCGCTCCCAGCAAAATCTATCGCCCCCGACCCGAAGAGCATGTCGCTCGAACTTGGGCTGAGCCACCCGCTCGACGACCAGACCCAATGGGCCACAATTGGGTACACAAACCCGGTGAGGAAGAAGGAGAATATGAGGTAGGCGCTGAATTGGGTTCGCTCGGCTATGGAGCCGCTAGTGATCCCAGCAACCGCAATAGCAAATGCCCATTGGTACAGGAAGAAGCTGTAGTCGTAAGTGCTGTTGGGGATGTCCTTGAGAGCGAAGAAGTAGGTGCCTATGAAGGGGTTGGAGTTGGAGCCTTCCCCGAACGCGAAGGCGAAGCCGAATACGTAATAGGAGATGCTGCCGACCACGGCGTCGACGACGTTGGTGAGCATGATGTTCATGGCATTCTTGGCGCGGACAGAGCCGGCGCAGAGCATGGCGAAGCCGAGCTGCATTACGAAGACCAAGTAGGCGGAGAAGAGGAGGTAGATGGTGTTGATCGAATCGGCGACGCTCTCTTCCCACGAGACATCCATGGTTGTTCGGACTTGAGAGGAGAGGAGGAAGGAGAAATGGATGATTGATTGGTGCTCCAGGGAATTGAAAGATAAAGTCCATCCTTTTGGTATTTTCTTGGAAGAGATCCATTGGTACGTTGAATGGTAGTTGTGTTGGAGCGACCGAGCTCCCGTGCTTAGAGAGTAGAGAGGTGTTGGTGGTGGTGTTGGCTACTAGTGCATTCTTCTTCAATGACTTCGATATGTGCAATTGGAAATTTAAAATCTTATCATGAGAGTGTAATCGAGTTTTAAAACTTATAAAAATTACAATCAACTCTTAAAATTTGTCAAATTGGTTCAATCAAATCCTTTCATTAACCCTATTCAATTTGGCTAACGAAAAATGCTCACGTGGCTTTTTTTATTATTTTTTCTAACAACGGGGGCTGACGTGACCGAAACAATCGTTTTGGTCCAAATCTATTTTTTAATATAAAATTTATTAAGTTATATTAAGCAAACTTTAAAAAATACAAAAAAGAAAAATAAAAAAGTAATGAAGATGCGGGTGAGGGATGCACGCTTGCAACCCTTGCCACCGCCGCCCCACCATTGTCCTGAAGGGCCGGCGACATTGGGGGAATGGTTGGCAGGGGTTACTGGGGCCCCGACGACCCTCACTGACCGTAGGTGTTAGGCCCTCGCCCAAATCTGACCGAGGGCCACTAGTGGCAAGAGTTGGCAGCCCTCGGCAAGAACTGGAGAGGGCCAGTGATCTTCACCCAAATCCGGGTGAGGGCCTACAAACCCTTGCCTACGATCAACGAGGGTCGCCAACCATTCCCACACCATCTTCGGCCCTCGGGGACGATGGGGGTGGTTGTAGCCCTCAGTTACATCTTCCATTTTTTTTTTCTCTCTTTTTTTTCTTTATTTTGCTTATTTTGAATATAATTTACCTAAAATTTGTATTAAAAGTTCAAATTTTTCCAAAAACGATGTCGTTTTAACATTATGCTTCATATATTTACCACGCTAGTGCCACATAGGATATAAGAAAACAAAATCATATCAATATTTTCTGTTAGTCAAATTGGACGGAGTTAAAAAAAAAAATTAGATGGAGTTAACGGAAGACTCGATTGCATTAATATGATAAATTTTAGGACTTTCAATATAGCGTAAAGATGGGTCCGCCGACGAACACGTTGCTCCAACTCACTCCAGCGCGAACGCAATAGGATTGAGGCATGGTCCGAGAGGAGCCATTCTTTATTGACCTTAATTAGCAATAATTACCATGTGGGATTGCGCTCTGACATAGTATGCAAATGGTGGGTCAACTTCTTGGGGCTTTGATAAAAAAGAATTAGACCAGATCCCGATTTTGTATTGGTTCAGAAGATTCTATTAGGGGGATTCGGGATTCATTTGCGACACGGATGTCGAGTAAATTGTTCCCCACACGAGGCATCGTGGTCGTCGATCTGCATAGTGGTGCTTTTAGTATTTCATTAATTATTTGAATTGATGATTATAGAAGGGGCCATTTGATAATCTGTTTTTTTATTGTTCATAATCGACAAAATCAATCAATTTTTTTTTTGGGTTATTTATGTAAGTGTTTCTTAAGCTTGATTGCGGCAAATCAATGTTTAGGTAGGTTCGTGTGTCGTGTGCTACTTGTACTTTTTCATTTGAGCAAGACGAACCACTATTTAGCCGAAATAAATATCTACCGGTTAGAGCCAATAAAAAGAACACGTAGTGTTCGACGGAAATCGTCCGTTGTGGTGGTGCGATCATTGCCGGCCGTATCATGTGGCACAAGACAACGTTATTGACTTCTAGCAAAAATTGACCGAAAGGACCTTATTGAAACTTATCGCAAAAAAATTTAGGACATAATAGGCAAAATTAATTTAGTACTAAAATTAGCATATGTACAGTTGGTTTAAGACTGATTAGATAATTTCCCATGGTACTAGACTCCGTCAATAATATACAGGACAAAAAGAAGATGATTCGGGATAGGAACAGGTAAATTTAGTTTTTTTTTCTCCTTAAAAAGAATCGACGTCATAATCATAAGATTGTGTTATCTATGGACACGAAAAGCTTACACATTGTCGAAGGACTATTTAAATTACAAGAATCCATAGCAATATCATAGTTAATAATGAAGTTTTGTCACTAATTTGGGCTATGTAGTTAGAAATCATAAAAGTAACATATACTTGATTGTGTGAGTATCAAAATTAAAATATCGATCTTGGACATATAAATGATTTTTGACATGTTGCATTATTAATCGATTGAAGAAAAAGATATGGAATAACTCCAAATCTGAAGTGTTTTTACCCCGGGATCGTACGACATGTGTTTTATGCTATGTGATTCTGTTCACTGTTAAGGAACCATTTTTTTTTTTCCGTAAGTTCAGCAGATGTGCAGGAGACAAAAGTTTTCAAGAAAATTTCAAATGAGGGTATGGATTGCATTTTTATCATTTTCCTTTTTAAATTTTTTCCCCCCTTTTTCCCTTTCTTTTTTTCTTTTTTTGGCCCTAGTTTCTCGCCGGTGGCCGGATCACCGGCCACCGGCGAGGCGAGGGCTGCCCTCGCGGGGGCGAGCCAAGGGCAACCCTCGCCTCGCCCAACCTCACCAGTGGCCAGCCTAGTCACCGACGACGGCGAGAAGCTAGAGCAAAAATTAAAGGAAAAAAGAAAAAAAGAAAGGAAAAAGGAAAAAAATAAAAAAGGAGAAATGACGAAAATGCCATTCGTTAGATCCTTCTATGAAACAATGAGGGTACTTTAGATTTTTATTTGAAAATTTTCTAAAGTTTTATTGGAAATTATTTTCGTGTGTAGAAATACGAATACTTTATTAAGGTATTAAATAATTCATCCAAATCTAACGTCCGAGAGTTAAGGTGTTCTCATTTAAAGTTTGCCAGCTTCATGAAGTTCTGACATAATTAACATCGAATTACAAGCACGTGTATGTTATTGTTTTTTGGTTCTTTAATGCAATCTCAGGGGATCTCCCAGCTGGATTAGGGTAATAAACAACTGACTAATAAATGGTCTTCCTGCTTCACTTAAGAGTGCATATATGAGGTTGAACCACGAGGCGCGCTTAGGCCATAATTTAAGGGCTAATACCATAAAAAATCATAAACTAGTATTCCGTACCACATTTTATTGTAAATTAATTTTTTTGTCACAAAAAGGGCAAAACTGGACATGCCACATTTACCAAAAATTAAATTGTGTTCTAAGAATTTACAAGTTGGTACACTCATGCCTCATTTATCCCAAATTGTATGTCATTACCACATTTACCAAAATTTGTGGTAACATGAGAGTTTTTTTAGGATAAATGTGGCATGGGTGTGTACCATTTCAACATTTCGGAAATGGTACACACCCATCCTTATTTTTTGTTTTTTTGTGCTACACGCGCCTACGAAATGGCATTTCGGAAGGAAAAATGTCAAAAAAGTCCTAAACCTATTACATTTGTACTAGTTTAGTCCTAAACCTTTTTCAATTGTGCCAATTCAGTCGTTAACCTTTTATTGGTGTCAATTCCATTATAAACCTTTTGCATTTGTGCCAATTAAATCCTAAACCTTTCGCATTTGTATTAATTGAGTCAATCCGGTCAATTTTGACTAAAAATAACCGATGTAGACGTCGGTTGTCTTACGTGCCACTACTGGCACCGATATGGATATTTTTAATATCATTATACTATTTTTAACAATTTTGTTGGTTTTTTTTCCTTCTTTTTTCTTTTCATTGGGGGTCGGTAAAGGTTGCCGGCCGACCCCAGGAGAGGGGCGTCGCAGCCTCCCTTAGCCTCGGTGAGGGTGAGGGTGAGGGTCGCTGGCCCTTGCCCGGGGCCGGCGGGAGTTGGGCGGTGTTGTCGGCCCCAATAAAAAAAAAAAAAATGCAAGAAAAAAGAAGGAAAAAAATAAAAAAATTATTAGAAATATTAAATAGTACGTCGATGCCAGCTATGCTACGTAGGATCACCGAAGTTTATATTAGTAATTTCCAGCCAAAATTGATCGAATTGAATCAATTAGCACAAATGCAAAAGGTTTAGAACTCAATTGGCATCAATGCAAAATATTTATTACTAAATTAGCACAAAAAAATTTAGGACCGAATCGGCACCAATGCAAAAGGTTTATGACTGAATTGGTATCAATAAAAGGTTTAGGACTGAATTGGCATCGATACAATAAGTTTATGATTTTTTTGATACTTTTCCCGCATTTCGGGGTGTTTTTTTGATATGAAAATTAGTGTGGGGTAAATGCAATACGGGTGCACAAGTTGGGCATAATGTTTATACATATATTAAAATGAATACTCTATACTGTATTTTAAGGTCTTGCTAGCATGACAAGATAACGGTGAATTGTTAGTCATAAGATTAGATGTGGATCCTGTCACGATTACTATATAATTTTTGCCATTCATAACACTTGTGGTTGAAATTGCACCATTATATTGTTACACCGTCGCTTTCTCAAATCCTTGTATTTTAATTCTTATGCACATATGTCTATATGCAAATAGATTTTCTTCAGCAATATCTAGGGTTAATACCTTGTAAAACCCAAAACTCGTACACATATGACAAATTTATCCCAATTTATTTTTTTGATCACCAAAAACACCAAACTGATACACTTGTGACAAATTTACCCCAAACCGATACATCCGTGACAAATTTACCATCCGTTAGTTTTCGTTAAATCTAACCGTCAAATTGCTATATGCAAATATATTTTCTTCAGCAATATCTAGGATTAATACCTCGTAAAACCCAAAACTGGTACACATATGACAAATTTATCCCAATTTATTTTTTTGATCACCAAAAACACCAAACCGATACACTTGTGACAAATTTACCCCAAACTGATACATCCGTGACAAATTTACCATCCGTTAGTTTTCATTAAATCTAACCGTCAAATTGCTAAGTTGGATGGCATGTGGCGGTTCATGAGTATACCAATTTGGGATTGTTACCTTCTATTTGTCACATGTTTATCAATTTGGGATTTTTTTTGTGGCATTAATCCAATTTAATGGAAGGTAAATTTGTCACAGGTATACCAACTTGGGGTTTTTCTTGGTCAAAAAAATTAATTTAGGATAAATTTGTCACAAAAGTACCGGTTTAGAGTTTTTGATGGTCAAAAAAATAGTTTGGGGTAAATTTATTGCGGGTGTACCAGTTTGCGATTTTTCGTGATCAAAAAAATAATTTGGGGTAAATTTGTAATGTATGTACCGGTTTGTGATTTTTCATTGTATTAACCCCAATATCTACATACGACAGGATGAAAAATTATGTTATATACCATGATCAAACCTTTTTTGGTAATAGATGTTTTAAAACAATTACTTACTAGGGCCACTCATTCAAGTTATAATTGGCTTACCATGCACCTTTATAGACCTTTTTTTTTTTATTGGTCTGATTTTATCCTATCGTATTTTATTATATAAGTCACACCGTGAGCGCTATGTGTCGTATGTACAGATTACGAAACCTTACTCTCTCCTCACATATATCCACCCCACTCCCTTCGAAGATAGGGATTTGAAGCCCCCACCTCCCTATTCCCAAAGGATTTGGTACATGATTAAATGTCGCCCCACCTAGGAACGACCATGATTTATAAAATATTTACTTTTCTGCTCTAAATGATCAGACACTAGTGAGGGGGCTCGAGCCACTCCCGGATCTTCTCCCAGTGAGCCTGGTCCCGAGAAGGATCTGCCACACCTTTCAGGTCGATCACCGTCCGCCGCCTTAGGGTGCGCATGAAATCACTTCTGACCAAGAAATCAACTTCTGATCAGAAATTGATTTCTCTACTTCTCCTCAAAAGTGAAAGTTGATTTTTCTACTTCTACTCCGCATTGACTTCTGATCAGAAAAATTCGTTTGGTAACACTTGAAAATTTATATTTTTGAAACATTATTAACAAATTTTTTGGCGGCGATGGTTGGTGGCGGCGGTGGGGGTCGGCGGTGGCGGTTGTCGGCGGCGGCGGTCGGTGGCCACGGGCGGCGGTTGGCGCGCGCGGTGGCACGTCGGCAGCGGCGGTGGTCGGCGGCGGAGGTGGTCGGCGGTCGCGGCGATGGTTGGCGGTTGGTGGCGGCGGTGGTCGGTGGCCGGCGGCGGTGGGCAGCCGGCGGGGGGGCGGCAGCGGTGGTGGGCGGTCGCGACGGCGGTCGCGACGGTGGCGGCGACGGTGGAGGTTGCGGCGATGGTGGGCGGTGGTGGGCGGCGGCGGTCGCAGCGGCGGTGGGCGGGCAGTGGCCGGCGAAGGCGGGTGTGGTCCAAGAAGTGATTCCGGAGCCGAGAAGTTAAAATTTTTTACTTCTCAAAAGTGGCCGAAAATCTTGTCAGAAGTAAAAAATCTTGTCATAAGTGAAAATTCCTACTAGAAGTCAATTTTTTTACCAAACGGATTTCTACTTCAATCAGGTTTTTATCAAACACATTTTTCTGCCGGATGGGCTTCTGGCAGAGAAATGAGAAATCAGAAGTGATTTCATGCGCACCCTTACACGGCCGCTTCGTCCGAGCTTCCTCTGGAGAGCGAGTCGACCGCAAACAGCTCCAGCGCCTGAACATGTTCACCATGATTCCTCGGGCATCCTGAACCTGTGAGCCAGCTTGATGGAGGCCGCGGAGCCGCTGGCTTCCCTGTAGAACGCTGCCGATGGCAAGATAAAGACAGGAACCAGGTTGGTGTAACTGAGAAGAGGCAGGTCTGGATCGGAAGATCGGACCTCTCTCCCGACCTGGTCGTGTCAAGCTGGCAAGTGGAAGATGAGGTCCAGGAAGTGCTCGTTGCTGGTAAGGTAAAATGTAAGAAGGGAAGGCAAAACCGTTGGCCACGTCGATCATGGATGTGCGGAAGAAGTCTAGGACGAATCCGGCCATGGACGGGGAACGTTGGATCTCCCCAACCTCTCTCTGGACGCGTGTGACGTAGCACTCGATTTAGACCATGACGTGGTGATAGATGGAGCGCAGACAGTGGTGGGTCGACGGGAGGGAGGTCGATGAGGGCCATGCTTGGCTGCGAGGCGACGAGTGACCTGGTGTAAGCGTCCAAGGGGGGGATGAAGGGTGCTTTCATGGCGAGGACCGTGATGGAGACTCGACGGTCGTGGCCCAGCAAGCGGGCCGCGAACTCGAGGGCCTAGATGACGAGACCAACACGGTGCGCCGGAATGAAAACGAGCTCCGTTTCTTCATTGGTGACTGCTAGTGAGACTTTCGAGCTTTGTCTTCTTTAACTGTTTTTTTTTACGTTAGACTTGGCGGGACATATGAATGGGACTTCCTACATGATGTATGAATGACGTGGGACATGATTATTGGACTGACGAACAAAAATGAGTGCTCTTGCATACCTTAAGACTTGTCTATAAGATCAATAAATTAAGTCACACAATAAAATGGTAATTTCATAAACTTCAGACAAATTAGTAAGCATGCTCGTTGAACAAAGGAGCAGGACACATTGCTGGGAAGAAATAAAGGATCACTTATACGTGATGGTTACCGTTGAAGACAAATGCTAGACAAATGCTAACTCTTTCGCTGAGCTTCTTATTCAATGTTCTTGATGAGGTCTTGAATCAACCTTCCGATAGAATCATATGAAGACCCACCTTTCTCCACGGCGTTCCTCGCCACCTCCCTCATTTCCTTCACTTTCTTCCTCGTCGCTGCGGCATCACTGCCCATCAAGCGTCCGAGGGCCCTCTCTATCTCCTCCGCTGGTACCAGATGGCCACCAACGCCGTGCCCTCTGTAGTCTAGCCTTAGCTCCGTCGCTAACCCTAGTTCCTTCACCATAGTGAAGGCATTCAGCTGCTGCTCCCCGTATATGGGCAATGTCGCGATCGGCACTCCGTGCCGCAAGCTCTCTAAAATGGAGTTCCAACCGCAGTGAGATACAAATCCACCAACGGCTGCGTGCCCAGCACCTCCACCTGTGGCGGAGATAGTATATACGAATTGTCATATTTTACCTCGACTATGCTATAATTCACAGACACTTGCATATTCAGTTATGAGCTAAATAAGTCTATAAGAAAAATGTCTAAAATCAAGAGTATTTTAGTAGACTTGATTAATGGGCGGGCAACCCGCGAGCCCGCCCATTATTTGCCCGCCCAGTATTTTTCAGCCCGGCAAAAACTTTAGGTCCAATCAGTGGGCAAGCTACTAGGGGTGAGAAAGATGGATCGATCGGACCGGGAACCGCTTGGATCGGACTAGACCGGACCGACGAGTTTGGTTACATTCTGGAGGTCACCGGTTCCTCAAGGGGGAATCGGTGTCTGGGTGGTCAAATTTATCAGCCCACCAGGCTTGATAAATTTTCAATTTGTTTTAGTTTTTAAATACAATTGATATGTGTAAAAATGGGATTCTAGGCAAAGAAAGAGACTTATGCATGGGGAAAAAATTCCGGTTAAATGTTTTCTCGCTAAATATAATATTATATGTAGAAATAGAATTCACATAACTTCGTACAATATCGAACATTGTATTCGATATTGACTGTGACATGGACATCCCCAACGTGAATCACGAGAATATTGTACGTACATATGTGAACATCGAACAAGTCTCTTTTTTCTAAATACATTTCCGTTTTATTTTCATTTTACCGGCTCCCCGGGGAATCGGACCAACCCGGACCATACTCACCCCTAAAAGCTATGCCTGGGTAAAGGGCCTTAAGGCTCGGCACGTCTATGTAATTATTAAAAACTTGATAAAGTACGTTTTATTAATAAGTTTTTCTTTGGCATTTAAAATTTAGAAAACTTTAACAGGATGAAACAAGCTCAAATTTCTAAAGTGGGATAGAAAGATAGTATGAAACTCATAGATAAAGTAAGTAAAATAAAATAACACAAAACCCCAAAATTACTTTTCACCTATTTTTCATACTTCTTTAAATTTTTAGCTGAAAATTTAAAAAAGAATGTATAAATAAAAAAGGTGCCCAATGGGCGGGCCCGGCCCCGCAATATTTTTCTCTTGGGTAGGCTGGGGCCTGCAAGTTCGAGCCTTGGCGGAATTTCTAAAAGCTTCGAGCCCAAGCAGAACCGACCCGACCCCCCTAGGCCTGCTTGACCGGGTCTAATTGCCGGCCCGTTTTAGCAATGTGATTTGACTTGTACTACATTTTTTTTCCCTTCTTACCTTATTGGAAAAATTAGTCAAAGCGACAAGTTCGCCCAAGATATTATTCAAAAAGACGACACGAATCTGGGGCGCCCACCCGCATACGACCCCTATTCCTCGCATCCGCTCCAGGAATCCACCAGGAAGCTGCGACTGTGAACTTTCCGGACGCAATGACCATATGAACTTTTGCCCGCTCCGCTCGATTCCAGCGGCAATCTCCTTCACTTGGTCCGCATTGAACTTTCCCTCGCTTCCGAAGCACAGGAACACCACCGAGGACGGCGGTTGCTCATCGAGCCACTCTCGGATCTTCTCCCACTGAGACCGGTCCAGGGAAGGATCTGGCACACCCTTCGGGTCGATTACCGGCCCGACGGCGTACACGGCTGGTCCGTCCCAGCTTCCTCTGTAGAATGAGTTGACGGCGAAGTGTTCCAGCTCCATGAACGTGTTCACCATGATTCCCCGGACGTCCCTGAACCTGCGACCCAGCTTGACGTAGGTCGCATAGCCATCGGCTCCGTTGAGAAGCGACGACGGCAAGACAGAGACTGGAACTGGGTTTGCGGAACCGGGAAGAGGCAGGTCCGGATCGGATGGTTGGACCTCTCTCCCGACCTGGTCGTGTCGAGCTGGCAAGTGGAGCATGAGGTCCAGGAAGTGCGCGTTGCAGGTGAGGTAAATGTACGAAGGGAGGGAGAAACCGTCGGCCACGTCGATCATGGACGCGCAGAAGAAGTCCAGGACGAACCCGGCCACGGACCGATCCGACCCGGAATCCGACTGGGAACGTTGGATCTCCCCAACTGCTCTCTGGATGTGCGGGACGTAGCTCTCGATGTAGACCGTGACGTAGTGCTCGGGGGAGCGCTGGAGCTCGGGTGGTGGCGGGTCGATGGGAGGGAGCCGAGAGGTCTACGAGGGTCATACGTGGGTGCGAGGCGACGAGGGACTTCGTGCAAGCATCCAAGTAGGGGCTTATGAGCGCTTTCATGGAGAGGACAGTGACATAGAATCGAGGGTCGCGGCCAAGCAAGCGGGCCGCGAACTCGATGGCCGAGATGACGTGACCGACGCCGGGCGTCGGGATGAGGATGAGCTCCGGTTTCTTCATCGGCGACGGTTACTGAGGACTCTCGAGCTTTGTCTTGTTTAACTAATTGTGTTTGCCGTTGGTCTTGTTTCGTTTCCTAAATGGTCTGTCTCCTTTTGTTTTAGCAAATTTGCAAATCCTTCTTCACGTGCCCGGATCCAGATTACGGCAAAAAGAAATCGCAAACGACGCCGCATCGTGCGACTTTGAGGTTGGATCGTGCTTCCAATCATTTGGGTTTTGTTGAGTCAAATCCCATCCCCTTCACGAAGTGGGCAATGAGCCTGCACGTTGCGAAGGCGTGTGGGCACGATGAACGAAAAATGTTGGAGTTATCGCTTGGCAAGATAAGGTCCGCCGGAAAAAAGATATTGGAGTGATTTTACGTTTAATTTTTTTTGAAAGCTTAAACGTGGGAACATTTTACAAAATTCATAGATTTTGAGTGCAGAAGTCCTTAGGAGGAGCTTTGTCCAGCTCATCCCTACTTTAGTCCCACCTCGTATGGTTGCACTGTCCTAATGCTCTGTTCCCTCGAAGAAAATCCTACCGAAGGCTCTTAATCCCACTCATGTGTCGAGCTGCCAGCAATCAAAATGCATGCAAAGAGAGATGAGCAGGTAGGTTTACAATTGAAGACGAATGCTAGCTCTTTCTTGAGCTTTTTTATTCAATGTTCTTGATGAAGTCCTGAATCAACTTTCCAATAGAGTCATATGAAGACCCACCTTCCTTCACGGCATCCCTCGCCGCCTCCCTCATTTCCTTCACCTTCTTCCTGGTTGCTGCGCCACCGCCGCCCATCCAGCATTTGATGACCCTCTCTATCTCCTCCGCTGGCACCAGATGGCCGCCAGCGCCTTTCCCCCTGTAATCCAGCCGCAGCTCCACGGCTAATCCCAATTCCTTCACAGTGAAGTCGTTAAGCAGTTGCTCCGCATATATGGGCCATGTCACGATCGGTACTCCATGCCAAAAGCTCTCTAAAATGGAGTTCCAACACAGTGAGACACAAACCCACCAAGGGCCGTGGGCAATAGCACCTCCACCTGAGGTGGAGAAAATATGCACTTCGTTAAGAGCTAGATAAGTCTATAAGAAAATGTCGATATCGATTTGTGACTACTGAGTTGTATTTTAGTTCTTGTGTCATCCACTGAAAATTAATATTATCTGAAAATATCATGTTTCATGCATCAATATCAAATATTACCTATGTTAATAGTAGTTCTAGGTGTTAAACGAGTGTAATAGATATGATCAATGGACAGGCAGCCCGTGGCCCGCCTTTATTTTCCTGATAAATGGGCCAGGACAAATACTCTAAGCCCAGCTAGTGGGCAAGCCGCCACTGAGGAAGGGCCTTAAGACTTGGCCCGACACACCGATAAATTTAGTATAAAAAGATAAATTATGTTTTATTAATAGTTTTTACTTTGACGTTTATCATTTTTAAATGCTAATAGGGTAAAAGAAGCTCAAAAGTATAATGTAGGGCAAATAATAGTATAAAAATCTAAGGAAAGTAGTAAAATAAATAAACAAGATAACCCTAAAATTATTTTTCCTATATGAATTTCTATGGTCCGAGCCGGCCACGTGCATGGTTGAGTGTGCAAGAATAAAAAAGGATATTACTTGCTAGGCCCACTCATTTTTGTCTTCTGGACTGACAAGTGGGCTATGTAGCATGGACACGCCTCCGATGACATTTTTCTCATGTCGAACATGTGTAGATGTCTGATACGCGCGGGACACAACCGGACACGCTCGGACACCCGATGGATTCCGACGCATGGTCAACGACTGGGACATGTAGGGACTCGTGTGTCCTAAGGGTAATTTGGGAAACTTTTAGTCTTTTAGGGGCAAAAACCAAAATCTGCCCTAATTTCATTGTGGTCTCTCTCACTTTCTATCATTGTCGATACTCTCTTGCTCTCGGCTCTCGGCTCTCACCTAGCCTCGCTTCGTCTCATCGTTACACGGCTGCCTTACCTTGTTGCCTCGCCGCATCGTCCTGCGTCGTCGCCTAGCTACGCTGCCTCGCCCGAGTCATTCATCTCGCGTTGCCTCTCCCGAATCGCCTCGCTGCCTCTCTCACTCTCTTTCCCTCAAGGTTAGTATCGTTGCTCGCTGTGAAAGTAGCTCTTTTTCAGATTTGGCGAAATCGACTCAATATTGAAACTTTCAGTATAAATTAGCTCAAATTGATTTGCCTATGTTTTTATAGCTTGGCGAAATCAACTCTCTCTTGGTATTGGTGGATGGGGCTTTGAGTGTGATTGGTATTACCCAGTCCCTTTTTTTTTTTTTTCCCATTTTCAGTATAGCTTAGCTCAAATTGATTTACCTCTATTTCGGGTGCCCAAATATTGCTTGGTAATCTACAAATCAGTCCCTTTTTGACGGTTTGCACTCGTTTGTAAGATCAAGGCAATTTTATGGCAATGTCAACCACTCAATGTGTATTGTTAAACTAACTACTCGTCTGGTGTCCTCTTTGGTGTATGTACCTTCAATATTTGTCCGGCCATCGGATCTCATGTTTTTATTATGACTTGTAATCTGTATATAGTAAAACAACTGCTTTAGTATAAGAATGACTTCAATCCAGGGAGTGTTTGGATTTTATCTTCTGTTAATTATTATCTGCAAATTGTTGATAGATGAGGATCAATATGGAAGAGTAGCAGATTGGGCTTGTTGTCACTTGATAATGGTGGGTCGGGGCTTTGTGTGTAATTGGTGTTGGCAGTTCAAGTTATATTTTCCTTTTCCATTATGGCTTCACTCAAATTGCTTTGACTCTATTTGGGCTTAAATTACTTTGCCTCTATTTGGGGTGCCTTAGTATTTGTGAGATACATTCATCCTTTGACTCTAGAAAAGGAAGTTTGGAAGTGGGGGTGGAGGATCAATTGAGAAGGCATTCAACATGACTCAATGGGAACATTTAGATCATGAGAATGTCGGGATGTTCTATTCGGCGGGTTTGCCATTTAATCTAGCAAGAATCCTTTACTTTCAATCCGCTTTCACTTATGCCACAAATCACAACATTGCGAGATATGTACCACCGAAGTATAATATGTTGAGGACTACTTTGTTGCAAAAAGAGAAGGCAAATATTGAGAGTTTGTGTGTACCTATTAGAAACATGTGGAAGGATAAGGGTGTAAGTATGGTGAATGACGGATGGAGTGACTCACAAAGCATAACTTTATGGCGGTGTCGGATGAAAATCCTATATTTATAAAATTAGTTGATTGTTCGAGAGAAGGAATCAATGAAGTTGGGCACAAGAATGTGGTCCAAGTCATTATGGATAATGCTTCAAATTATAAGGGCGTGGGACAACTCATTGAGCAAGAATTTCCATCCATTGTTTGGCTACCTTGTGTGGCGAGCACTCTTAATCTAACTTTGATTAACATTTGTGCCGCAAAGAATATGGAGACCAATTAAGTAGTCTGTGAGGAATGTAGCTGGATTACAAAGATTATTGAGGATGTTATGCAAATAAATTTTTTTATCATGAACCATTCCATGATATTAGCAACATATAATGAGTTTGTTCACTTGAAGTTGCTTTCCGTGGCGAATACATGATTTGTTTCGATAATTGTGATGCTTAAGAGGTTTAAATTGTTAAAAAGTAGTCTTCAAAACATGGTTATTTATGAGAAATGGAGTATTTATCGAGATGATAATCAAGGGAGGACTATGTTTGTCTAGGAGAATGTGTTGGATGATCTTTGGAAGGATTCAATTGATTACACACTTTCCATCATGGCTCCTATTTATGACATGCTTAGAATTTGTAACGCTGACAAGCCTTGTCTTCACCTGGTTTATGACACGTGGGGTTCGATGATTGAAAAAGTGAAGAGAGCTATATATATGCATGAAGTGAAAAGGCTAGATGAGGAGTCTACATTTTATGGAGATGTTCATGCAATTCTTTTGGAATTGTTGGAGTAGGAACAACACTCCACTTCATTGCTTGGCACATGCCTTGAATCCTAGGTAAGTTCTAAACTTAAATGAGATTACTATTGTATTGGTTATTCTTTCTTTGACATGATAATATAATACTCATCTTGCTTGTTTTTTTTTATTAGGTTGAATAAAGTACTATAGTGATTAATGGCTCAATGAAGATCCTACTCGGGTTTCTCCATACAAAGATCATGATATCAACCGACAAAGAAAGCAATGCATTAGAAAATACTTTCTTAATGAGGATGAACATCAAAAGGTGAATAAAAAGTATGCAAATTTTGCGTCAAGAAGTGGGCGTTTTCAAGATCTTGAGTCCATTCAAGAGCAGCATTCTATGGATCCTAAGCATTGGTGATTTCATCATGGTGCATGTGCACCTTTGCTTTAAAGCATAGCCTTAAAGCTTTTTGCTAAACCTTCTTCTTCATCATATACCAAGAGGAATTGGAGTACTTACTCCTTTATAAACTCGGTGAGAAGAAATAAGATGAGTTCAAGACGTGCAAAAGATTTGGTTTTCATTCATAGCAACTTTCATATTCTATCAAGAAAAAACTCACAATATTTAGAAGGAGAAATCAAGATATGGGATATTGGCGGAGATGCATTTGACATGTTTGAAGATGTTGGTGTACTTCAAGTTGCGAGCCTATCACTTGATGAGTCAATATAGTCCCTTCTTGATCCAAAACAATCATCACCCCACATTGTTCTAACAATCTTAATATTATCGCGCCCGTCAACTAACTAAAGTCCTATAGTCCCCCGCGAGATGATTAACCCCAAATCACCACTTTGCTCGTTAATCCAATTGGGTAGAAAATTAAGCCATCACAATAACTTGTTGACATGGTATAGCACTTGTGGTAAACGTTTTGAAAAAGTTACGACACTCAAGTAATCGATTAAAAAGCTATATGACACCCAAATGATTAGAAATAAAGTTATGATATTCAAGTAGCGCCGTATGAAAGTTATGGTACTTTATGATGTCCCTATTCCTATCGTTTTCAAGTCTAGTTTTGCCATTTTAACATTTTTCACATTCGATATGCTACCACACCTCACAAAAAATCAATCAAGCACATCTTTAGTATGGAAGACTCATCGATACAAGTCAAATAATCAATATCTTAATACACCAGTATTGAGGTTTGCTTACATTTACCATCAAATTCAAACTAAATTAACAAACATCAACCAACTAAGTCAAGAATACTAAGTAGATCAATCTAACTTAGCCCATAGAATTTTCATGTACCTTGAATAAAAAATTGAACAACTACAAATGAGTTTTCTTGTATGTCAATGGAACTCATGATCATGGATTTTATATTCTTGCACCGACAATTTAAGTTAATTGGATACTCAGAGAGTGATTGGGAATGTAATATTGAGACTTGTAAGAGTACTTCTGAAAATGCTCTCCTTTTGGATCAGGACTCTCATGGTCCTCGAAAAAAAAAAGTTATTGTACTCTCAATAGCTGAAGTTGAATACGTAGTAGTATGTCAAGCGGTATGACTTTGTAAGATGCTTTGTGAACCTAAGCATGAAAATAAAGGTCCTACCAAATAATGTGTGATAATAAGTTGGCCATTGCATTAGCCAAGAATCATGCTTTTCATGACAGGAGTAAGCACATCGACATCAAATATCATTATATGTAAGTTGGTCAAATATGGTGAGATTGAACTTAATTTCTGCAAATCAGAAAATCAGATCATAGATATTTCGGCGAAATCATTGAAGACTATTCATTCGAAAATTAAAGACGATGTTAGGTATTGTTGATTTCAAAATCAATTTTAAGGGAGTCTATTAAAATAATGATAAAATGAATATTTTTATTGTTGTTTTTTCTTTCTACATGAGCTGCTAATATTTCCAAGATAGGCTGCTGGAGGTTTTGAACAAATGAGTTGCTAGAGAATTTCTAGATGGGATGATGATTTGCTGCAGACTTTGAAAACATAGGCCAATTCTTGATCACATGGGCTAGCCATGTTTAGCTGGGACGAATTTGATCATCCTATGATTCAACAGGAGATTGTACCGAGGAAATAACAAATATGACACGTTCATGTATTAGTTTGAGGGTATAGTGGACCGCATGATGCATTCCTGATAAAATTTTGTATGCACCCAAATCATGTGAACTAACTCCATCTCAGCCAACTATATAGTGTGTCTCCACATGGAATTCACATAATATGATGATTGAGATTAAGATGCACACGATCACAACTCCTATCTCTTGAAAATTCCCTTCGAGTCAGATCACTTGCTACTTTTCATCTAAAGGCAATGATTGTATTAGGACACAATTGTTTTGAGTTTCACTGTAGTCGTGTTCTTTATGTATTAATTTTCTTTCTCGCATATATCTGATATCACAAAACCGTACATAAGTGAAGGAGAAAAACTCCTTACACAAACTTTCAATGCTTTGAATTTTAGGGCAGTTCTCATTTGGGCCCCTCCAAGTTTTCAATTTTAGGCCCAAAAGGTAGTTTAGAACAGCGGTTACACCCCATTGAAACTCAGCTCGCATGCCAAAGCTTATGGGAAAAGTATCAGAAAAGCCTTAAACATATCACATTAATGCAATTTAGTCCTAAACCTTATACTGGTGCCAACTTTATCATAAACCTTTTGACGTAGAGCTAATTCAATCCTTCCGGCTAATTTTGGCTAGATATTGCTGATGTGGATGCCGAATGGCCCACAAGAAATGATCGGCGCTAACGTAGACGTTTTTAAGATGAGTTTATGTTTAGAGAGAGTAGCTTATGTGCCAGGGTTTCCCTTGCTCATGGATCGAAGAAATGGCACTCTGAAGGTCCCAATCCACGTGAAGGGCACGGCTCGCTGCAGAGTCACAATTTCTCTTTGCCTCTCGCCTTCTTCCAAAACCCTTTTGCTTGATTTGCTCAGTGTTTCACTATGATGGGGACAGTCACCTTCAGCTAATGCGGTCTTCTTCAATGGGGATTGAGTTAAAGGGACTGGAAATCCCATTGTGGAGAGGTTGTCGGACCCGTAGACGGTAGTTGATGTTCTGGTCTCGAAGCGATGCTTGGCAAGGCCGTCCAGGCCTGGCTGACTCAGCCTCGCCAGTTTTGGCAAGGCCAACCTGTCCCAAGCGACGGCGGATCATTAGTCTAGTCATGAGAAACTCATAACTCATCTGCCTAAGTAAATTTTTAGTAACTTACAGCTCCGTCATCTGGGTTTCCAAGCAAAACAAGTACAATGACTCGCTAAAATTCACTCTTCTAGCGAGCGATGCAAGATTTGAATCAACTCCAACACCCACCACCCGCCAACTTGAATGGTGATTTCATAAACTTCGGACAAATCAGTAACCATGTTCGTTGAACAAAAGAAGTAGGACGCATTGCTGGCAAGAAACAAAGGACAGAGCAAGATCAAAGTGACATGCACGTGATGGTTACAATGGAAGACAAATGCTAGCTCTTTGTTGTGCTTTTTCATTCAATGTTCTTGATGAAGTCCTGAATCAACTTTCCAATAGAGTCATATGAAGACCCACCTTCCTTCACGGCGTTCCTTGCCGCCTCTCTCATTTCCTTCACCTTCTTCCTGATCGCTGCGCCGGCACCGCCCATCAAGCATCCGATGGCCCTCTCTATCTCCTCCGCTGGCACCAGATGGCCGCCAACTCCGTGCCCCCGGTAGTCCAGCCGCAGCTCTGCGGCTAATCCCAGTTCCTTCACCATTGTGAAGGCGTTAAGCTGCTGCTCCGCATATATGGGCCACGTCACAATCGGCACTCCATGCCACAAGCTCTCCAAAATGGAGTTCCAACCACAGTGAGACACGAACCCACCTATGGCCGCGTGCGCCAGCACCTCCACCTGAGGTGGAGAAAATATGTACTTCATTACAAGCTCGATAAGTCTATAATAATTTCTGAGCTGTGGACATGTTCGGCTTATGATCAGCTCTAAAGGTTACCTAACCAAAGGCAACTAAAATCAGAGTACCTTTAGTTGATCGTATACTTTTCAATACATATTTCAATTCATGTTAATCATTTTGGCTCTAGAACATGTGTCCTTTTTTTTTTTATATATAAATTCAGAAATGGTGTGGTAGGTGGAAGTTTATCAAAATTATGTAGAACATCATAAAAGAAACATGAAAAATTGACTATTTTGAGGTTATAAAACTTGATCAACGTCTTGTTGTTGAAAAGTGAGAATTGGTTTACTGCGGCATATCATTGGTATAGCTATCATACGAAAGCTCACAAATCACGATATTAATTTAGTAGGCAAAAACAGACAAATACCGTGGACGGTTTAGGTAGACGACGCTATTAATTTAAAGGTTTTCATATATAGGTCATCTATTCGAGGTTTGACTTGCTCCTCACCTGCTCCACAATCTTGCCAATATGGTTTTCAATGAATTGGATTGGGTTCACGATTCAAAAGTGCTCAACCATTTTTCTGCTCCAGATGATCGGCCCTAACGAGTGGGGCTCGAACGAAGGAGGTTTAATCCCTAGGCTTGCCCAAATTATATTTCAGGCTTTGTACCTATTCGTGGATTTACTCATATTTCAAGCATCATAGGAAAATATAACTTAGGGATAGTTTGTGGGTGCCCTGGTAAACCAAACAAAACTAATCACAATACATGAATAATATTGGAGGTTGTGTTGTTTAGTGAAGCCCATAAATTTTAGAATGTGATGGGCTATTTCACTTCATAGTAATTGTTCAAAAAGTCATAAACCCGTCAGAAAGCGGCTAATTTAGTCCTAAATATTTTGACGACTAGCCAATTTAGTCTTAATTCTTTTAAAGTTTTGCCAATTTAGTCATAAATATATTATTTAGATAATTAGTCAAAATGACTACATTGACAGATTGTCAAAAGAATTGGTAAATCATAAAATAATTTATGATTAGATTGTCACAATTAAAAGATTTATAATTGAATTGACTCCAGGCCTGCAATATAATAAATATAAGATTTTTTGGACAATTTTTCCTTGCAACAATTGCTACCTTCTTACCCTATTTATCATGGTAGATGAAAGTAACCAATGAGCCCGAGATACTACCAAAGACGTTGGTCAAAAAGACTTAGAGACTTGTGACAAAAAATAAAAAAATAAAAAAAGACTCGAGACTAACCTGCGGGGTCCACCCGCATACGACCCCACTTCCTCGCATTCGGTCCAGGAATCCACCAGGAAGCTGCGACTGTGAACTTTCTGGACGCAACGACCACAAAAACTTATGCCCGCTCCGCTCGATTCCGGCGGCGATCTCCTCCACTTGGTCCGCGTCGAACCTCCCCAAGCTCCCGAAGCACAGGAACACCACCGAGGACGGTGGCTGCTCATCGAGCCACTCCCGGATCTTCTGCCATTGAGCCCGGTCCAGAGAAGGATCTGGCACACCCTTCGGATCGATAACTGGTCCGACTGTGTACACGGCCGGTCCGTCCGAGCTTCCTCCGGAAAACGAGCTGATGGCAAAGTGTTCCAGTTCCATGAACGTGTTAACCATGATTCCCCGGACGTCCCTGAACCTGCGAGCCAGCTTGACGTAGGCCGCATAGCCGCCGGCTTCCGCATCGAACACTGCTGACGGCAAGACAGAGACCGGAACTGGGTTGGTGAAACTGGGAAGAGGCAGGTCTGGATCGGACGGTTGGACCGCTCTCCCCACCTTGTCGTGCTGAGCCGGCAAGTGGAACATGAGGTCCAGGAAGTGCGCGTTGGTGGTAAGGTAGATGTAAGAAGGGAGCGAGAACTCGTCAGCCACGGCGATCATGGACGTGCAGAAGAAGTCCAGGACGAACCCGGCCACGGACCGGGAACGTCGGATCTCCCCGACCGCTGTCTGGACGTGCGGGATGTAGCTCTCGATGAAGACCGAGACGTAGTGCTCGACCGAGCGTAGGAGCTCGGGCGGCGGTGGGTCGACGGGAGGGAGATCGACAAGGGCGATGCGTGGCTGCGAGGCGACAAGCAACTTGGTGTAAGCGTCCAAGTGGGGGGTGAAGGGCGCTTTCATGGCAAGGACCGTGATGGAGACTCGAGGATCGTGGCCGAGCAAGCAGGACGCGAACTCGAGGGCCGAGATGACGTGACCGACGCCTGGTGCCGGAATGAATACGAGCTCCAGTTTCTCCATCGGCGACGGTCAGGGAGGCTTTCGAGCTCTGTCTTCTTTAACTAGTGTTTTTATTTAGACATGGCGTGACATGTGAAGGACTTTATGGAAGTGATGGGCAGGAAAAACAAAAAAAATATGGCTGGATTGATGCAGTAAGATGCGGTTGGAGACGAATAGGCTCCGTGTTGGAGGACAAGGACATTCTACCGAGCGATGATGCATGGATGACATGGGACATGACTATTGGAATGACTAACACAACAAGAGCTTTGGCTTAGGAATATCCTTCCGTGGTAATATTTTTTATTGGAAAATGCTCCTCAAATAGTATTGACAGAGACGGTATAATCTCAGGTATAAAATGAGTACACTGCCTTAGGGATCAGAAAGCTAGAGACACTCATCACGAAGGAACGTAAAAGCTCAAGGATTAGTACCACCAGATGGAGACATCAATGCCTTACTAGCCTTTATCAGACGAATCTTACCAGGGGAAAAAAAAGTCTTACCGGATGAATGAAAGACATTTTCTTGATCTAAAATCAAGGATTGACAGGTCGGGTTCCATGCCGGGATATATCATGCTTCTAGGCGACCGGAATAATCGCCACTTCCCGTCATTGCTTCGCGCTCAAACCGTGAACAAATTTCGTGTCGGGCCGATTATATAAACTAGCGCAAACAACTAAATCACAAACGGTCCAATATTATCCACTCCCAACAACAACGGTTAGCTTTAATAATCCACCGCTCTAAAATTAAATCCCCCAAATCCATTTTCGCTACTAACCCGAGCCCGATAGTTACTATTCTACTTAAATCTTATCTGGTAGAAATTTAGGTCTTCACACCGACGGTCAGGTTCAGGCGGTCTTGTTCCCTATTGGCATTGGGAACTGAACCGGTTATTCCCGATTTCAAATTTTTGGAATCAAGAACCACACAGAACTAGCTGGTTCGATTTTCGGGTTGGATTAGGACCGACGTATACCCCTAGTTTGGATTTTGAACCACAAGCTCTCACTCGGGTCGAGCAAGGACGACCCTCGCCAATGACCCTCACCGCCACGATGAAAAAAAAAGAAGAAGAAAAAAAATAAAATAAAATAAAAAAATTATTCGTGTCGGCACCAATCGTGCCACGTAGGGTGACCGGCGTCTACGTTGGCAATTTTTTGCCATAATTAGCTTGATAGACTCAATTGGGAAAACGTAAAAAAAATTTATGACTCAATTGGCAAAATTAAAAGGTTTATGACTGAATTGGCAAAAGTGAAAAAGTTTAGGGCTTTTTGGATAATTTTCTCTAATATAAACTGATAGAGAAATTAAGTGATAGATCCTTATGAATCGTTAGTAGGTTTACATGTGAGTTTGGATCTTGAGATACGGCGTGGTTCAATAAATTTGGGAGCTACAGATGAAATTTACTGTCTTGCCATGTTCTTGTCCGGACCGATGTCCGACTAGTCAGAAATAGAGTTGAGAATGGCATTTAAATTGAACAACTTTGTGATCGGCTAGCCCTCACTAGATTGGACGAGGTGATCCTTGTCTTGCCGTCCCTGGGCAAAGGGCAAGCCCAGTCGAAAGAAACAACGAAAAAAAAATAAGTAAATGATCAAAATACCTTTTGGTCAAGTCTTTTTTTGAAACAAAAAGAGCACTTTAAACCCTTATTTAAAATAAGATTCACTTTATGTTCTTATTTAAAAAATGAAGTCACTTCAAACTCTTATTTGAAATTTTTCCTAACAAATATGGTGGAAGAGTCTGCCGTGACATGCGTGGTTCAAATTGAAACATGTCGTGGGTGTTGTCTGATTCTACTTGATTAATATTTGAAGCAAATGTACCGAAGGATTTTCTATGGCGTGTTAATAAGGATAAGATTAAAAAAGAAATGGTGGACGGACAGGGGAGAATTAGATTATAGTATAAAGGAGAATTTGACATTACGAGACATTCTCACCAAATTCTTCAACCACCCATTAAGGAGTTGGTCACGGTTGAAGTGGACATCTTCTATATAACTTATAAACGCACAATTAATTTTTCTTGATCATCTATAAGGCCCATTTGACCGACAAAGATGTCTGTCTTCCAAAATCAAACTATTAATGCAATAATGAGTTAGACCTATGGAGCTTGAAATCGATAGACATGTATAAACAAAGGATACACATTACAAGATGAAAGGAAGTGTGCCGAATCGAACTCAAGGAAAGAGCATTGCTAGATCTTACAATGGTTGTTTTACAAAGTCGGAATCGTAAAGTGACGTATCATACTGTTCTTGATTCTTGAATTTGACCCATTTGTTTGAAGGACTACTCACAATCTAATAATATACATCGTGTAGTAAACAGAACCAGTCTAATACATCTAGCGTTGCTCGCATTTCTAGTACCATATTGAAATTCAGGTAAGATCCTTTCTTGTAAAGATTTTGAAATATTCAAAGAAATGTGTTACCTTCACCGCACGAAAGCTACACTTGGTAACTTGTCAAAAATATAGATAAACTTTAAAAATAGCATGATGTCAATACGAATAACTCCGGACGAGCAAGAGAAGGCCGTGAGAGATAGGTTGAAGATGCTGTCCATCCTAGAGGAACATGGTCCAACAAGGGAAAGAAATTCTTCGGAGGGGAGAACATCAACATCGCGGACATTGCATTTGGCGTGGTGGCACATTGGATGGGAGTCGTAGAAGAGGTGTCGGGAAGGAAGGTGTCCGATGCCGAGTAGTTCCCTCGCTTGCACGCTTGGATGGGCAACTTCAAGAGCTTGCCCTTGATCGCCGAGAACTTGCATGATCAAGGGAAGTTGCACGAATACCTCGCCCGCCAAAGAGAGAAATTGATGTCATCGTCTCCCCACAAAATGATGCACGGACTTCGGGTCTTTTCTCGGGAGCCTCCATGATCGATGTGGTGATCTAGGACTCTATATGAAAGTACTGAACATCGTTTGGATATCTGTTGCTGTGTCTTTGTAGCACGAGTGAAGTGGGTTCTTTGGTTTGAAGTTTCAAGCTGAAGCTTCTAATTAGCCTATGCAATAAAGTAAATTGTACTTCTAGGCATAGGAATCTTGTCTTTCGAGGCATGTAATGTCTCAGTTTGAAGTCTTAAATCTAAAATTATTCGTGGTAATGGTTATATGATACTAATACAGAGTGTAAATGGAGATAATTGAGCATTCTTTCTTGTGACAAGTGTAAAGCCTGATGTTGTGTTTACAAAACAAAATGGGTAGACCCGATCTATGGATTTTTTTTAGACCATGATCAATACAGACGATATGCTTAAGCGGCTAATATGGAGGGAAGAGAATAAATTTCAAAAGGAGGAATAAGCAAGTGTCATGGGCCAAAAGTTTCCTAGTTGAAGACAAGTCCGTGCGGCGTCTGTTCAGCCGGGACATCAAGCCACCATCTCCCGATAAATCTTTCTCGAGGATAGTGTTGGAATTTATCACACCCATAAAGAGCAAATCCGAAATTGCTTTTAATATATGGTATCGGTTACCATATAGAGGGAGACCAAAAAGATAAGTCTTGATTGATCGCAATAATAGGTGATTTGATTTCTCAAAAGCGCAAAAACTCTCTCCAGAAAGCTCTCTGTGATTTTCTGTAGGGGTGAGCATGGTTCCAGGGTAAAACCGACAACTTGGAACCGGAACATGTAGGATCCGGTCTAGTTCCGGGTTCCAAGGTATGCAGGGTAGGTTCCATGTTCCAAAAATTGATGAACCTGTTCTAGCGGGTAGGTTCCGTGTTACGGAACCTGGAATCTAGATCCTAGATCCCGAAATAAATTTTTTTATTTTTCTTGGTATATATTTTTACACTATCCCGTAATGTTCTATGGCATCCGATGATAAGTGTATAATCTAGAATCAAACAAATTTTTAGATTTCAAGTTCCAAAATATGATAAACGTGTTCCAATGGATTGGTTTCGGGTTCTAAATGTAACCTGTACGGAACCTAAAACCACTCACCCCTACTTTCTCTTAGATGTTGCAGCGTTCACTCTCATTTTGCTTAACTAAAAATGAAAAAAATAAAATAAAAAAAATGATAGGTTATCGGGTATCTTGAAACCGACCCTAGAACCGATGACAGGGTAGGTTCCAGGTTCCAAAAAATGAGGAACCTGTTCCGACGGGTAGGTTCCAGGTTCCAAGTGGAACATATAAGGAGCTCGAAACCACTCACCCCTAATTTTCTCGAAGAACGAGCGATTTGTGAATTCAGATTCTTTCTCATCTACTATTGGGGCTCTTAATTTGTGGCTATCGAAGTATGTTTGTTCTTGGAAGGGCCTAAACACAAACTACTAGTCGGGAATAGAGTTCCAAGGTATGACGGGTAGATTCCAGGTTCCAAGGTATGACAGGTATGTTTCGGGTTCTAAAAAATGAGGAACCCGTTCCGACAGGTAAGTTCCGGGTTCCAGGCCGGGTTCCGGGTGGAACATGTAAGGAGCCTGGAACCGCTCACCCCTAATTTTCTCAAAGAACGAGCGATATATGAATTTGGATTCTTTCTCATCTACTATTGGGGCTCTTAATCAGTAGCTATTGAAGTATGTTTGTTCTTGGAAGGGCTTGAACACAAACTACTAGTCGGGAATAGAGTTAAGAATGGCATTCAAATTGAACAACTTTGTGGGAGTACTATTTCGTTTCCGCCTGCATTGGACGGATGGCCCGAGCATTGAGAAGGAAGTATGCTTTCAGAGGTGAAACGCCGCTGGAGATGCTTTCTGTAATACATGGACCTCCGACTAGGAAACAATGAAATCTCTAATTTCTCCTTCTCCTCCCTCCCAAAGAGGAGAAAGAAATCTCCAAGGTCTCCTCTATCAACGGAGGACACGAAGGACGCAGGTAATATAACAAAGAAAGGGGAGGAGGCAGCAAACCGCAGTAGGAACGACGCATGGGACTACTCGGTTGTTTCGGTTTGCTAAGTTTGAAAAGTTCAAAAAACGCAAACTAAGGGATCCGGGCACGGGCACGATCAAGGGAGTTCCGGGCCTGGCCTTGATGGACCCGACCACGGCCATCGAGGGCGTGGGCCCAGGGAACAAATGTTGGGTTCTCTTGTCCTAGCGTTGGGATTCTCGTGCCCAAGAGAGGGGAAAGATAAAGTTCCATCCTTTTGGTATTTCTTGTAAGAGATCCATTGGTATGTGGAATGGTAGTTGCGTTGTAGCAACCAATGCTCGCATGTGGAGAGACTAGAGAGGTGTTGTTGATGGTGGTGATGTTGATTACTAGTGCATTCTTCTTCTTCAATGATTTGAGGATATGTGCACTGAAAATCCTAAAACTTGTCATGAAAGTGCAATTGAGTTTTACAAAAAATGCAATTAAGTCTTAAAACTTATTGACTTTGTACAATTAAATCCTTTCATTAATCTCGTCTAATTTGGCTAACGAAATATGCTTACGTGACATTTTTTAAATTATTTTTCTATCATATTCAGCGCTAACATTACCAAAATGACATTGTTTTGGTCCAAATCTAACTTTTTAATATACAATTTATTTAAGTTATTAAAAAATACAAAAAAAAATTGAAGAAGCATGCGAGGGTTGCACACTTGTAGCCCTTGCCATTGCAACCTCACCATCCCCGTGAAGGACCGACGACATTGGGGGAACGGGTGGCGGGGGTTGCTGGCAGCGGTCGCCGGGGCCCAAGAACCTTCGCCGAGCCGACAGTAGGCGTCGGGCTCTTGCCCGGATCCGGTCGAGAGCCATCGGTGATAGGGGTTGACAGCCCTCGCCAATTCTTGCCGAGGGCCTTGTAAGCCCTTGCCGCCAGCTCGTGAGTATTGCCGACCACTCTTGTATCATCATCGGCCCTTTCCGGCGACGATGGGGCAGTGATGGCGAGGGCCGCAATCGTGCGGCCCTTGCCTCCGTCTTCCCCTTTTTTTTTTCCTCTTTTCTTTTTATTTATTTTGCTTATTGTGGATATAATTTACATAAAATTTGTATTAAACATTTTGATTTTGCCCAAAATGACGTCGTTTTAGCATTATGTTTTATATATTTGCCATGCCAGCACCACATAGAATATAAAAAATAATAAAGAAAATCACATCAGCATTTTTCATTTAGTCAAATTGGACGGAGTTAACGGGAGAAGTCGATTGCATCAATTTGACAAATTTTAGGACTTTCAATGTACTTATCCCATGACTTAAAAAGCGTAAAGATAGGGCCGCCGATGAACTCAGTTGCTCCAGCTCACTCCAGTGCGAACGCAATTGGACTGAGTTGTGGTCCGGGAGGAACCATTCTTTATTGGCCTTAATTAGTAATAATTATCATGTGGGATTACGCTATGGCATTATGCAAATGATGGGTCAACTTCAATTAGCCCAGATCCCGATTTTTTATCTGTTCAGAAGATTCTATTAGGGGGATTCGGATTCATTTGCGATACGCATGTCGAGTAAATCGTTCCCCACACGAGGCATCGTGGTCGTCGATCTTGCATGGTAATGATTTTATTATTTCACTAATTATTTGAACTGATGGCTGTAGAAGGTGTCATTTGGGAATCCTTTTTTTTTTTTATTGTTCATAATCGGAAAAATAAATCAATTTTTTTTTGTTATTTATGCAAGTGTTTCTTAAGCTTGATTGCGCCAAATCAATGTTAGGTAGATTCTTGTGTCGGGCGCTACTTGTACTTTTTCAATTGAGCAAGACGAACGAAATAAATATCTGCCGGTTAGAGCCAATAAAAAATACACGTACTTTTCGGCGGAAATCGCCCGACATGGCGGTTCAATCATTATCGGCCGTCCTACATAGCACACCGCAACGTCGTCGATTTCCGGCAAAATTTGACCGAAAATACCATATTAGAATTTCTGAAAAAAAATTAAGACTCAATAGACAAAATTGAAAAGTTTAGT
Source organism: Rhodamnia argentea (assembly GCF_020921035.1). Lineage (NCBI taxonomy): Eukaryota > Viridiplantae > Streptophyta > Magnoliopsida > Myrtales > Myrtaceae > Rhodamnia > Rhodamnia argentea. The sequence continues at coordinate 8,661,240 of NC_063157.1, read as the reverse complement.
AATAAATTAGTATCCGTACAATAAGTTTAAGACTGATTAGATAATAAGTTTAGGAACGAGTAAATTCAATTTTTTTACGTCATAATCATAAGATTGTATTCTCCACGGACGTGAAAAGCTTACATGTTGTCGAAGGACTATTCAAATTACAAGATTCTATAGCAATATCATAGCTAATTATAAGTTTTTTTTACTAATTTGTGCTATCTTGTTAGAAATCATAAAAGTAACACACATTCGATTGTGTGATTATTCACGTGTGTGTTTTACGAAAAAAAATACGGAAAGTTTATTAAGGTACTAAATAATTCACCCAAGTTTGACGTCCGAGAGTTAAGGTGTTCTCATTTTTTTTTTTTTTGGTCGAAAGGTGTTCTCATTTAAAGTTTGCCAGCTTCTTGAAGTTTTGATTTTTTTTTTTTTTGTTGATACGCTAATTTTGAATAAAAATACTATGCTATAATTCACAATCACTAGCATACTTCGTCATAGGCTAAATAAGTTCATAAGTAAATGTCGATATCAACGTGTGAATACTGAAGTGTTTTACTTCTTATGTTATCTAATGAAAAATCAAGAGTATGTTAAATAATTACTAGTAGACTTTATCAATGAGCAGGCAGCCCGTAAGCCCGTCCATTATTCTTTAGGCCCAAATTCTAGGCCTACTTAGTATGCAAGCTGCGGGTGGATAAGTGCTTCAAGGCCCGGCCGTGCACCTTTATTTTTACTTTAAAAGATGGTAAATTATGTTTTATTAGTAAATTTTTCCTTGCTCTTTATATTTTATAAACACTAGTAGGACAAATAAGCTCAAATTTCTAATGAATCATAAGAAGATCGCCAATCCCGCTAGGGCTGTGTTTGGTTTGGCTTTGAAAAGGAACTTTGGGTAAAATGCAAAGGCATTTAGTTTAAAGGGCATTGGGAAAGTGCAAATTGCTTTCAATTTTGGGTTAAATAGTTTTTGGAAAAAAATTCTTGCAAAAGACTTTGGCTAGTTTTTTTTTTCATAAGAAAATCTCATACCCTTTACCAACTCCGGCGAGTCAAATTTGGCATTGACGGCCCTCGGCTAGGGTTACATGCCCAAGCAAGGCCCGCGTGTGGTCGCCCAACCCCAGGCACCACTCACTGGGTTGCGTGACCTTCGCGAGGGCAGGCAAAGCCAGGCCACCCTCGCTTGGGTCACGTGACCTTAGACCGCCCTTGTGTGGGGTCTCGCGACCTCGTCGACCCCTCGACAACCTCTCGTTGGCCCTTTGTAGCCAAATCTACCCTCGTCGACCGCCCTTGCACAGCGAAGATGAACAAAAAATTGAACAATTGCAAATGAGTTTTCTTGTATGTCAATGGAACTCATGATCATGGATTTTATATTCTTACACTGACAATTGAAGTTTAATGGGATACACAAATAGTGATTGGGCATGTGATATTGAGACTTATAAATGTTCTTCTAAAAATGCTCTCTTTCTGGATCAAGACTCTCATGGTCCTACAAAAAAAGAAAGTTGTTGTACTCTCAACAGCTGAAGATGAATACGTTGTCGTAGCTTCGGCGGCATGTCAAGCGATATGGCTTCGTAAGATGCTTTGTGAATCGATGCATGAATAGAGAGGTCCTACCAAATAATGTGTGATAATAAGTTTTTTTTTTTTTGGTAAGGTATGTGTGATAATAAGTTAACCGTTGCATTAGCCAAGAATCATACTTTTCATGACAGGAGTAAGCACATTGACATCAAGTATCATTATATGTAAGCCGGTCAAAGATGGTGAGATTAAGCTTAATTTTTACAAATCAAAAAATCAGATTGCATATATTTTGGCGAAATCATTGAAGACAATTCGTTCAAAAAATTAACGACGATGTTAGTTATTGTTGATTTCAAAATCAATTTTAAGGGTGTCTTTTAAAATAATAATAAAATGAATTTTTTATTGTTGTTGTATTTTCTACGTGAGCTGCTTATATTTCCAAGGTGCTCTGCTGAAGGCTTTGAACACATGAGTTGCTAGAGAATTTCTAGACGGGGATGCTGATTTGCTGCAGACTTTGAAAACATAGGCCAATTCTTGACCACATGGGCTAGCCATTTTTAGCCGGGACGAATTTGACAGGAGATTGTACTGAGGAAATAACAAATAGGACATGTTCATGTATTAATTTGAGGGTATAGTGGATCGCATGATGCTTTCCTGAAAAATTTTTGTATGGGCCCAAATCATGTGAACCAGCTCCATCTCAGCCAACTTTGTAGCGTGTCTCCACATTAAATCCACATGATGTGATGATGGAGATTAAGATGCACACGATCGCAACTTCTATCTCTCAAAAATTCACTTCGAGTTAGATTGCTTGCCACTTTTCATCTGAAGGCAATGATTGCATTAGGACATAATTGTTTTGAGTTTCATTGTAGTCATGTTCTTTATGTATTAATTTTTTTTTCTTGCATATATCTGATATCACAAAACCGTACATAAGTGAAAGAGAAAAACTCCTTACACAAACTTTCAATGCTTTGAATTTTAGAGCGGTTCTCATTTGGGCCTCTCCAAGTTTTCAATTTTAGGCCCAAAAGGTACTTTAAAATAGTGGCTGCTCCCCATTGAAACTCAGCTCGACATGCCAAAGCTCACGGGAAAAGTGTTAGAAATGCCTTAAATCTATTGCATTGACGCTAATTTAGTCCTAAATCTTTTATTGGTGCTAATTTTTTCGTAAACCTTTTGACCTAGAGCTAATTCAATCATTCCAGCTAATTTTGGCTAGATATTGCTGACGTGAACGCCGAATGGCCTCCGTGGAAAAATAAGCGCTAACATAGACATTTTTAAATATTTTTTTTTCCTTTCTTCCTCAAGATGAGTTTATGTTTAGAGAGATTAGCTTCTACGCTAGGGTTTCCCTTACTCATGGATAGGAGAAGTGGCACTCTAAAGGTCCCAATGCACGCGAAGGGCATGGCACGCTGTAGAGTCACAATTTCTCTTTGCCTCTCGCCTTCTTCCAAAACCCTTTTGCTTGATTTGCTTGGTGTTTCACTATAATCGGGACAGGCATCTTCAGCTAATGTGGTCTTCTTCAACGGGGATCAAGTTGAAGGGACTGGAAATCCCGTTGTGGAGAGGTTGTCGGACCTGTAGATGGTAGCTGATGTTTTGGTCTCAAAGTGACGCCGGGCGAGGACATCCTGGCTTGGGCGACTCAGCCTCACCAGTTCTGGCAAGGCCATCCTCACCCAGGCGATGGCGGATCATTAGTTTAGTCATGAGAAGCTCATAACTCATCTGTCTAAAAAAACTATCAGTAACTTACGGCTCCGTCATCTGGGTTACCGAGCAAAACGAGTACAATGACTCACTAAAATTCACTCTTCTAGTGAGCGATGCAAGATTTGAATCAAGTCCAACGCCCACCACCCGCCAACTCGGAATGGTAATTTCATAAACTTCGGACAAATCAGTAAGCACGCTCGTTGAACAAAGGTGTAGGGCACATTGCTAGCAAGAAACAAAGGACAGAGCCAGATCAAAGGGACACGCACGGGATGGTTACAATGGAAGACAAATGCTAGCTCTTTGTTGAGGTTTTTTATTCAATGTTCTTGATGAAGTCCTGAATCAACTTTCCAATGGAGTCGTATGAAGACCCACCTTCCTTCACGGCGTTCCTTGCCGCCTTTCTCATTTCCTTCACCTTCTTCCTGATCGCTGCACCGGCACCGCCCATCAAGCATCCGATGGCCCTCTCTATCTCGTCCGCTGGCACCAGATGGCCGCCAACTCCGTGCCCCCGCCGGTAGTCCAGCCGCAGCTCCGCGGCTAATCCCAGTTCCTTCACCATTAGGAAGGCGTTAAGTTGCTGCTCCGCATATATGGGCCACGTCACAATCGGCACTCCATGCCACAAGCTCTCCAAAATGGAGTTCCAACCACAGTGAGACACGAACCCACCTATGGCTGCGTGTGCCAGCACCTCCACCTGAGGTGTGGAAAACATGTACTTCGTTACAAGCTAAATAAGTCTAATAATTTCTGAGCAGCGGACTTGTGTCTTTTTTTTTTTTTTTAATGAATTGAGAAATGGTGTGGTAGGTGGAAGTTTATTAAAATTACGCAGAACATCATAAGATAAGTACGAAAAATAGACTATTTTGAGATTATAAAACTCGATCAATGTCTCGTTGTTGAGAAGTGAGAAGTGGCTTACCGTGACATAATTATTGGTATAGCTATCATACGAAAGCACACAAATCCGTGGATACCGTGGATGGATTAGGTAGATGACACTATTAATTTAAAGGTTTTCATAAATAGGTCATCTATTCTAATTTTGACTTACTCCTTATCTGTTCCACAATCCTTGACAATATGGTTTTCAATGAATTGGATTGGGTGCACGATTCAAAAGTGCTCAACCATTTTTCTGCTCCAGATGATCGTAGGGGCTCGAACGAAGGAGGTTTATTCCCCAGGGTTGCCCAAATTATATTTCAGGCTTTGCACCTATTCGTGGATTTACTCATATTTCAAGCATCATAGGAAAATATAACATAGGGATAGTTTGTGGGTGTCCTGGTAAACCAAACGAAACCAATCACAACACATGAATAATATTGGAGCTCGTGTTGTTTAGTGAAACCCATAGCTTTTAGAATGTGATAGGTTGTTTCACTTCGCGATAATTATCCAAAAAATCATAAACCTATTGTAAAGCGACTAATCCAGTCCTAAATCTTTTAAGGACTAGCTAATTTAGTCTTAATCCTTTTGAAATTTAATCAACTTAGTCATAAACCTATTATTTGGATAATTAGTCGAAATGACTAATATATCGTCAAAAGAATTGGCAAATCATTAAAAAATTTATGATTAAATTGCCACAACTAAAACATTTAGAAATGAATTGGCCACAGAACAATAAATTTGAGATTTTTTGGATAATTTTCCCTATAACAATTGCTCCCTTCTTACCCTATTTACCATGTTAGAGTAAAGTAACCAATGAGCCCCGAGATACCCCAAAAGATAGATATAGTCGTTGGTTAAAAAAACTTAAAAACTTGTGACAAAAAAAAGACTTGAGGCTAACCTGCGGGGTCCACCCGCATACGACCCCTCTTCCTCGCATTCGGTCCAGGAATCCACCAGGAAGCTGCGACTGTGAACTTTCTGGACGCAACGACCACAAAAATTTATGCCCGCTCCGCTCGATTCCGGCGGCGATCTCCTCCACTTGCTCCGCATCGAACCTCCCCGAGCTCCCGAAGCACAGGAACGCCACTGAGGACGGCTGTTGCTCGTCGAGCCACGCCCGGATCTTTTCCCAGTGAGCCCGGTCCAGAGAAGGATCCGGCACACCCTTTGGGTCGATAACCGGTCCGACCGCGTACACGACCGGTCTGTCCGAGATTCCTTCGGAAAACGAGCTGATGGCGAAGTGTTCCAGTTCCATGAACGTGTTTACCATGATTCCCCGGACGTCCCTGAACCTGCGAGCCAGCTTGACGTAGGCCGCATAGCCGCCGGCTTCCCCGTCGAACACTGCTGACGGCAAGACAGAGACCGGAACTGGGTTGGTGAAACTGGGAAGAGGCAGGTCCGGATCGGACGGTCGGACCACTCTCGCCACCTCGTCGTGCCGAGCCGGCAAGTGGAACATGAGGTCTAGGAAGTGCGCGTTGCTGGTAAGGTAGATGTAAGAAGGAAGCGAGAACCCGTCAGCCACGTCGATCATGGACGTGCAGAACAAGTCCAGGACGAACCCGGCCACGGACCGGGAACGTCGGATCTCCCCGACCGCTGTCTGGACGTGCGGGACGTAGCTCTCGATGAAGACAGTGACGTAGTGCTCGACCGAGCGCAGGAGCTCAGGCGGCGGCGGTTCGACGGGAGGGAGGTCGACGAGGGCGATGCGCGGCTGCGAGGCGACGAGCGACTTGGTGTAAGCGTCCAAGTAGGGGGTGAAGGGCGCTTTCATGGCGAGGACGGTGATGGAGACTCGAGGATCGTGGCTTAGTAAGCGGGCGGCGAACTCGAGGGCCGAGATGACGTGACCGACGCCCGGCGCCGGAATGAATACTAGCTCCAGTTTCTCCATCGGCGGCGACGGTGAGTGAGGCTTCCGAGCTTTGTCTTCTTTAACTAGTGTTTGTCGCTACACCTGGCGTGGCATATGAAGGACTTTTTAAAGTAGCTGGGAAGGAAAAACAAGAATGGCTGGATTGATGCAGTCGGGTATGCTTTGGGGACGAATAGGTTCCGTGTTGAAGGAAAAGTACATTCCACCGAGCGATGATGTATGGATGACGTTTCCCCAAGCGATATTCTCGTTTTTGAGGACGGGGCAACGACAGGGACAAGACAACCTAAAACGCATTCCGGAAAAACTAAAGAAAGAAAGATCGGCCTTACTGGAAATGTTTGAGAGATTCCACATCAGTCTCTGTCGGTAGCTGTTGAGGACGTTGCCCTTAAACAGCTCCGCCCGGTGCACAGGAAAATTTATGTGAGAGATTGTAAAGACTGATCTAGCTCATCTTAAGACGGATTTGAGCCTTTTGGAGGACAAAAAACTTGTACGTCCGATGATTGTCGGCGAGTATGGACAGAGAATTACCACATCCGATAAGAAATAGTCGAGTGCTATAAAAAGATATCTGGATAAGCCGTCGACCAAGAAAAGCATGTTTATCAATGCTGCATATCAGGAAGGGTATCAAGTAGACGAGTTTGAGGAAGTGAGATCCTTGGGTTGGTCGGTTCCCGCTTTGGAATTTAGAACGGGACCCGCAGCATTGATTCTCAGTTTGTAGAACTCATTAGATCCTGGAATCGATGATTTCTTCTTTCTTTTTTTTGTCATTTCTTCTATTTCCTAAGAGCTAAATAGTATGACATGCGATACGATTCGATACGACACGATATGTCGATGCGACATTTCTAAAAAATAAAGATTTTCGACACGTTGAAGGCACGTTATATATTAAATGTATATTTTTATACATGATAAATTATTATTTATATATATAAATGGAGAATTTAGAGGTCTTAATTTCGTAATTTAACTTCAATCAGCCTAAAAAAATAGTAAAGTAAAAAAGAAAATTAAACACTTGATCGAGAAAATATTTGGATGCTCTCTGAAGTCCAAGTGATGTGGTCCCCCAATCAATATGTGGAGCCACGTGTGCTGTGGGCCCAAATTAGATTTTCAGAGAAAATATTATTATCTCTCCTATTACTTAAAAAAAAAAAAAAAAGGCTGTAACTAGAGCTCTGCAGACTAAGGTGCACAGCAAATTAGACATGCATGCTCTCTCCTCTCTCATCTTGCGTCTTTTCACTGCACCCCTCTTTATCTCTCTCTGTCTCTCCTCTGTGACCGCGTGTCGCGCGTGCGTCCATATCCGACAACGACGTGATGGCCTCCTTGACGTGTCGGTGCTTCATAAGCTACCAGTAAGAGTTTCTCAAAAATAAAAGGATTTATTATTGTTTGCTTAAAAAAAAAAAACAAGAAATAAGAAATCTCGGCCGATCCATCGGTTAGATCCGAGCAGTTCTGTTCCTTATGTGGAACTGAGAACCGGGCCAGTTATTCCCTATTTTAAATTTTTGGAACCAAGAACTACCCAGAACTAGTTGGTTCGGCATTCGAGTTCAATCGGGACCAATGTATACCCCTAGTTTGGATACCGAACCACAAGCCCTCACTTAGTTTTGGCAAGTACGTCCCCCGCCCAGGGACTTCGCGGCACTGTCAATAACCCTCACCTGCACGATGAAAAAAAATAGAAAAAAGAAAGAAATTCCAAATATAATATAAAACTTAAATTTAAAAATAAAACTAAATGATTATACACGCCAACGTCAGTCATGTCAAGTAGGACGATCGGCGTCTATGTCAGCGATTTTCGACCAAAATTAGTTTATTGGTCTCAATTGGCAAAACGTAAAAAAATTTAAAACTCAATTGGCAAAATTAAAAATTTATGACTAAATTGACAAAAGTAAAATAGGTGTATGACTTTTTGGATAATTTCACCTGATATAAACTGATAGAGAAATTAAGAGACAGATTTGTTTGAATCGTTAGACTTTGGATCCCGAGAGACGGCGTCGTTAAAAAAATTTGGTAGCTGCAGATGAAATTACCTGTCTTGTCATGTTCTTGTCCGGACCGATGTCCAACCAGTCAGGTACCCTTCTCGAAAGGGCCTAAGCACAAACAACCAGTCAGGAATGGAGTCAAGAACACCATTCAAATTGGACAACTTTGTGAGAGTACTACTTCGCTTCCGCCTACATTGGACGGATGCCCCGAGCATTGAGAAGGAAGTAAGTTTTCAGAGATGAAACGCCGCGGATGTCTGTGATCCACGGATCTCTGATCGGAAACAATGAAATCTCTAGTTTCTCCTTCTCCTCCCTCCTGGAGAGGAGAGTGAGATCTCCATGGTCTCCTCCATGAACGAAGGACAGGAAGGACGCATATAATATGACAAAGAAAGGGGAGGTAGGCAGCAGCTGGCAATAGGAACAACACATGGGACTGCTTAGCTGTTTCAGTTTGCTAAGTTTGAAAAGTCCAGAAAACACAAAATAAGGGATCCAAGCACGGGCACGGGCACAGGCACGGTCAAGGGAGTCCTGGGCCCGACCTTGATGTACCCGAGCACAGCCATCAAGGATGTGAGCCCAGAGAACGAGCATTGGGGTTCTCGTACGCAATCGTAGAGTTTTTGGTTCAAGCGTCGATATCTAGTTAAATTTTGAAAAATGATTTTCAATTCGAAAAAATTGAAAGTCATTTTCCTAAATTTATGCTTTGGTGGGCAAATATTTTCCGTTGTCTCATTATATTTCAATTCCTCCGATTTCAATACCCTTTCTGTCACATACCACAGGCTAAAATTCATATGACAATCATTAAAATCATCACAAAGATGTATTGCATAATGCGCGGGTGAGGAGAAATTTCAAGTGGATTGTTAATTATTTACAGGGATTCGGGAACATGGATATTGTACTTCTTATGTTTATCACTTTCTTGGCGTGTCTCTAGGGTCTAAGCTCGTGGGTACCCATTATTTTCGGATTAACTCGTTCACTTGCGGATCCAACTCCTTTCCCGATCAAGAGAACTAAGCAATTCACACATGGTCCTAATCAATAAAATTTCGTCCTTGAAGGCTTAAACATGGACCTGGTTGATAGAATCCAAAGGACGAGTGGAATGTGGGCTAGCTCAAGCAGCTGATGCGCGGTTGGGATAGAAACTCGGATCTATATCATGTTGGAGAACCAACTGATTGAAACCCTAAAATTAACGGACAATGGAAGCATTTCAATCGCCGTAGAGTGCTGTGGGTTTTACATCCTAATGTCCCCTCTCTTGGTAAGCTCGATTGAAAGACGTAAGCCTCGATGACGAAGGAATTAGACGAAAACCCACAAAGGAGTACAAAGAGAGGGAATGGGGGGTGATAGAATAATTAAATCCTAAATCATGTATTCATCTAACAGATTAAGTTTTTAAAATAGTTGGTAGTGGGCTCACAAAATCTCATATGATATTAGAGCAAGAGATAAGTGCAAATCTTTTCAAGCCTCTATTTACCTCTCCGGATGCATATTTTCAAGCCGCTCAAGCTAAAGTCCAGCATACACGTAAGGGAGAGTGACGGAATAATCAATATTAAATCGCGCATTCATCTAATAGCTCAAATTTTTAGAATAGTTGACGGTAGTTCACAAATGGCTAAGCGTCTAATCAGTCGTAAGCAATCACTTCTAGGGCTTATCTGGTCATCATCATGGGGCAAAGCATGGGAACAAAAGGAGGAGAGAGATGGAACTATCAAGAAGAGTTTTTGTGCTTGGTGAGGCTAAGGGACTCCGATATGTGACGAGGAGATAAGGCTATCGGCGAGGCATCGGCGTCCGCATTTCCCTGTCCGGTCTTGAGCTCCATGTGAAATCCTAGACGTTTTACCCCTTCCCTCCCATTCGACAACAGAGGCCGACACCGATGACGTGGAATCGTCTGCATTTTTTTCTAGATGATTATTTCTGTTTCTAGATAATGAGATAATGTCAACTTTCTTTCTTTATCATTTCCAGAAACCCCGAACAAGGAAGAATCCATTATTTGACAACAATCAAATGCCAACCCTCCATTCCTCAGCCACGATTCTTTCCCCTTTGGTAAGGACCCGACAAAGAGAGACGGTAGATTTCCCTTTGTCCGCTCTCACATTGCTCTCTTATCATTAGCTTCTTTCGGTGACAAGGACACGGTGGCACTACGTTGCTAATGCGATTATTGGATCTGATTACAAGCTCGGTGACCCACTAAGCTCGTCGGGGCTAATACGGCCTAAGGCAGCGCACTGAGCTAGTTCGAGCAAATGATTTCCTACTCCGGCACAAACTAGTCCACAATATGCTTGTCTGGACCTATATAGACCCGGTTATATTACTCATACTAACCTTAGTAACCTATATGGTGGACGGGTCTCACTGGTGACTTTATTGATCGTTGAGGGTCAATGGATCACGGTAAAGTGAATATGTGCGAGAATATCTCATATACATCAATGAAACTCACAAGAATATTCTACTCCTAAAAATATTCGGGCCAGAGCCCTCGTCCGAGGCATGGGCCGAACTTTTATATCACAAAAATGCCCGTATCGTTCAGTGAATTCCCATTAAATTAGGAAAGCTCCGTCAAATTTTACTAAAGTATGACACATGCAACTACTCAAATGTTTTAGTTTGCTAAGTTTGAAAAGTTCAGAAAACGCAAACTTGAGGACCTGGGCACGGTCATGGTCACGGGAGTCATGGGCCCGGCCTTGACTTACCTAGGCTCGGAAGTCGGAGATTCGGGCATGGGCATGGGGGTCCGGGGCTCGGCCATGATGGACCCGAGCACCGCTGCCAAGGACGTGGGTCTAAGGAACGAGCATTAGGATTTCCGTGCCCAAGCGTAGGGTTACTGGTTCAAGCGTCGATACCTATCTAAAATTCGAAAAATGATTTTCCTGAATTTAAGTTTTGGTGGGAAAATATTTTTCGTTGACTCATTTTTTGAAGTCAATCCAAAAATCGAAAAATGAGAAAAAAAATTTCTCGAAAAATGTTTTACTTGAAATAGACGGAGCCAGAAAGGAACTTCCAATAGACAAAGTTAAGGACACCACGCGAACAACATTCACATTAGAGAATGCTTTCCCGACGATCCGACAAGATTGTCGATCATTTTTTACCATAAATCTGCATATCATCACTGCGTGTTTTGAATAAAGCGCTAATTAATTAGAATATTATGGGGTCGGAAATAATGACAAGATCGTTAGATTGTCAGACTAGCTGTTTCTATTTAAATTTCTAAGTATGAAACTTTTAACGACAAAGAAAATGGAAATCACCAAAGCTAATCAGATGTAGGGGCGCGACAAAACTGGTGGGGCTGGTTGTCTGCTGCTGAGCGGCATTGCATTGGACTTGATGAGGCTTTTTATAGTTTCAAAATTGGGAGAGCGACATTGTCCATACCTTTCTTTGGATTTTGCGCTTATGGCACTTCCATTTTTTTTTCAAATGGAGTCTTCTTTACGTATTGTATAAGTGTGTTAGCATATTTTGCATGAGCTATTAAATTACACGAGTCCCACGTGAACCCTACATGATGTAACAATCCATGTGAAGTACGCTAACAAAGACCATCGTTATCTGGTAATTTTGAGTGAGGAAGAGCTAATGGGTTAGCCTATTCCAATTTCATCTACTCTAATCAAGAAAAAAGAAAGCATCTTCCAATGATGAAACACATGTCTACTCTCACGCCTTTCGTTGGTTGAGTGGTTCCCTCTTTCCGTCTTCTTTTTTCTCATGCAAATACCATCGATCGCATGAAACACGCGTCTCGCGACGGACGTGCTCGTGCAGAAGGTGTCACACGACGCGGTGGATCTAAGACAAATCCATAAGGGATGGTAGGTGAATGCAACTTGATGAATCTCTGGGGGGCGCTAGGAAATACGAGAGTAATGAGTCTAATGACCTTTCGATCGGCTATGGACGGGATCTGTTCCCATGGACCGAATCCGATCTTTCAGCACAAAACATTCAGTGATGGCTCAAAAGTTGAAATTAGGCCTGATCATGCGTGGCTCGTTCCTGAGCGAGATTGTTATAACTTGATGAGGCAAGAAATTTAAAGAGCAAGAAATGTTGTTTTCCATAAGTTGACGAATTTCACACGCAACTAAGCTATAGATTCACGGTAGAAAAAGTGTTTATGACAGATCGAACATCCAAAGTCCAAAATAAAAAGGAAAAAAAATCTGCTGAAGTACTGATCCGCCAAGTCAACGAAACAATCACAAGAAAGAAACTTCGACGACTTCTTCAAAATACACGCACATTATCCATGTTCCCGAATCCCTGTAAATAATCAAAGATCCGCTTGAAATTTCTCTTTACCCGCACATTATGCAATACATCTTTGTAATGATTTAATGATTGTCAGATGAATTTTAGCCTGCGGTACGTGACAGAAAGGGTTATTGAGAGGGTTTGAAGTATAGACTCGGAAACCAGGGAATGCAAACATTGGATAAAGGATTTTTTAGAAGTCATTTTTCAGGAAAATGATAATATTTTTTTGTATTTGATTGGGATCTAAAAATAAATTGGAAAATATCTTCCGTCGTTTGGTAAGGAAAATATAATTTGATTTTCCACATCATTATTCAACCAGAACTTATCGATATTGATGCTGACTGTCCCACATGGTACAGTTAGCAATCACGTAAATACTTTTTTTATAATTTTTAAAGAAACAACAATAATTTTTTAATAAAATTTTACTTTATCTAGTTGTTTTCTTTTCAATTTTTCTTCTTCCTCCACTGCGACTAGCGAGCGGTAGGGCAAGCTTGCATCCGTGGCTCGTCGACCGTGGCCATGGTCGAGAACCGGGCAAGGAAGAAGGAAAAAATAAAAACAAAGAAAAAAGAAAAGAAAGAAAAATAAATAAATAAATAAAAAATAATCAAAATAATCAAAATGAAAAGGAATGTGAAGGAATGCACGTAAGGAAGATAAGGGAAAATGATTTTCTTCTTTCCACGTTTAAAGGTGGTTTTTTCATTGGTGGGAAATTTTTTAATGAACCAAATGCCGGAAAATCCGAAATACTTTTTTCTGGAAGTTATTTTTCATGAAACAAACAAGCCTAAGTTGTCGAGCTAGATTTGGGTTGGACCTGAATTAAGCTGGATATGGATAGATTGCATTATATTAGGAGACAAGTCAATAAAAAGTTCATTAAGACTCTATTTGTTTCGCGAAAAATGTGGCATTTTTGAAAATATTTTTTAGAAAATCATTTTCGTGGAAAACGACGATATTTTTTGGTGTTTGGTTGAAATTTGAAAATGAATGGGAAAATATTTTTTCATCGTTTGGTAAGAAAAATCAATTTTCACCATATGCGTATTATAATAATTTTTTAAAAAAATGAATTTTTTAATTTTTTTTCCTTTTTCTTTTTTCTCTTTTGTTTTTCTTTCTTATTGTTTTTTCTTTTTTCTTTTATCTATTTTATTTTTCTTTTTCCTTTTTTTCTTTCTTTTTCGCCTGCGAGCAACCACGGCAACCGGCCGCCGAGCCTCACCATTAGAGCAAGATCGTTTCCTTAAGCAAAAGCAAGCCTAATTTGTTGAAGGTTCTTTAGAGCCCTAAATGGAAGATGAACTAGCGAGACCGTTCCAGCTCGCCATTGGCGAGGCCGCGATTATTGGCCTCACTCGAGAAGGGCGAGGTGAGCCTCAGCCTCGTCAGATCTGGCGAGCTCGACATCCCCAGATCGTAGCTCTTGGAATCGGAATGGCAAGTGTTGAAGAGAGAGAGAGACTGTGAAGAGAGAGAACGGGAATGGAGGAGAGAGAGAGATCGTGAGGGATGGAGGAAGAGGACGAGAAAAAAGAAGATTTTTTCTATTTCAGAAAGTTACACGAGAGAGAAGCCTGAGATAGAGAGGAAAATGATTTCCTTTTCTCAAAAAAGCCAATCATTTTCCCTAGATTTAGAAGGATATCTTTCATTGATTAAAAAATATTTTCCTCGACCACAAATTATCTACCCCAAATACTAGAAATTGGGGAAAATATTTTTCAAGAAAATATTTTCGTGAAACAAACGCAACCTAAGTCGATCTTATCCAAATTCATGTGTGACCCAAATTTGATCCGGTCCGTCCGTTTTACATCTCCTAAGCCCGGATGAATTTGATCATCCTATTATTCAGAAGGACATCGTGCGAGGTAATATCAGATAGGACGGGATTTTGTATTTATCCGAGGACCTAGTTTTAGGCCCAAAAGGCTGTGGGCTTAACAAAGGTTTTCGAGTTTTTCGGCGTTTGTCCCCCTAACGTGGGACTTTTAATCTTAAAGAACAGGTAATCGGCCATGCCGCGGTTCTTCTCCGTCCGTTTGTCCATCAAGATAGGCTCTTATCACTCTATGAACAAAATTTCTAAATTTGTCTTTGTATCCCAAAATTCTATCCAACTTCCTAGTATCGTCTCGATATTGTGCACACCTGCCTCATGTGTGCCCAGCTTCGGTGAATTAAGTGAGAGTCACATAAGATCCACATCGAGCTCGGTGCACGTAATCACTCTTTAATAATAGTTCGCAAATAGTTCGACTGTATAACGTTTGCATTACCAGTTTTCCCCACATCTCGTGCACGTCGCCATCGATAAGGACAATTGTGACTCTAGCGAGTAAATAGCTACTCATATCGGCGGGGTACTAGACAAGGAATGTGCAGAAAACAAGTCCGCCCAGTCTGTAAAAGCGAGCACTAATCCTTCATTGAAATGCCAGAGAGCCCCGGAGGGGCGGAATGTGCGTGAACCCTACATTGATGAAGATCATGCATGGCATGTGGCTGGGGGATGATTGACTCGCACTTTGACCACCTCCAGAGTCAACCATTTAAGATAACCATGGCATTCACGGACTCCATACTTTCATCCTTGGAAAATTGAGTTGGGAGAAATGAAAGAAATCTTTGACACAGTGTGCAATGTGATTCATGAAATTTTAATTTGTTCAATATTGTTGTTAAAATTTAACTCAATATACAATGTCTTTTCCAAGCTTTTTATTTATTTCATGTGATCTTTGAATTTTCGATACATGTTCAATTTAGTCCTTGGACCGTATAAAAATATTCAATGTTATCCATAAATTTGAATTACTATAACGAAACCCTACATTGATGAAGATCATGCATGGCATGTGGTTGGCGGCTGATTGACTCGTACTTTGACCACCTCCGCAGTCAACCATTTAAGATAACCATGGCATTCACGGACTCCATACTTTCGTCCTTGGAAAATTGAGTTGGAAGTGATGAAAGAAATTCCACCCCATCGATCCATCGTTCGATTGAGGGACCAAAACCTTTTTTATGTTCTGCAAACAATTAAAAAAGAAAAGAAAAAAGGATAACTACACAAATGATTCTCAAACTTTGGCACAGTGTGTAATGTGATTCATGAAATTTTAATTTGTTCAATGTAGTTCTTAAAATTTAACTCAATATGCAATATATTCTCGAAACTTTTAATTTATTTGATGCGATCTTTAAATTTTCGATATATGTTCAATATAGTCCTTGAATCGTATGAAAATGTTCAATATTATCCATAAATTTGAATTACTATAACGAAACCTTACATTGATGAAGATCATGCATGGCATGTGGTTGGCGGCTGATTGACTCGTACTTTGACCACCTCCGCAGTCAACCATTTAAGATAACCATGGCATTCACGGACTCCATAGTTTGGTCCTTGGAAGAGTGAGTCGGGAGTAACGGAAGAAATTCCACCCCATCGATCTATCGTTCGATTGAGGGACCAAAACCCTATTTTGTCAAGAAAAATTAAAAAGAAAAGAAAAGAAAAGAAAGAATAATTACACGGATGATTCTCGAACTTTGGCGCAACGTGCATGTGATCCATGAATTTTTAATTTATTCAATGTGATCCTTAAAATTTAACTCATATGTAACGTCGTCCTAAACTTTTAATTTATTCAATGTGGTCTCCGAATTTTTGGAATATATTCAATTTAGTATCTGGACTGTATAAAAATATTTAAAATATTGTTCCTGAACTTGAATTAATATAAGGACAACAGTGAAATTTTTTTATAATTTAGGGTTTAAATTGACTATGTACCTCGTTGAACAAATTATAAGTTTATGGACTACATTGCGCATCGCGCTAAAATTTAGAAATCATATTTTTTTTAATTAGAAATTTAGAAATCATATTAAATAAATTAAAATTTGACGGATCGCATTACACATTGGATCAAAACTTAACAACTATTCGTATCATTTCTCAAAGAAAAACTATCAAGGAAAAGAAAAAAGAGAAACAATCTTTCCGATTCGTTTTGTGTGGACATAAAGAAATTAAAAATCGAGAAGTCACAAAAAAAAAAAATTCAATACAATGGCCCCCGCCAAGATGAAACCCCGTCGAAAGTGACCGTTCGCACGTGCATGGAAAAACAAGCCCAAGCGACCTCAGATCAATCAACGGACCCCAAGGTAAACCAGCTCTGTCAATCCTAATTCTCAATCAAATGTTACCTTCTTTTGGTATTGACCCACCAACCAAAAATCGCGCGCGGATCCAACTCCTTTTCCCGATCAAGAGAACTAAGCGATTCACAGGTGGTCCTAGTCAATAAGATTTCATCCTTGAAGGCTTAAACATGGACGAGGTTCAATACAAATCCAGAGAACAAGCGGAAGGTGGGCTACCGCAAGCAGCTGACGCATGGTCGGAATAGAAACTCGGATCTATAGCATGTTAGAGAACCAACCCATTGAAACCCGACGTTAACGGTCGGTGGAAATGTTTTCACCGTCAAAGAGCACCGCGGATTTTCCATCTTAATGTTCTCTCTCCTGGTAAGCTCGATTGGAAGACGAAAGCCTCGACGACGATAAATTAGATGAAAACCCACGTCTAAGTGCAAAGAGAGGGAGTTGAGAGCGATAGAATAATTAAATAATGAACTACACATTCATCTAATAGATTAAGTTTTTAGAACAATCAGCAATGAGTTCACAAAATCTCGCGTGGTATCGGAGCAAGATGTCCCGAGTTCAAATCTTTTCAAGCCCCTATTTAGCTCTCCAGTTGCATATTTCCACGCCTTAGGCTAAAGTCTAGCCTACGCGTGAGGAGGAGTAATATGAAAACCCGTGTTTTCATCTAATAACTTAAGTTTTTAGAACACTTGACAGTAATCCTATAAAATGGAGAATGCCGTACGAAATACCTCCGAAGCTACCACCATATCGAAGTGGCTGAGTGTGCAATCAGTCGTAACTCGTAAGCCATCACTTCTAGGGCTTATCTGGTCATTATTAGGGGCAAAGCATGGGAACAAAAGGAGGAGAGAGATGGGACTATGGAGAAGAGTTTGTGTGCTTGGTGAGGCTACGGGACTCCTCCATACGTGATGAGGAGATAAGGCGATTGGCGTGGCATTGGCGTCCGCATGTCCCTGTCCGGGTCTTGAGCCCCATGTTAAATCCTAAACGATTTCCCCTCTGTTGGGATAACTCCAATCACCCCCTTGTACCTTGTTTTTGTGCGTGTGTGTTGGGAGCGCCACTTGACAACAATCAAATGCCAACCCCCCATTCCTCTTCCACGATTCTTTGCCCTTTGGTAAGGACCCGACAAAGAGAGACAACAGATTTCCCCTCGTCCGCTCTTGCATTGGTCTCTTATCATTAGCTTCTTTCGTTGACAAAGACGAGGTGACGCTACGTTACCGGTGCCATTTTTTCCACCTGATTACGATCTCGGTGGCCCGCTGAGGCGGCCGGGGCGAATATGGCCTAAGGCAACACACTGAGCGAGTCCGAGCAAATGATTATGGACGAGTCTCAACAATAACTTTCTTGACTGTGAGGTGCAGTAATATCTCATATACATTAATGAAAGTTACAAGATGCAATTCTACTTTTAGAAATATTCCGGCCAGAGCCCTTGTCCGAGGCGTGAGTCGAACTTTTCTATCACATACCGCCTATGTTATTCAATGAAATCTCCATTAAAGTAAGGAATCTCCATCAAATTTTACTAAAGTACGAAAGTGTTCGTTTCCACATCTTTAGCAGGCTAGCAGCAAAACGACCGAACATGTTTTTTTTATAGTGCGTCTATTTAATTCCTCTAGACTGCATTCATTGCTTGTGACATTTCGCCTAACCTTAAAGGAGTTAGGGAGAACAAGTATTGATTGAAGTAGCACGAGGGGCCGAAGCGACATGTCGTTGGAGGAATGTGGTTTGGCAAAATCAAGAAGCCTTGCCACTCTGAAAATTTGAAGGAGTCCCCCTTCCCCCGACACTCATCGTCGTGAATAGATAGAGGTGATCAACGGTTGTCGGCTTGGTTGGCTCGAGAGGTAAGGTAAATAAACATATTTGGATGATGTTCTTAGTTGAGAAAACCAGGCCCCGCCCGTCTTTGGCTCGAGCCGGCTAATGTCATGTGATTGGCAGGGTTAGAAACAAATCAGGCTGGACGTTCGAGCCCGGGCGTGGCTCGCCCAATGATCACCTCCGGTGGGGAAGTCTGCATGTTGAGGTACCTTTGTCCCATATCGTTCAACACAATCCCGTATCTTTTCAGGATAAAAAAATTATCCAAAAAATCTTAAATTTATTGTACTTTTATCGATTCGGTCTTGAACATTTTACTTTTACTAATTGAGGCATAAACCTTTTCATCATTTGCCAATTGAGGTCATCCAATTAATTTTGGCCGTAAATAGCTAACGTGAACATTGGGCGTCGTACGTCATACGGCCGATGCTAATATGAATAATTTTTAATGATAATTAATATTTATTTGAGTTTTTTTTATATAATTTGTTTTTTTCTTTGCCTTTTCTTTTCTTTCTGATTTTCTTTTTCTCCTTCTGTTTAAAGGACGCCCTCGCTGTGGCTTACGACAGCCTCGCCCAAGGGCCGGCAAGGATCACCGGCCTTTAGTTGCTGGCCGTTTAGGAAATAATTGCATAAAGAAAATAAAAAAAAAATAATATAACTACAATAGTATTAAAAATTATTCACGTTAGTGCCGGCTATGCCACGTAGGATGACCGTCATCCATTTTAGCGATTTCTTGCCAAAATTGATCGAATCGATTCGATTGGTAAAAAAAAAATAAAAGATTTAGTATTCAATTGGCAAATCTGGAAGTTTTAGGATCGAATTGGCAATACTACAATAAGTTCAGGATTTTTTAGATGATTTTCACAAAAACATTATTAAGAGCGACGCGATGCACCCGATGACCAGGCCAGTTCAATGAGGAATCGTTGGTATTGCGTCTTGTCCGATCGATGTTGTGGCGTGAAGACTGTGAACCTGAACTGAGTGGCCATTCCTGTAGATTGATGGCTGCATGTACGCACTGTTACACGGCGATCCACCCTTCTTTAAAGTTTCTCGATACTTTTCCCTTTGTCGCAACTTCAGGATGATGAGAATTTTTTAACAGAGTTTGAATAAAGCGATTGTCGTCCTTCTCCATTGGACATCTCCTTGGTGTATCGTCACTTCAAGTTTATCTCTAATTTTGTTGACTCCGGCGCCGCATTACCCCTCTCCGTAAGTGCAGTTTCTATCCCGAATTTGACTCCGGAGTTGCATTCCCTTTTGCGAAAAAGACTCTAGTTTGGCATGATTTTCGTTCTCGAACATGATTCGATGCCCGGGCGCGTTTTCAACTTCACTTGCGTCCGGTTCATAAAAATTGCAAGGTTTTGGCATATCCTTCATTAGGCTGAACAGACTGTCAATCGGATTAAACATAAGTTAATCTTACATGGTCACTATGCAGTCTACCTGATGTAGATGATGCAAGCGAGAGCCTTTTTCTAGTCTATATGGTCTCCTCTTCTTGTTACGGTGAATGTGACGTTGAGGTAGCTTGAAAGTTCGCTTATCGATTGCGTTGAATAAACAACGAAAGGGATGGAGACATCACTAATTCTTGATCTGTTGCAAAATGCTCGGAGTCTGAATTTTCTGGTTCCATCGACTCCCTAAAGGAACTAAACTAAAAATGATAAAAAAAGAAAAGCAACTATATGGGAAAGGTGCCAAAAAAATCCATAACATATTGCATTTGTACCAATTCAATCACAAACCTTTCAATTGGAGCAATTTAATCCTAAACTTTTTTTTATTGATACCAATTCAGTTCATCGGGTCAATTTAGGCCAAAAATTACTAACGTAGACTTAGATCATCCTACGTGGCATGGTTAACACCGACGTGAACATTTTCTTTATAACTTTTGTAAAAAAAAAGGAAGAGAGGAAAAAAAAAAAGAAAAAAATTTCAAAAAAACATTATAAAAAATGTCAATGTCAACAACAGACATGCCACGTAGGATAAACGGCATCCATGTCGGTAATTTTCGGCCTAACTTAGCTGTATACATTAAGTTAGTACCAATACAGTAGGTTTATGATTTTTTTTTTTATGCCTTTCTAGCAACTAAGGGCACGCATGACAACACTTCTAATTTAGAAATCAACTTCTAGCTAGAAGTTAATTTTTCTACTTCTGCTTCTAAGCGGAAGTTGATTTTTATACTTTGGCTCCAAAAGTTAATTTCTGATAAGAGAAAGGCATTTGATAACATGACAAAATTTTTTCTTTTGAAACAGAAGTTCGTTTGGTAACGGTTGAAAATTTCTACTTTTAGAGCATTACTAACACACTACGAGAAATTATTGATCATAACCTAAAATGCATGTTATTCAAGAAAGTGAAATGTAAATACCGACGGATTTACATATAATTTTCCATTTAATTATTTTATGCAAATGGAGACCAAATTTATGAGAAAATTCTATCAATGAATATGATGGCTAAGCTTCCTCACCTGTGCCTCTAGGATGGTTTATGTCGCAATGGGCATAGTATATAAACCTTCTTCGAGCCTAAACCATCTCTAGTTCGGAGGTACATCATGATACATTCAGTAAACCATATTATTGGAAGAGTTGTTTTATGATAAGTAACAACACTTTGCAACAATTTGTTCCGGCACTTGTTGAGAACCTAAGGAAAAATTCCAAGGGAGTGCATCTCAAAATGACACTCACAAATCCTGTATAGTGCTTTGAAATGTGTGAATAATAACGATGAACAGAAACATACATGCATTTTACCTTCTCGACATTAAATTTCCTTGTTTTCAAGAGTCCGAGAAATAAGATAGATGACTTAAGAAGTTCAAAGACGGCAACAACAGTAGTATAATTGTGTCTTTGTGGGAAAGGTTGCTCGGTCCACTTTAAAATATTTGTGGGATGCCATTTAACCAACTTGGGTTAATTGCTCGATCCACTTTGCCATGATTGTGTCTTTGTGAAATCCTATTTAACCAAATCATGGAACATTTATTTCTCATAATTCGTTAAAAAGATGATATTGCTAAAACACTTTCATGTAATACAAAATTTAATGAAAATTTATTACAATTTTTTTTTTATATTTTGAAACATATTTTATATTTTTAATTTTTTTTTTATTTAATGACTGGAGGAGATCGACGGTGATGGACGGCGGTCACCGGCGGCGACATAGTGTCTCTTTCTGATTTTAACTTTTGGAGAGAAGTAACTTTTCTTTTTACTTCTAAAAGTTGTTCAAAAACAAATTCTGAAGCAAAAAATTGCTTCATGAGTAGAAAAATGAAGTTGCGTAACCAAATAGATTTATGTTTTAGAAGTTGTGTTGCCAAACGGATTTTTACTTTAGAAGCACTTCTAGAGCAGAAATTCTGATTATGAAGTGTTGCCATGCGCCTTAAACCGCTACTCTTTCTTGATATGTTGGTCCTTTCACTTAATGTAAATAACAAATGTTACGATTATTTGTCACGCCAGCACCTATTGGATTGATAAATTAAGTAACACTGGAAATAAGGTAACCAGAAAAAAAAAAAAAACAAACAAACAAAACTATTCACATCGAGACTAGAAGGTTTTCAAGGAATTATGTGTGTGTTGTCTGACTTGGAGATCGGGAGACTCGACGGCTCTTGTGCAAGGATACTCTCAACCAATATGAATCGAGACAATTACGCAATGATGTTACAAACGGCCAAACCCATTTGACTAGTTGGACGGTACACATTGAATGGTCGATATCAACTTGGTCATAAAAAAGTTTCCAAATTAAGCTGATTGGATCGCATTATATTGGTTTTCTACATCACAAAAAATGCGTGCGTCACAATCTCGGGAGAGTGCCATAACTTATCTGTCCCCTCAAAGGAATATCTTAGGAGGCCTAAAAATGAAAATAACACGGACGGTCCCGAAACTTTGCCTTAATGCGTAGCGTTGGGGCTGGACTTTTAATTTGCTCGATATTATCTATGAACGATTCTTAAATGTTCAATATATTCATTTCATTTGTTCAAACTACAAATTAGACGTTATCTCGCAAAATGAATTATTATATGCTGGGTTAGACTCTTAAAAATGATGAGGCAACATATCTATCTTTTTATCCTTCTACTTTACTAAAGGAGGAAAAAAAATTTAGGATGTTAGCATGTCCATCGTTATTTGATGACATGGATTGTTATATCATGATTTGATAGGAATATCTTACGCGAATAGTCCACGTGCAACCTTTTTTTTTTGGTTGTCCACCGTCCAAACTTAACGAATTGAAAGCCTCCATGTCGGAAAATTCTGCTGACGCGAATTAACAAAAGGACAAAATTAAACATTTTTACATAATTTAGGGATTCGATTAAATATTTATCGCAATAAATTAAATGTTCATGAACGACATTACACATTTGATTAAAGTTCGACGACCATCTATGTCATTTTTCCCTAAATAAAACCTTCTCCTCTCTCCATGGAGAAATTGAATTTTCTTCACCACAAGTGTGCCCAATCTATTATTAAAAATATCTTGCATGAACTCGACCGACGACAAATTGAATCGCTCACAACCGTCAATCATATGATTCCTCGCGAATTTTATAAAATTTAGCAGGACAGCTCTCGATTCATCCGTGAATTTGTGTCCGGACGACAGTTTTTTTTCTTCCTAGAGGTGGACAGGGCAGTAAGGGACCCTCATTCCATTCCAATGCTAGAAGCCAAGACATCATTAGTTATCTTACATTTGAAATTAATTTAACGTTAAAAAAAACTCTTTTGGCTGCTGAACATGAACACAGCTCACACCATGCCCGGTCGTCGGCTGGCTGGTAGAGGGTAACAAAATTGGGGTTAAATCACCATCACGTGACGACGACGACTCCCACTCTTGCTACGATAAGGTACGAATGGCGGCACGAAAACGACCCGCCCATCCCAAGATCAAGACCCAATCGGATCCCGGCCGTAGAAAAGATCTTCCCTCGGGACGACGCCGGCCGTCGATTCGCCTGTCACCGTCACCGCCCGTCACGCTAGCTCCAGTGATGGGGAATCTCAAATGCGCAAGTTGGCTTTACAGCTTTCACCTTCCCGAGCTTTCCCTTCATTCTGGACCGTCGGCTCCTCGGCTCTGGGGCCCGCCAAATACGAGATAATTTACAAAAAAAAGGGAGGAGGGGGTAGATATTTTAGATCCCTCCAGATTTTGTCCCACTTTCCAACAACGAAATAATTTTATAAAAAGCGACAAGGGGTCTTATTATATTATGCTTAGAAATTAGAATGGATAATAAAGTGGTGGGGGAGAAAATAAAATTTAAAAAAAAAAAAAAAAAAGTGAGCGAACCGCTCCTAATGCTCGTGGAGAAATTCAACTTAACAATTGAGCAGCCTTTAGAAGAAAACCCACGAGAAATTAAAGCACGTGGGCTTTTATAATGTTGACGGCTAATTATTGGCCGTAGAAGCCACATCGTCAAACACTGAATAAGGAATGACGTCACCCAACAATACTATGCACCTCTTTGCGACGTAATTGTTCGAGCGTGTGTACTTGGAATCAGACCGAGGGAAAATGTGTTCGATTTCAGGTTTCAGAATATGCTGGATGAATTTCAGATTCAAAAAATTGAAGTATCTATTCTAATGGGTAAATTTCAGATTCTAGGCAGATGGAACCTAAAACTCATAATAAGTTTTCGTGTTTTTCTTTGCTATATGTTTTTCCGCGATCATGTGATATTTTATGGCGTTCAATAACGAGTGTGTAATCCGAAATCACTGGTCCGGAATTCTATTTCCGATAATATTTATGATCGAGACTTATACTTTATTAAAATATTATATTTGTTCATGTGTCGAAATATGAGTTGTGGTCGATGGATTGTAATAGCACGTCGTTGTCATTAAAGGTGCTGATTTACTGCAATAGTTAAATTAAAAATACCGGTGGAACCCGATAAGACCTTATAACTTGTGACGTGGCATGTTTCAATATCCAAAAAAATGAGAAACTTGTTTTGATGAGCAAGCTCAAGGTTCCGGGTGGAACTTGTACGAAATTTGAAATCGCTTACCCCGAATATATAGAAGCAAATTCAAGTGATTTGTGTTCAACCTCGA
This sequence comes from Rhodamnia argentea, assembly GCF_020921035.1. NCBI lineage: Eukaryota > Viridiplantae > Streptophyta > Magnoliopsida > Myrtales > Myrtaceae > Rhodamnia > Rhodamnia argentea. Next base: position 8,636,557 of record NC_063157.1, on the reverse strand, counting down.
TTTTTATTAGAAAATTCTCATGAAAAACCCTATTTGGTATTGAAAGTGATTGGTCATCATACTTTATCTTGTATGGTGGCAAACTCTTCATTTGAAAACGATGACCGTATTACAATATGATTTCTCCAATCTTCCATGCTTTCTAAACTCGAACTTGAATTGTGATTTAGATGATTCATTGAGTTTTCAATATACATCAACTTTTCGGTCATGTCTCTTTCATTGAACTCTTTAGTTTTTCTTTTCAAAATTTCGAAGAGAGAGTCTGTTAGTTTAAGTATAATCTTTAGGGGTGGTTTGTATAATTAGCCAAATCTTTGTTAAATCTTTTTAAGGAATATTGATCCATCTAATTTGGAAGAAGACGGTACATCTTTTTATTTTTGGCTAAGATAAATCATGGCACGTCACTTGAACAAGTAGATGAACGATCGGATTTTCTTTTTAAGATTGAAATCTCCCATTTCGAAGTTGCCCTCGGAGAACACTCATAAACCCATCCGACAATTCAAATTAATTCTAGGGCTACCTTTTTTTTTTTTTACGAAAAACTCAATGCTAAAGAAAAATGCTTTTCGAAAAATTTATTTTTCAGAAAAATGATTTTTTTTTTTGTTGATATGTGAACGAAAATATTTTAATGTTTGGATCTCGTTTGAAAAATAATTTCAATCTCATTACTTTATCTCGGATAAAAAATAGACTTTTTTTTATATATTTTTTCAATTTCTCCTCGTCGAGCCATGTTGAGGCTCGGCCTCAAGTTTGTCGAGTGAGCTTGAGCTTGCCAAATTCAGCAAGGCTCATCATTGGCCTCCATTTCGCCAGCCCACGCTTGTGACCTTTCACTAGCCATTGCCGAGGCTCGACAACAGGCCGAGGGAAAGAAAAAAGAAAATATAAAAAGAAAAATAAATTAAATTAAATTAAATTAAAATAAGAAATAGAAATATTGAAAAATTCGAGATGAACAATTTTGGAAAGTATTTTCACCTCTTTAGATTGAGAAATTTACTTTCCTGACTTTATGCATTAATATTTTCGTTGAACGGAAAGTGTTTTCGGTTGACTTATCGATTTTGACGAACCAAACGGATGAAAGTTTGGAAAACGAACTCGCGACGACAAGCCCACTTACCGATTCGTTTCATTTGCAAACTACACCGTGCTCCGATCACAAAGAATCTATTTAATACTCCCTTTAAGAGAAGGAGTACACAAAAAACTGATGTCGTCCTAACTCGAATTTAATTAAGATCGACAATTATTGATTTCCGAACGCATAAGCGATCCGATGGTTACCAAGATTAATATCTATGACTGGCTATCGTCCACTAGTGTTGTTACAAAAATTTCTTTTCATGGGTCATTAATAAATAGTGGAAATCCATTAACCAAATCAAAATTGCAATTAATCAAAGTTAAACCAAATATTAAAGCTAACGACCCAATTACACAAACTACTTAAAAAGCGCGTTCTTACTTGCAATTAAAACGGGTGGGTGGGGATCACGGTCTTTACACTCGATTTTTTTTTGCCGTGTGCGAAAGGGAGAGAGAGAAAAGGAGAGAGAAGGTTGGCGGTCGGTGGGAACACGTGGCGCCCGATCAACGGCCAGATCGGATCCCTACTGGTCCCGTGAAAACAGCCGCGTGGGGGGACCTGAAAAATCTGCCCCAGCGCCACCCCTCGAGTCCAACCCCTCCTCGGATCGTGGCTTCGGACCCGGGACCCACGCCGCGACCGGCCACCGGCTCTCCCTGTGAACACACGCACGTTGTACGGATCTGTATGTATAATTACACAGGCGCTCTGCAGAAGCCAGCTCTCTCTAGTTTCTCCTACTTGCTTTCGTTTTAACCGGCGTTAGCCTGGCAAGATTATTTTTCCTCTTTAATATATAAATAATCCTTTTTGGGGTTTAATTTTCCCGTTCACCGTCTTCTTTCTATATATGGCTCCTCTCCTCCCAATAGAGTAGCGAAGCTACGGTGGCGACTCCGCTGCGCGAGATTTCACCGGGAAAATTCTCGCCCCTTTTTCTTTTCTCGGAATCCGGGCTTTGCCAGAGAGAGAGAGAGAGATTCATCGATTCGGGTAATTGTTCATACGGAACTTTCAAGAAATTTTTTTTTCTTTTTGTTTAATGGTTCTGTGTGGCGGAAGGAGTGGCGTGCCCTTTTCGGGATCCGATTTTCCTGGAAAACTGTTTGAATCGAGCTTTTAAGCTTTTCGAGAGCACATGCTTAAGAGCTTCGCTGGCTGCTTGAAGTTCATTCTCCATTATCTTCTCTCGAGAAAGTGAAGATTTTCCCTGCTTTTATATTGTGTTTTCCGGGGAAAAAAAAATGAAAGAGGTTGGGTCGATAGTGTGAGCAAAGATCGAGGCTTTGTTGCCAGTGAAAAATTCATTAGCTTGAGGTGGTGAATCTGTTTTTCTCGTGTTGACTCAGTTTCATTGGTCTCTGCGACTTCTCAGGTTTTGCGTGAACTGGGAGGGAACAAAAGTTGCAAGCTTTCCGATTGGTGAGGGAGAGAGAGAGATTTTCGTTCCACGCCCAAGCTTTTTCCGGGGGAAGTTTTGGATTTTCGCTTAAAAGCTTCTTCACCTTACGCTTCTGCTGCATCATCAGTACCAGGAGAACAATTATGGGGGTGAAAGTGCCGACGGCCTGTTTTCAGTGGTCGCAGCCGATCGTTCCCCAATCACCGTCCTGGTCTCAAACTCTAGCCTCCTCGATCTCGTCTCCTTCCTCGCGGCGGCGAGTGCGAAGCAACGTCGGGCCTCTATTGTGCCGGTACGAGCAGAGTGTGGAACGCTGTGCTCTGTTCGGCGCTCCGTCGAAGAAGAAGATCCACAGGTTCCGATCCTCTGATTACTCGAAGCCCAGAGCTCGCACTGTGAAGCGCGCTTGCAGTGCGGGCCTTGATGATGCTTTCTCCGACGAGGAGTTCTCGAAGAAGATTCAAGAGTTGGCACTCAGGTTTCAGCTCTCCGACGACGTTAATGGTGGCGTGGATAGTACACCTGCTGATGCAGGGGCAGTGGCAGAGCCGGCCTCTGACTGTGGGGAGGACGAGGTTTCTTCGAGAATGAACAGTAGCGTCAACTTTGACTCTGAACGAATGCAACTTCCATTGTCGAATATCGAGCATAAGGAACATCCATGGCAAGACGAGAGAATTGAGCGAGATTCTTCAGATTATGAAGGCGACGACGCGATCATCCCCGCGAATGTTGAGCGGAGGGCGAATAGCGTGGATCTCCCGCTCTCACTGAGGATGATCAAGAGGAAGATGCAATGGAAGGAGGGCTTTAGAGAGGCCGGTGAATCGGTGTATTGCTCAGTGAAGAAGGCCTTCTCGTCGATGGTTTTCATCATCCGAGAGCTCCACTGCTTCGCTATGCAGATGAGGGAGGTCCTGTTTTACGAGGATTTGCAGGGGATTCTGGCCCGCGTGCAGCGAGAGATGCACGCCTCGTTCGTTTGGCTGTTTCAGCAGATTTTCTCGCACACGCCGACCTTGATGGTCTACGTGATGATCTTGCTGGCAAATTTCACGGTATACTCGATGGGGAGCAACGCAGCGATTGCAGCCGCACCGCCAGTTGGGATTTATGCCGCTGCCACGGAGACAGCTTCCGCTGTCGAAGTTCGAGACGATTCACAGCAGAAGTTCGATTCATCAACCGTTAAGACTTTTTCGATTTCGTCTTCCAGCGGGAAGACGACTTCGATCGGTGGAAACAATGGTGGGGGCGGGAAGGTTCGGCCCATCGCCAGCGGCATGGACGGCGAGGGACAGTTCCACCGGTCTGACAACTACGGTCAGATGCTTCCCGACGGAGCTTCTCAGTTATCCTCATTCGGGACCACGAGAGAAGCCGAGCCGGTCCCGGGGCAATCGCTCCGGGAGGAGGAGATGCGACTGTGGAACTCGGTGGTCGAGGAGGCTTCGCAAATGCAGGCATCCTCGAGGGACGAGGCCCTCGACCACGAGACAATGCAGAAGTTCGTCTCGCCGGTGACGGCGAAACCCGAACCCGACGACGACTACGCGGAGTATTTCAGGACGGAGCTGACCTACCAGACCAGCCTATACCAGGATCCTAGCAACGCTGTCCTCCTCGTCAATTACGCTCAATTCCTCTACCTCGTCGCCCATGACTACGACAGGTACTGTTCTCCTACATGTTCCTGCTCATGTTTCTTCTTTCGGCCATGCATAATCTCACATTCGTCGTATCACACGGGTACAAACTTCACCAAAACTCTGAAATTTGACGAGCAGTCGAGCGCAAATTCAGATTTTTTTTTTCCCTTCGTAAGTTTCTTTGTTCTCTGTCCTGAGAGAAATTTGTGCGGGTTCGATCCGAACTTGTCATCTCGTTCAAGTTGGCTGCTTTTTTTTTGGGAGCTTGACAGGGGAGTATGTGGTCGAGTTTCCATTCTAGGCAAATAAAGATCGATTTGACTCGGCCTTACGCGTTGGCCCCAAAAGAAATTTCGTGAATACAAATAAAAAAATAAAAAAGTAGAAGAAGAAGGAGAAAAAATCGGCCTTGCGCACGTGATTCACGCGCCTCACAGGAAAAGAAGAAAAATTAGTCTCCGTCACTTTCCCTCGACATGAAAGGGTTGCTCGACCGTAGATGTCGACGTCCCACTTGTTTTTCGTACGTTTGTTCTGGAGAAGCTTATGTTTGGCGGAATGTTTAGGGGACGCTCCATAACGTCTAATCTTTTTTGTGCTTTGCCTTCATGTTGGGGGATCGAACAGAGCGGAGGAGTACTTCAAGAAGGCGGTGGCGGCGGAGCCGGCGGACGCGGAGGCGTACAGGAAGTACGCGAGCTTCCTGTGGAGGGCGAGGAACGACCTGTGGGCGGCGGAGGAGATGTATCTGGAGGCGATATCGGTGGACCCGAGCAACTCGTTCTACGCCGCGGACTACGCCCACTTCCTGTGGAACACCGGGGGCGAGGATACGTGCTTCCCCCTCTCCTCGCCGGAGGACCAAGCCCACATCGACTGTGGCAGTGACCCCCATGAAGCATGACAATCAGTTTTTGAAAGCATGAAAGAGAAAACAAGCCATGCGGTTTCCTTTTCCTTTTCCTTTGTTTTTTTCGGAACCCTTCACTCAAAAATTCATTTTGTAGCAAGAATCAATCATATACAGAAAAAAAAGGACAGGCAACTCCTTTTTCTTTTTCTTTTTTGCCTTGGGTTTTTCGCTTTTGTTTGATCACGTGACCGGAGCATGCGATGTTGGGGGGCAATCAAAGCCGCCGATAGTGGCGAGCATTTGGGCCGGGGCCGACGCACATTGCCCGGTGATGGATGGTTTGGCTTCGGCTATAATTTTCCTTCCTTCTTTTGGTCCCACGGTGGACACAACCCACGTGCCTTAGTGTAATTGTAAATCTTTTTGTCAATATAGAAGATCCTTTCACAAGCAAGAGAAAGGAATGGATCTTCTTCTTGAGGTATCCATTTTAAGATCTAGAGATGATTGTATATACGAGGAACAAGGATGATCGATGTGAAGGTGGAGAGCGGTCGCCGAATGTGAAAATCTGGTTATGTAGTCGATGTCTTCAGAAGCAGAGACATGTAAGTAAAGTGGTTGTCGAGTCAAAAGTGAGGCGGGCTTTTAGCATTTTTTCCGAGAAAAAAGAAAGAACGAAAAAAAGGGGGGGCACACGCGCTTAGGTTCGTCGAATTGCTATGAGACACCTGTCCAAGGACACATGCCCAAAAAAGAAAGCAACTTTTCCAATGGGGTAACTTGATTTAATAGAACGCCAACAGCCATGATGCTACAACACATGGGATGGGATGTGATGGTCCTCTCGAGCCTTTGGGATTGAGGCTGGCCAAGCAGAAAATGACGGCCAAACCACGCCAAAGTAGCTCCCATCTCATCAAGGAATTGCCATTTCATTTTCCTTATAAAACTTTTATACACCATATTTTATCGCGATTTATTTTCATCATTCTCGAAGAATAATTTCTTTAGAATTTGTTGGGGTTTCACGGAATTATAGTCAGTTGTAATTTCATTACGAAAAAGAAGAAGAAGTTTTGTTCTTTGTTGTTATTGGGCTTGAGCGCATGTGTTTAGGGGAGTTTTAATAAGTGTATTACCAATTTTGGATCGCGTCGATAGGGAAAATTATCTATAAAATCCTAAACATTTTCATGTTTTACTAATTTTGGCCAGATATCACTAACCTTGACGCCAAACATCCCGCATGACACGGTCGGCATTGATGTAGATAATTTTTAATAATTTTTAATTAATATACTCACTTTACTTTATTTTTCCTTTTTTTTTTAATGTGTGACCGGCCACTAGGCAAGGGTTGCGGGGTCCTCGTTGGCCCCAACGAGGTCAACCTCACCTAGATCTAGGCAAGGCTGCCTCGCCCGTAGTTGGCAAGGCAGGGCGTCCTAGCTTTCGCACGTGGCGGGCGAGGCTCGGTGAGCCTTGCAGGCCATAAAAAGGAAAAAAGAAAGAAAGATAAAAAAATAATAATAATTGATAAAAAAAATATAAAAATTTTTATTAAAAATTGTTCACGTCGATCCCAATCGTGCCACCTAGAACGAGTGGCATCCACATGGCGATTTCTGGTCAAAGTTGGCCGAATGGACTCCGTAGTCCGAAATTGCAGTTCCACGATTTAGCAAATTTTACATATAGCATACACTCTGCATATTCCATTTTCTTAATCGTGATAGAAATGTGATGGTAGCAGTTGTATCTGCGGACCAATGAGCTATGCCGGAGCTTGTTTCATCCCCTTTAATAAAAGAAGAAGAAGAAGGAAACAAGACTTATCGAGGCCTAACTTAATGTATCTGTATTTTCTCAATACCTTGTTTTTTCTTCTTCTTTTTTTAATAAAAAAAGTGATGTATTCTTTATCCAAATAACACGTAATTTTTTTTGGGGGCCCGCTTCCTGTTATATTTCTATGTTGTCATAAAGCAACACCTTCTCCGTTTCGCACGTTTGACCATGCGTGGGCTTCAAAAGTTCTCAACAGGAGGATGTGCCCGTGATTTCTGTTGGAACCAAAAATAATAATGACGACTTTGAAAGTTTGGAATAAACGAACAGGCATAATAGAACGGAAAGAGAACTTATTGAAATGCAAATGCTTTTGCTTCGGTGTGTTTACTTACTCCTCTGAACTTCACAGCCTTTTGTAGTGGCCGGTAGCAGGCGACTTAGCATAAATGGCCGGCAACATCGAATGAGGAAAAGCTAGGAAGTCCATAAATTATCACAAATGCATTTGAAAGATAATCTTGGCCTTCTTTTTTCTTTATTCTTCTTCGGTAGCTCTCCTTCGTTAATTGCAAATAGTTCTTCTTGTCTTCATTCCTATTCATGCAATGATTCTTCTTGTTTTTTGTTTTCTTCGGACGCCTATCATGAATCGAGGCTTTCTTCGAAGATCGCTTGAACAGCAACTAACGTGCTCAAATCCAATAATCAATTTTACATTATTCAAACAATATCGGAGTGGAAAAAAAATTAAAAGCATCGTTTTAACTCGTTGACTGTAAATGACAAATTTATTATGCAAAAGGATAATTGGCGATTTGTTTCTATACGTCATATTGTTTAGCTTTTATGGATGCGTGGGGCAGAACTTGTCACTTGTAATGTTTGTATTTGTGATCTTAGAAACTTCAATTGCACTATTTCCGCCTTTAATTGTTGTTTGATGTAGTTTATTTATTATATTTATTTGCAGGAGAATAAGTCCCCTATAAATTGTAGACCTTATACAATTATGACGGTGGAAGCTCTTGCTTTAGTTTATTATAGTTAAGGAGTTTAGGTTAATACTCATGTAATTTCTCGATAAAATTATTAGGGCATGTTTGTCTCCTGAAAAAATTCGTGGTAAAGAAAAATGCTTTTCTAGAAATTATTTTTCATGAAAACGTTTTTTTCTTTTTAGGTTAGGAAATTCATTTTTGTAATATTAAGCATGCATAGTTTTACTGGTCGTATGTAGGGGTGATCGGTTCCCAGTCCGGTCCGGTTCCCCTCAAGAACCAAGAACCGGACCGGTGGTTCCGATTCTCAATTTTCCGGAACTGGGAACCGGACCACCGGTCCGGTCCGGTTCCCGGGCGGTTCCATTGGATTGAACACATGCAAAAAAAAAAAATTGTACCATTCCTGGACGGTCCCGATCTAGAAAATATAGAGACTGGACATTAAAAAATTTCAAGTTCATTTCCTAAAACGGGTTTTTCAAGGTAAAGTTGAGAACTTTTTGCAAGATTGTTTCCAAAATGCATATGGGATTCAAGCAAAAACGATCTCCCTTTAGGTCAAAAACGGCCCAGGAACCGATTGAGGCAAGATCGAGATGAAAATTTTATTTGGGGACTAAAAAGGCAAGATCAAGAAAACTCCATGCGCATGGAGTTTTCTTGATAAAAAAAAAAAATCGATCGGTCCGGTCCGGGCGGTCCGGTCCTCGCAAACCCTAGAACCGGGAACCGGACCGCTCCCTCTAGAACCGGGAACCGGACCGCCGGCCCCGGTCCGGGCGGTCCCGGTTCAGGCAGTCCGATTTGCTCACCCCTAGTCGTATGTGGTTTTTCGTTGACTTATCATTATCAGCAAACCAATCGTGCAAAAGTTTGAAAAACTAATTCACGAAAATTTTTAACTCTCAAACAAACTCACCCATTGAAGCTATTTACTTATTATTGAAGTCGAAACAAAACTATTTATGTCGTTTTTTGCTTTTTTTTTTTTTTTTTTTCAAATGTAGACAAAATTTGCCAAGAGAGTATCGATAATAAGAGAATGAAGTCAGACAAGATGTATTTTCATGAGGTTTTTTTATGTAAAGGGGGATACCAGAATATCAAGTAAATTTGATGTACTTCCCAAAACTAAACATGATTTTCAATCTATCGAGTCTTCTTTGTTGTATACTCTCATGTTTTTTTTTTATTATTATTTGTCCTATCTCTAACTCTCATCTCTTTTATTTTTGTTCCGTCTCTTCGCAGAGCGCGGGAATCGAATCCCGTACCTATGATACTTGCGTCCCCCTATTGACATGTTTGTCTAATCAAAGTTAAGTTTTCATAAGCAAATGCAATTTTTTTTTATCTAGAGAAATTGCGAAAATTTAATCTCATATGTTTTGTGTGAAAATTTGGCATGACTTTAGAGATTCCGACGATTGGGCACGAATAGGATGAAGGGAAGCGTTCTAAGAAGCTTTTTAATGCCTTAAAGATCCCCTTGGTTGGACAACTTAATAGCCCATAATTTACTTAACGTTGCCTAGTAAATATTTATAAGAACATGAACTTCGATTAGTATTAAATACTTCGATTTAATTTTCAAAAGCGAGTAATTTTATTTCCTTGCCTTTTTAAGTGTTTCAATTTATTTTGTTTTTGCAATGTTTTTCCCCCCAAATTAGTCTATTAATGTATTCCTTGAGACTTCTCCCTTTGCCATTGACTTCCTCAAGACTTAAACCAAAATCCCTAATTGGCAATGGCCAAGAGGTGTGCCCGGGTTGATAAGGCCAAGCATGACCTGTTACCCGACTGCTGTGCCAATTTCGGGCATGTTATATCGAGGACCGACTTATGTCTAGACTCGTCAAATAGATGAGTAATTTTATTGATTAATTGTCAAGTAGAATTTAGAGATTAACATAGAAAATTTTGTAAAATAATCTTATTTTCATAAACTTTTACTTTTGTTGTGCATATCACCATCAAATCCTTTCTTACCTTGATATTTGTTCGAAAACACTTCATGGACGATGTTAATTATTGTCAATTCAAAACGATGCTTTTTTTTTATTTAATTATATTTCATCTTCTAAAATTTCACATTGAAGAATACAACTATGATTTTTTTTTTAAGTTCTTCATAGAGGTTTTTTTTTTCCTTCGTGTCATCGATCATCCCATTCTATGTATGTGTGTATAAAAGCCAACTAATAAGAAAGAGTTTGATGGTGATACACACAGCAAATGTGAACGATTATAAACAAATGATTGCCTTAAAAAAGTGCTTATGATGATTTCTTTTAGATTCTACTTGTCAATTAATCCACAAATTTGTTAGACCACGTTGAAAAGCCCTAGGTTTTTCGAAATTTCTCTTTTCGACAACACTGATTTCAAAATAAGTAAAATATAACGATAAATTGAAAACATAGTGGGATACCCACCCGAAAAAAAAAAAAAACCATGCGAATTCTTAATTATGGCAATTATATCCTGCACAGAAATAGAAAAACTGAAAACAAGGAAAGTAAATAAATTTCCCAGCCACCACTTTAAATTGTGATTAAATGATTGATGGCAATTTTATCTTTCTGATGAAAATTTGGATTTAACCTTATAAGGGGTGGAAATAGCACACAAATTATTTAAGAATCCAAATAATTTCTCAAAATATATATATCTATGTATTGCAAATATAACTAAAACTACAGCACAAAAATTTACCTAGATGAAATACAAGTTAATCACAGAGATACAACTTCAGAAAAATACAAACAAGCTCATGCCTTGAATAAAGTGAAATTGCAACTGAAATGTTACCGCACGAGGTCATTGGTTGCTATGCCAATGTGAATAACCACCATCTCCGATGACATGATATCATCGGAGATTTGTTGATGAGCACGTACTTCTCCTGTCATTTCCTCCCTGAGCTGAGAGGTGTAGACGATAGTCATTTTCAGATTCTTTGACGGTGGATTGATGCGTGAGGGGCGGGCAGGCTGGCAGTGAGCATTACACTGCGAAAAAGAAGAAGAAGAAGGAAGATCGCGACTGTTTGGCCTTCCACCACCGCGAAACATGGACGCCGTCTTAATCGACCCTTTCCATATAGTTGCTGTCATCTTTGAATAGATAATCGCCCCCCACATAAGTGACTAACACCAAAGTACTCGAGGAACACGCGGGGTGTTGTTTTCGTTCTTCTTGAATCTCGAATCCAAACAAGAGGAATACCCTTATGGTTCTTGAAGAATTTTTCCACCAAAAATATCATCCTCTTTGATAACTACTTCCTTCGAGGCCCCATTTTACATTATTGTTTTTTTGCCTTTTTTCTAATTGTCAATACCTTCATATCCATCAAATTTGGTATTTATACATGTGTTCATGGAAAAAAAAAAAACTTAAGTATTGTGCATGCAAAGTGTGAGTTAACACTCTATTTTTTTTTTTTTTTTTGGTTGAAGAGTTAACGTTTAGTTAGATAATTGAAAATGGGCTCGTTTTGATAAGAATGGCCTTTTACGACAGTATGTATGGTTATTGTTTTATAGTTAATATTACAGAAAAGCTCAAACTAGTACACATGTGATAATTTTATCCCAAATTAATTTTTTGATCACAAAAAATCTCAAATTCGTACACTTATGATAAATTTACTCCCAACTAATTTTTTTGACCACCAAAATCCCAAAATGATACATATGTGATAAATTTGTCTTCCATTAGTTTTTGTTAAATTAAGTTTATGCTACCAAGAACTCCAAATCAATACACATATGACAAACGAAGAGTAAAAAATCTCAAACTGGTAAACATATCAACTTACATATGTCATCTAATTCAGCAATTTGACGGTAAAATTTAACGGGATAAATTTATCACAGGTGTATCGGTTTAGAGTTTTTGGTAGTCAAAAAGTTAGTTTGGGATATCATAGGCATACCGATTTGGAATTTTTCGTGGTATTAACCCTTGTTTTTATTCTTCAACAGCTACTCTACATGAGTCTATCTGTGTTTCATTTTCTTTTTACCTTATTACTTTTTCGCTCTTGATTTTTCTTCAATAAATTAAGATTGCATTGGTTTCATGAAAGATTAATGAATCAGTAAATATTTTTAGAAAAAATTGCTCATATCCCTTAAAAAAATCCATGAACGAATTTTTTTCATTGTTTATGAAAATATTTAGATACAAATTGTGATAGAAAATGATTTTTTTTCAATGTCTAACTATTAGAAACGATATGAGTGGTCATTTTTAGGAAAATACTTTTTAAACCATTCATTTTTTATGAAACAAACGGAATTTAAGTCATGTGTACAGTTTAGTTTATATGTACGGTGATCGAAAAGTGGATTATACCTATAAACCTTACCGTAAGTTTCCCTCTCGAGAATAGTGGAAATGATTGGAAAAGTAATAAATTGGATTAAAGAAGCCAAAAATAGCTTCCTTGTATAAAACATAAGGTATTTCAGACTATTTATCCGAGTTTACAGTTCCTCTCTTTTTTCTCTTTTTATTTGCAAAATACCCATGTCTTCCAAATTTATATTAGAACAAAACTTAATGGTTTAGCAATTTTTTTTCTTATATATGTAAATAGCGTTTTAAGATGATCTTTGTGCTTATGACAAGATGGTAACATGATTTTATTGGGAAAATTATCAAATAAGTCCTAAATTTATTGCACTTGTATTAATTCAGTCCTAAACCTTTAAATTGTATCAATTTAGTCCTAACCTTTCGACGATTTATCAATGTAGTCCTTCCGATCAATTTTGATTATAAAAAACTGATGTGGTGGTCTAGTCAACGCCAGCTGTCCTATGCGGCATGGCAGACGCTAACATGGATAACTATTTAGAATTTTTTTTCTTTTCTATTTTTTACTTTCCTTTTAGCCAGTAGCCGAGAAGGGCTGGGCGAGGGTTGCCTCACCTAGGCAAGTAGGCAAGGGTTGCCTTGGACGTGGCTTGTGAGGGTTGTCGGGCCCTCATCGCCCCAATAAATAAGAAAAGAAAATGAAAAACAAATAAAAAATTAATTTTTTTAAAAAAAGTGCAGAAAAGGTCCACGTTAGCGCCCGCGATGCAACGTAGGACGGCCGATGTCCACGTTAGCGATTTTCAAACAAAATCGACTGAATGGATTACATTGGCAAATTTTCAAAATTATTTGGACTCAATTGGCCAAATTAAAATGTTGAGAACTAATTTGACACAAATATAATAGGCTTAGTACTTTCTTGGTAATTTTCCTTCAATTTGTTGTGGGTAGCAAAAGTAACATGTAAGTCAAAATGATTTTCACTTGAGAGCTGTACTAGGCATAAAAAATATTCTAAAAATAATCTATAGTGCTATGAGCAATTGGGGCAATCATAGATTGATCCCACCAATTGTTCTCATTTTGCTAATACTAATTACGTGAGCTGGCTTTGAAGAGGTTTCTGAGCTTCTCTACCATTAATTCTCCTCAAAAATTAGGTTACCACGCCATAATTGAATGATCTGTTGCATTATTACCAATCTGGCATTGATTGTTCTAAAACATTCCCTAATCATGACTCTAGTTGTCCAGCATTATCAACTAAAGTCTCCTTTGGATTGGCTGAGCCCTACACTTTTTCATCAGCTTCTTTCATGATACAAGAGTTTCAGCAAATGTGGATTCCATTTTCGCATATGGCAAAGACTTCGAGGCACATGTCAGAACATATGGCCAACCAACAATCGACAAAAACCAAACAAAAAGCACATTACAAAATTTAAAATATATAATTTCTCCAGTTTTTAATGTACTAAAATATTGAATCCAATCCAAATAGATAATTTTAATGAAGTAAAATTAAAGCTAACAAAGAATAAACCCCAATTGCTGCGTTCAGTCAAGCTATTTGAATTTTTTTTTCGTCAAAAAGCTATTTGAATTTATTGAGAACTAAAGTCATATGATTTCTGTGACTCTTAGCATTAGGAAGGACCTCAATTTTGGATGTCTTCGAAATAGCATATGTTCGTTGGTGCGAAGTCTATGCGTCACCATTCAAGGTTTATTGCATCGGTGGCATAGTGATCTCGGTGATGGGAGCGGTGTCGGTGTCGCCTCAAGGAGAGGTGATGGCCTGCTGTCTTGTTGTCATTGCGGGATTCTTGTCGGTGCTCGGATGGAGCGAGCACGTAGGGAGTTTCCCTTGTCTTCGGGGTAGTGAAGGAAAATCAAAGTGCCACACTGCTAGACTGGAGGTACTGGCTACCGTCTGAGAAGCGGGTTGGATAGCAGTTGCGGTCTATATCAAGATCGAAATAGCGAGGGAATTTTTTGAGAATTTGCGAGAGAAGTGGCGGAGGTAAACATGAGAGGGAGAGATGTCTAATTTAGAGAAAATTTTGCACTTTTTTTTTTTTTAATACCTGTGAGACCGGCCTCGACCGACCGTCCAACAGTTACTGGGTCAGTCCCAAGCCACTATTGATAGGGCCTTCGGGGGCCCATTTCAAATTTTTTGGGCCCATGTAGACTCGACCTCATGAAAGAAAATTTAGTGCCGGGCCCAACCACGCCAATAGCCATTCCCATCCCTAACTGGATGTTTAATTGGCTCTTTATACACTAGAGTTTCATAGGCCGAAGTTACTACAGCAACCACTCATATCATTCTCTGTTTTCCTTTCATAAATTGGTTACAACTAGAGGTGAGCAAATCTGTCCGCCTGGACCGGATGGGATTGATGATTTGGCTTCTGATTCTAGAGGGAGGCGGTTAGGTTCTCGGTTCTTAAAATTAGAACCGGTGGTCGGACGATCCGATTCCAGGTTCCAGGTTCATGGGGTTCAAGATTGAACCAGTGGGTTTTAATTTTTTTTTTAATGTAACCGTAAATCTAATGTTTCCCTTCTTTCTTTCCCATTCTTTCCCTGGCCTCGTCACCTCGCCCTCTTTCATGACTGAACCTCGTCTTTCTCTTCGTGTCTTTTTCTCCGTCGAAGATGAAAAGCCAACCGATGCTCATCTTTCTCGGGACATTCTCCTCTCAGTTGCCAAAGAGAATGGTCGTGGAACGGTGTCTTTTGCCTTTTGTTTTGCAGCTTCTTTTGGTTTCTTCACTGGATTTTTTTGGCTTTCTCCAGCATTACTTACGAGTGTCCTGTGCCTTGTATTCCACCTCTATATTATCCTTCATTGTGTTTTCTTGTGCAAGGATGACTCCTGAACTGGCTTCATTGGAACGCCTGAGAACTGGACTAGACAGGTCGGTCTGATCCCATGGGCCGTCGGTCTAGTCCTTGGTCCTGAAAATTGAGAATCGGGCCTACCGATCAGGTCCCTAGGTCTTGAGAGGAACCGGACCGGACAAAGGACTACTCACCCCTAGTTATAATTACAATATATTGATTTGATGACAAAGGATGTAATCACTAGGGGTTTGCTCCAATAGCCACTCTTCTCACATAAGAAGGGGGATGTGGGGGTTCGCATCTCTACCTTCGAGGGAAGTTGGGGTGATGACGCATAAGGACAAGCATAATTTCGCAACCTGCGCCCACACGGGATGTGTGCACACACATAGCACACACGGGATGTACATAATTATGCTATTTTTCAAATACACAATCAAACTCCTATTACTGAATATCCTCCCATACTCTTATTGCTCCCCCTGATCCCATGCTAAAAGAGATCTTCGAATTCGCTAATCTAATGCCCTTGAATTCCGAACTCGACCAATCTGTAAGGTATTTTAGGACAGGCCTAAACTCAATAAATGAATGCTCTAGATCTAACGTAGGAGATCTACTCACCACTCGCAACAATCAACAAGAAACATCACATATCATTGAGATAAGTCACTATTATTCAACATACGCCAAAATTCATTTATTCAAGTTATTTCTTAGTTATTTACATGTTCGTAGTAGAATAGTTCAATCACTCGAGGAATAAAACATGTATTCTATATAATTTAATTGCTTGTAATCTAATCCCAATCTAATGCGTTAAAGAATTCAACTTTTGAAAGCACGTACCAAAATGTAGATTTACAACTACATGATGACGACTATACCATAATATTACATTACAAGCTAGACAAGCCATATCATTTCATGTATGAATAATAAGATTTCGTGTCCCCCCAACCTTGTAGAGACCCGTCTTTGGACAGTTGAATATCGGCTTTCTCCTAGAGTACTTATAAGAGTGAGTTCGCTCTCTGATAAATAAGCCTTGACAATGGTTTTCTTCACATGGCACTATTAACAGCAAATCACAGTACCATCACAATTGCCAGATTATATAGTGATAGTGCAAGTATTATTGGACTAATCTTTTGGCATTTCCCGTGTTAGCATTTTGGAACCAAATACCCTATTATTATCTTTGGCAAATCCACAGACTCTTACTTATTAAATAATCATCATTCAATCCAAGAGTTCACGTCGATTGTACATTACCTGATTTTATGATAATTCCCACTTTTCAATTAAGACTAAAATGTATGCTTAGCCCCACGATCCTTCATGACTTTCATTCAATTTCGTACATGACATGAATAACATACTTGTATAATGACAACAATATAACCATGTATTATCACAAAAAATATCAAAATAGACATTCCTTCATCATAGTGCATCAATATATAAGATGTTAATCTTGGCACTTTCTATATAATAAAGTGAGTTTTTTTTAACCATATGTTTCATTATATACCAACACTACATGCTATAAATTGGTGCATATTACATAAGGTTAATACAACCAAAGACCCCAAATTAGTATACTTGCGCCACTTTTGCCCTAAACTAATTTTTGTGTCACAAAAACTTCCGAATTGGTCCCAAACTAATTTTTGTGTAAAAAAAATTCAAAATTGGTACAACCGTGCCACATTTACTACCAAAAAAGTTCAAATTTTACCTCAATATGGGGTAGATGTGGCACAGATATATCAATTTAGGGTAAATGTAACACGAGTGTACCGGTTTGAGATTTGTTGTGATACAAAAATTAGTTTGTGTAAATGTGGCATGGATGTACCAATTTGGTATCTTTGATGGTGTTAGCCTTATCACATAAAATTATTCCGGTATGTCTCACACCTCAAATTTTCTCTTAATCTAGCTCTACTAACCAAATTAATTAGCTGAGGGCATTCATTGCTATTTGATTTATATGAATGTCTTGTTGACATAATATACATGTCCCATATTTCGTAAAATTACAAAAATAACCATTTTTTCAACATACTTTTTGCAATTAATACCAAATTTTCACTACATAGATAGATTGTCTAGATTAGGTAATTAGTTGTAAAACTAAGTGAGAATCTACCATCATAAGCATCCTCGACACGAAGAAAGCTCCCATAATTTTCAATTTTAGAAATTACAAAATAGCCCAAATTTTAAAATAAATAGATTTTACCCGATTTCATTTCCTTTAATTTTTATACCTTAATCACTAACTAATAATCACTCTTTAAGTAATAAATTTCACTATTCACATAAGCATTTATAAGTTGTTACGTTTTTGCCTTTTTATTTCACAAAATTACAATTTGACTCCCTTTGAATGAATAGGTTCATCTTTCTAATGCCTAAACTTATCAATGACATTTATCTTCTTGAAATCATTCAACCACAAACATAGTATGACTCATAGCATCTTCTAATGGCATCCTGAACATACTAGATTTTTCATGTGATATTAGTACAATTTCATATCAAAAGCACAAGTAGACCTCAACCATCATCAACATGGCACCACCATGACACAAAATCATATATAATCAATGACACATAGTTTTTCCTCTTATTAGATCATCATGACATCATTAATTCCTTTTAACAACATGGGTATATAATATGATTCAAACTTTGACCTAAAATCAAGTAAGTATCAACCCAATTCTCTCCCTAGAGCTTCACTTACCATGAATGGAATTTTGAAAATACAAAGCCTTTAATTACCCTAAAAGCAAAATAAAGAATAAAAATTAAGAACTCTCATCGTTTTAAAACAGCAAAACTAGTTTAATAAAAAAAAAATGGATACATGAATTTGACCTAGTAAACACTTGATTGGCGAGGCTAAAAACACAATGCCAATTTGATTGATTTCAGAGTTTGATTGAACTATGATATGAGTTGAAACTTTTGCTTTGCTTGACAAGATTGGAAAGTGTATAAAACATTCAAGATAAGCTTTGAAGATGGTGCTGAGTTTGCTCTTTTCTTCACAAGAAACAAGATAGAAAATCTTATGAAGTTGAAGAGCTTGTGACGAGGTGAGCTACGGTAAGATGAGGGAGTGAAATACGAAAACTTAACTCATGTTTCTCAAGAGTTGCAAGTAATAGATATTGATTAATTAGGTTTAAAAATTCATTACCAGATAGAAACTTTCAAATAGAAAAGTTACAAGTGGCTTATTTTGACCCGCTAAATGAGGATATTTGATTAGAATACAAGGTGAGAAATTGACATAAGTGTTCAAATTAAAAAGTTGCAAGTGGTTTATTTTGAGTAGCCAAATAAAGATATGTGATTAGAATGCTAAGTAAGAAATGAAGAGAAGTGTTCATGTAAAATGGTGACAAATGGCTTAGTTTGGGTGATTGAAGAAGATATTTTAAAAACTGTGTCGCGACCTAGAAAAATAAACAAGTTAATTTTCGGGCTAATGGATTATCAGGTTAATTAATTAACTAACCTAACTCGGACTCTCCCAAGTCCATACTAAATCGCAACTTAAGGTTCAAATAATTAACACGCAATGTGATTTGAATTTGGAGTCGCCACTAATCATTTTCGGTAGGTTGATTAGAAACCTAAATAAAATAGCGGGAGAAAACTATCTTATTTCCGCGAACCAGAGATTTTGAATTCGGGGATTTGGTTACGTCAGATTTCTCTAACGCCCTTTCGGTACCATTTTCATGAAAAATATTTGATTTGGCAATTTTGATGAATTTTACTTGAAATTCAAAGATGCAATTTTTTGGCTTTTTATCTTCTTTTTTATGAGAATGTAAAACATTGAACTTTGTGCGATATACACCATGGATGATTTAGAAAGAAAGAAAACGCAGCCAAGCACGAGTATTTACAGAAATAAATTAACATGTAATAATGCTAAAATTTGGAGCACGTGGCATGTCTAAAATAAACAAACAAATGTTCAAACCAAACGATTACATTTTTGTAGATCGAGATGGAAAGGATTACCTTCTATTACACAAAATCTTACTCACATACACGTTATAGTTCCCTTCAAGATCTCGGAGCTGGAAGAACGCGGCTGACGTCGAAAATGGCAAGCAATGGCGTTGTTGGGTTGCGAGGGGCGAAATATGTGTCGGGACTCGTCGAAGATGATACTCGACTAAAACTCTTTTCTTCACTCTCGAATTTTCTCTTCTGATTTTTCTCAAGAACTCTCTTTTCCCTCTCTAAAAATTTCTCTCAAAAACTCTCTCAAAACTCTCTCAATTCTCTTCCACTTCCGCCCTCAAAACTCTCTCAATTCTCTATCACCAAAATTCTCCTCCTCAATTCTCAAGAACTCTCCCTCTTTTATAGCCAAATTTCTCCACCCTTCATTCTTCATCTTCATTTCTTCACCTTCCATTTTCATCTTCTCTTCTTCATCTTCATTTCTTCACCTTCCATTTTCATCTTCCCTTCTTCATCTTCATTTCTTCACCTTCCATTTTCATCTTCCCTTCTTCATCTTCCCTTCTTCATCTTCTTTTGGTATTTGCAATACAGTCCCCGAAGTTTCAAGTATTTGCAATGCGATCCCTGAAATTTTAAGTATTTGCAATACAGTCCCTGAAGTTTCAAATCTTCTCGGTGTATTTTTCCATCCCGTGCCTAGTCTAGACGCATGCTAAATTAAGTGTTCCGCTTGCCAAATTATATGCCAATGCAATGTACGCTAAAAATAAATATGTGAGATGATTTTTATTTAGAACTAAAATTAGTTCTAATTTTTATGCAAAAAATAGATTAGTCAAAATTTAGGCGTCAACAGCTGCCCCTCTTTGAGTGGAGGCTCGTAGAGGTTCCGCTCAAAGACAAAATTGAATCCTAAATTTTGACAAGGCAAATTATGGATAAACTTTTTGGCGGGAGTTTTAATCCCATTTTTTATGTAATGAAGTGATGCATGATATGCAAGACCGTAAATAACATGTGCTAAAACTTCTCTTTTCCATGTTAGAGAAACCTGCACATGGATCGCATATGAGAATACCTGTTTTACCAAATACCTCATAAGCTGCTGATTCCCTTAATTTCCCAGTTTCTTGCAAACACGAGGACCTTAAGGTATTTGGCCTATCTGTTATTAGAGACTTCTCCCTAATGCGAGACAGCGCAAGATATGTGTGTCCTACAAGAGCTACGTCATTGTGAGTCGAAAGAAGTGGAATCAAGTTCACAAGAGCTACGTCGTTGTGAGTTGATTAAATGTTGAAATCGCCAGTGCATATGTCTTCACGATTCGACAAAGGGGAATCAAAATCATAAGAGCTACGTCATTATGATTTGGTTTGGATCAAAATCATGGGTGCTTATGTCTTCATGATTTGATAGAGGAGCCGAAAATCATAAGAGCTATGTCATTATGAGCCGACTAAAGGTCAAGATCACCGGTGCATACGTCTTCGTGATTCGAGACCGAAATCATAAGAGCTACGTCGTTATGATTTGATAAGATGTCAAGATCGCCGGTGCATATGTCTTCACGATCTGAGATTGAAACCATAAGAGCTACGTCGTTATGATTTGATAAGATGTCAAGATCGCCAGTGCATATGTCTTCACGTCCCGAGATTGAAACCATAAGAGCTACGTCGTTATGATTTGATAAGATGTCAAGATCGCCGAGTGCATATGTCTACACGACTTGACGGAAGAGGCATATTGCCCGAATTGAACAATATTTGATAGGAGCACCATCGAATGGAATCGATAAGTACAAAAGGGGCATATTGCCCGAATTGAATCATAACAACTATCATGAGAAGAGTTGTTAATTTGAAAAGGGGTTCAGAAAACTTACCCGGGTTCTCCAAACGATTAATCAAGGAACGAAGCGATTGTCAGTATCGTACACGGTAGGCATTTGCCAGCAAAACTTGCTCATTCAATAATCCTTGGATGAATTTCGAGACCTTGGGAGGGAACTCGAACATCGGGAATGTATTACCTATCATAGAATGTCATAGGTAACACACACAAACATATTCAACAATGAGTATAATGCAATCACTCATACTATGGTTCATGCATAACCATTCAGTCAAGTTTGCATTACCAATTTTGTCCAGGGAGGTTCTCACATTACGAATACCTCGAATGTGAGCTGAATGGGGGGACTTCAGTCCGAAAGGGCTTTCTCTCACTCTCGAGAAAAGCTATTTATCCTGTCTGCAGGATTCAAGAGAAATCACTCAATCTTTCCATCATCGCATTCGATAAGGATCCAAGTAATCTCGCAATTGATACGACCGAGTCGATCCGGAGGTCTTGATTAGGACCGTAATGAGAGCTAGGTCAAAGGTTTACAAAGGGGACTCCAGTTGAGTCAAGGTTGCTTTGAAATGAATTTCTTCATCATTTGCTCCGGATTTACAAGTCAAGAATCCCGCAAAAATGAGAGAGAAATAATCTTGCTCGAACTTTTTCGAGTGATGCTTAAAATCATTTAACTCTACGTTAACTCAAGTGCCCTAATCGGAAGAGACTTTGGAGGGTTATAACGTAGGCTAGGATTGGGGACCGAGGAACGAAAAGGCTCGTTTTGGCTCAGAAATTAAATGAGAAGGGGCTTGACGTTGGTGATCATCGCCGACTAGTCACCGATCTTGGTCTTCCGGAAATGTCTTCGAAAAGAATACCATCATTGAATGAGGGATGGTAGATTTCTACTGAAAATTGCACTTTGCAAACCGATTTCTTGGGGAGTCTTCTTCATAACAAGTGTCTGTCAAGGATTTGCAAGAGACACAATGCAAACATGTACATGGAATTTACAACTTAACGGGCAAAAACGTACATTCAAAATTCAGAAGTACTTTACAAATGAATGTGCATTGGCCTTACTTTTGGTAGGCACTTTGCTTTTCCTATGCTTGAAATTTTCGTATGAGATCAGCCTTTGCTTTTCTTACTCCCGACTCTCATTTTTCTTTTTTTCTTCTTTTTTTTTTTTTTCGAGAAGAGATTTCTTTTCCTTTTTCTTTGAGAGCTCTTCGACATCTCTTTATTTTACTTTTTTTTTTGTTGTTTTTTTTTTTCGAGAGCGGGCCCTTCTCCTTTAAGCTGAGTTTGCCTCTCCTTTTTTTTTTTTACAATCCCATGATTTTGAACCAGGAATTACAACAAACATAAACATTTACAAAGAAAAATTATGTAAACATAAAAAATCTAGCATACAAGAAATGAGTCCATTCGGGAATTCTCTGTCGACCCGACCATCTCCAATTCTAATCCTTGGGAAAATGCTATCTTCGTCTTTGGAATGAGCAAATGATCACCAACGGGGGTTTAAGAAATGAATTTGCAGGCTCAAGTGGGCTATGCAAAGAATGAAGTGTATAGGATAGAGAAGTGAATGCTCTTCATTATCCTAAGGCACTTGAATTAAAATTCGAGTATAAATGCAAAGAAATACCCGAAGATTAATGTTAGTCCGAGCAAGAAAATTTCTAACCATTTACCTCGTGTTGCTGCTGGAATTAACTCGTCTGGACTCCGGTGTGGGGTGGTTCTTGACAGGGGTGAAGAAATGAAACCACCGCTCAAAAGGGGTAATCAATGGATAACCTGTAGTGTTTAGGATAGAGAAATGAACGCCTCCGTCACTTCGGTTATCGTACCTTTCGCGAGAAAACTCTTTACCTCGGGAAATGCGGAATTTTGCCACCGTTCATTTCGCCTGAAAAAATTGGACGTGTTTGGGAAATGATTGCCTTTCATCATCCTGTCATGCCCCATTCCATACATTTGATGTATCTTATGTAGTTCATGTTCCTTATTCAGAGTTGGTAAATTAAATATGAGGAACAGTCATGCACAAACTATGCAATGTATGAGTGTTTTCGAGCATATAAAATGTAGCAACTTTTTATCTTGGTGCAAGCACGTAAGAAAATTCTTAGGGGCGTGGATCGTGAGTTGCCCCCGCTCATGCAAATGAGTTGCAAAACTTTATTGTCTACTTCGAGACATGAGATTGTCAAAGGCTTCAAAAATTTCTCGGTTCATTAATTTTAAAGAGAAGGGATACTTCCCTATCCGGAAAGGCAAAGACCCCTGTAAAAATCAAAAGGGAAAGCGTCAATGTACGTTCTCATGTTCTAAACGAGTTGAAACGATACCGCTTTACCCTTGTACGAATTTCTTGTGAACTTTGAATTGAAAAGATTAACTCATCTGGATCAGATTGTATGTCCGGGATGTTATATCTCCGGTTTTGTAACCATTGGGCTGAGCTTCAATCGGCATTGAACTGCGAAGCAAAAAGGTTTTTATTAATCTTTGTACATTGATGCCAAATCCCAGGATCGAACTCGGGACGCCTCGGACCACTGTCATTCCCCCAACCACTAGGCTATGGTGATGTTGGCGTCCATGGTTGGTTCGCTTTTTGCTATATTGTCCTCAAAACAGTTGGCAATCCCCTGTTGAGAATGAAATAAGATTAAATTAGAGTTTGAAACGACTAAGAGCCAATTGGGACGATACGGAGTTACCCATCTTTGAGCCCGCTTGGTCTTTTACTCGTATTCTCCCAAGTAAGGCTATTCGGAATCTCTCTTTACGGATGTTCAGGGGCGTCGTCCACAAATTGATTTGCTACGGGCCTAGCTTAGTAAGGAACTTACGCATTTGACAAGAGAGGAGAAAATTCGTCCTTTAACTCTAGGCAAATTCTAGACAGGTTAGAAAGTAAAAAAATATCCCACGTAGGGGAACTATACATGGAGTATTCATGCGAGATTGGTTCCACCTCTCTTCTTGGCCACTTCAACGATCAACCGATTCTCGTCTTGGACTAAACACCAACAATCGTTGTTTGAAGACCCATAATAACTTGCTTCGGATCACGGCTCTGGAGGTCCTTCATTTCCAAACAGGCTCATCAAGGTAGCAAGCTCATCATCAAAGTAATCTTCTGATTTTTCGAGCAATTGATACTCGAATTGGGCATTGTTACTTGCTAACACCGGTGACAGATTGCTGTGAGCGATCTGACTCCTTAAGCTTGAGCCTCCGTCGTTGCTCGGGAACTTGTAGGGATGATCAACTGGTCCGCTACTAGAACCACCAGCGGAATGTTGGTATAACTTTGTATTCTTGATTGGGAAGTGGCCGGGTACCTTTTGCTCGGTAGGTTTTCCCGAATTGATCTTCCAACCAACTCGGGTCCGGTCGCCTTGGTCCCAAGCTGCATCATGCTTCCTCGACTTATCTCTAACCCTTTGAAGGTGATTTGTGACACTTTGCATGGTGAGTCCGTCTATATTCATCATTTTATGTACAGCCGGTGGTCGTGCTTGAATTGATTCCTAGCAGTCGAACCGCCTCAATGAATATAGAATGAAGCTTGGCGGACCAAAGGGGCCTTTTCTTTTGGACAAAATCGTCGTCGTCGCCTTGGTCGTGGTTTTTTTGTACAAGTAATTGCTTCCTTACAGCATGCTGCCAAATGTTTTGGAGCACTTGAACGCAGACCGGCTTCTGCGGGACGTCTCGAGCACCATGCGATATGGCCCTCGTTATGAACTGCTGATCATTACTTGCTGATACTACGATGACCCGTATGTCCAACTCGGAATCAATGATCTTTAAGAGACTGAAACCATCCATGTCGATCCCTACGACGGCTGTGACGACGATGTCAAAATCATATTTGTACTGCCTCGGTACTTGTAAGGCATCCGTTGCTTTCGCATTAGCAAAAACCCCGTACATGCAACTTCTCAGCATAGCAACGAGGATTGAGAGGGAAACGGGGTTGCCATCAATGACCATGACTCGCAGATCTTCGGGATAGGAAGGTTCCCATACTTCCGCCCGGAATGAACGTGTTTTTCTTTTAAAACCTTCCATATGTAGATCAAAAATGGCTGTTTCGACCAAAGACCGAGCTTTAGATGTTCTCGGACTTGCAAAACAATCCGCCCGAAAATCACAAAAGTGATGGTGGTCTTTCGTGACGAGTTCTGGTGGTCATTTATAAACTTTTTCTGAACTGTTAGTCTCGCATATAGGTTCTTGCTTTTTCTACGAAAGAGGACAACTTTTTCTCTCCTTTCCGGTCTTAGTGCCTTGGATTCATTTCGTAATAACTCTTGCCTCTCACTCAATCTGTCATCTTTTTCCTTTTCTGATATGTAGGAGCCCTCAAATCTTTTCGCTTTCTCTATGAACGAGGCGCTTATTTCCTTCCTCGGATCTTTTCGGTTCCCCCTACGAACGAGGCGATTATTTCCTTCCTCGAGATCTTTTCACTTCCTCCCGAGGCGCTTATTTCCTCGAATCTTTTTGCTTTCTCTAATAACGAGGCAGCTATTTTTTCTCAAATCTTTTTGCATCTATCTATGTGAAGGCTTTTAATGCTTTTCCTTTCGGCGTTCGGTCAAATCTGACAAAGAATTCACGCATTTAAGCATGATGATATTTGCGGATAGTACTGTTCTTTGCCCCTTGATTAACTCTAGGCGTAAAAGGAAGAATGTCTCACATGGGGACTTTGTAACAAACAATACATTCATTCACGCATGTCTCTACTTCTCTTGAGAATTCATAAGGGCTAGCTAGTAATGCTCAAAAGAGTGATATTTTGAAAGCCCATAATAAAAACTCAAGCTTCATGTAGGCTACGGATTCGGAGTTTCATCGGTGTTGAATTGGCCGATCGTGACATCGTGGAAACTCCAATTGTAGTGATGCATGTCACTTCCCTCGAAGGGCATCGGTTACGCCTCCGCAAGGCCGACATTCAGGGATGTATCCCCAACGAAATCCG
Source organism: Rhodamnia argentea (assembly GCF_020921035.1). Lineage (NCBI taxonomy): Eukaryota > Viridiplantae > Streptophyta > Magnoliopsida > Myrtales > Myrtaceae > Rhodamnia > Rhodamnia argentea. The sequence continues at coordinate 8,610,704 of NC_063157.1, read as the reverse complement.
ATTGTGCGAGAACTTGCTCGGGAGGATGAATCGATAAATGAGCATTTTCAATGCTCAGATGTGGCTCATCAAGGAACATGCCACCAAAGGTGATGGGGTTGCTGCAGACATGGCAAATAGCGATGTTAAGAGCATCCCTATACCTCTTGATCTCTGCTCGAAGCTCTTCATTTTCTTCCTTTAGAGACGCAAGTTCATGACTTTCACTTCGAACCTTCACTCGGGCCCGCTTGTTTTGAAACCAAAACCTGACCTTCAAGGGCTCCATTCCTAGCTTCCGGCTCAACTCATTTTTTCGTTTCCCGTTCACGTAAGGGCACTCCTTAAAGGCAGCTTCGAGCTCTTTGATTTGATGTTTTCTTTTACGGGGTTGACTACGGCTCTTGCTGCTGCTATTGTTGTTGCTTTGTTATCGAGATCTTGAACTTCACCGCCAAGGGAGTTAGGTTTTACGGCTTGCATTGGATCCGGCCTCGAAATTCAGCAGTTCATTCTCGGGGATGTCTAGGTTGGTTGCCTCCAGTAAGTGCTGGTAGCCTCCAAACATGTTGGATTGAAATACTTCTTACTGCCTTTTGTTCACTCTACTCTCCGCTGTATGCTTACTCTCTCCCAATTCTTCCGAGTAAACATGCATGTTCCAGAGCCTCCCTTTTAACGTGGATGAAAACCACCAAGCCAGTGCTTCTCTCAAGATTTCGTGTTTCCCGCTCTGTCTTCTTCATTTCCATCCGACATGGTGGGACCCTCAAATCTTTTCTGCAGTATGCTTGTCCCTCTTTTAATATGGCGAGACCTATAAGTCATTTCGCAACTTTTTCGAATTGGTGAGCCTCGAGATGGTAGATCCGTGATTCACGGACGAAACGTCCGTAGTTTTGCCCGGATAATTAACTCGGCCCCCACAATAATTATTGCTATAACTTTTTCTGCCCTTTAAATTAGGATTTAACGCCGAGACGATTATCGCTTTCATATCTTCATCTCCAACCTTCTAAGCACTCTTTCGCATCCACTCTTTTTAGCAACTTCAAGCAACAATGGCCTCCCTCCCCGCACGCGTCTTCTCGGCTGAAGTTTTGGCCAAATGGGAGAAACTTTATAATCTCTTAGGCCAGGGCTACTCTTATATAGCCAACCATCCGGAGGTCGAAACCGAAATCCGTCTCATGTTTACGGATATGGACACCGTTTCTATTCAAGGTACCGAGTTAGAAAAGGAATATAGGATCTTCCCTACCCTCTTCACTAACTTCCTGGAGGCTTACCATCTTGCTCATCAAGATGTTACTTTGGCTCATCTTGTGAGAGCTCGCTATCGGGATCGGTCGGACAACTTGGTGTTGGCCTGTCTTGTAGCCGACAATCATAAGAAGGCCCTTGACTATGGTAATGAACAAGTCTCGCTGCTGATTCGTGAGAGGGGGAACTTGGTGGAACGTTTGGCCATGTCCCGGACCATCTTCGAGCGCGATCCGCTCGATATCGTTTTGAAATTCCAATGCACATGGCTGGAAGAAAGGCTGGACGATCCGACCCTGGATATAGCCCGCGGGAGAATGCTGATCCATGACTTGGAATCAGTTGCCGAGTATTACGAGGACAGGGTGGCCAAGCTTAAAGAGAAATGTGAGCTCCTCCTCTTTAAGCGGGCGGATCTCGATTCTCGGAGCGATCGGTGTAGGCGGAGCATCAACCGTATGGAGAGTCGGTTGAACTCCTTTGTGATGCTCATTAGGGCTCGGTTTGGTTTTACGTTCCCACCCCGATGATCTGTTTGTAAGGTTTTCTGCTGAATGAAATGGATGCAAGTTTTTGCTCATTCGCGTTTTGCTTTCGCATTATTCCATCTTCCATATGCTGACATATTTTATCTTGGTCGTCATATTTTTTTGCAAGATAACCCCTTTACTTTGTGGATATGTAAATCTCACGCTCCCGATGGTCAATTCAATTGGGCCGGAGAAACCCCCATTTGAAACAATCTCTCAACAAACGAATGCCCGAATGTGAACAACTCGCGAATCCGTCTTAATATTATAACTCGATTATGAAAACATGAGAGTAAATCAAGTATAATATTTTTTTACAAAGATCGAATTGACTGGATTGGTAAAGACACGACCATCCATCTCGGCTAGAATTAAAGCACCACCAGGGAGCACCTTCTTTACTATATATGGACCACCATAGTTTGGAGCGAACTTCCCTTCCGGGAGTGGGACCATTGGCAACAATTTTCGCAAGACCAGGTTATTGATCCGAAAATATCGAGGCCGAACTTTTTGTTGAATGAATTAGCAACCCTCTCGCTGATAACACCGGCCATGACATATAACCTTAAGTCTCTTTTCATCGATCGATTCAATTGGCTCGCCCTCTGCTTGGATCCATTCAGCTTCCCGTCAAGATAGCTTGAGACAAGTATACGTAAGGAAGGAATTTCCACTTCAACCGGTAGAACAGCCTCCATTCCATATACAAGAGAATACGGGGTTGCCCCGAGAGATGTCCGGATCGAGGTCCGATACGCCATAAGTGCAAATGGCAACCTCTCATGCCAATCGCGATAATTTTCAGCCGTCTTCGCTAAGATTTTCTTGATGTTCTTATTGGCGGCTTCTACTGCTCCATTCATCCGAGGACGATATGGGGAAGAGTTCGGATGCTTGATCTTGAATTCCTTAAACAATTCGTCCATTAGCTTGTTGTTTAAGTTCGAGCCATTGTCAGTGATTATGGCTTCGGGTGAACCGTATCGAGCAATGATATCCCGGCGGATAAATTTCACGATATTTCGTGCCGTGACCGCTAAATAGGATGCGGCTTCGATCCATTTGGAGAAATAGTCAATCGCCACCAAGATGAATCGATGGCCATTGGATGCTTTAGGGTTGATAGGGCCAATAACATCAATGCCCCACATAGAAAACGGCCATGGTTCGGATAACCGATGCAACTCGTTCGGCGGGACACTAATCTTGTCACCATGAATCTGACATTTGTGACAACTCCGGACATGCTGAACCGGGTTGGAAGTCCCATCATACTTCTCGAAATCGGGCATCTTGAATTTTTCTAGCACAATGATCTTTGAAAAGACAGACAGGTCGACTTGGGGTATGTTGTGAGTCCCCTCGACCTCTCGGATCCTCTGTTCCATTTGGGCCAATAGCTTGGTCGTATCACCATTCAATCCGGGGGCCACGGGGCTGGCTTGAGGGATTGGGACTACGGGCGGCGTGCTCGAGCTCACGCCCGTGATGATCACATCTTCTAGCGGCATTATCCGATAGGGAGCAGCTTCCCGGGCTTTACCGGAGTTATTCGTAGGAGGAATTCGAGCAGGAATGATTAGCGGCGGGCTGGAGGTGGATGATTGCAGTTTGGTGGTGAAGGTGGCCATCATTTCCTCCATCTTTCGGGACATCATCCCTTTAAAACGCTTAGTCAAGGAGCCAAGTTTCTCGTCTAGGGCAACACTAACGGCGGCGTTAATGTCGGCCATCCTCTTCGCGACCGATCGAGTAATATGTGAAGATCCGTGATAAATTACCTGTACGCAGTAACAAACCCAAAATGAGTACAGGGAGCAAGAATAGCGAGCCGGCCCATGACATCCCTCTAGACTCAAACGAACAAAGTGATTATGACCAAAGGATTGAAACATGTAATTTTCAGTTTGTCCGCTTTTACGAAAAAATTCGTATTAATTCGCACGTTGATCAAAACATGTCCAAATTTTACGAGCTTGTAGTTGAGAAGGTGATGAACAACTTTTATGTTGGCCAATCGGACTAGAAATGCACAGATCAAATCAGTTTAATATGTCTTTCCAAAAAAATCAAGTTCAGGAAACTGTTATAACCGCATGTTGTTGAAAAAATGAAGGGCCTTCTTAAATTATGAATTTAATTCTGAAATTTTGCAAGATATTAGTTGAAACATAGGTCTACAACTTTCGTGTTTGGCACTTACTCAAAGCTCGATCGTAGAATTTAGTAAAAATCGTACAACAGGAATAAGCCAAATCAGAATTGAGGACAACTGATGAAATTGTAAAAGCTACGGAAGCAAAGTGCGAAATTGGAAATAAGACAATGAAACTTCTAAACAATCAACCTAAAACATGGACCGGCCCAAAATAAAAATGAGATAACAGGGTACAAGAGACAAGAAATTACCTCTCATACGAAGAAAATGCCAATCACAAAGACATGTGCATGAATCGTGAGTTTAAATCTTATTCTATCTATCCAAAAGGCTTTTGCAAAGTGAAATGATGAACGAAACGACATGTCGCAGCCTCGCGCACAGTCATCATGACTAGTCGCAACCTCGCGTACAATAGTCATGAGTAGTCGGGTCCAATCACTTCGGCTTGGTTCGGTCGACAAAGGCAATTATCATGCATCGTAGCCTCACGTGCATGAGAACAACCCTTGAGCCATTTTTTGAAAAAATTTTCGGGATCCGGATGGGATAACCTTTAGCGAAACCTTACCACCAAGGTTAAAGAACCATCTAAATACCATCTTAAAACTATTAGTGTGACCCAGGTCCGGTCACGGGTTGTGTGCGGTGTAGTGCAAATACGATAAATCATGCATAACAATTAAAGGCAAACACCGCTTCAATAATTCAAAAGTTAAATCACAATTCCAATTCACCAAGCCTGCAAAACAAAGGGTTAGCCGATCACTCCTCCCCTTATAACTCCCAATCTGCAAAAACATTTAACACCTAAGAATGATAATTCAACCAAAGTTTACCAAATCAAGTGATTTCTTTTTCATGAAATTATCTGGCCTAAGTCCTCTTTGGATCCCCAGTGGAGTCGCCAAGCTGTCGCGACCTTCTAAAATAAACAAGTTAATTTTCGGGCTAATGGATTATCAGGTTAATTAATTAACTAACCTAACTCGGACTCTCCCAAGTCCATACTAAATCGCAACTTAAGGTTCAAATAATTAACACGCAATGTGATTTGAATTTGGAGTCGCCACTAATCATTTTCGGTAGGTTGATTAGAAACCTAAATAAAATAGCGGGAGAAAACTATCTTATTTTCGCGAACCGGAGATTTTGAATTCGGGGATTTGGTTACGTCAGATTTCTCTAACGCCCTTTCGGTACCATTTTCATGAAAAATATTTGATTTGGCAATTTTGATGAATTTTACTTGAAATTCAAAGATGCAATTTTTTGGCTTTTTATCTTCTTTTTTATGAGAATGTAAAACATTGAACTTTGTGCGATATACACCATGGATGATTTAGAAAGAAAGAAAACGCAGCCAAGCACGAGTATTTACGAAAATAAATTAACATGTAATAATGCTAAAATTTGGAGCACGTGGCATGTCTAAAATAAACAAACAAATGTTCAAACCAAACGATTACATTTTTGTAGATCGAGATGGAAAGGATTACCTTCTATTACACAAAATCTTACTCACATACACGTTATAGTTCCCTTCAAGATCTCGGAGTTGGAAGAACGCGGCTGACGTCGAAAATGGCAAGCAATGGCGTTGTTGGGTTGCGAGGGGCGAAATATGTGTCGGGACTCGTCGAAGATGATACTCGACTAAAACTCTTTTCTTCACTCTCGAATTTTCTCTTCTGATTTTTCTCAAGAACTCTCTTTTCCCTCTCTAAAAATTTCTCTCAAAAACTCTCTCAAAACTCTCTCAATTCTCTTCCACTTCCGCCCTCAAAACTCTCTCAATTCTCTATCACCAAAATTCTCCTCCTCAATTCTCAAGAACTCTCCCTCTTTTATAGCCAAATTTCTCCACCCTTCATTCTTCATCTTCATTTCTTCACCTTCCATTTTCATCTTCTCTTCTTCATCTTCATTTCTTCACCTTCCATTTTCATCTTCCCTTCTTCATCTTCATTTCTTCACCTTCCATTTTCATCTTCCCTTCTTCATCTTCCCTTTTTCATCTTCTTTTGGTATTTGCAATACAGTCCCCGAAGTTTCAAGTATTTGCAATGCGGTCCTCGAAATTTTAAGTATTTGCAATACAGTCCCCGAAGTTTCAAATCTTCTCGGTGTATTTTTCCATCCCGTGCCTAGTCTAGACGCATGCTAAATTAAGTGTTCTGCTTGCCAAATTATATGCCAATGCAATGTACGCTAAAAATAAATATGTGAGATGATTTTTATTTAGAACTAAAATTAGTTCTAATTTTTATGCAAAAAATAGATTAGTCAAAATTTAGGCGTCAACAAACTGTGATGATATTTTGTATATCAATAAATAAACTGGAAAATCGGTGTCTGTTCTAGACACTAATAATTCACAAAAGTATTTCGAACCCACTAAAATTATTTACAAAAGCTATAAGATGCCAAGGAAATGTCAATTAAATAAATCTTAACTTTGACAATATTTGATACGCATTTTGAGGCATATCGATCCCTGCCAACAATTGCATAGTGATAAAATAAATGCTCACAATCACATTAGATATATATATATATATATATATATATATATATATATATATATATACTAATTTAAGCATATTAAAATTGGGAAACACATGTTTCATATTTTTTTTTCTTGAATTATAACTCCTCCTAAGCTTAGAATCCTAAAGGGAATCACATTCCAAAAAATCACGAATACCGAAAGATCTTTCACATTTTCCACATGTCAGACACGAGTGACCTAATTGACGTTTTCACGAATGTCATCTAGAAATCACGTGAAATAGTATTTATATTAATTCCCTCAATATTATTGGTTAATGTATGAAATTTCAGATGTCACAATGTGTGTAGTTTAATTGATCTATATGGTGATTGAAATGTGGAATGTGCACATCAACCTCATGGTAAATATACCTCTCGAGAATCTTGCCAAAACAAAATTATATACCTCTTGAGAATAGAGGAAATGATTGGAAACGCAATAAATTGGATTTAACAAAGAAAAAATGATTCCTTTTACAAAATATTAAAGGTGTTTTGAACCATTTATCTGAGTTGAAGTTTTATTGATCCTTTTTATTTTTCAAAATAACCGTGTCTTATAAATTTCATTAGAATAAAATTAGTTCGTTTAGCAGAAAAAAGGAATTCATTTTTACTTATAATTGGTAGTTACTTTATGTGATCTTTGTGCTTATGACAAGATGGTAAAGATAATTTTTTTTGGCATAGCAAAAGTAGCAAAGTGAAGTCGAGTATATGTTTTCGAATTGCCGCCTCATAGATGGATCGACCAGTTTTTCTTATTTTGCCAATGCTATTACGTAAACTGGCTTTGAAGAGGCTCCTGAGCTTTTCTACAATAATTTCACCTCCAGATTTGGGAATCATCTGCTGCATTATTAAATTCCAATCCAGCATTAATTGTCCTAGGAAATTTTGGATCACGATTTTAAATGTCCTGTAATTATCAACTAAGTGCCCAAGACTCTTTTGGATTGGCTGAGCCCATCACTTGCTTCATAAGCTTCTTTCAGCATCCGAGGTATAAGTAATTGGATTTCATTTACGCATATGGGAAAGTCTTTGAGGCACATGTCTGAACATATGGCCAATCAACAATGGACAAATACCAAAAAAAAATTATAAAATGAAAAAGTAAAAATCTAACTAAAATAAGATCAAAACTAAGAAAGAATAAACCCCAATTATTGCATCCTAGGGGCGAGCATGGTTCTAAGGTGGAACCTGGAACTGGACCAATGGGAAACTTGTTTGACTCTATGTTCCCAGTTATGCGGGGTGGGTTCCGGGTTCCAAAAATTGGGAACCTTATTCCTACAAGCGGGTTACGGGTTCCACCGTGAAACTTGTAACCCGTAATAAGTTTTTGTGTTTTTTTGGTATATCTCTTTGCACGATCCTATGATATTCCATGTCGTCAAATGATGAATGTGTAATCTAAAACCACTAGCTTGAGCTTCCATTTTCGACTATTTTTACGATCGAGACTTTTATTTCTTTAATATTTCATGTTTATTCGTGTGTCCAAATATAAGTTGTGATAAGTGAATTGTAGCAGTAAATGGTGATCATTAAAAGTAATGATTCATTGCAATTGTCCAATTAAGAATATATATAGAAACTATATAGACCCTAGAATCGGTTCCGAAACTTGTGACAGGGTATATTCCAGGTTCCAAGATATATACGATAGATTTCACGTTTTAAAAAATGAGGAATTTGTTCCGACGGATAGGTTTTAGATTACAAGTGAAATTTGTATGGAACCCAGTAACCACTCCCCCTATTTTGTCTTCTCAAGACTAAAATGATTTGCCCCGCATGAATCAAAATAGTGCATACATATACTATGTATTTATAAAAAAAAATTATGAAAATTTAATTAAACCATGAAAGAAGATGAACATTAACATTTGATTATACGTGCCAAACAGTAAAAAGGTAAACCTAACTTTGCCGCAAATTCCGCTTATTGAACTTAGATTTTCAAAAGTCGTGCACGTGCACAAATAATGTAGCTTGCATAGTGTAAATCACTAACTAGTGTAAACTTGGGAGATTCGAGCATGTTTAGTTGGGCTTTAAGACAGATTAAAGAAAAAGCCAAACTCGGATTGCCTTTATAAAAAGACAATCTGATTACAGACGATGCATTTATCAATAATAATCTGATTTCAAACTACGACGTTAAGCAATAAGCTAAAAGTTAATAAATCCAGCCTTCGAATGGTCAAATCAAATGAGTGGTGTGCTTCCGTTGACCCAGATAATTTTCCAAATTCTAAACATATTCTTCCCTTAATTGGAAATGAATTAATGATTCATTATTAGAGACTTTAAGATCCCCCGATTGTCCACGAGATCGACGGCCATCGACACATGACGTCTCATTATAACATCAAGCGTAAGCAATTGTTTATGTCTTATGTATTATGGACCTTATTAGCCAGCCAACTTAACCGAATTTTGCTTTCATTTGCACATGTGGCAAAATGTTTGACAGAAACCAAAAGAACATGCCAAAAGAAAAAACTATAAAGTGAAAAAAAAAAATCCTAATGCAATGAAATACTTGAAAAATAAAATTCTAGGAAAGACTAACCCGAAATAAAAATAAAAATAACCAAAAATAAAATCCAACAGCTAAGTTCAAGTAAAAAGTAATTTAAAAAAATGCCGAAAGAGAGAGTAAGTTCCCACTAAAATAAGATACCATAATATCCATTTCTGTTCTATATGAATCTGATAAAAAATAATCTTCAATTAAAATTAAATCTTGAAGAAAATACAAACAGAAAATGAAACCCAATTGCTTCAGTCGGTCAAGGACTTAAATGCGATTACGAAGGAATGAAAATTATACCCTCATGTATAATAAAAAAAAAAGGAGAGTGCAATTAAATTAAACCGTGGAAGAAAATAAAGGTTATAAATAATAACTTAAGAAATCATTTGAATTTAGTGAAGAGCTAAAGTTAAAGACTTATTTCTAGACATTGAGAGACGGAAATTTTAAGGTGAAAGAGGAATTATAAGCTCGATTTACGAAGATTATACACTTGAGTATTGTTCAGAATATTTATGCACATATGAGATATTCTCCCTTCATTGAATCAGCTACTTATTGATGTCATCAAGTATATTTTAATTAAAAGGTATAAAAGTACAATTTAAGACTATTCCTTTTGTTTATTTAATAAAATGCTAGATCACAATACCCACTAACTTTAGAGCAAAGTTTGCACTTTTTGAACTTTGATTTTTACTCCCCACCCTCCCTTCCGTGGCCACCAAGGCAAACCCCAATGATTGCGATAGGATTTCGCAACTTACATATAGCACATCGTGCACATTGTATGTCTTGTAAAATAGAATAAGATAGGATAGAACTAGACAAAAAAAAAAAAAAAAAAGAACTTGATTCTTGAAATTCTTCGTGGGCAAAGTAGCTAGTCTACATGAAAATCACTAAATAGTATAAACTCATAATACATCAAATTATTACGTCACATGACTATAAAATCATTAAATGAGATGGTCCACCAGTTACTAAATAATGTATAGGGAGGTGGAAAAAATGAATATATACCTCAAGTAATTAAACCAATTAGAGTTTATTATGACTGATTCATTATTGGTTGGCTGAAATTCTGCATTACATCCCGATAAAAAGGACATCCGGACAAAGTTGTCCTTTAGATATATTAGTTGGCAATGGGATTTATTTCATTAGATTTGAAATCAGCCGTGTTTAGATGAACATTATCATTTCTTTTTGAAATTATGCGATTTCAATTTGATTGGCCGTTGGCTTTAAGTGTTGTTAATTCGCTATTGGCTTAAAACATTTTTGAGATTCCTATCATCCTCTCATGCCAAAAGAACCATCGCAATTCCAAAGGCGCATTTAGTAGCCTCTACTACCTATTAAAAGCCAGCTTAAAGTTCTCCCCAATTTCCTCTTCCCTTCTATTTACTAATTAACCCTTTAATTGCAAAATTGACTATGGTCACTCCCATTTCTTTTATCTTTGACCTCCCGCATGGCTTTAACATACCAAACTTAACCTCCTAGAACTCAACCAAAGAGTCAAGTCTGTTTGCAAGACAGATAAAAAAAAAAAAAAAGCCACTTTTGTATTTTTCGATAAAAAAATCATTTATAAGTTATTTGAGGTTTTTAGAAATTACAAAAAAAAAAAAAAACACGTATGATTGTAAATGCTGCTATTACATATATTTAAAGATGGCTGTACCGCATTAAATAATAATGTAATTTATATTCCCACACTAAATAATAAGCTAAAAGTTAAAAATCAAATGCCAAATCAGATGCTCAAAGTTAGATTAATGACAAGTAGGGCATTCATTAAAAGTGGAACTTTGCAATTCTTATCCTGCTTTGGGATTGGTATTAACTCCACAGGTGTATTAATTTGGGATTTTTCGTGGTGTTAACTCTAATAAAAATAAACGAGTCCATGAATTTTACCTAGTAAAACACTTGATTGGTGAGGCTAAAAACACAATGCCAACTGGATAGATTTTAGAGGTTAATTAAAATATGATTCAATTTGGAACTTTTGCTTTGCTTGACAATATTGGAAAGTTTATAAAAAATTCAAGATGAAGCTTTGAAGATGGTGCCGACTTTGCTCTTTTATTAACAAGAAGAAAGATGAAAAGATCTGTGAAGTTGAAGAGTTTGTGATGAGGTGAGCTACGGCCAAAATGGGGGAATGAAATAGGAAAACTTAACTCACGTTTCTGAAGAGTTGCAAGCGATATGTATTAATTAACTAGGTCTAAAAAATCATGTTGAGAGAGAAGCATTCAAATAGAAAGTTACAAGTGGCTTATTTTGAGTAGCTAAATGAATATATTTGATAAGAATATTAGGTGAGAAATCAAGAAAAGTATTCAAGTAAAATGGTGACAAATAGCTTAGTTTGGGTCATTAATAGATGATATTTAAAAAGTTGTGATGAGATTTTGTATGGCAGTAATTAAACTGGGAAATCCGTGTTTGTTCTAAACACCGACAAGTCAGAAAAGTATTTTAAACCCACTAAAATTATTTGCAAAAGCTATCGGACGTTAGGGGAATCTTAGTTTGGTAAATTATTGCTTTGACAATTATCCGATCCGTATTTTGGGGCATATTGATCCGTCTTTGACAATTGCACGGTGATAAATTCTTCTCCGTCACTCTGTATAGTTAGTTTGTATGTTGACATCTATCAATTTAAGCATTAAAATTGTTAGACTCGTGTTTCTTATTCATTTTCTTGAATTATGACTCCTCTTAGGCTTAGAACCCTAATTGTAGGGCAAATTTTGCTTATTGGACTTTGATTTTCAAAATTTGTCGACTATGCGGTGTGCACAAAAAATGTGGCCAGTATAGTGTAAATCACTATCTAGTATAAACTCGTGAGATATGTAACTATGACAACATCATATAACTATAAAATCATTATAACTAGCCAATAGCGCCATCACAACTCGGTTAATTTTAGAGTACATTTCTCTTAGTTTAAAAGATAGCTTAATTTCAGTTTTCTTAGGGTAAAAGTGATAAAAGCTTTTAGCTCACTTATTGAGCTTCTTTTTTTAAAATAGTTTTACTAGTTGTTAGTGACTATTTGTAAATAATCACTAACAAGTAAACTCGAGAGATCTAATAAATTCGAGAGGCGCATTTAGCATCCCTCAAAACTATAAAAAAAAAAATCCTCCTAAAGATCTCCTCAATTTCCTTTTCCCCCGCCAATCGTCCTTTTAATTACATAACTAACCTCCTATCACATAAGCAAAGATTCGAGCATGTTTAGTTGCGTTTTGAGACAGATCAAACTATGACGTTAAGTAATAAGATAAAAGTCAACATATCCAGCGTCTAAATGGTCAAATCAAAGGAGTGGTGTGGCTTCAGTTGACCCAGATAATTTTCCAAATTTCAACATTTTCTTCCCTTAGTTGCAAAAGAGCGAATGATTCGTTATTAGAGACTTTGAGCTCCTCGCATTGTCCACAAGATCGATGGCCATCGACCCATGACGTCTCATTACAAGATCAAGCATAAGCCATTGTTTATGCCTTGTGCATCTCATCTTGTAGATCTTATAAGCCAACCAGCTTAACCAATTTATTTATATGTGCCAAATAGTATAGAAGACCTAACTTAAGAAATCATTTGAATTCAGTGAATGGCTAAAGTTAAACCTTTATTTCTAGACACTGAGAGACGGAAATTTAAGATGGACGAGGAATTATAAACTCAATTTACGAAGATTATGTACTTGAGTATTTTTCAGAATATTTATGCACATGTGAGATATTCCTCCTTCATTGAATCAGCTATTTATTGATGTTATCAAGTGTATATTAATTAAAAGGTGTAAAAGCACAATTTAAGACTATTTATTTTGTTTATTTAAAAACGCTAGATCACAATACCTAATAACTTTAGAGCAAATTTTCGCTTTTTGAACTTTGATTTTTGAACTTCCCACCTCCCCCTTCCCAAGTGGAAAGGTTGGCCACTAAGGCAACCCTCAATGGTTGGGGTAGGGCTTCGTAATATGCATATAGCACATAGTGCACACGGTGTGGCTTGTAAAATAGAATAGGATAGGATGGAACAGACAAAAAAAAAAACCTTTGATTTTTGAAATTTGCTAGTCTACGTGAAAATCACTAAATAGTATAAACTCGTAATCCACCAAATTATTACGTCACATGATTATAAACTCATTAAATGAGATGGGTATCCCTCCAGTTACGAGGTAATGTATAAGGAGGTGGAAAGGACGAATATGTACCTTAAGTAATTAAACGAATGAGAGTTTATTATGACCGGTTCATTATTGGTTGGCAGAAATTCTGCATCGCGTCCCAATAAAAAGAACGTCCGGACAAAGTTGCCCTTTAGATATATTAGTTGGCAGTGGGATTTGTTTCATTCGATTTGAAATCAGCCGCGTTGTTAATTCGATATTGGCTTAAAGCATATTTGATATTCCTATCATCATATCATGCCAATAGAACCATCACAATTCCAAAAGCGCATTTAGTAGCCCCGACTACGTATTAAAAGACAGCACAAAGTTCTCCTCAATTTCCTCTTCCCTTCTATTTACTAATCAACCCTTTAATTGCAAAATTGACTATGGTCACTCACATTTCTTTTTATCTTTGACCTCCCGCATGGCTTCAACATACCAAACTTAAACTCCTGGTACTCAACCAAATAGTCGAGCCTGTTTGCAAGGCAGATCCAAAAAGCACAAAAAAAAACAAAAGCCAGTTTTGTATTTTTTTTAATAAAAAATAATTCATTAGTTATTTGAGGCTTTAAGAAATTATGGGAAAAAATATATATATGATTTTAAATGCTGCTATTACATTTTTGTGAATATGGATATCTTCATTAAATAATAATCTAATTCCATACTCCGACGCTAAATAATAAGCTAAAAGTTCGTAATCAAATGCCAAATCGGATACTCAAAATTAGACTAATGAGAAGTAGGACATTCATTAAAATTGGAACTTTGCAATTCTTATCCAGGCTTGGACTGGTCAAATCGAATATGTGGTGCTTAAGCTTAAGCAAGATAACTTTCCAAATTTTCACCCCTTTTAATTTTTTTCCCTTATATTGCAAATGCAAATAATGAATGACACATTAGTAGAGACTTTAATAACCAACCCTTTAATCCCTCCACCTCACCTCTCTCTTTCTAGTTTTGCCTGAGTGAGGAAGCTAAGGAGTTACATCAGCTCGAGAATGTCGTACCGTTGGATCGTCGACAAGATCGACGGCTATTAACCTATCAAGGCTGATCACAAGCCCAAGCAGGAGCATTTTTTGTTTGTACATCTCTATGTGTAGCTCATTTTGAGGATTTTATTACAAGCAAGAATGGTTTAACCAAACGAAAAAGAAAAAAAAAAAACAAAGTGTTACAACCTTCCCAAAAATCAAGCGAATTCTCACGCCTAAGAGTAAATACTCCTTCCTTTATTTCAGCCCTTGTCATTCTTTCCTTCAAGCTTTTCTCTCATGGAAGGAGCTGGAGACAAGCCCTCTTTAAATCGTCCTTGCCTGCCATTCAAAGCTCTAGAGAGCTTCCTATGGAGTCAAGCACCCATCTGCGACCACCAAGCGACTTGTCACGACAACGCAAGGCAGACGGAAGAGAACTCCGCTCCGTTCGGTAATGCGTCGAGTGGGTTTGCTGGTTTGTTCGATCATGGCCACTTTGCAGGCAATGCGATCTCGTGGCAAGGTCACTCGGACGTCGTCGAGCCGAGCTTTGCTGACGGGCTGATCATGGATGCCGGTCCGTATGGGAACAACTGGATGGTTGTGAACGAGCCGAACCCTAGAGAGGGTGCCGGAGATGATCGAGCGGTCAAGGTGCCGGGGAAGAGCAAGAAATTAGCGACGGGGAAGAGAGTCAAAAGAGAGTCTCATGCGACTCTCATCAAAGGCCAGTGGACCGAAGAAGAGGACAGGTGATTCTAATTCACCTTTTTTTCCCTTCATTTTGGATGGATATGTAATCTCTCCTGTTAGGTTCATCTTTCGTCTTCCTTTTTCTCTGTAAAAGAAGTTGGGAGTGAAGCTTTTTAGCCTTCGTTAGGGTTTGTCTTTTCATGTCAATTAATTCGTGTGCCTTTTGGTGTTTGTGAAGAAAACTGGTGAGCTTGGTGAAGCAGCATGGAGTGAGAAAATGGGCGCAGATTGCTGAGAAGCTGGCCGGTCGAGCCGGCAAGCAGTGTCGCGAGAGATGGCACAACCATTTGCGACCAGACATCAAGGTTTTCTCCTCTCTCTCTCTCTCTCTCTTCAATTGACACATCGGGTACTAATTTTCGCACCGGTTCTTCCGATTTTTTCCCAAGTCTATGATTTATATTAGCCCGAGCTGAAATGCTCTCCCAGAATTTTAAGGTATTGCTTCAAATTTTGATCACAAAGCTGTTTTAAAGGTAGTAGCTTCTTATGTGATGGAACCCAGAATTCATACCACATTGTCGTGTGCTGTTAAATGCATTGTTGTTCTTCAAAGATAAGCCGCGACTCGTTCTAACAGACGATCTCGTAGCAATGTTGTCCGAAAAACTAGGTCAAAGCCAGAAGTACATAGGAATTTCGCTTCGTCGATCCTTGCATAACTTTTTCGTTCGAAAAGATTTTAAAGCATTGCTTCCCTTTTTCCAGTTCTATAAAGACTATAAAAACAAAAGGGGAAGAGTTTACGTCAGAAACCAGATCGGATATCATGTGAAGCTTTCATCGACGACCCTTGTTCAGTTAATAGCGGAACAGTCTCACGCCAATTTCCTCCCTCTTTCCCTCACTTTGAGAGACATTTTTCGAATACAAAAATGTTGTCTAGCGGTCGATGTTCTGGTGCTTGTTCTGACATTTCCAACCGTCCTTCGATTCCTCCCCATCTTTTTCCCCAGCACTCCGTCATTTTTCATGTGAGTTTGAATCATAATAATAATGATGATGATAAGCACTCCAGCCGATCGTCTCTATCTCTCTACGCTCTGATGTTCAGCAGGTCGAAAGTTTCACTTAGACATGAGATGAATTTCTCATCCTTCTCGAGCAAAAACAGACAAAAAGGCAAAACCACTTTGGTCGTTACAAAGTTGCCAGTGCCACCTTAATTTCTGCGAGTGAGAGAGAGAGGGGGGGATGATTGTTCAAATGGCTTCTTTGACCAGATTTTACTCGTGTCTGGTCTCACGCATAGTTTCTGGTTGCTCCAAATGTCATGCGATGTGTGAAACAGAAGGACAGCTGGAGCGAGGAAGAGGAGAGGATACTGGTGGAGGCTCACGAGGAGGTGGGCAACAGGTGGGCTGAGATCGCCAAGCGCATCCCCGGACGCACTGAGAACGCCATCAAGAACCACTGGAACGCCACCAAACGCCGCCAGAATTCCCGCCGGAACAAGCTCGGCCTCCACGGCGGCCAGCACTACAACCCCACTCAAAGCAGTGGCAAGAACAGTAATAATAACAACAATATTAAGCCACATTCCTCCGTCCTTGAGGACTACATCAGAAGCAAGAACCTCCACTGCCCCGCCGCTGCAACTGCAGAAGCACAGGCCAAGAAAGCCGGCCCTAGCCCCACCGAATGCAATGACCTGCCGAAACAGCAGTTCCATTTCTTCCTGCCGGAGCTGTCGGAGACGTATGACGATGAGGTGCGTTTCATGCAGAAGCTCTTCCCAGCCAGCAACTACGGAGACAACCGGCTTCCGCTAGGCGATGCGACCGGGAAAGACCGCCTTATAGAAACACCTAGTGTGGTGGTTCACACCAGTAACGTGATTGAAGCAGCTGGGGGTGATCAAGCGAGTCCCACCACCAACACCAAGAGCCTCCTGATGAACAATCCTGACCTCTACCTGTCTTGCTTGCTGAACGGGGTGGATTATCACTCGTCTTGTTCTTCTTCAAATTCGGCCGGATATCAGGGTGGCCATGGCTATGGCTACAACGGCGCGAGCGGAGGGGCGGCAGCGGCGACTGATCAAGCCTTGACGCCATACAGCGGGAGAGAGATGGATCTGATAGAGATGGTGTCTTCCTCTCAAGTTTCCCAGGGTAGCAATTAGCATGCATGCGAACTGCGAACTGCGCTAGGGTTTCTGAGGGTGGCTGAGCTTCTGGGTCAACATGCGTGTGTGGTCAAGACTTCTGGTTTAATTTCTTTTTCTGTTCTGTTGATGATTTGTAGAGTTATTGAGAACTAATCTGTGAACTCAAACAAATGATCTAATCTCTTGGTTTGAGCATCGTGTGGGCCAAAAAATATGTGTTTCTTCTATCATAGAGTTTGAGATAGCGCTGAGGGAATTCAAAGCAACATTGTGATGAAAAGAACTTTAGCTCTAGATTAATTCTTGTGATTTTAGCTACATGTTTTCAAAACACACACACACGCACGCACACATACATATTTGTTTATGGCTTGGCCCCTTTAAGGCAGATATTGGTGCACAAACTCTTTTTTTTTCTATAATTTCAAAGAAAGAGAATTAGTATATGTTCTATTCGAAGATGCCACCAATGTCATAATGATGCATAATATTTTTATATCGGATGAGTAGCAACCGATCTACTCTATGGATGGATGATAAATGTTTGGATTTTTGCTATTGCTTTTTAACAGCGGTTTCTGAATATCAAAAACTTATTCTGCGAGAATATATGTGTGTGTATATATGTATGTACATATATATGTGTGTACTTAATTTGTGTGATTTAGCAATTTCTTTTGTCGGCCGTTTTGTGTAACTTCATTTTTGTATCAATACTATGCTCCTAATTGACGAAAACGCGACATAAAGAGATAGGTATAAGAGTTGGAAAGTCATTTAGTTTTGTATACATTCGCCATTGGATGATTGATAGATGATAATTGTATGGAAACATTTTCTACGTAATTCCATCCACTCTACCTTGCTCTCACTCATTGTCCTTGATATTTCCATGTTCAATGAGAAAATTCGATTGAGGGCTACAAGCACGACGGTTAGATGGTATGAAATTTTCCTTTCTCTAACACAAAGGCGTGGAAGTTTCCAAGCAAATCATAGGTCTCTTCCTCTCGCATGGAAAATGACTGGCTGAGGATTGGCCATCATTTTTAAGTTAACGGCACTATTATGCAAGTTTTTCTCAGTTCGATTCATCGGAGAAATATAGAGATATACCACTTAAAAGCTTCGCAATGATTTAGGCAATGGAACTTATCAAGGTGGAACTAAAAAGAGACAAAGGTTTTTTGTATTTATAGTAATGTTCTTTTTTTGGTTGAATTTTTAGCAATGTTCAACGACAAGGAAAATGCGAGGCTTAGCCACGAATTAGTCAAACCAAAAAAGAAATATGGCAACTTATTTATACTGGGTGCATGTGTGACCATGGAGTTTAAATTAAGAAATTTCCTCCATTGTGGTTAAGATACCAAATCAAAAATGGTATGTATCGCCCTAGGAGATACATGTTCAAATTCTTGCATGGAGGATAATTGGAAAACTAACAATAGTTTCAACTTTCTTCCATCACAATAACAAATTGTCTGAAGATGCAAAACTTTAAATTGACGACTGAGATTTATTCCTTTGAGCTCCTGTGGTTACAACAAATCCTCAAAACTTTATGTATTCTATAACCTCTACTAGCTGGTAGCACACTCTCATCCTTCAAGAAGCCGATCATTAGATTTAGTGACGAGCACACGCCGAGCTCTCCCACTTTACTTGCAATTGCTTCTGGTGTGCGTCTAGGACCGACGCACTCATCACCATCACCTTTCAGAATGTGCTTTGTTATGTGTTTTTAAGCGTTTGTCTTGTTCTGCAATTATTTGGGATTTGCTAGACTCGATAGCCTTCTATGTGACTCCGGAATATTCTAATATATGAATGGCAATTTTCTTTCAATGAAAAAAAAACCTCTACTAGCATTTATTATGGATTCTTGGAGGGATGCTGACTATTCAATATTTGACAACAACCAAAAAAAAAAAAAAAGAGAGGGATCGAAGTGGGACAAGTTTGAGACGGTCAGCCTCGTTCCGAACCCATCTTGTTAAGCTTTTATTATGTCCCAAACCCGTCCTAAGCCCATTGTGGATTTTAATATAAAATTGCAAACCCACCCCACTAATCGAGTACGCGCGATTTGCTATATTACTAAAACAAACTAAACACGTACTAAACCACATCAAATTTGCAAATACAATGAAACAATTCTGCCATTCGAAATCAGATTGAAATTGTGGCCGATACTGAAAACATTAAGGTTTGAATGACTTAAGGATTATTAAGAAAATAAAGGTATTTTAGTAAAAAAACATAACTGGGTTTAGATATGAGTTTTCCTGTCATTGAAACCCAAATTCATCCCAAATCCTTATGGCATTTTTTAGCAGTTGACTCCAACCTCGTCAAGCTACCCAAAATTAGAAGCACATTTACATTCCATTAGGGTTCGGCAAGTGGCTGCCCATTCGGCTACTTGATTCCATTTCTACTTGTTAAACACCCAAATAAGGTCTTGTTAATGAGAAATAAAACGAGAAAGGTTTTGATATGCACTAATTACATGTAATGCAGGAGAGGCAATGCATATCAAAAGTGTTAGGATTGAGCACACAATCACAATGAAAATAAAGAGTAACAAAAAAGAGAAATCAAAACGCAAAGGTTTATCCTAGTTCACCCTATAAACTTGGGCTACATTCACTATAAGATTTAACCATAATTAGCACATCGTATCTCTATGTTACATAACTTAATTACAAGCGAAAAAGAGCATATGTAACAGGACCCCCCGTGCTTTCTTATCAATGAAAAGTATAAATCACACCCCAACAAAAAAGTCCCGAAGACTCATCAAATATAATCTTTTTGCTGACAATAGGTGAATTTAATTCAAGGTACCACAGTCAATAGCCTTGCTCATCTTGTGCATAGCTTGGAAATATGCACTTTAGAGCCCTCCAATCGAGCTTACCATTACTAACTCGAATATAACACAGACAACCAAATACTCTAAGGACAAAATAACCAGTAACATTACCCGACCACATTTCTTTGAGAGTCCGACAATCAATCATAGTCGATGGGGATCTGTTCACTAAATAACTCGTCATATTAGTGAATCCGCTAGGAATCTCTTAGCCATACTAGCAGTAGAAGCATTTTATGGGTCATTGTTGCTACCCCCATCGGATAGGGATGAAGTTTAGGAAAGATTACTGATTCTAAGGATCCGTGATAATCCATAGGTCGGTTTGAACTGTCCCAAGTTCTCACCTCACGTGACGGAGAGATTTAAAACTATTTCGACCTTAGTATAGTTGGGTGACATGTGCATAAGTGTACAAGCTTTAGAGTCACCATCGATTTTTGGGGAAAGTAGATCAGAAACCTCGTCGGGAGGAGGAGGTGGGAGAAGCTGTATGACTCAAATGGAACTAGAAATTTGGGAACGGATACTTGGTTATGCCAATATTTTCATTGAAGCCCTTTCGATACCTAAGTTGAATGATATTCCTAGCTATGGATTTCATGCAAATAATCCGAGACGAGGAGAGTCTTAAAATCTAAGAGTTTATGCATATGAGAATATCTAACCTATTAATCACAATCACTAAAAATAAGTGCACAAATCAAATATCTAAACATGTGAATAAAACACAAAAAATCAATACATGGCATCCCTAGTAAAGCCCTAAAGGCCTAGAGAAGGGATATTTATAGTTTGGATGGAGTTTGGGCGGATTTGGAGACAATTTTTCCATGAGGGGCAAAATTTTTTATTTTGAATAAGATATGAAATCAAAATTATTAGAAATAGAATTGGCCAGTTGAATGTGCAAATTTCCTAATTTCTGAGATTTTTTTGAATTTTATGGAATGATTTGCCCATGAGGGGAAAAATCGTCATTTGAGGAAAAATTGGAAGGCAAAGTTAAAAAAAATATATGATTGGCTAGTTAAATGAAACCATTTCTAATTTTTGAGATCTTTTCAAAATGTTTGGAAATTTTCGGAATTTTCCAAGACAATTTGCCCGTAGGGGGCAAAATTGTCATTTTGGAAAGAATGAAAGGGAAAAATCATTAAAAAAAAAAGATTGGCTAGTTACAATAACCTATTTCCTAATTTTTGAGATTTTTTGGAATTTTTGGAATTTTTTGTATTTTTTTAGAATTTTTATGAATTTTCCTTTTTTTTTTTGGAGTTTTAATCATTTTCTGAAATTTTTTATAAAAAAAAAATTATCCAAACCGAGTCGGATTGACCCAGCCCATGCCTCACCAGTGCTCGGCCTAGACCATACGGGTCCCGAGTCAGCTTAGACCAAAACGACACGTTTTTGAACAGCTTTTTGAATTTTGAATTTTTTTTAAATTATTCAATTTATATTTCCTGCCAATTTGTAAACCTACACTCCGGATCACGCTATGTGGCAAGAACTCGACCATTTGATTGGAAAACTATTTTTAATTTTCAGAAAAAAAAATAGAGGATCGAGATTTTTTGGAAATTTTCGGAATTTTCCAAGACAATTTGCCCATATGGGGCAAAATCGTCATTTTGGAAAAAACGAAAGGGGAAAAACATAAATAAATAAATAAATAAATAAATAAAGATTGGCCAGTTGCAATAACCCATTTCCTAATTTTTGAGAATTTTTGGAATTTTTGGAATATTTTCTATTTTTTGTATTTTTTTAGAATTTTTATGAACTTTCCTTTTTTTTTTTGGATTTTTAATCATTTTCTGAAATTTTTTGTAAAAAAAAATTATCCAAACCGAGTCGGATTGACCTAGCCCATGCCTCACCAGTGCTCGGCCTAGACCATACGGGTCCCGAGTCGCCTTAGACCAAAACAACACATTTTCGGACAGTTTTTTGAATTTTGGATTTTTTTTTTAAATTATTCAATTTATAGTTCCTGCCAATTTGTAAACCTACACTCCAGATCACGCCATGTGGCAAGATCTTGACCATTTGATTGGAAAAAGATTTTTAATTTTCGGAAAAAAGAATAGAGGATCGAGATCATGACGCGTAACCAAACTTGGGCCACACGATCACAAAAGTATTTTCTTAATAATTTTTTAAATGATTTTTAATATAAAAAAATTATTTTTAATTTCAAAAATCCACGATCGTGCCACGTGGTCAAAGCATAGCCGTCCGATCAATTTTTTTTTATTATTTCTAAAAATTCATTTTATATAAGAAAATTCGTTTTTTATTTCCAAAATTTTCTAGATCTCGACAAGTAGCACAACATTCATAGTCGAATCTAGATTATTTTTTTTTTGTTTTTCACTTTTTTTTAGTTGGTTATAACCGATTCCGCTAACGTGGCCGCTACGTAGCTGCACGTCAAGACCACGTAGGCGTTGATCGGTCAACGCCTCGCCGGAGAAGACGACTGGATAGCCTACGACTTCGGCAAACCAGCCCGAAAAATCTCTAGTGATGTCAAACCAAAATAAAAACCATGCCATTTCTCTCCGCTTTTGCTACCAAATGAATCCTCAAGATCTCCACATCAATATATACGCACTTCGCGAAATATCTAAAACTAACCATACTAGCTTTGACCAAGGCTATCCCCCAAAGAAGATCCATCCTAGCCGATTTTAGCGCGATCTAACTAGACTAAACTAATAAACAGCATCACAGGAAGCCAAGAAAACTTACCCGACCATCAGTATAGCTCGAAAACATCACGAAATAGCTTCGGAAGCTCAATACTAGTTCAGGTATCCGGGCGGTAACTCGAGGGGTTTTATGCGACAAAAACGAAGAACGAAAGTATATACGAGATTGAGAAGAGTTTAGGAGTAATATGAACTAAAAATCACGAAGAATAACAAATTGGATCAAAATGCGCCATGAAAGCTTGAGCTCGGGGTTGATGATGGAGTCTACCTTAATAGGCGATTAAATGGCACGCGATTGAGTTCAGAAGCTTCCTTAGGGCGTCACGGAGCTTGGAGAATGAGCAGCGAGCTTTGATTCTCCTTCGTTTGGTCTACGCAGAGCTTGGAAACTCTTGGCCTCCTCCTCCAATGGCGGGCAAAACAAGCTAGATGAGAGCGATATTCACCTCTCTCTCCCTCTATCTTCGTCTGTTTTTCTTGTGGATAACCGAATGAATCTTTTTCTTTGATCAAAACCATTTTTAATGGCTTGTAATTGATTCAAAAATTTGTGCACTCCTGGGGAAGTTTTTGTCGAGCCTCCTTGCATGTGTATTCGGGTCAAAATGTCGCCGGAATTGATTGGCAGTTCGGTAGGGATCTTTTAGTGTTCAATCATGCTTATTTGGTGCCCTAATTTGGCCTTCCTGTTCACGTTTCTTTCCAATGTTTGAGAATGAAATTTGGGGAAGATGATAGCTTGCCAAGTTGGCGGGTAGGATCCGCCCGACCGGATTCTGTAAAATTGAAGCCATAATTGAATTTTACGGCATATGTATTGTTTAGGAATGATAAGCTTAAATGAATTTGGCTTGAATTTATGTAAAACCCCCAAATCTTGAGTTTGACCAGAAATAGATATTTGACAATTTCAAACCATAAATGAAAAAATCAAACCAAAACAACCCTACCAATAGATTCAAAATGATGAAAAAAATAAGAGAGTAGTCTTGAATTTGCATGATCTCTAAAAAAATGACTAATTGCACTTAGAGTGAAAATCAAGTACTAAATTGAAAAATAACAATGCAATGAAGTCCTTTTCACTAAAATTGCTCAATTTCATGCATAATTGGACTGAAATGCAATATGAGTGTGATGTCCCCTTTCCGATCCCGGGACCCGTCACTTGCTTACTAATCACGTTTTGTTTTAATATGATACTAGTTTGTTGACACCTAGAATCCCCTAAGGTGTCACGTGACAGGTACGTGAGGAAGGTATGATTACCTACAGCTAGGCGTACTCGGAATCGGGCTCGATAGATCAAGAGGGCGCCACGCGTAAGAAGCGGCGGTTCCTAAAAGCAGAGGGAAAAGACACGTGAAGAAACCACGACCAAAGCGATTACGCAAAAAAGGCGGTAATCCCAAAAGGTGGAAAAGGAAGTGGCGAGCGAATCCAGGAACCGTCGATGAAAACCATCGAAGAATGAGAGAACATGCGGGAGTGGAGAACCAAAGGTAGTTACCAAGAAGCTCCCTATAAATATCGCAGGTCATTCAACGAGAACCCCCCGAACAACTCAACGAGACAAGTCTTAACTCTTTTACCTAGTTTCTAGTCTAACCGTAGCTTTCAGATTCCTATCGTCGATTCAATTCCAAGTGAAGGTCATACCCGAGTAGGTGTTGTCGATTAAATTCCGGCATCTGCTCATTAAATCCAGCATCGTCGATTCAATTCCGGTGTTGTACTCATCACTCATCATGTCCAATACCGTCGATTAAATTATGGTATTGTGTCCTACATCCACTGTCCAGTGTCGTCGATTAAATTCCGGCATTGTGTCCCGCAACTTGGTTCGGCCTCGTGATTAAATTCCGGAGTCGTACCTTGAATACTAGTGCGTCGAAGTTGGTCTCATTGTCGAACAAGTGGGCTGACGGATTGCCAAGAGTTTGTATCATGTCTTTCGTCTCAATATAAATATTTTTCGCATTTGACACTCTCTCGTCCAAAACTGACCCGAACTCCTTATTGGAAAACGAACGGATTAAGTTCGATAAAAGATTCCTGCATGGATAATCCTTTTGGGCCTCAACCTTATTTGAGCCAAAGCCCAAGAACTTGTTTGGGCTTAGTTGAAAGATTTTAAACGCGCAACATAGTTATAATAGAGCACATGCGGAAGATAGAACTATACATCAAGCAAACAATCATACAAAATACAAGTGCATGCATTCAAACGGCAAGCACTACGCCTAAAGGATGTGGCCTTATTCATAGGGTTCCAACAAGTGTTTCGCACGCATATAGTAAGATTATTTGACAAATTATGAAAATATTTACTTTACATATATTATAAACAGTTAAAGTATGTCATCCACAGCCAAAAGACAATAAACACCTGGGAACAACAACAAAAGGCTCTGCTCCCCATCGCAAACCGGTACCATAGTAGGCGTATATCTATCAACGCCCCACATCGCCTCATGGCCAACATCAAAAAATAGCTGTCGTGTCCTCACGAATCAAAACATTACTTGTATGTCCGACCTACGACTAACTCCCATCGCACTAGCTGCTAGTATCGGTGTTATCACCGTCCTCACCGCTGCCATCACCGTGCTCGCTCACGAGGGGAGAAGGGAGTGGCCCAAGCCACGATCCCGGGCCTCAAATGTAGATAACGACGAAATAGTGCTCAATACGCCTAGCTAGAGGACCTACATCCACTGTCATTGTAATCTGCAGCCACCATAACTCATAAATGGAGGGTAGGGCTTGGTACGCACCTCCCATGTATGCGTGACACAAACTGGTGCGCCAAAGTGATAAATATTCCTAGGAGGAGGAGGATAAGACGACATCTCTATCTAGCTGAAAAAATGACAACCCGCAAGGGCAAGATACAGCTCAGCAATTAAACTACTAACCAGATGACCATATTACCATTATGCCATACGATAAAGTAGAAATCATCAAGCAAGATCGATAGCTTCACAATGGACACCACCCGATGTGAATCGTTGCGGAAGGTGATCGTTCTACGAAGATCTAGGAGTTGCGAATTTACTAACCTCAACCCCCAATCGAACCTGTCATTGGTAATATTGATATGAACGCGACACGTTGATGAACCTATGTCAACCAATCAATGTTATAATGCCACGAACAAGAGAATTCGCAATCTTGCTCGATAAGTTGAATTCGATCGCCACAAGGAAGCCTTGATAAGATCTAGTCTTCAAGAGAACTCAAAGAAGAAAACCTCTCTATATAATATTCTGAATCAAAGTTAGGTTATCAGAAACCTATAAGCTCTTTTATATAGGGTGCTAGCCCTAATAAGGCAAAATTACAAAAATATCCTTAATTAATGAAAATTCACCTAAAAAATAGAAAAAGACCTAAAAGTCCATCTAAATGATTCCGAATCGCTAAAAAACGTTCTTCAATCACTACTAAAATAGTGTGTATTGATCGGTGGCCCGTTTCCAAGCGTCTCGAAGTCATTGGAACCAAAAGTGATATTGTTGCGCCAAGGAGCTTCAGAGTCTTCAAGTCTCGAATCCGTATTATCTCTATTCCAAAGATCTTGAACCAAGACGCCGATAGCTTGCTTGAATTCCTTTGCTCTCGCTCTAGTGATGGGGCCTAGCGGATAGGATAATGGGTCCCTAGCACCTCCTCCTCGATAGAGCTCGATGTCCACATCACCACCCCTCTCGGCCGAACAGCCTAGTGGCCTTACTCCATTAGCTCGAGTTGCCTAAACAATTACAAACCGACCTACATCAAATTTCCGCCCACCAGAGTCAGATATAGGCACATAAGTCGTAGAACTAACAAGTAATAGATTCGAATTTCCCAACCATGCCTCAAAAGTCTCGACCGAACCATACTAGTACAACAAGCCCCACTCTTTCCGCTTCGACAAAAACCGAGACAATTCAATCATGTAAACCAATTACCCAAGTCCAAAGTTCCGCTTGGCATACCCATATACACGAATACCCATTTCATGCTACACCAACGGTTCAAAGGCAACCCGATCATATAGTTAGGAGTTTACTTGCCTTAAAATCAAGCTAGATAGAAAATGAAGTTCAAGTGAGGCCGAGCGAACCGTGAGTCTTCAATTCTCCCTATTGCTCGCGGTTCACCAAGCGAAGAGAGTGAGCGAGCTGGTCGGGCGAATGAAGGGGAAGCTAAGGTCGAGGGAGACCAGTCATTGAGATGCGGCTGCCGCGTGGGTTGCCGTTGAGAGAGGAACGGCCTTCGGTGGTTGGGAAGCTAGAGCAAGAGAGAAGGAGGCGTTGGACGCGGCGCACTAACCGAGGGAGCTCTCCGTGGGGGTGTGTCCACTGGAAGGGGGAGGGGAAAAATAGGATGAGAGAAAAGGTTGGGGGGTTTTATAGTGGAGGGTCTAAGGTATGGTCGGCTAAATGGGAGAGGTTTCGCGTGCCAATTCAGTCTAATTTGTACACAATCAATTCAAACAAAACTAGAATAATTATCGATTCCATTATGCCTGTCACTAACCAAAGTCCAGCAATAATTTAGAATGTCATAATCCACCGCACTAACCTTAATAGTCCCCAATGTACAATTTCTAACAGTTCAAGCCCGCTATTAGTTATTTCACTCGTTAATCCAATTGGGTAGAAAATTAGACCGTCACAATGAGGCATTAGAGGGAAATGTCATGACTTGGAAAATGTGAAAAAGGAAAATAAAAGGACTCACAATATAATTTTTTGGCTCAATTTGGATTTATGTTTATGAAAACTCTTATGATCCCGAATTGAATTTTCCAAGTTTTAAATGGCCAAAATGAAAAGGGAATAAAGACAAATATCGGCTATTTTTTCATATATTTGTGGCCATAAATTCTATTTTTGTAATTTTTTGTAATTTTTGGGTATTTTCCTAATATATGAAAAATATTAAAAATGCGAAAAATACCAAAAAAATATTTTTTGCTCAAATTTGGTTCTTTAGGCTTGGCCAAGGCTTCCAAAGATGATTATCAAATTTCATGAAATTTTGTTGTATTTTTGATGATTTTTTAAATAAAAACTTATTAAAATAGTGGGTTTTGAGTTAAATTGGTCTAATTTTATGCAAAAATACCAAATCTCAAGTTTAACCCAAAAAATGAATTTTGAGAAATCTAAACCCTAAATGACAAAATTGAACCAATTCAACCCCACCAATAGGTTCAGAATGATAAAAAAACATAGGGGAGTGGTCTTGGATTTGCATAAACATTTCTAAAAAGTAACTAATTCCACTTAGAGTGAAGGCCAAGGACTAAATTGAAAATAAAAAGCACAAGAAAGTCCTTTTCACCAAAATTGTTTAATTTCACTATCGG
The DNA here is from genome assembly GCF_020921035.1 of Rhodamnia argentea. Taxonomy (NCBI): domain Eukaryota; kingdom Viridiplantae; phylum Streptophyta; class Magnoliopsida; order Myrtales; family Myrtaceae; genus Rhodamnia; species Rhodamnia argentea. The sequence continues at coordinate 8,582,642 of NC_063157.1, read as the reverse complement.
TTGGACTGAAATGGAATATGAGACATTACAGGTAAATGTCATGACTTGAAAATTGTGAAAATAAAAATAAAAGGACTCAAAATGTAATTTTTTGGCTCAATTTGGGTTTATGTTTATAAAGACTCTTATGACCCTGAATTGAATTTTCCAAGTTTTAAATCGCCAAAATGAAAAGGGAATTAAAAGGAAAATATTGGCTATTTTTTCATATTTTTATGGCTATAGCTATTTTTTGTTATTTTCCTAATATATGAAAAATATTAAAAAAAAGTGAAAATACCAAAAAAAATTGTTCGAAATTGGTTCCTTAGGCTTAGACAAGGTTTCCAAAGTTGATTTTCAAATTTTATGAATTTTTATTGTACTTTAATAATTTTTATAAAGAAAAATTAATTAAAAATCAGGTATCAATAGTCATCTCTAGTAATGTTATTCTTAGCAACTCTACAACCTGTTGTGGTTCACTAGCACTATGTTGCGATGCTTCACTATGCTTTCTTCATGCAAAATTTGTATAACAATTTCGACCAAAACTCCATGCCACAATCATTTCGCACATGCTTAATCTTTCTACCAATTTTCTTTTCGATCAAAACACTCAACTGCCTAATCATTGTGGCTTAGCACAAACATCCAGGTCTTCCTCGAGTAGTCATTCACAGCTGTTAGCATAAATTCAACACTCTTTCTTGAAGGAAATCGCAATAGCTTAAGACTATCCAAGTGAATCAACTCTAAAACTTATGTGGTTTCTCCGAAGATCAAGCAGAACTAAACTTTCCACCATATATCTAAGTCACGGAACCTACATAAATTTATATTTTTTTGTCCAAAAAAATTTAGCTTACCAACAACATTACCATTGAACATATTCATTTCACTTAGAACCTGCAAGCTTCTCTCTTCAATGTGCCCCAAACGCATAGGCCACAATTCGGACTCTCGAACATATGTTTCCGATGTCTCCGCGGTGAAATGCGTCATTCTATCACCTTGAAGCTCATACAAGCTACTATGATTGATTCCTCTCATTATCACAAGGGCACCTCAAACAACCTCGAAACTCCATCTTCTAAATATATTTACACCTAACTGAATATAGGGCTTTCAAGGAAATTAGATTCTTCTTCAATTTTGAAACATGTCTTATTCCAATCAATATACTCATGATACCATCATGCATTCTTATTCTAATATCTCCATTAACCACAACATTATACTCAGAGTTGTTAACTAGCTGCATTTTACCACTATCCATGCATTGATAGTAAACAAGTTCTCGTTTGATCTAATGTAGAATAAACAATCAGAATACGTAAATCATCCATCAAACGATGAATCATCAATGATAGACAAGATATACTCGACATTATCATAATTCGATCACCTACATTTACGACATCATTTGCAGATTCAACTCTGATCTCCTTACCCTTTTCATTCTTCGCCTTAAGGCAACCCTCTTCTAATATGCCTCATCTTGCCACAATACTAACAAACATGACTACCACTCCTAGATTGACAAAGTTTGTTCATGTTCGCACTACTCATGCTAACACGAGTACTAATCTTCCTCTACATTCACCTACTAAAGTAGCATACACGGGGTCACTTGATTCTCTTCTATGTATTTCTTCACTCATAATCAAATCGTGAACGCTATCAAACATCAAGCTTGTTGATATAGGGAAATTACTAACGGCGGTAATAGTAATATTTCAACTATCAAGCAATGAGAATGATAGAACTAAAGCACGTACCTCATCTTATTAGTCAATTTCAATTTAATTTAATTGACTAATGGCTACATTAAATTCATTGATATGATAAGTAACCAACACACATTTGCCCGTCATTAAATTGAACAGACATCGCATTAAGTAAACTTTGTTGATCGCTGAAGGCTTCTCGTACAAAATGTGATGCTCTTCCAGCTCTTTACTATTAACCACCGGTCAAGCCTTCCTTTGTATTTTAACCTTGTATGTGTAACATCGAAATCTAACATGTCGGTATTCGCATGATGGAGATAAGCTTTAAGTTATGCAAGCTTACTCGCCTATCTAACAAATACCGGATCGGCGAAGAATGTAGTCGAGGTACGTGACTGAGGAACAAACGAGTTCCTCTGCAATCCTGTTCCGGAAGTCCTGTTTGCTGAAACTTTGTACAAGGCGATTCAAGTGCATGCAAAATGATTTTACGAGCGCACCCTAGCGTGGTACAAAATTTGTCACTCGAGGGGCGATATAAAATGCCGTCAAGATTGTTGTGAAGCCGAGGTAGATGACAAGTCGAGAGCTCAAAATAGTCGAATTGAGAGAGAACGCATTAGCACAGCTCCAGACAAAATATAATAGACATGCTATTCTGCGGGGAAATCACTTTGCCGCTATTTCCTAGATTGTCAATGATACAACATCGCATGAAAAATGTTATTTTCCCTCTGGTCAATGGAGATCATAACCATTCTCACCGTAGACCAACTTCTGAAGCGGAATACCTGAACCTCTCAGAAAAGAAAACTGCTCTGAGTTGAGTGCGACCCCAGAACTTAGTTGTGAAAACTTGGAAAAAGTCATCGTTCTGTGCAGAACCTCTGCTTGTTCATCCATCTGTAGATCCAAATCAGCCAGAATTAGCTTCCTTCATGGAGTGCCCAAGTTTTGCGATCAAGACATTTTGGCCCTTGCAAAAAATATTCCGGCAAATAGACCTGGAACAAAGATTCCACGTGAGATGATATATATTCTGCAAGTGACAAAATTTAGCGTCGACTGTGGAGTTATTTCAGTGAATACCAAATAGAATACTGAAAATGTTGGGTACGCTTAGTGGAACGTTGAACACCAGTAGACCGGCGATGGAGATGGGAATCTTGTTTAAGGAACCCACCAGACTGCAAAAGAATACAAGCCACATGGGCCATTCAACAAGGACGCACCCTGTAATCTCCTAACCTTTTAATAGTTCTATCTAATGTACTTGATTGTACAGTTGTAACAAGAAAAGAAGATAAAGTCATTTCGAGATTTGCATGGTGAATTGGCCGTCATCAAGAGAAACTTTCCACTAATTGCAAGTCCCACCATAATAAAGTACCTGTAAGTGGTTGGCCCAGTTTGATGCAGAAACCACATAGAAGTAAAGCTGATGGCGAGTCCAAACAATCCACTAGCTGTCGCGACAACCCAAAACATGGGCATTCTGATCACGTCCCTGCATATCCCCAAACATGTGAGACAAGGTAACAATAGATTTGAAAGAAATGGTAGGTAAGATGAAATGGTGGAACAGTTGATCTTTACGCATTAACTATGTACTGCCATTCACCGAACAGTAAGATCGAGAAGATGGCGAAAGGAAGAGATAATAAATTATTCAGCAAGACCATGGAGACTTCATTTAGAGATCCAGATCTCGTTAACTGTTTAGCCTTGTCCATCACCTGACGCAGAGTGAGCTGTGACAAATACAAACGTGGCATGTTGATTAGAAAGTGATGCAGAGATGTCAAAATGGATCTGTGCCAGACAAGTACTGTGTTAATACTCCTTCCACAAACTAACGATTTAAAAACAATCTTCTGAAAAATAGCTAAGCTGACTAATAAGATTGAGAATGAGCCAATGAAGCAAGGAAAAATTACGTACTGAATAACTTGCTGTTAAAACACAATTTAAAAATTGCCATGCGTAGCCCACTGAATCAAAGGAGAGGTCTGTGATACCGCCACTGATAGCAGAGATTATCTGCAGCAATAGATACGTTTAGCACCCATAAGCTCAATGTCTACATCCATGAAGCGGGAAAAGAGAAGGTAGGAGTTATGTAGTTTGACTATGATGCTGACAGAATTACGAGATTGTTATGCTGCACTACCTTTTTGCAAAGTTCAAATTAAGAACCGTTTACATATAGCTCTCAATTCTCAAAGCAGAAAAAAGAAGGTGGATCAACAAACTAATTTACATGATGAACTTTTAAGCCTATCCTTTAGATTCCCTGAAAGAAGAGAATCAGGTCCGTCTAGATTCCTGTGTTTCAGTTTTGGTAACCTTCTCAATGTAGGGAAGATTTTCTCAACATGGATTAGTAACTTCGTTAGTCATCAAGAAACTTTATTAAGCAGAGCAAGTCATGATCACGGACCATAGAATAACTCTGACGATGTGATTACAAGAAGACCTTCTCAGGTTTCTGCTGTTCCGAAAAGAGCAAGACAATAAAGAGATATTTCAACAGTTACAGATTTCGAGGGAATAATGTGTAATCATACAGAAGCATAATTTACTGGTAAGCTGCTTACTCGAGCCTTTTCCTAAGGCATACTGTATGGTGTTTCATAATAGACGTACTATAAGCAAAAAAGAAAAAGAAAGAAAAAGAAATTCATCCAGATTACACCAGGTAGAAGGAAAGACTGAGAAAAGCGGGGGTGCCCTCTTCAACCAATACCCATATAAAATTTGAGCAGGTGGATAAGGAAATGGTTCAAGAATTTATTTACATGTGCGACTGAGGAGAAGTGGAAGAGGACCCTTACCATTAGAAACATAGCAACCCAAACCTTCTGGTTCTGGTGCTTCCGGAATATATATAATTCACCGATTGCTGTTAGAATATTGGTCACATTCTTCAAAATTGTCACCATTGCTATGTTTATATATCTCAAACTGAAGAGGAAATGCAAGAGAGTATTAAATATCTTATTTTTTAATACATCTCATCCAGGGTAATAATAACAGACGAAACGGGGATGAGCCTTTGCTTTCGTTAACATCATCCAAACTTGGCTTCCAGGTCCACCTCATGAATCTACAATTGCACGGACTGTTGTTGACGTACCTATACATGCCTGAAACAAGCATGCCAACAAAGATAATATTCACAGGGATCCAGACCCTAATGAGCTTCCAATTGAGCTTTTCCACTGATACTACTCCGCACAGACCCAGGACAGCTACGATTACCGAACTAATCAAATTCTGCACTCAAGTCAAGCAAAATTCAGTTTCTCAAATCGCTGGCCATAATCAAGGAGTAGATAATAATACACGTGATCAGGGTAATAACCCCCAAAACTCATTTAACAGTGTATGGCGAGAATGCTTGAAAGGAAGAGATGACATACTTGATAAAACATCAAACTTATTCCAGCCCTGAAGTTATAACTTGATAGGACAACTTTGTTTAGCAATATCATACTGCAAGAGGAAATGCAGTAAGCTGTTCCAGATACCAGAGGTCCAGATCTTCTAGCCGATCCATTCTCGCACTTTGCACCATCACGAATTGGAAGGCCAATGCTTTCGCTCGTAGCTGCTCGGTCCCCTCTAAAAAACCTGTTTAGTGCTTATGCTAAGTCATTAGATTGCGTTCTGTCTGTATCTATAAGCTGTCTGAGGCTTAAACATTATTTCTCTATGTAAAATTGCAATTCATTCACTGCATGGAAGGGTTTCAGAAGTTCCTTGGTCAGCAGCAATTGGCTGGACGCATCAAATATACACTTCTGGAGTTATAGGGAAGCTAAATCCAGTGAGAGATGTTATCCTACCTGTCATTAAATGATCCATGTTCTTTGGTGGACATGGTGCCGTTAATTGATCTCAGTCCTTCCTTTTCAGCATCATCTAGCATCCTGAATGCTAATCTACTTCTTGCGCCTGATGACGCCACTTCTCCATTTAATTGGCTTATCTCGTGCTCCTCATAGCCATGACGGTTGATGGTGTCTAATTTGAAATCAGATGACATGCCAGACAGCTGCATGCTGAAGAAATTGAAGGGTTAATTTTCATAAGAGGACAACAGAAGGTGTAAGGAAAAAGCGAATTCCTTGCGAAATAGTTTCTCAACTAGCGCCAAGTTCAGTACAAATCCACTACCAGTGCTGAGTGGAAGGGAACTCTCAAGATATCAGCTAAAATTAGAAAAAAGAGAAATCTTGCTATGAGAAAACTTCAAGGGACTGTTATCCATCTAAATATGTATTGGAGACAGAAAGATGAGTGCGAAACTCTAAATCCTTTCCTTCATTTGCTCTTGCTTTCTGCACAGTCGAAAAGAGAGCATTAAGTACCGAAGTGTTATCCAACGAACTCCGGAAAAAGAGATTGGAAAAAGGGAAAATCGTCCCTGCCTGAGCCCCAATTTTCAACCCGTTTCATCCTATCAGATTTCGGGTTGCCAAATGAAACAACCAAGCTCAATAAAAACAAAACCCATTCGAGCTCTGGAATTGCACAAACCTGTGAGAAGTCCGACTTTTGCCTATAAACAAAATGCCAAAAGAGAGAAAAAGGGAGAAAAAAAACCCCAAGTAACCAAGCAATTGAAGAGCATGGACCAACACGAAATGAACTGTAAGCCACATACATGGTGAATCGCGGGACAAAAGTTTCACGTGAAGTCCCAAATCGTTCCACAGAAACCAAGAGCAGAGCAATTCCACCACGCACACAAACGCAAAATTGCAATTATGCGCGCTAAGCAGAACTCCAAGCGATCGTTTTAAAGAGAGAGAGAGACATGAAAAGCCCAAAGCATGCGCCAGCTCCAGTAGGCAAAATCGCTGGACAGTGATGCAGAATGCGTGACGAAGCGAGATCTTTTCCGAGAGCACGCAAAGGGCATAGAGAGAGAGAGAGAGACCTGTAGGATGAAATCTTCGAAGGGCGACAACAAGAGTAATGAGGAACAGAGAGCGAGATTCCAGGAAGCGAGAGAGAGGGGGGGATCGGGATCGGACAGTCGGTGATCTTGGAGTTTTAAAAAATGAAGCAAGTTTCGAGGTCGCAAAAGTCAAGTCCACCATCAATGGAGGCGATTCCATGGAATCTTCTCCCGCTTCTGCTCGCTTCGAGACTGGGGGGAAGAAGGAGGAGGCGGTCAAAGCTTCGGTGAGGTGGACGCGTCTCTGCGAAAGTGCGAATTGGACGCTCGGAAAGGGAAACGGCAAGGAGCAGCAAAGCCGACCGGAGCGGGAGATCTTCGAAACCAGCTTTTTGCGCGGAAAATAAGGTGGGCCCCGATATTTTTAAACGTCGGATAATTTCAGAGGCAATATCGTAAAACCGCGAGATAATTTGACACATTCAATTTTGTTAAATCGATTTTAATTATTGGACCAAAAAAAAATCGATTTTAATTTTTATAGAGTGAAATTATCTCGGGAGAATTCCGAATAAAATCCTGAAATACCATCTTTATTTTAAAAAAATGCCCCACCAATGGTATTTTAGTCATTTTTTTCCCTTCATTTTTGCCGATGGTCCTAAGCGAGGCCGCCTAGCTCTCACCGGCGAAAATGAAGGAAAAAAAAAGGAAAAAAGGGAAAAAAATCAAAAAATAAAAATGATGAAAATACCCTCGGACCCTTATGTGAAAAGAATCTACCTCAAGCCTTTATTTGAAAAAATGATAGCATTTGAAGCTTTTATTTAGAATTTTTCCAATCTTTTAAAACTTGTCTAGGAGACAAGTCTTGAGTGCTTCTAAGGCAATACTAAATAAATTTAGATTTTATTAAACAATTGAAAACTCAAGATTACTGTAATTTTTTTGTGACATTTCAAAAAATAATGTCATATTAAGAGTAAGCGAAGAAGATAGAAATGTTTCGACCAAAAAAAAAAAATTGAAGAAGAAGATAGAAATGTGTAACCTTATGGTCTTTACCAAACTATCTCCATAATTTCTATTGTATTATCATGTAAATACAAATGGACATCGAATATACACAATAAGGATAGTATTGCTAGAGAACGAAGTTTCGTAATCAACTTTAATTTGGGACAAAGTCGGAGATTTCAAATTCAATTCCTTGCGCTTCTAATATCAAATCTTTCCCAACCCTTATTTGTCTTTCATGTTATATACTTTCACGTTTGACTTTGCTTGTTCCGCGAAAAATATGGCATTCTAGAAAATATTTTTTGGGAAAATGACAATATTTTTCGGCCTTTTGGCTGAAACCCGAAAATGAACTGAAAAATATTTTCTGCCATTTGTTATGAAAAATCTGATTTGATTTTCCGCCATGCACTCATTATAATAAATTTTTTATTTTTATTTTATCTTCTCTTTTATTTATTTTTCTTTCTTAAAAAATCAAATTTTTGATTTTTTATTTTTTATGGTTTTTAATTTTTTTTATTCACATCTTTCTTGGTCGCCAGGCCATGACGAGGTCGAGCTTCGCCATAAGCCGGTGACACCTCACCCGTGGCCGATCGCCGATCAAAGAAGAAGGGAATAGAAAAAAAGGAAAAGAAATGAAAAAAAGGGAAGAGTTAAAAATTTAAAAAATATAGGAAAAATTCTAAATAAGAGTCCCAAGTAGACCTCGTTTTAAGGAAGAACCTTAAGTCCCCTATTTATTTCAAAAAAGGGCATGACCATGGACATTTTCATAATTTCCTTTTTTTAATTTTTTCCTTTTTCATTTTCTTTTTTCCCTTTCTTTTTCTCTTTTTTCCCTTTTTTCCTAGCTTCTCACCGATGGCCGGCCAATCCAGCCCCTGGTGAGGGCTGCCCTTGTCCTTGCCGACCAAATCTAGCAAGGGCTAGGGCAGCCCTTGCCTCGCCCAGGAGAGGCTAGTGAGGGCTACCCTCACCTAGTCGAGCCGAGGGTCAATCTCACCGGCCTGGCCCATGTGAAGCGAGGGCTCCCCTCACTCTCAGCGGCCGGATCCGGCAAGGGCAAAGGTAGCCCTCATCGGTAGCTAGCTTGGCCACCGGTGAGAATCTAGGGGAAAAAAGAACAAAAGGAAGAAAGAAAATAAAAATAGGAAAAAAAAATTAGGAAAATGTTCTTGGTCAGACCATTCTTTGAAATAAAGATAGCACTTCAAGCTCTTTTTTAAAACAAAGTCCACTTCATATTCTTATTTGAAAAAATAATGGCACTTCAAGTCTTTATTTAAAATTTTTCCAAAGATAAATTTTTGAATTTTTAACAAATAAATAAAAAAAGAGAGAAGAAATTGAAGAAATAATAATAAAAAAAAGAGGAAATGTGAAAGAGGAGAAAGGATGGATGAAAAAATGTTTTCCTTAACTAGTTTATTTTCCATGAACCAAACAATCTAGTCCATGAGTTATGTGTTTAAATATTTAAATAATAAATCACGCCTTAATTAGAACATTTATCAATGCTCCTACAAGAACTCAAGTTTTGCTTCATCTGCTTTTGATAATCGCGGTGTCAACTCGCTTGAATAATTATTAGCGGTTTTTTTTTTTTTTTGTCGAAAACGATTTTCAGTAACTACGAAGAAGGTCCGGAAAGTCCCAAACAAGGAGAGTCTAAACACAATAAGGAGCCGCTCTTTCCGGTTAACATAATCTGCACACCCGCTTATCAAGATTCTCGCTAGTTCCGCTCGATCAGTCCCCTTGATCAAGTTTTCAGTTCGGTCTTTTTACGCACTTGTTGTTTGGAACGCTTCAAGAAAAACAAGGGTTTCAACTTGGCAACCAGATGAAACCTTCACCGATTTGGAACGCCCGTATTATCTCTGCAAATTCCAGCTATGGCGCCGTCCACAAATCCATCAACGAAAGAAGCATCGACGTTAAATTTTAGGGCTTTCTCCTCCTGTGGCGTCGAGGACCGCACCTCTTTAAAGGTTGGATTTTTACTTATATTTGGTTTGTGGGTGTACCATTTTCTGTATTTTTTTTTTTTTTTGGACGAAAAAACTTCCTTCTTGCATTCATGAACTGGTAAAACGACAATTAGAGTTCCCACAGACTAAACTTAACAAAGTGCAAAGATAAGAAGGTGGCTTTAGGAGCCACTTAGGATTGAGAGAATTGGTGCGGAGAGACTTCGCAACCCAGTCGGCAGCTTGGTTTGCCGTTCGAGGACAATGGGCCAAGGAGACAAACCCCCAGTTGGTCGAGCAAGGCTTGGCAGTCTTTGATAATAGAGCACACAGGCCATGGGCTTTCTTTACGGCCCAAAAACCCACCTTACAGTTGAAAGAGAGTCAGTTTCAATCGTGACTTCCTGCTCTGAAGAGGCAAATCCACCAAGATCTACTTTTGTACTTTAGCCAGACGTTCCAGACCTTCCCTTACCGCAAGGGTTTCTGCTACAGCAGCTGATGGGGCTCTGATCTTCCTTGCTAAGCCTGATTCCAGAAGACCGAAGGCGTTCCGAAGGATGCCTGCAGCTGCGGCTTCCCCTGTTTCACTGCTCCACGACGCGTCAACGTTGATCTTCAGTCTGCCTTGTTGCGGTACGCACCACCACCGAGCCGGTAGCAGGTCCTGTCCAGCTGCTCCTCTAATCCCGCTTGGGTTCCATCTTTTATACTGTAGTTTGCTAGCAAAATTTGCGCTGATTCCACCTTTTCTTGGGCATTTGGAATTTTCCCCCGAAAGACTGAATCATTGCGGGACTCCCATATGCTCCCCAGAGACGAGGCCACCATTGACAGAGAGGGCAGGTCAATTATTAGCGCTTGAGAAGCTTCTAAATTTTGTTTTCATCCTGTTGCACCATGCTCCACGTGACTTTACTTAGATGGGAGTCATGAAGTACAGCGGACATGCTTTTTCTTTGTGAGCAAGAAAATTACTTATGGACACAATCAAAACAAAAGACTACGAAGCAAGTAACGCTAATGAAACAAGGTGAGCAACAGAACTAGAAGAGGGGTCGATGATCATCCCGAGCTGGATTGCGTACCGTGAATCGAATGATAATAATTAGTACTAGATCGGTTCAATGCCGAGCTAGGCCGGGTTTTTGGTACCGATATGAACCGCCGAGCATAAGAGTGTGGCCAACGTGATGAGCAGGCGCTGCGATCGCCGGTGACCTTGAGAAGATCAATCCGAAGGATATCGGGTTTGGACCCGCCGATGCATATGCATCCTCAAAACATCTAAAAACAATTAATGATCACTCCAAAAGTGTTATAGGGTCGAGCATAGTTACCGCCAAAACGAACTAAATGGGATTGAAAGCATTCGGCTCAATTCGGTTAGGGGAGGTGATTTTAACGACTCCGTTCACAAACCGAATCGGGATGATGATCAGCGGTTCGGTCCGGTAGGTTAAGTCCGGTACTATCTTTCCCAAACCGCCATACAAAGTCGCACTACATGTAAGTTTTTTAATTTTTGGTCGAAACACTACATATAAGTTGAGTTGTGTTAGAATTTGGCGCACAATTACAACGAAGTAAAGCGTAGCGAGAAAGTGAAATCGAGACACAAGATTTTTATTCTTGTTCACCCTTAAACTAGAGCTACGTCCAGTAGAGGATTCCACCATAATTAGCACTTCACACTTGTCGTTACATCACTCAATTACAATCGAAAAAATATATATATAACTGTGGTTATTTATGGACCCAAGCCCAACTCACATGATCTCCTGTCGTTGAGAAGTATGAATCACTTCCTAACAAGTTGCAACCATTGTCGTTACAATGGGACTTTGATGTATCAAGCAATTTTTATCACCGTATTCTATCCGTGTAATAGGAAATAAGCAAGAAGGATGCTTGATCATTTCGGAGAAATTATCAAAAAAAGGTCCTAAACCTATTGTAGGGTGGTCAATTTTGTCATAAACATTTTAATTGACTCAATTTGGTCCTAAGTTTTTTGAAGTTTTGCTAATTTAGTCTTAAACATTTCAATTGTGCCAATTTAGTTTTAAATTTTTTTACGATTTGTCAATATAGTCCTTTCGATCGATTACCTAAATATAGGTTTAGGACTAACTAGACAAAAATTAAAAATGTTTAAGACTAAATCAACACAATTAAAAGATATATGATCAAATTGACAAATCATCAAAATATTTAGGATTAAATCAACACAATAAAAAATTTAAGAGTTAAGTAATCGCCACATAATAAGTTTATAAAATTTTTGCCACTATTTCGGATCATCTTTTACGTGACAGGAGAACTGCTAGCTACGAACGGCACAAGACTCCGACAGCTTAATCTTAAGTCGTGTCGTGTATCGTGCGCATTTAGAAAGGAGAGAATCTTGGGAGATAGAGATGGATGGATGGACCTCATCCCATCGTCGAATGACTCCAATTTAGGTGGGACGATTGTCGACTCACCCTGTCCACGCGCTCCATCCAATTATTATTCCCATCCATCTCATGGGACCCTTTGATTATTCGACCGACACCCGAAAAAATTCATTACTCTGTCGTTTCCTAATGTACCTTTTGCAATATCGTGTCTAAGCTCGATAATAAGTAACCGTTTCAATCGAAGGTGAAGTTCATATGAAGTTTGGTCAGGCCCGGCAAGTTGGAAAAAAGGCAAACAACCGACCCAACCCTTGTTTTCGTCTCAGTTCATATGAAGTTCGGGTGGAAATCGGGTCAGATAGAACACACTTCCCTTACAGGTTGGGTCGGGCAGCATTGAAACCCGACTCGTTGACATCCCTACAGTCGCACTCAGTACCGCTTCAACCCTTTGCTTATAAGTTCACTAATTTTACTTACAAAGTTTATGTTGTCCTCCTCTGCGATGTATATTGGCATGTACGCTCATTTTACTGACTTCATCTTTTGAAAATCAACGGGACATCGTATATTGACATTGTTAGTTAACTCATAGTTCTAGACCTTCCTAAGTCACTAATTACCCATGTCCTAACTACTCCATATAGCTTATGCATCCTTCGTAAACCACAAATGGTCAGATAGTCATGTCCTATTGTACTCATTCGAGTCCAATCGTGGAAGTTATGCATTCATCTTAAATAATCCATGGCTTGCTCTACCAACGACCGACCAACCACAACGAATACACTTTTGCGATAGCAATAGATTACCCTCAAGTGCGTTCAGTTCTCGTATTCCTTTTGACCTACATTCACTATTAATTTGATACGCACGATGGTATAGTCCATGCTTACAGGAAAAATTGTCCAATCAGTCCTAAACTTATAATATGTATGTTAATTCGATCCCGAATTTTTCAATTTTACCAGTTAAATCCTAAACATTTGCGCAAAATTCTAGCGTGGTCATTGGGGGTGTCGCATAGGATTGCCAATAATGATTGGACCGCCACGATAGCCATTTCTAATGAAAATTGATCGGAAGGCCGTACATTGAAATCTTGAGTGAATATTTAGGATTAAATTAAAAAAATTAGAAGGTTTAGGACTGAATTGGCACCCGCACAATAGATTTGGGACTAATTGATAATTTTCCTCGCTATTTATGCATACCAAGCTAAGGGTGGAGATTTTCTTACAAATTATGAGGGTTGCTTCGCATGCATGCGCCAAAAGGCCTTGACTATGCCACCCAAGATTGTATAAAAGCTTGAGTGGGCCACTTCTCTCTCGTCCAATCTAATCACTGTCGAGGTCACACGCAGCCCGGCTCTTCGCGAACGATGATTAAAATTGAACGCCATCATAACTCATGATGAGAAACTATACCAATATTGCAAGAAAGTATTTCTCCTGTACATAGAGAAATTACATGATGAAGCAAAGGGGAAAGTCATGTTTGAGATGGCCCGGATCTGAAATAGTTTGCACGTAATTGGTAGGGTTTAAGCTGGCGATTTCCGGTTCGCAAGCTGGAAATCGCCCCGACACGTCAATCGACCGCGCCAACCCTACCCTTTGTTTAGGCTACCGTGTTTTTCTTCTGACTTATTCCTTTTATTTTGTCTGAAGTGTCTCATGATTCTCTATTAACTCCCAGAAACCCTTTCATAGTTGCACATTGTACAGCATAATTTTCTCTTTTTTTCTTTTTTTTTCTCTTAACGAAAGAATCATGATTGTGCTAGCTTGTTCATGTAAGATGGCAGGACGATGGACCGACAAAATTGTTGCGAATTGTTAATGCTGTTGGATAGTGACTAGTGAGGGGCGGTAGTGCTGTGCTACTACTAATAATAAACTGAAGCAATTAATTTGCCTTATGTTCCAATTAGCTTATGCACCAAGATGCTTTCTCCTTAAGTTGAGAAGCAAATACAAGTTCGAGTGAACTAATCAATTAAAATGGGCCGTTCCCCGTTCGGGCATCTAAGATTCATTATTCTAGAGATTTCACAAGCGAAAGCTCGTGCGACCCTTATTAAGCAATTAAACACGAAAAAATTCCGATTCTCAAACACACGCATTTTCGTATTGTATACAATTGGAATTCCGAAGATCGAAATATTCAGTACTCAGAAAGTCAAATGAACAGAATCGCAAAGGTTTTGTCCTCGTTGGATCACTAAATTCCTTTCAATTTTTTTTTTTCGCATCTACACATTATATTAAGTAGAGTTGTTACACAACCAAAACTTCTGTGTCTCCCACCTAATTCCCACTACATAAATATTAACCCAACCGTCCGCCACTTCCAATCTCTAATTGATGAGCCCGCCCCCCCACCCCCGCCCCCGCCCCCCCCCCCACCATCCCGAAAAAGAGAAACTCTCTAATCCATTCCTGTTCACTTCACACACACATAGTGGCATGGCATGGCATGGCATGATGGCCATGACCTACGATACCCAACACACCCACATGCATCAAACTCATGCAAACTCGAAAGGGAGCGAAAACTTTTTCCACGTCCCGTACTAATTATTACGCGTAAATTCCACACGACTCGCTCACACGGTGGTGTACACAATCACGAAGCAAGGAAGCACGGCCCTCGGATTGAAGACCAGCAGATCCTCGTCGTCCAGCCTGGCGAGGGCCCCGCTGCCCCCCCGCCCCACGACCGAGTCGAACCCCCCGCCCTCCTCCTTGTCCGCGTCGTCCGCCTCGCACCCGACCCGCCCCGCCACGACCCGGCACACCAGCATGGCCCGCTTCACGTGCATGAACCCGAACTCCTCCACCACCTCGTCGGGGAGCGTCCCGTGCGCCCTCCACCCGCTGGACAGGGTCGAGATGCCGTCCAGCTTCTTCGAGAATCCCGACTTGATGATCCCGCACACGTTGCAGAACTGCTGGTTGCAGATGCTGGAATCGCCGTCTCGCCCCAGGTCGCACGTGAATGTCGAGCAGTGGAACCGGAGGAGCTCGTTGCCGTCGGCGACGCACCGCTCGTCCCTCCTCCTGGCGGCCCGGGCTGCCCGCGCCTTCACCGACTCGCGGTACTCCTCGAACCGCGACAGCGCCCTCGGCCCGTGGTGGATCTTCAGGATCCGGAGTACCCTCAGGTCCCTGCCGGCCGGCCAGCCCGTCTGGAATATGATCTGGACGATGTTGCGGCCGGAGTCCTCGCCGACGAGCTCCGACACCGCGTGCCGCGTCCCGTGATGCTGCTCGAGGAGCTGCGACTTCGGGAAGACCTCGCCGCAGGACGTGCACGGGAAGACTGCGTCGTTGCGGAGTGGGAAGAACAGGTCGGCGCTGTCGGGCTCCTCTTGAAGGAGCGTCCCCGGGCCGGGCCTCTCGCGGGGTCGGGTGGAGGTGAGCTCCTCGAGGGCTTGAGCTTGAGCATGAGCTTCTGGCGGCGGGACTAGGGAGGCTATGGATCGTTGGGAGTTTCGGGCGGAGGAGAGAGGGGGCGTTGGAGGGTCAGACGTTCGGGGTTTGGAGATGAAGACGCGCTTGAGGTACGACCAGGAGGAAGAGAGAGCTTTGCGGGGCTTGAATTGGGGGACGGTCGGAGAGGCTTTGCGTTTCTTGGCGGCGGCGGCATGGGAGGAGGAGGAGGAGGAGGATAAGATGAAGCAGCCGAGGTGGAGGAGGAGGAGGAGGAGGAGAGAGCGGAACTCGCTGAAGGACGGCGAGGGTGATGATCCGAAGCTCGCCATCGTAGCAGGGGATCGAAGTTTCAGCTTTTCATGTGATCAGCGAGTCGCTGCAAGTTGCAACTCCAGAACCGTGTGCTCTGCTCCGTGTCCATCTCATGAGAGAGAGAGAGAGAGAGAGAGAGAGAGAGAGAGAGGTGTAAAGCGAAGGATGGAAGAAGAAGAAAAGGGAAAGCACAGAGTAAAGGAAAGGAAAAAGGAAAAGAAGGAAAAAGGACGGGAATGTAAAGGGGAGGGGAAGGGGTGGTGGGGGCAATTGTCATGGAATGGAAGAAAAAAAGTTTAAAGGAGTAGTTGTAACGCTACTTCATGGCAGATTGGCATCCTCCTCCTCTTCCCTTCCCCCCACAATAAAAAAAAAAAATTGCAATCAAGTCCTTTTGCTGAATAATGTATAACATTATTTAGGAAGCGCGCCAAAATTAACTACACAAAAGCCTAGTTGTTGCTTTCTGCTTTACATTTAATAAATGCAAGTGCACCTTCCCGCAAAAGTTCAAGGATTTGTACCGATGAACAAATCGACGAGACAATTACGCTTCTCGATGAGTACATTTAAAACTTGGATAGCCCATATTTGAACTTTCGAGAGTTCGGACACAGCTCAAATTCGGACATTTTAAGGCAAATTGTGAGAATCCCATGTTAACCTCTGGCGAGAGTTGCTTGTCACTGAGTAGAGTTCTTTCGACCCTTCTTAATCATTAAATCCTTAGATCACTTTAAAATGAGCTTTAAACCCATCCAAAGGCGTTTTAAGGCCATATTCATAAAAAAAAAAAAGCTTTCGATTTTGCATTATTTTATTTTATTTTTTGCTTTGTTTATAGACTGAGTGTTGTTTTGTGTTTTTAATTTTTTTTTAGAGTTTCTAAATATGTACGTTTGTTATGTTAGATGTATCGAGCTCTGTCCGGGTCATTTGGGGCCTAAGAGAAAGTGGGAGGTGTTGTTAGTGCGCTTGCTTTCGCATAAAATTCCAACCGAAACATTAAGTTATCGGAGTGAAAAAGCAACGTGAAATATTACTTGATCAGACAATCCCCGATAGAATAAATCTAGACCGTCGGATGTGATGGGGCCCACGTGATGTGACGATTATTAATTAATTCGAATCCAACCTTATTAGTGCGACGACACACAAATGGGCGGATTGTGCCATTTTATTTCGAGGGAGACAAAACTCGTTCTTTGGACGTGGCGGGGACGCGTGGGTGCCCACACGTGCAGAGTTTCCCTCCTCGGCGACAATTTCCGCCTTCATCTCTTGTCAATTCAATTAAGTCATAACCCTTTTCACTTTTTTCACTTTTTTACTAATTGAGTCCGTCCAATTAATTTTAATAAAAAAATCATGGACGCAGAAGCCGATCGTCTTATGTGGCAAGACTGATACTAACGTGGATGATTTTAAATAAAATTTTTAATTTATTGAATTTATTTTATTCCTTTGTTCTTTTTTTTAACAAATGTGCCCTAACCTGTGTTTTGCGACCTCTCTAGCCACAATCGTAAGAAAAAAATAATTGTCCACGTTAGTGTCGACGACGTTATATGGGACAACCGACGTTCACGTCGGCGATTTCAAGCTAAAATTAATCGGATGTACTCAATTGGTAAAACATAAAAATATTTATAACTAAATTAACATAATTATAATGTTTAGAATTGAATCAATAAAAGTGCAATATGCGAATTTATCCAATTTTCACCCCCATTGTTTTTTTGTAAAAAGTAGCATTTCGTTCATATCGCTAATAAAACAGAGAAACATTACCGTCTAACCGCTACAACTTCAAAGCAAAATAAGACCCCGATAACAAAATAAATCATCAGAACAATGACATGAGTCACATGCTCAAAAAGCAAATCTATGAGTTCTTTAAATCAAAATCGGCGGTAGATCACCGAATCCGTCTTTAGCAATGAGCACACGTTAATATTTTCATCTGTTGCTACGCCTTTGACTTTTGACAGTGCGCACCTAGGTTCGGTGTCCCTAACACCATCGCCATGCAGAATAGAAAGGTTGAACGATCATAGATCCGATAGTAAGCGAAACTTTTATGAAACTCGTCCAATCTCCTTTGAAACCGGACTTGTACGCTAATGAAATCCCAGAAAAGCGAAGCTCCAAAAATATACACTAAAAAACTCTCCGAAACGGGAGAGAGAAACTTTCAAATTTAAACTAGAGTGGAAGGAAAAAAGTTCCACAAATGGGAGGAAAGCAAGAAAAAGAAATGAAAAACTAAATCAGTTAATGAGGAGGGGAGGGAGAAATTTAGCTCAAACCCTCCTTTTCATAGAAAGAAGAGAAAAATTGTGTGGAGATGAGAGGGAGAGGAGAGGAGGTTCCATCCCCGTTCGCATCCCAACATTTCTTCCGATGGAGCAACTGCGTGCGACAAGTCTCCCCCCGGTCGCTTGCTTACGGCCGATAACATCACTTGAGCATGTAGAAAAACTATTTCTCTCGTGGCCTGCTGGGGGGCCAGATTTTTGCCGGTCAGCCCCCCTCACCTCTGTTGGTTTTTTGGATCCAGCGGAAGGTGATTTTGCTGAAGCATATGCTCGTTCGATTTCCGAGTCACGTTGGCGGTAGCGGCCACGATAAAGAAAAAGGATGGTTTGTCGATCTTCGTTGATGCATTGAGACCAGCTGATCCGGCGCAGTTCGATGTTGTCGTACTTGTTTTCTGTGTGTGCGTGGGAGGGGAGGAGTTTGGGGGCGGGTTTTAATTTAGAGAAAATGGTAGTTGGGCTATCGGACAGGCATGAATCGGAACGAAGGATTGATTGGTTGGACTGTTAATGATTCGCTCGGTGGTTGGAAGACGAATGTAACTGTATTTGGATTGGTGTCGCTGCTCTAGATTGATGCGTCGGTCTAGCACAAGTTGGGGCCTTGCACTTGCGTCGGCCATGGACCAGACCGACGTGCTTGAACAAGGCCACAGGTTGGGATGATTATAGGTAAATCGAACTTATGCATAAGAATAAACTAGAGATGTGAATGTAAATCCTTGTTCTATGCACGTCTTCCTCGTTCTAGTTCGTAGTATGATATGCTTTGAAGCTGGATCGATCAAAGAAAAAATTGTGCTTAGGTCAATCGGTTGGCCCTTCAGGTCAACGAGTAACCCAGCTTGCCAGTAAAAGGTATGGGATTGTGTTCACAATTAAGAAATATCCATGACTAAATATGCTTAACAAATGCCATTTGGGCAATCATTAACGTGATCTAAGTATACAAAACAAGATTTTGTTTTTACCCATTTTGTTAGAACTTTGAGTGAGCAGTTCATACGATTGAGGATTCGGTTCGCTGACTTAGTGATCAAATTATTACGGGAGTGGTCAAGCCGATGACTGGTTGAACTCACCGACATCGGGCGTAATTGACTGAGCCAAGTTTATCTGGCATTGTGATCCAGCTCGAGCATAGCAAAGATAAGATGCGGCTAGGATCCACACGAGGAATTACTCTTCCGAAGAGAGCCAATATCTCAAGAAACAACATCAGCGTCAAGCTAGCATGGAAAACTAGAACCTCTCGCTTTCAAGAGACAATGTCTAGATCATATAAACTAACTAATTGACTTAGATTTGCATTTGTGCTTACTGTCCGTAATTATTGCGACAGAGAACTTGGACTGACACGAGAAAAGAGCATTGAAAAGATGGCCAAGTTACTGCTCTTTCTTAACCTAGCAAGCTGTTTTAAGTGGAGGCAGTAATGCCAATAAGCACGTGATCTGGTAAAGCATTCGGGGGTTAGGGCCGCTATTATCACATGTGCGAGATTCGACTTTCACACTTTGTAAAAAAGTAGAATAAAAATAAAAAAGATGAGAATTAGAGATGAGACAGATAAAAAAATAAAGAACTTGTAGTAATCATTGTTTGTTCTAAGGTTTGTGTCACGGCGATAATTTTGGCTGTAACCAATTTGATACCGAGGGCGAATGGTCATTCTTTGCTTGTGGGACATCATCTCATCTTGCTGTGGGCCGACTAATGTATTATTGTGTGCCCTTCCATGTCTCACCTTCATGAAATATATATGTCCAGTGAACTCTTGTTATGGAGTTCGTGACTAAACTCATCAAACGGGTGGATTGATCGGGTTCGAGATTAACTCATTTATTGCGTTTAGCCCATTTTCGTGCACTACGAATCTCGTGATCTGTGCCCGATTCGACCTATATTGTTAAAACACTTTTCTATTTAATTCAATCAAGGAAAACTCATACTTAATCCGATGTAAGAGTGCGAAATGAACGAGTGCCGGATTGAAGTAGGGCAAATAGAGAATTATGGAGGTGGATTGGGTGTAAGTAAATTGTGAAGCTATTTAACACCCATGTTATTTCGGGTCTTTATCATTTTAAATCTATTTATGACCCACTTATTGATTATAACTAACCCAAATAAGTACAATAACTCATCCCATCAAATATAGGTTAAAATACTGATCTATGAGACTATAACTCATGAAATACCAATGCAAGGTCATCAAATTGATCAACATGTGCTTTTTACATACCCAATACTTTGGAAAGTACACAAAAAACATCTACGATTTTTCACCTCATACTCGCACAAATTCTCACGGATGGAGGACGGACGAAGAGCGGTTCGGAAAGATCTTTAAAGTGAAATTAGAGATGATAATTCCTAGCATGTCAAGCAAGTTCGAAATCACGTCCGAACTATTCCGTAACGATACGACATGACGCGAAAAAAAGATGAATCGCTAGTCATTGAAATAAGTAAGAAAGCTTCCTTCGCATCTTAGTCTTCCATAATGGAATAAGTTTACTATTTTGTCGACTGTCCCGGACAGTACGAATTCAACTTTTGCTTTTCGGGACACAAAATAGGTGACCCACAAAGGCTTCTAGGTGCGGTCTCTGACTCTCTGTCTGTCCGTGATAATTGGGTGCTCGCGGGAGCCAAGCAGCATCATGATGAAGCGAAGAATCCAAAAGAAAGACTGTTCGATCTGTTCAGGTTTATTTTATGCTGAGCGGCTCTGTTCTTATGGTACAATGAGGGCATTGTGGAGTCTTTTATAACTGGCGAAACGGCCCGCAATTCACGGCTCTTTTTCCAAACTGACTCGCTGCCGGCCCGACCCAACCCGACCCGATGGAATTCTCCCTGAGATCCTCGTTAAACTATGGGTTTGTTCGTAAGGATATTAAACTCAATTGAACGGTCTCAATGGGTTGTAAAATCGACTTTCGCAACCGCAGTTCGAGACAGTAAAACAATAAAACTGGACTGAATGGTAAAATCGCAGGGATTTGGTATTTTCTGTGACGGAGTTGACAGAGAAATTGGACCGAACAATTGGGGCTCATGTAAAATAGCAATATCAAGAAATGAGTTTGGCGTCATGTATTTGCCCGAGCGCAACGTGAGATGAGGTTGGATTTGGGCTTTTTGTATGCAAGCAATCGAGGAACAAATTTGGACTTCGCTTTAAGACGGGCTCCAATTGATTGGCTAGTTCGACCCATTTACAATCTCAGACCACGGTGACATTGTTCGCCCTTATTGGAATAGTGATAATGACACAATTTTTATAAAGCGTTTACTTTGCTGTTATAACTTTTCAAGCGATCATTTGAGAATAATAATTTCTAAAAATCAATCATTGTAAAGTGACATCGATCATTTGCATCATAGTAAAATCGTATGTGACACTACTCAGAATAAATAATTCGACGTGACTCGCCGAATATGTCAATACTCAATATATGGATCGAATGGCAGTTTGACAACATTTCTATGGCAGAAAGTGAGAAATCAGATTCAGTTTGCTCCATAGGCCAAACCTTAAAGCCCAAAATCTTCTTCCAGATTGAGAAATTAGGTTTTAAGTTTAATTACTGGAAAAGCTTAGCCCCAAATTGCAGTTTGGGTTCGAATGGATTGTTCAGCGGGGAGGGGCCTCGTCTCATCCTCACGGGGCGGGGATGGGAAATGCGATTTCAGGCCCCGACTCCGCTCATGCCCAGCCCTTCATAGTCCGCTTCTCATTGTGCTCCAACAGAAGTCGATGGACCCAAAAAGGAGCCCAGCCTAGTCCTTGTTAAGGAACGTCCCACATAGGATGAAAGGCAAGAACAGGGGCAACAAGGCCAGCAACAAAATACGAGGTGCAAGAGGGGGGACAAGTCACGCAGCCATGTGGTGAGCACAGAGCGAACTATTCTTTCGCCTTTTACTAAAGAATACCGTGTGCTCGCCACAACAAGTGGCATACGCCTATTTTTGGAGGGGCTTCCTCAACCGAGGGAGCTCCTAAAATTGAAAGTTGAAACGATTTCTCAGCCCTCTTAAAACGAGTAATGTCTCACTTGGGTGCTGTCCTCCTCAGATGGTTCTGGCGACTACCTTATTACCAGCAATGCTCTCTTTAAACCTAACACTTCACTGCCGATAGCCAAATAATATTTACCCTCTTTCACTAACTGCGTATACGTGACTAGTGACTACTTCGAGATTTTTCTTTTTTTTTTTGGGGGTCTGAAAGAGGAGTTGTAGGAGCCTGTTTGTGGAGTTTACCCAGTAGCCAACACCTGAGGCAATGTCGGGCTCAGAGGAAGAGGAAATATATGACTATCTCCAAAGACAACGATGTCACTGACACCAGTTCAAGCTTCAAAATGCAGAACATATGGAGCCATTCAATGAAGCCAACTCCGGTTCAGTTTAATCGGATTCACTCATGCGTGTACAGAGTGGTGTTTTATCTGTCTCTTGGGCTGTCTCGCATGGGTAAGAACGAAAGAGCAGGAGTATTGGGACCATGGATTCTTGCTTCACACCAAGGCTTGCGTTTCTAGTTTTGGTCAAGAGTTTTTACTCGTTCTCTGGCACAGATTTGATTGTGGTTTCTCTAAGCCAAAATCATTAAGCCACTGCAGGTTTTTATCCACGAGCCTTCCAAAGTATGCCATTAATTCTTCTCCTTTTCTGGGACCGCGAAACACTGAGGCTGAGTCCCACATTGGGCGTCCGAAAGGTATCACGCACCAGAGCATGAGACAAAGGAGGAGGCCAGGAGACGTACCAAAGCATACCTTTCTCGGCCTTTTGGCTAAGATCAAGTGTAGTATCTGTTCTTATCAGTTTAATATCTGATACGTGGGCCATCGGTCCACATGATATTAAATTAATTTTTCTAGGGGGAGAGGCCACCACAGTAGCTTGCTACCGGGCCTCTCGCGTGTCGCTCGGGCGTTGCACTATAGCCCTTGCCTGGCGCACCCCACCCAAGCCCAGTCAAAACAGTTTGCTTCTCGGTGTATCGTGTTGTTTAGTGGTTATCTTTTTGGTTTGACACTTAATACGCGATGGTGAAACACTTTTGAGGGTTGTGGTAGCAAAAGACTAGTGATCAGTCTATGTTTCTCGGGTTTATTTGTGCTAAGTTGTTCTGTTCCATTACACGCTGCATTGTTGTCTTTTTATGATGGCGAGAACGTCCACAAATTTATGCCTCCTTTTCGAACCTATCCCATCACCAAAACTACCTACCCCCACAAGACAGATTTTCCCCTAAGATCCTACATTGGTTTTTGGAATTTTCCCTTATTAAAACTATCGATTCTTTTTCCATGAGGATCCGAAATCGGCTGTACAGTGTTCAATGGTTTGCAAATTAAGACTCGAAAGAATCATAAAATCGTGCACATTTTAACCTTTGTCGATCGACAGAGTTAGTCCCAAAATTAAAAAATTGTACCGAGTGCCTACGTTTCACATGAAATAGAGATTCTGTGAAATGAGATCGGTGCCGTGTTTGCCCATACGCTAACATAAGACATGGTCAGATTTGGGCTTTTGTATAAGCTAAATTCAACTCGTTTACCATCTCGGATCATTGAGAAATCCAATCGCCCTTTCCCGGGATGAGAAAGGCCCGTAACATATTTTAATTAAAGGAGAAATGAGGGCGCTCACTTGATGCAATAATCTTTTAAGCGATCATTTAATTGTGACAATTTCTAAAAATCGATTTTCAAGTGACATCAGCCACTTGGGCCGTCAGAAAATCTCATGTGCTGTTATTTTAGAATAAATTAGGGAGGGAGGAACTATGGGCGCCCAGCAGTCGGCGAGAGAGAAGATAATGATGATGGTGGCGGGGGCCACCAAAGCAGGAAGGTAGCCAATGTGGTGTCCAAAGTAAAGCATTGATTTTGGTTTACAATGGAAAAGAGTGGTTAGAGTTTGGATCGACTGAATGATTAGTCCCAAGTTCTCAAATTGGGGGCAAGAAAAAGTTTCAAGGACATCGCAACGGAACATTTTCGGTTTGAAAGTTTTAACACTTAAATGATCGTTTGGAAAGTTATAACACCAAAGAGAGCACTTCCGACTACAAACATGATTTTCCCAAGCAATTATTTTCTCTCCTTATGCATTCTAAAACCTTACTTTTATGCTTCTTCCCTCATGGGTCATAGGCCAACCTTCAACGTATGGAGAAATTATATTAGATTTTGAAGTTGACAAAACTTTTATATTATCCTAAAAAGATTGTGAAATACTCTAAGGACACTTCTTGAATATATCAGTATGCCTTATGTATTTAATATGCTAAATGCCTATATTCCGATAGAAGCAGGTTTCGTGGAGAGATGCAGGCTCACTCAAGTTATAATCAATTATTTGTGGCGAGATATATTTTGGATCTTCAAATGATTCTCATTAATTTTTATAAACTTATTCTTAATTGATTGACCAACAATCTAAAAGGTACTCTCATAACTTTTCATACGAGGAATTGTCATTGTTTGGCAATTACCTTTGATTTGTGGATTCAAGGGTTTGATTGTATGGGCAAACAAATCATTTCATTTCTTGGTTTTTCAACCTCAATGGCTACGTTTTGACCAAAAAAAAAGAAAAACTCAACTGCAACATGATCTTTATTCGTCAATTTGTGAACGGCTAGTTCGAAGATTGATCGATGTTGTTCTATCCAGCGGGAAGCTTGGTTAATGAGGAGTATATAAGGAACAAATTCTTTTTATGATGGTGAATGTCCCACAAATTCATGACTCCTTTTCAAACCACCCACCCACCACAAAAAAAAAAAATTAAAAAAAAATAAGGAACTCTAACCCAACCTGACAGGAATTTCCGCAAGATCCTCAATTGGATTTTGGAAAATTTCGTTGTTAAAACTACAATTTTTTTTTTGTAAGAGTCCGAAATCGGTTGAACAATCTTTTTGTAAAATTGCTTTAAGTTTGCGATTTAAGATGGTAAAATTGGAAAGGTTGTGCAGATTTTGATCCTCGTCCATCGACAAAGTTAGTCCAATAGTTAGAAAAAATCGAACCGAATAAATGGGGCTCATACGAAATAGCGATTTCGAAAAGTGACTTCAAGAAGATAAATAGATTAATTTACCACCCACTTAATTTAAACTTAAAGTAAAATTAAAAAAAAACCATATGTTATTCAGTGAGTAATACGAACACATTATATTATAAATGAAGTAGTATTGAGTTTGCAATTCTTTAGTAGTTATAAAACACGAATAAGCGTAAAAAGTAATGAAAAGAGCTTCCACTAATTCTTCTTGAGGAGCGACCCACATGGGATGAAAGGCAAGAACATGGTCAGCAAAGCCAATAACAAAAGACGAGGTCATAGGATCAGGGAAACCACGCAGCCATGTGATGAGCACAGAGCGAACTATTCTTTCGCCTTTTACTAAAGAATACCGTGTGCTCGTCACGATAAAATGGCATACGCCTATTTTTGGAGGAGCTTCCTCAATCTGAGAGAGCTCCTAAAATTTAGAGTCGAAATGATTTCTGGATTCAGTTTTTTGAGAGCACTGCCCTGCTGTTGAATCAGTCTCAAGTCTTTTAACCATTGTCAACCTATTTATGTAATTTCGCCTTGCCGAGAGGAAGAGGAATATGCGACTATCTCCATTTCGCCGTTTGCTAAAGAACCATGACTGATCGAAATTGTTTCTTGCTATTGCTGTCCTAACAAGGAAAAATGAATGACTCCGGTTCAGTTTGATTGGACGATGGGTTCCCGCTTCACACCAAGCCTTGCATTTCTAGTTTCCGAGTGTCGGCTTGTTCTCTGCCTCATCGTAATTAAAATGGATTTGTGTTTTGATCGCCACCGACTAACAAACAACACACAGAAAGATTGTTCTCCTAACCCAAGTGAAGTGACTGCAAAATCTTTCTTGCAAGGACGGGATTCGAACTATGAACCAAAATCCGTATGCTGCCGTCTCCGACCCCGCCAACATGTTCTGTTTCAATCCTCTCTTATGCCAACTCCACTGGAGGTTTTCATGAGTCTTCCAAGTCTGCTATTCTTCATTGAGAAACCTATGAAAAGGAGTCCCACACAGGGAAGAATAACTGTTGGTGAATGGCTGTTAGGTTGTAGCTGAAGGAGCCAAGCAAACATCATTGCTGAAGCGAAGAATTCAAAAGACTAGTGATCTGCCTGTGTTTTTCGGGTTTATTTGTGCTATGTGGTTCTATTCTATTATACATTCTGCATTGGAGTCTTTTTTTTCCTTTGGTCGGAACATTGGAGTCTTTTTTACGATGGTGATTGTCCCGCAAATTCATGTCTCCTTTTCAAACCTACGCACCACAACAACAACCTAAACCCTATCCGACGGAAATTTCCCAAAGATACTGTACTGGATTTTGGAATTTTTTGTTATTAAAGCTACGGTTCTTTTCGTAAGGATCCGAAATCGGGTGAACTGTAAAATCGTGGTCTGTTTTATTTATTTATTTATTTAAATTTTTGACCATTGACAGAGTTAGTCCACGAAAAAATTGGACCAATTAACTGGGGCTCACATGAAATATCGATTACTGAAAATGACTTCCGTATCATATCTACACGAGCAGTACGTGAAGTCAGATTTTGGTTTTGTAGTCAAGCAATGCCTCTCTTGTTTCTCGTTTCTCGTCTCTCTTTTGCGATTTCTTTACAATACTGAATGGTCCTTGGCCAGGTTGGAATTCAACAAGAGGCCACTGACGAGACAATTTCTTGATTTTGAGAATGCAAAATGGCATTTCATCTCGCCCTTAATTTTTGGTTGTTTTGGTTCCCATGTTATATCTTTGACTGGATTAGGGAGAAGGTAGTGGCAAATGGTCCCTCTGTTCTAGGATTAAAATCCCTTCGATGGGTAAATTGAGAAAGATGTCCGCAGTTTAGTTTTGGGGTCCACCATTATCTTTGATTCTTGCTGCTAGCATTTGCACCAGTTCTCAGAGGAAACGTCCGGCACTGTTCTTGATAAAGGTTGGATTGGAGGCTCTAATGGAGCCAGAGCATGGGTATAAGCTGGGAGATCCATACTTATCAGAGACGGCATTGATACAATTTCGATGAATGTTTTGAGGCAAACGGATTTGCCTATTTGCTTTTAAGGAATTCAGCTTTCAATGTCCAAGGAAGTATGAAGTTCAGTGGTCTACTTTTTTTGTTTATCACCAGGTGAAAAGAGTTCTCATATCAGGGGGAAAATTTTATGTCTCACCTTGACAGAATCACATGTTCTAGCTAGGTACTTCTTTTCACAATGTTGTCACGTTGTAAGGCCTTAATTGCCATCAGTGTTCCCTTTTCTTTCAATCATGTTGTTAACTAGACTAGAGAACGGTGTATGTCATCTGTTCCCTTCCTCAAATAGCAATGATGCAGATGCAAACTCTTTGGCGGCCTTTCTTTTCTCTGTTTTGATACGATTTTGACAGATTAGCGGATTTAATTGGGACCAGTTGCGTGTGGAAGGAAGCAAGAAAAGTTTTTTCTAGTGAAAGCAAAGTTTTTGTTAACATCTGATGCGCACAAACTTGATCCATGGACTGGGTGATTGCGTTGTGAATTCTCTTAACTTCAGAAGTAGTGGTCTCTCTCTGCCTCTCTCGTTGATGCATCTATCAGAAGTAAATGGCTGAATAAGAGTTCCCACGGCAATGACTCAGAAAACTTCTGGAGATGTAAAGGAAACAGTTTCCTTCATAACTGTTTTCCAACTTACCGAGCAACACGTATGAGAGAGTCGGCTGCGTTTCGATGCTTTTGTGAGAGATTCAGACATCGCGAAACCTTGAAGTAGAAACTGGAATAAGTCTCCACATCATAAATTTGAACTTTAGACAGATATCTCAAAGGAAAGCCTTGGAGCCATGCGTGCTTATGGATGATTTCAGCCCACTTGCTTGGCGGAAGTTTTCCTCTTCAGTTCCAATCCCAGGAGTTCAACACTGACAGTCTGAATCTCTTTCGAAACAGTGGAAATCGAGTCCGCCACGATTTTATGCTCAGTGATTATCCGAACTATTGCCGCGTTCTTCAACTCGAGGTGGCTAACAACTTCGGGGCCAAGATTGGAGCCGAGAAACTGTTCATCGATGTCTTGCACAACCGGCGACTTGGAATCTGAGATTGCAAATGCCCTCCTCTCTTCTTGAGTTCTCTCAACTCTTCCTTCATAGACAAATACTTGTCCTTCTTGGCCTGAAGATCTCTGACAAAATTGATAGCCAGCTCAGCAATCCGGTATTTCTTTTCGCTTTGAATTTGGAACGAGGCTATTAGCATCCAGATATTGAACTAGCTGTACTTAGCTATGCAAATGTTTCCACCCCGACGTATCAGCATGCTCACAAGTCATTCCAAGTTTTCCGGTTATGGATTCTGTTCCTTAAGCACAATATTTTTCTGTTGGATTAGTCTGGAGTCTTAACCATTGTTCAATCGACCACGTTCGACCACGCCAGAATCCCTAACCCTGCATTGCTGAGCACCAAATGATACCCTCTTTGATTAACAGGGTGTACGTGACTAACTTGGAGTTGAAAGATCTTAAAACCGGAGAGAGCCTATCTATGGAGTTTTTCCTTTGGTGAAAAGTAGCCAACACCTGTGGCATGTTCTTTCTCATTCACTACAGAGTTGTGACTGTGCGCTTGCATTCCTTGTAACTTTCAGGCTTGAAAACTGGACTATTAGCTTCAAATCAACGCTATCATTGGACCAGTTCAGGCTTCAAAATGCACAACATATGGAGCCATTGAAAGAACCAACTCCGGTTCATTTTAATCGGCTTTACTTATTCATACATAGAGTAGTATCCTGTCTTCTCTTGGGCTCTCTCACATGGGTAACGACAAAAGAGCAGGAGTAATAGGACCCTGGATTCTTGCTTCACACCAAGCCTTGCGTTTCTAGTTTCCGAGTGTCGGCTTTATCTGTGTCTCGTCATAAGCCAGACGGATTGGTGTTCAATCGCGACCAACTAACAAAAAACACAAAGATGGATTGCTCTTTTAAGCCAAGTGACTGCAAAACCTTTCTTGTAAGGTGGGGGATTCGAATTCTGAATCAAGATCAGTATGCTGCCGGTTTTTATGAGCCTTCCAAGTCTGGTATTGTTCTCCTTTTTCGCGAAGAAGAACCATGAAAGGAGAAGTCCCACACAGGGAGCAGGAAAAGAATCACGGGCCAGAGCAGGAGACAAAAGAGGAGGCTAGACAGCGTTTCAAAGCATACCTTTCTCGGCCTTTTGGCTAAGATCAAGTGTAGTATCTGTTCTTATCAGTTTAATATCTGATACGTGGGCCATCGGTCCACATGATATTAAATTAATTTTTGTAGGGGGAGAGGCCATCACGGTAGCTTGCTACTGGGCCTCTCGCGAGTCGCTCGGGCGTTGCACTACAGCCCTTGCCTGGCGCACCCCACCAAAGCCCAGTCAAAACTGTTTGCTTGTCGGTGTATTGTGTTGTTCAGTCGCCATCTTTTTGGTTTGCCACTTGATACGCGATGGTAAAATGCCTTTGAGAGTGCGGTAGCAAAAGACTATCTGCTTCTCAGTGTATTATACTGCTCGGTCTATGTTTCTCGGGTTTATTTGTGCTGAGTTCTGTTCCATTACACGCTGCGTTGTTGTCTTTTTGTGATGGTGAGAATGTCCCACAAGATTTATGCCTGCTTTTCGAACCCATCCCACCACCAAATCTACCTACCACCACAAGACAGATTTTTCCCTAAGATCCTAAATTGGTTTTTGGAATTTTCCCTTATTAAAACTATCGATTCTTTTTCCATCAGGATCCGAAATCAGCTGAACAGTGTTCAATGGTTTGCAAATTAAGACTCCAAAGAATCATAAAATCGTGCACATTTTGATCTTTGTCGATCGACAGAGTTAGTCCCAAAAATAAAAAAAATTCGACCGAGTAACTTGGGCTCACATGAAATAGAGATTCCGTAAAATGAGATCTGTGCCGTATTTGCCCGTACGCTAACATAAGACGTAGTCAGATTTGGGCTTTTGTATAAGCTAAATTCAACTCATTTATCTTATTAGATCATTGAGAAATCCAATCGCCCTTCTTAGGATGAGAAAGGCTCGTAACATATTTTAATTAAAGGAAAAATGAGGGCGCTCACTTGATGCAATAATCTTTAAGCAATCATTTAATTGTGACAATTTCTAAAAATCGATTTTCAAGTGACATCAGCCACTTTAGTCGTCAGAAAATCTCATGTGCTGTTATTTTAAAATAAATTATGGAGGGAGGAACTATGGGCGCCCAGAACTTGACGAGAGAGAAGATAATGATGACGGTGATGGGGTGGCGGGGGCCACCAAAGCAGGAAGGTAGCCAATGTGGTGTCCAAGTGAAGCATTGACTTTGGTTTGCAATGGAAAAGAGTCGTTAGAGTTTGGATCGACCACATG
Organism: Rhodamnia argentea; assembly: GCF_020921035.1. Lineage (NCBI taxonomy): Eukaryota > Viridiplantae > Streptophyta > Magnoliopsida > Myrtales > Myrtaceae > Rhodamnia > Rhodamnia argentea. The sequence goes on along the minus strand of NC_063157.1, from coordinate 8,552,078 downwards.
ATTAGTCCCAAATTCTCAAATTGGGGGCAAGAAAAAGTTTCAAGGACATTGCTATGGAACATTTTCGTTTTAAAAGTTTTAGCACTTAAATGATCATTTGAAAAGTTATAACACCAAAGAGAGCACTTCTGACTACAAACTTGATTTTCCCAAACAATTATTTTCTTTCCTTATGTATTCTAAAACCGTACTTTTATGCTTCTTCCATAGGCCAACCTTCGGCGTATGGAGAAATTATATTAAATTTTGAAGTTGCCAAAACTTTTATATTATCCTAAAAAGACTACGAAATACTTTGAGGACACTTTATGAATATATAATTATGCCTTATGTATTTAATATGCTAAATGCTTATATTATTATAGAAGCAGGTTTCGTGGAGAGAAGTAGGCTCACTCAAGTTATAATCAATTATTTGTGGCAGATGTATTCTAGATCTTCAAGTGATTCTCATTAATTGTTATAAACTTATTCTTAATTGATTGACCAACAAGCTAAAAGATATTCTCGTAACTTTTCATACGAGGAATCGTGATTAATTGGCAATCACCTCGTACATAATTACCTTTGATTTGTGGATTCAAGGATTTGATTATATGGGCAAACAAATCCTTTCAAATCTTGGCTTTTCAACCTCAACGGCTATGTGATTTTTTCATCATTTTGTAAACAGCTAATTTGAAGATTGAATGGTGTTCTTCACGGGAAGCTTGGTTAACGAGGAGTATATAAGGAACAAATTCTTTTTATGATGGTGAATGTCCCACAGATTCATGGTTCCTTTTCAAACCACCCACGCACCACCAAAAAAAAAAAAAAAGGAAATCTAACCCAACCTGACGGGAATTTCCGTAAGATCCTCAATTGGATTTTGGAAAATTTCGTTGTTAAAACTACAAATTTTTTTCGTAAGAGTCTGAAATCGGTTGAACAATCTTTTTGTAAAATTGGTTTAAGCCCGCGATTTAAGATGGTAAAATTGGAAAGATTGTGCAGATTTTGATCCTAGTCCATCAACAGAGTTAGTCCAATAGATAGAAAAATTGAACCAAATAAGTGGGGCTCAGATGAAATAGTGATTTCGAAAAGCGAGTTTAGCGGCATAGATAGAATAATTTACCACCCATTTAATTTAAACTTGAAGTAAAATAAAAAAACGATATGTTATTCAGTGAGTAATACGAACACAGTATATTATAAATGAAGTAGTATTGAGTTTGCAATTCTTTAGTAGTTGTAAAACACGAATAAGCGTAAAAAGTAATGAAAAGAGCTTCCACTAATTCTTCTTGAGGAGCGTCCCCCATGGGATGAAAGGCAAGAACATGGTCAGCAAAGCCAATAACAAAAGACGAGGTCATAGGATCAGGGAAACCACGCAGCCATGTGATGAGCACAGAGCGAACTGTTCTTTCGCCTTTTACTAAAGAATACCGTGTGTTCGTCACGATAAATGGCATACGCCTATTTTTGGACGGGCTTCCTCAAACTGAGGGAGCTCCTAAAATTGATAGTTCAATTTCTAGTTTTCTGAGTTTTTTGCTTGTTTTCCTGCCTCATCGTAAGTGAATGGATTAAGTCTTCAATCACCACCAAAAAGCAGACGGCAACACAGAACCAGTGTATTCTGTGTTTTCTAAAGCCAAAGCGACTGCAAAAGCTTCCTTATGAGGGGTTGGATTCGAACTCCGCACCAAAATCGGTATATTCTGTGTTTCCATCCTCTCCACTGACGTTTCCAGGAGTCTTCCAGGTTCTGCTATTAACTATTCTTCTTTTGTGGGACGTGAAACAGTTAAAATGAATTTGCTTCACTAATATTTTTCTATCGTTGCAGCTGTGGCTTAAGCATATATTTGGTTTGTTAGTTAGTACGAGAAGATGATGCTAATTAATGGTATTTTGACTAACTCTTGTGAGTTTCTCTTTCTATTCAAAACATTTGGCTTTAATGGCTCATTCCAAAAAACCAAACCTTGTTTACCGATGCCTCTCTCATTTCTCGTTTCTCTTTTGCGATTTCTTGACAATACCGAATGGTTTGGCAGGGTTGGAAATCAACCAGAGGCCACTGAAGAGACAAATTTTGCAATTTTGAGAAACTGTCTTTTATCTCAGCCACTTCTGCAAAAGGTATTCGATCTCGTCCTTAAGTTTTTGGTCATTCTGGTTCCCATGTTATATCTTTGACTGAATTAGGGAAAGTAGTGGTAAATGGTTTCTCTGTTCTTGGATTAAAATCCCTTAGATGGGTACATTGAGAAAGATGTCTGCAGTTTCGTTTTGGGGTCCACCATTATCTTTGATTCTAGCTGTTAGCATTTGCACCAGTTCTCAGACGAAACGTCCGACATTGTTCTTGGTAAAGGTTGGATTGGATGCTCTAATGGAGCCAGAGCACGGGTACAAGCTGGGAGGTCAATACTTATCAGAGACGGCATTGATACAATTTCGATGAATGTTTTGAGATAAACGGATTTGCCTATTTTCTTTTAAGGAATTCAGCTTTCACTGTCCAAGGAAGTATGCAGTTCAGTGGTTTAATTTTTTGGCTTATCACCAGGTGAAAAGAGTTCTCATATCAGGCGGAAAATTTTATGTCTCACCTTGACAGAATCACATGTTCTAGCTAGGTACTTCTTTTCACAGTATTGTCATGTTGTAAGGGATTAATTGGGGATAAGTACATTATCAGTGCCATAACTGTCAAAACGTTCACTTAAGTGCCATAACTTTCAAAAATCATTCACTTGAGTACCATCGCTGACGTGGACGCCGGAAAAGCTGACTTGGCAAGCCGGAAAGCTGACGTGGCATGCCGAAAAGCTGACGTGGATGCCAGAAAAGTTGACGTAGCACTTAAGTGAACGATTTTTGAAAGTTATGGCACTTAAGTAAACGATTTGTAAAAGTTATGACACTCAAAGTGAATGTTTTGAAAGTTATGACGTTCAAGTTAACATCGTACACAAGTTATGGCACTCACGGTGTACTTATCTCGCTTAATTGCGATCAATGTCCCTTTTCTTTCAATCATGTCGTTGACTAGAGTGCAACTCAATACCTTCTTTTCCATTTTCCTCTTTCCAGGGTTGATTTTCTCTAAGTTGAGATTTGGCTGGATCATGAGTATCCATGCCATACCTCACAAATCATGTGAGAAAAATCCAGCCTTCAGACCTCTATGGTGATTGCTGTCTAAGAGAGTCCTCCTGCGGTACAGCCATTAACATAATCCTTTAATAGATGGTCACTCAACTGTAACAGTTACGGGATGAGGAAACTGATTGAAGTGTCTTTGAGACAGACAATTGTTTTGTGTGGACATAAGTCATCGTTCTGCGAATCTGTGGTAGCACGTGAACAAATAACAAGTTGCTTTTCCTGTTTTGTTGACATTGCAGTTCTCTCTTTTGTCCTGCCAGTTGGTAGTAATCATCTTTTACTAGATTATAAGACAGTATGCCATTACTGCAGAATCTTGAAACTACTTGTTGAATTTTCAGATTTCCAGGATGTTTAAAGAGTACCTCACTGCTTCTGATGTGTTGCACTCTCTTGAGTATCTTCGACTGGGAGCTCAAGTTACCCTGGATAAACTCAAAGCTGGAAGCGTTTTGCGCCAGTGTGGCATCATAATTGTGCCCAAGGTTGGTGCTTGTTCAATTTGCTTACCAAATGTTTGGCTACATAAAGCCTTTCGCATGTGCATTGCGGTGTCACACGCTCGGCCACCTTGGCTCATGCTGGGCAATGTTGGGTCGTTCCTGGTTGGTCAACTCGGGTCGCTCGTTGGCCACGGTGCATGGTTCATGCTCGTATCACGGCCTTGCTCGTAAGGCGTGTCATGACCTGTCCTGGTACGAGAATTTTGTTCGGCCGTGATACTATCTTGGAGTTTGTAAGAGCTTTAAAACCCTGGAGAGCCTATTTATGGTGTTTTTCCTTGCTGAACAAAGCAGCCAACACCTGTCATAATGTCGGGCTTAGAGGAGAAGAAAATGTGACAATCCATATGTCATCCCTTCGCCTCCCGCGACGAAAGAGCAGGAGTAATACGACCCTGGATTCTTGCTTCACACCAAGCCTTGCGTTTTTAGTGTCCAAGTGTCGGCTTTTTCTCTGCCTCGCCATAAGCCAGATGGATCGGTGTTCAATCGCGACCAACTAACAAAAAACACAAAGATCGATTGTTCTTTTAAGCCAAGTGACTGCAAAAACTTTCTTGTAAGGCTGGGGGATTCGAATTCTGAACCAAGATCAGTATGCTGCCGGTTTTTATGAGCCTTCCAAGTCTGGTATTGTTCTCCTTTTTCGCGAAGAAAAACCATGAAGAGGAGGAGTCCCACATAGGGAGCAGGAAAAGAATCACGGGCCAGAGCAGGGGACAAAACAGGAGGCTGGAAAACATTTCAAAGCATACCTTTCTCGGCCTTTTGGCTAAGATCAAGTGTAGTATCTGTTCTTATCAGTTTAATATCTGATACGTGGGCCATCGGTCCACATGATATTAAATTAATTTTTGTAGGGGGAGAGGCCGTCACAGTAGCTTGCTGCTGGGCCTCTCGCGCGTCGCTCGGGCGTTGCACTACAGCCCTTGCCTGGCGCACCCCACCCAAGCCCAGTCGAAAACTATTTGCTTCTCAGTGTATTATGTTGTCCAGTCGTTATCTTTTTGGTTTGCTGCTTAATAGGCGATGGTGAAACACTCAGGGGGTGGTGGCAAAAGACGTTCAGTCTATGTTTCTCGGGTTTATTTGTGCTAAGTTGTTCTGTTCCATTGCACACTGTGCATTGGTGTCTTTTTATGATGGTGACAATGTCTCGCAAATTCATGTCTCCTTTTCGAGCCCACCCACCACAAAAACAACCTCAACCTCACGCGACCGAATTTTCCATAAGATCCTTAAATTGGTTTTTGGAATTTTCACTTATTAAAACTAGGGTTCTTTTTTATAAGGATCCGAAATAGGCTGAATAGTGTTCGACGATTCACCGATATTGGGCCTATAAAATTAAGACTCGATAGAGTCATAAAATCGTGCGCATTTTGATCTTTTTCCATCAAGAGAGTTAGTCCCAAAAACAAAAAAATTGGATCATGTAATTGGGGTTCACATGACATAAGAGATTCCGAAAAACGAGGTCGGTGTCGTGTTTGCCCAAATGCTACATAAGATGAAGTCGGATTTGGGCTTTTGTATACAAGCGATTGATGAATGAATTTGGATTTTATTTTAAGATGGGTTTCGATAAATAAGCTAAATTCAGCCCATTTACCGTCTCGGATAATTGAGAAATATGCTCACTCTTCCTAGAATGACACACGCCATAACTCTTTTTAAATAAAGGAGAAATGACGACACTCATTTGGTGCTATAATCTTTTAAGTGATCATTTAAATGGGACAATTCATAAAAATCGATCATTTTCAAGTGCCATCAGCCACTTGTGTCGTGACAAAATCTCATGTAGCATTATTTTAGAATAAATAATGAAGGGAGGAATGATGGGTGCCAAGGACTTAGAGAGAGAGAGAGAGAGAGAAGATAATAGTGATGGCGATGGGGGTGGGGATGGCGAGGGGCCACCAAAGTAGGAAGGCAGCCAATGTGGTATTCCAAGTGAAGCATTGATTTAGGTTTATAATTGAAAAGAGTGGTTAGAGTTTGGATTGACAACATGATTAGTTCCAAATTCTCAAATCGGGGGCAATAAAAAGCTCGAAGGATATCGCTATCAAATATTTTCGTTTCTAAAAGTTTTGACACTTAAGTGATTGTTTGAAAAGTTATAACAGTAAAGTGAGCACTTCTGACGGCAAACATGATTTTTCCAAACAATTATTTTCTCTCCTTACGCACTTCTTCCCTCGTGGGTCATGGGCCAACCTTCGTAGGGATGAGCGGTTCCAAATTCCAAGTAGGTTCTAGGTGGAACCCGAAACTTACTCGCTAGAACAGGTTCCTCATTTTTTAAAACTTGAAACCTACTCTGTACACCATGAAACCTAGAACCTACCCCGTCACGGGTTTCGGGGTATCCGGAAAACTGGAACCCGTAACTTGCCTAAATAACTCCCATTGCATCAAAACAGAAGACATTCATATAGACAATATTATTGAAACAATGAACTTAACGAAAAAAATTCAAGATGTCGAATTACATAACAATATGTATGATTCAGCATAAATGGTGGCTATCAAGAATTCAAGATTCAAAAACCTGCTGAAGCAAAAGGGTCCAAAGTGCCCTAGCCTAATGGGAAGCTGAATGAAGTCAATCCGACCATATAATGTATAAGTCATCGAAAAAACAAAAAAGCACATTTTTTTTTCACTGTAACGCCTAGCCCACCCTGCAGCCCTATATTTTGCTTCTCTCTCTGTCTCTCTTCTCTTTACTCTTATCATTTTTCTCAGCTCGACCTTCTTCGCAACGACACCATGGCCTATCATTTCTTGAATGCACTAATTATAAATTGAAAACCAAAAGATGGACATTCAAATAGGCGAACAGCAATAGAAGTGAGCCAATCTAACAACAGAGATCTAGAACAAAGCTATCATGGCAAGGCAGTCATGTTCGATAGATTATGGGACAGGGATCTACAAGAAAGTTGGATGGGGCATTTTGTTTCGAACAGATTATGGACCGACACATGCTTGAACATGGAAGTCTGAACTTTCTGTTCCGACTACAATCAAAACAACGCATATACATTACCTGATTTATAGAAGTTGATGAAGCTGCGATGGATGGTTGCCAGTGGACGAGAGGTCGTGCGACCGGCGAAGGTGAAAATTGGGGATCTCGGGGAGGAAAAGTGAGAACTGGAAAAGGAGAGAGCTTTGCCGGAGAGGGACAGTCGGCGGTGATGGAACCGGTGGACGGGAGGTCGCACGCTAGGTTGACGGTTGCAGGGGACAGAAGGTCGTGAGGTCGCGAGGTCTCAAGTATTTCATGAATCACGAATGAGCCGCAACACTGTCTCACCGTGCTCTCCAAGTCTTTTTGTGTTTTCACGTTTTGTAACTTCTGTTAGGTTTAGTCCAGGGTTTTCAGGTTCCGATTTCGGTTCCGGTTCCAGTTCCGGTTCCGGTTCCACTAAGAACCGGGAACCGGAACCGGAACCTGCAGTTCCTGAAAAAGTAGAACGGGGAACCGGACCCTGGTTCATTAAAACTTAGAACCAGACCGGGAACCGGCAAATCGAAACCGGAACCGGAACCTGCTGTTCCTGAAAAAGTAGCATTGGGAACCGGACTGGGAACCGGCAAACCGAAACCAGAACCTGAAACCCTGGACTAAACCTAACAGAAGTTACAAAACGTGAAAACAGTATGTTGTTAAGTATATAATACAAACACATCAATATCAAGTTTGCAATTCTACAATAGTATAATACTTATAAAAAACGTGTAAAAGCTTAAAAGGAATGAACCTCAAAGGCCCTGCGCCAGTTCTTCTTATGGAACGTCCCACATGGGATGAAAGGCAAGAACATGGGCAGCAAGGCCAGTGCCAAAAGACGAGGTCGTAGGATTGGGGAAATCACACAGCCATGTGATGAGCACAGAGCGAACTATTCTTTCGCCTTTTACTAAAGAATACCGTGTGCTCGTCACGATGAATGGCATATGCCAATTTTTGGCGGGGCTTCCTCAAACTGGGGGAGCTCCTAAAATTCGGAGTTAAAATGATTTCTAGCCCCTTGAAACGGAGATTTCAAGACATGGATAAATGATTCCACCATGAGATTTAGTGTTTCTGGATTCAGTTATTTTAGTGCCCTGTCGTGCTGTTGAAGTCGTCCCAGGTCTTAACCATTGTCAACCTGTCTATGTAAGTTCTCCTTGCTGAGAGGAAGAGGAATATGTGACCATTTCCATGTGTTCTTTCGCCTTTCGCTAAAGAGCCATGATCGGGCGCTCGCAATCCTTGCAACTTTCGGGCCCGAAAATCAGACTATTAGCTTCAAACCAATTGTTTCTTGCAGCTGCTGTCCTAAGAAGGAAAGATGAACGACTCCGGTTCAGTTTAACAGGACGATGGGTTCTTGCTTCACACCAAGCCTTGCATTTCTAGTTTCTGACTAGCAAACAACACACTGAAAGATTGCTCTTCTAAGCTAAGTGAAGTGACTGCAAAAACTTTCTTGTAAGGACGGGATTCGAACTCTGAACCAAAATCCGAATGCTGCCGTCTCGACCCCCGCCAACATGTTCTGTTTCAATCCCGCAAATTCATGTCTCCTTTCAAACCCACCCACCACAACAACAACCTAAACCCGACCCGACGGAAATTTCCCTGAGATCCTAAATTGGCTTTTGGAATTTTTCGTTATCAAAGCTACGGGTTTCATTTGTAAGGATCTGAAATCGGTTGAACAGTCTCTGATGATTTGTAAAATTGCTTTAAGCTGTTGCGGTTTAAGAAGGTAAAATTGGTAAGACCGGATAGGATCGTGCGGTTTTCGATTTTTGTCCATTGACAGAGTTAGTCCCGCAAAAAATTGGACCAAATAACTGTGGCTCGCATGAAATATTTATTACTAAAAATTAGTTCCATGTCGTATTTGCTCAAGCAGTACATGAGATTAAGTCAGATTTGGGTTTTGTTATTCACGCAATTAAGGAATCAATTCATACTTCGGTTTAAGATGGGATCTGATAGGTAGGCTTATTTCAACCCATTTCCCATATTGGACCGCTGGAAAATTGGTCGCCCTGTTTGGGATGATAAAGATCCATATCACTGTTCAAAGAAAGGAGAAGTGGACAACAACAGTGCCATAATTTTCAGGCTCAAAAACTGGATTATAAGCTTCAAATCATCGTTATCACTGGGACCAGTTCAGGCTTCAAAGTGGAGCAATTGTTTCTTGCAACTGCTGTACCAATTAAAAAGAATGAACAAACTGACAGTTCATTTCACCCGGCCGGCCTATTCATATGTAGAGTAATATCTGATCATCTATTGGGCTCTCTCGCATGGGTTCTTGCTTCGAACCAAGCCTTGCGTTTCTAGTTTTTGAGTTTTTACTTGTTCTCTTGCACAGATTTGATTGTGCTCTCTCTAAGCCAAAGTGACGGCAAATGCTCACATTGAGAAAGATGTCTACGGCTTTCGTTTTGGGGTCCCCCATAATCTTTGATTCTAACTGTGAGCATTTGATGCTCTAATGGAGCCAGCCTTCAAACCTTTATGGCGATTGCTGTCAAATAGAGTCCTGCTGTGGTGCAACCGATAACATCACCCTTTGATCCTTGACCCCAAAAAAAAAAAAAGAACTTCATCCTTTGATCGGTCGTCACTTGATTGTAACAATAACCAGGTGAGGAAACTGATTGAAGTGTCTTCGAGACTGAAAATTGTTTTATGTCGACATAACCAACTTGTAATTTCCGTGTTTACTACATCGGGCGACTGGCTTTAATTTGATTAAGATTGGTGTTGTGCATAGAGTTAGCCGTTGTGTATGAATAGAGATGGGAGATGAATAATGTCTCCCTGTGTTGGTGTTGGTGAATTACTGTTGAGTTGCAGCTGTAGGAGCCAAGCAAACATCAGGCTGAAGCGAAGATTCCACCAAGCTAGTGCTCTGTCTGTGTTTCGCGGCTTTGTTTGTGCTGAGTGGCTCTGTTCTATCATCCAATGCGCAGTGGAGTCTTTTTATGAAAAAAGAAATCCGGTGAGGTTCAGCTCGCTGGAATCTGGCGAGCTCGAGCCTCACCTGCGGCAGGTCGTCGTGGCCATCGACTAGCAGAAGAAGAAGGGAAAAAAAAAAGAGACAAAAGAAAATAGAAAATTAATTAAAGTTTGAAATTTTTTAAAAAGAAAAAAAATAATTGAAAATTATTAAAAGGAGTGAATGGAGGAAATTGATCTTCCTTACCGAATGGTGGAGAATATTTTCTAGTTAATTTTCAGGTTTCAACCGAACATTGAAAAATGACTTTCTAGGAACCATTTTCCAGAAACACTTCATTTTTTGCGAAACGAACGGAGCCTAAAGCTACAAACTTTTTCTCATGAGGATCCGAAATCAGTTGATCGGTTTGGATGGTTTGCAAAATTGCTTTGAGCTGTCGTTGTTTAGGGTAAAATTGATAAGATAGGACGGACTCGTAAAATCGTGCAGATTTTGATCCTTGTCAATAGACAGAGTTAGTCTTATAGATAGAAAAAATTGGACCGAATAACTGAGGCTGGCATGAAATCTTGATTTCGAATAGTGAGTTCGGCGTCGTAGACCCACTTAATTTAAACTTGAAGTAAAAAAAAAAAAGAAAAAGGAAAAAAATACGTTATTCAGCGAGTAATACAAACACGTGATATCAACGATGAAATAGTGTTGAGTTTGCAATCCTTTGGTAGCTATAAAATACGAATTAAGCATAAAAGCAACGAAAGGAGCTTCTCCTAGTTCGTCCTAAGGAACGTCCCACATAGGATGAAAGGCAAGAACAGGGGCAACAAGGCCAGCAACAAAACACGAGGTGCAAGAGTCTGAAAAGTCACGCAGCCATGTGATGAGCACAGAGCGAACTATTCTTTCGCCTTTTACTAAAGAATACCGTGTGCTCGTCACGATAAAATGGCATACGCCTATTTTTGGAGGAGCTTCCTCAATCTGAGAGAGCTCCTAAAATTGAAAGTTGAAATGATTTCTCTACCCTCTTAAACGTGTAATGTCTCCCTTGGGATTGGACCAAAAAAAAAAAAGAAATGTCTCCCTTGGGCGCTGTCCTCCTAAAAAGGTTCTGGTGACTACCTTATTACCAGCAATGCTCTCTTTAAACCTAACACTGCACTGCTGATCGCCAAATAATATTTACCCTCTTTCACTAACTGCGTATGCGTCACTACTGACTTCTTCGAGATTTTTTTTACTTTTTTTTTGTCTGAAAGAGGAGTTGTAGGAGCCTGTTTGTGGAGTTTACCCAGTAGCCAACACCTGAGGCAATGTTGGGCTCAGAGGAAGAGGAAATATGTGACTATCTCCATATGTTGACTAAAGAAGCGTGACCGTGCGCTCGCAATCCTTGCAACTCTCAGGTCAAGGTCCTAAAACTGGACCAATAGCTTCAAAGACAACGTTGTCACTGAGACCAGTTCAAGCTTCAAAATGCAGGACATAAGGCGCCATTCAATGAAGCCAACTCCGGTTCAGTTTAATTGGATTCACTCATTCGTGTATAGAGTGTGTTTTATCTGTCTCTTGGGCTGTCTCGCATGGGTAAGAACGAAAGAGCAGGAGTATTGGGACCATGGATTCTTGCTTCACACCAAGGCTCGCGTTTCTAGTTTTGGTCAAGAGTTTTTACTCGTTCTCTGGCACAGATTTGATTGTGGTTTCTCTAAGCCAAGTGACTGCAAAAGCTTTCTTGGTAAGGATTGAATTTGAACTCCTAATCAAAATCATTAAGCCACTGGAGGTTTTTCTCCACGAGTCTTCCAAGTCTGCCATAAATTCTTCTTCTTTTCTGGGACCGTGAAACACTCAGGCTGAGTCCCACATTGGGCGTCAGAAAGGTGACACGCACCAGAGCATGAGACAAAGGAGGAGGCCAGGAGACGTACCAAAGCATACCTTTCTCGGCCTTTTGGCTAAGATCAAGTGTAGTATCTGTTCTTATCAGTTTAATATCTGATACGTGGGCCATCGGTCCACATGATATTAAATTAATTTTTCTAGTGGGGGAAGGCCGTTACGGTAGCTTGCTGCTGGGCCTCTCGCGCGTCGCTCCGGCGTTGCACTATAGCCATTGCCTGGCGCACCCCACCAAAGCTTAGTGAAAATGAACTTGCTTCAGTAATATTATCCCGTTCTATGGTTCATTCCAAAAAACCAAACCTTCTTTAGCAATGCCTCTCTTGTTTCTCGTTTCTCTTTTGCAATACCAAATTGGTTTGGCAGGGTTGAAAATCAACGAGAGGATCCACTTCATAGCATCACAATATATACATACATTTTCCTAATATGCGATAGATCATGCTTAGCACTATCTATGGCATAACCCAAACAACCAATAGTACATTTTCCTAATATGCGATAGATCATGCTTAGCACTATCTATGGCATAACCCAAACAACCAATAGTACTAACATGTGAAGCATGAGACAATTGTTCCACCTCCATCAAAGCTCCACCTCCAGCCAAGCACACTGTGACAAGTTAGACAATTTGTAATATGTAGTGACAAGTTAGACAATTTATAATATGTAGCAAGCAGGGTACTTACAAAATTTTGCGATTGCATGTTGAATCGCTTTAACTAACGTAACTCTTTCGAGTCACTTGCAACATTTCAATAGTCTTTTCTACATCTCCATGCCCGAAGCTATCTCTAGTGCGCCCAAAGTATCTATTTTAATATCTACATACAATTGTCGCTCTATCTCATCCACCTCCACTAACCACCTCGAAGCTTCATCATCTATGACCTCGGAATAACCGTCAACCGATATGAAATTTAGCGACTCTGCAGACACTTCTGCAAAAGGTATTCGATCTCGTCCTTAAGTTTTTGGTGGTTTTGGTTCCCACGTTATATCTTTGAGAGAATTAGGAGGAAATCACTGGTAAATGGTTTTCTCCGTTCTAGGATTAAAATCCCTTCGATTGGTAAATTGAGAAAGATGTCTACAATTTCGTTTTGGGGTCCACCATTATCTTTGATTCTAGCTGTTAGCATTTGCTCCAGTTCTCAGACGAAACGTCCCACATTGTTCTTGATAAAGGTGGATTGGATGCTTTAATGGAGCCAGGGCATGGGTATAAGCTGTGAGATCAATACTTATCAGAGAAGGCATTGATACAATTTCGATGAATGTTTTGTGATAAACGCATTTGCCGAATGCTTTTAAGGATTTAACTGGTACTGTCCAACAAAGTATGAAGTTCACTGGACGACTTTTTTGGTTTTTCACTAGGTGAAAAGAGTTCTCATATCAGGAGAAAATCTGTATGTCTCGCCTAGACAGAATCACATGTTCTAAGTACTTCTTTTCACATTATTATTGTCAAGTTGTAAGGACTTAATTGCGATCAATGTTCCTTCGATCATGTTGTTAACTGGACTGGTGTGCCTACTCTGCATAGGTTAGGCATGCAGGAGATGATTTTGCTGAAAGGAAAATTTTTAAGTGGTTTTCTTGATGTAGGAATGAGATGCAAGACGAACATGAAATCTCTCACTTATTTATAAATGTTGTGATGTTTCAATCGAATACCTTGTTTTCCATTTTCCTCTTTCCAGGGTTGCTTTTCTCTAAGTTGAGATTTGGCTGGATAATGAGTATTCCATGCCATATCTCACAAGTCGTGTAAGAAATCCAGCCTTCAGACCTTTATGGTGATTGCTGCCTAAGAGAGTCCTGCTCTGGTATATCCGATAACATTGATCAAACAACTGCAAGAACAGACCACTGCTTGATTCGTCCTCCCATGGGAACTGCAAGAAAGCGGTCCTGGTTTTTAACCAACTTGTAATCTCCTTGTTTACTTTATCGGGGTGACTTGCTTTAATTTGATTAAGGTTGGTGGTGTGTGTAGAGTTAGCATATCCGGACAGAATATGCGAATGTGCAAGTGCAGCTGCAACTTGGGAGGGGTGACCTGACCATGACACTCCGCAAATCTGAACCGTTGACACCCCCAATTATGGCCCCTGAATGTACGGGGTTCCTGAAAATCCGAACCGTTGACACCCCTACTTTTATTGCATAACTAGACAGCAAAGCTTTCAGGTGTGGTCTGTGCCTTTATCAGTGTTGGTGAGTAAACTATTGGGTCGGAGCAGTAGGAGCCAAGCAAAACATCATAGCTGAAGATAAGAATCCAAAAGGTGAATGATCCGTCTGTGTTTCTCGGGTTTATTTGTGCTGAAGTGGTTTCTGTTCTATTATTATACACTGCGCATTGGAGTCTTTTTATGATGGTGAATGTCCCACAAATTCACGTCTCCTTTTCAAACCTACCCACCACATAAAAAAGAGAAAAAAAACCTAACCCAACTCGATGGGAATTTCGCTAAGATCCTAAATTGGTTTTTGGGATTTTTTCCTTATTAAAAATACTATTTTGTTGTGTGCAGATCCAAAATCGGTTGAACGGTCTCAATGATTTGTAAAATTGCTTTTAGCCATCGCAGTTTATAGTAAAATTGGTAAGATTGGAAAAAATCGTAAAATTCATGCAGACTTTGATCTTTGTCCATCAACAAAGTCAGTCCAATAGGTAGAAAATTTGGACCGAATAACCGAGGCTCACATGAAATAACGATTTCCAAAATCGGTTGAACGGTCTCGATGGTTTGTAAAATTGCTTTTAGTTGTCGTGGTTTATGGTAAAATTGGTAAGATTGGACAAAATCATAAAATTCGTGCAGATTTTGATCTTTGTCCATCAACGGAGTCGATCCAATAGATAGAAAATTTGGACCGAATAACTGAAACTCGCATGAAATAGCGATTTCCAAAAATGAGTTTGGCACCGTAGATAGAATAATTTACCACCCACTTAATTTAAACTTGAAGTGAAAAAAGCATATGTTATTCTTCTTTTTTGGTCGAAAAACATATGTTATTGAGTAATACAAACACATTACATTATGAATTGAGTCGTTACAAGATACGAATAGGCACAAAAGTAAGTAATGAAAAGAGCAACCACCAGTTTGTTCTTAAGGAAAGTCCCACATAGGATGAAAGGCAGGGACAGGGGCGACAAGGCCAACAACAAAAGATGAGGTCGTAGAATGAATCGAATCACGCAGCCATGTGGTGAGCACAAAGCGAACTATTCTTTCGCCTTTTACTAAAGAATACCGTGTGCTCGCCACAACCAGTGGCATACGCCAATTTTTGGAGGGGGTTTCCTCAACTGAGGAAGCTCCCAAAATTTAGAGTTGAATTTTCAGATTTTGTGCTTTTGCTTGTTTTCTGCCTCAATGTGGGGAAATGGTTTTAGTCTTGGATCACAACCATCTTCGATCACCCCCATCATATGACGGCAACACAGATGATCGATAGTGTTTCTAAGCCAGTGGCTGCAAAAAGCTTTCTTGTAATCAGTGTTATTGTTCTGTTTCAATCCTCTCTCGTCTCAACTCCCCTGAGGTTTCCATGAAGTCTTCCAAAGTCTGCTATTTAATTATTCTTCCTTTTTCCGGGATGTGAAACAGCGAAACTTAGTCCCACATCGGGCATCCGAAAGGTATCGCGTACCAGAATGACTGTCACCACATGAAAACTTGCACTGAGCATTGGAAACGGCTGAGCAACGAGGACTGCGAGAAAAGCAAATTATATTCCAATTGCAATGACACGATGTGAAGCGACTGTTAACCCTCCACGGATCGTTTTCTCCATGGGCACAGACAGAAAGTGAAAAGTATGTACTTCCAAAGCTTGAACCAGCGAAACAGATGCCGATCAAGACATCTGTTGAAGTTGCAAAGGGCGTCTTCGATCTCCCTTACCGTCGTGTGTCGACAGAGCTTCGATGCCATTCGGAGTGCCACGCTACAGCGAGCTCGAAACCATCAATTTCAGAGAAAAGCTAACATTGATACATCACCGAAAAGGTACCTTCACAAGTGCAAAATCAAGTCCGTAAGAAAAAGGACAAACGGACACATGCAAGGAAAGCCTTCCCACCTAAAAGGAGTGCAAAAGTTGCAAAGTCGATATCCGCAAAAGTACAATCACGAACTCGGTATATAAGAGGGACAGGCCTCGAAAAACATCGATTCCAAATTTTTCCTTGAAGCTCTTGGACGATAACTCGATACTCCCAACTGTCAGCACATAACAATTTCTGTCATTCAGGCTGTAAAATTTGCGGTCACCTAAGATGGTGCACACCACGGATCAAGAAGTAACTGACGAAAATCCAAATCCAGATACAGGAATACTGCATCTTGTCTTGAATAGAACAGCAACAGATTGTGGAATGATGGAGTCTTGTGGTAGAGACTGGAGGCCAGATGCTTAAAAGAAAGAATGAAATAAAGAAGCTATTAGCATTACATGTCTATTGCATAGTCTTTGCTAGGAGTAACAACCATTACAGCTTGCTCATATATTCCCTTTTGATCAATCAAACCTCTCGGTTGCATGCACCAAACTTGGTGCATGAGGTAGGAATCCAATCTTGGACTCGGTAAGGGCCGATCTTTGGTCTTACGTACTGCCTCTCCATATGTCATTTCTTCTACGGGACTCCCATCACGCCACTCTACAGGACTCCCATCACGCCACTGGAAAGTGACCCGGGCAGCGGGATCCCACTCAAACTCGGCCCACCAGGCTGCGTCCCCTTGGACTGAGAAGCTTCTTCCCCTCGAGGCGTTCGAGTGTAACGGCAACTTTCTAAGATCAGGGCACCTAAATATTAGGAAGCTTACCCCAGAGGGAAAAACAGAGTCTTGTCCCAAATGCTCATCAGATTTGGAAGGCTCTGGAGTTCCAGGGATTCGAGACGTGAGAATAGTCCTGAAGCAGCTAATGATTCCTCTCTTGTGAATTCACCTCCAATGATTCTCTCCATCGAATTGCACTTCTCCACGTACAGTTTCCGGAGCTTCGGAGCATGCACAAGCCAGGACAAATCCGAAAGCCCGCACCAGCGGATATAAACTTCAACAAGACCAGGGGAAGCAAGCACAGCTGGGCGCTTGTCCTATTCCTTGACTAACTCCATCTTTGCGACCCCGGAGCAGCGGAAAAGATGAAGCACTTGTAAATGCGAGAAACCGACGTTGCCTGCTGGTGAGCAACTTATTAGGATGCGGGTCAAGTCCTCGAAATTAGCGATGCTCGCTCCCCTTATGCTTCTCTGTAAATTTGGGGACTCGAACATTGTCAAGGCAGAGGATGGCTCGGACCCGAGGATAGATAAGTCGGTGAGATGTTGCATCCTAGTTCCTCTACTATCTCTTCTTCCTTCACTTGAACCCTTGTCCAGATATGCGGATTAACCCACTGGCTAAACACATTCAACGGTAAGCTTGTGATTGCCCCCATCGGAATTAGGATTTCCTCAAATATATTATCTAGCATCAGCCACCTTAAAACGAGTCAAATTCTTGATTTCTTGGGGCAATTCACGAATACGAGTGTTTGACAGGTTCAAGTACCATAGGCAAATTAGATCGCGAATCTCTTTGGGAATAACAGAATAGATATATTCTCGGATAGGCCCTGGACCGTCAAACTAACCTTCATCGAATCGAAAAATCCTCTTGGCACAAACCTCACATTAGTTTTTCTCACAAGCAAAGTTTCGAGCTGGGAGCACCGGGGTGGTGTTGGGTTGATATCCCGAATCCGTTCTCCCCATAGAGATACTTTCTCCGCTTCCCCCCATTTGGAGATCATCTCTACGGAAATGTCTTCTTCGTTCTCTATCGCAAGCAACTTGTTCTCCTTTTGCCTGCGGTCATGAGAGATCCAGGCCGTCATGTCGCAGATGACGTCGTGCATCTTTACATACTACTCTCCTTTTAAATTAAGCTCACTTTCCAATAGACAAGCCCTCTTTAAATCTCCCAGTATAGACTCTCCCTCGTCTCGCACACGGTATACATCATCAGTGTATCCTAGGAAGCCCTCTCCGATCTATAGTTCAATAAGCCCATCTGTTCTTATGGGATAATCCTCAGGAAAGAAACAAGAATAAAGAAAGCAAGCCTGGAGGATAGAGTCATTTAAGCTATCATAACTGAACTCTAGTATGTGGTACACTTCTTTCACCATACCTGACAGCTTGTGCGGATTATTCCTCATCGTTGTTTGCGCATGCCTCCACTCACGGGGATTGTCTTTTCTGGCCATGGCTCGCCCTACAGTAATTAGCGCTAGTGGCAACCCTTAGCACTCTTCAGCAATGCCCTTTGCGAGGTCTCGAATTTCTGATGACAATCTACAAGCGATTTGCTAACGGTCTCCTGGAATAATTTTGTTGGTTTTTTAGTCAAGAGGGGAAAGACCACAGGCTTGAGAAAAGCGTATGGAAGGGAAGAAAACTTTTCTTCATAACTTCAGCAAACATTACAATTTAAAGGAAAGAACAATAACCAACCACTAACAACATGGCCCTACAAATAAGCCACAATCAACATCACTAAAAACTTAACTGCTTCCTAAAGACTAGGACAACCATTTAACAAACTGAAATGACTAAAACATAAGCTGTACGTGGACATGTTTCAGTCCTGAAGCATATTCCTAACACTCCTCCTTGCTTTAGGAGCTGTAAACACCAATTTTCTGCCTCAGAAACTCAAACTTGCTGATTGGAAGGGGCTTTGTAAATAGATCTGCCAGCTGATCTTCAGACTTGCAATAAACCAAAGTCACAGATTCTTCTTTTTGCACTTCTCTCAGAAAGAATAGCTTGATGTTGAAATGCTTAGTTTTCCCATGAAACACAGGATTGTGGGATATAGCAATAGTAGCTTGGTTGTCAACAAATATCTTAGTGCTTTCTTTCTGCTCAAGATTGAGATCCATTAGAATTTTCCTCAGCCACAAAGCTTGATTAACAGAAGCTGTTGCAGCAACAAATTCTGCTTCAGCAGTGGATTGAGCCATAGTTTCTTGCTTCTTTGAGCTCCAAGAGAAAACACCAGATCCAAGAACAAAACAGTAGCCTGAAGTGCTTCTCATATCATCAATGGAGCCTCCCCAATCACTGTCAGAAAAACCAACCAGCTTGAACTCCTTGCTTTTCGTGAATTTGACACCAAAATCACTTGTCCCTTTAACATATCGAATCACTCTCTTGGCAGCCTTGAGATGCAATTCACTTGCGCAATGCATAAATCTGGACAAAATACTTACAGCATTCAAAATGTCAGGCCGTGTTGCTGTGAGATACATTAAGCAACCTATCAAACTCCTGAAATATCCCTCATCAACTTTATCCGCACCATCTTCTTTGCATAGCTTCTCCTTTTGATTCATAGGAGTGCTTACTTCCTTGCAATCTTCAAGCTTAAACTTCTTTAAGATCTCCTTCGCATACTTCTTCTGGCAGATGAAGACCTCATGCTCAGCTTGCTTAATTTCCATTCCAAGAAAGAATGACATTAAGCCGAGATCTGTCATCTCAAAGACCTTCATCATTTCATGTTTAAACTCCTCAACCAGCTTTGCATCATTTCCTATCAGCAAAAGATCATCAACATAAAGAGAAACTATGAGGACATCATTGCCTAGACGTTTGACATAAAGAGTGGCCTCAGACATGCTTTTTTTAAAGCCTAAGCTCAGCAAATGGTCATCAATTTTGCTGTACCAAGCTCTTGGAGCTTGCTTCAAACCATAAAGAGCTTTCTTGAGAAGAAACACCTTGTCCTCCTCTCCTTTCTTCTCAAATCCTTCAGGCTGTTCAACATAAATTTCTTCCTGCAAAACACCATTTAGAAATGCTGATTTTACATCAAGTTGATATACTCTCCAATTCATTTGAGCAGCTACAGCAAGCAGAATTCTTATGGTGTCCAATCGAGCAACTGGTGCAAAGGTATCCGAGTAGTCCACGCCAAACACTTGAGCATAGCCCTTTACCACAAGTTTTGCCTTATGTTTGTTGATAGAGCCATCAGCATTGAGCTTGGTTCTGAACAGCCACTTGACTCCAATTACTTTTCTATCTTGAGGCCTTTTCACTGGAATCCATGTATTGTTCTTCTCTATCATGGACAGCTCCTCCTTCATTGCAGCTATCCACCTTTGATCATTTTTTGCTTCTTCATAATCTGCAGGTTCACACACAGCAATGTTGCATCTTTGATAAATGTCAGAGAGCAACCTAGTTCCTCTCACGGGAACATTATCTACAATTTCATTTTGTCTTTCTTCATCTTCTTCAGTGCTTGAACCAAAGAGCTTGAATTTTGGCTCTTCCACGATCTGACTTCTCTTCTTTGCATCATCCCAGTCCCACTCTTCATCCTCCACGAAGTGAACATCCCTGCTAACTATAATATTTCCAGTTTGTGGCTGAAAAATTTTATAGGCCTTGCTGACTGTACTATAGCCTATAAAAATACCCAGTAAAGCTCTTCTATCTAGCTTGTCACGCTTACTCTGTGGAATATGAGTGAAGCACAAGCAACCAAAAACTTTAAGATATTTCAGAGATGGTTTGTAACCATACCATGCCTCATATGGTGTCTGATCTTTCATTGCCTTTGTGGGAAGTCTATTTTGAAGAAACACAGCCGTACTTGCTGCCTCTGCCCAAAACTTCTTTGGCAATTCTTCTCGTGCAGCATGCATCTTGACATTTCCATGATGTACCTATTTCTCCTCTCACTAACTCCATTTTGCTGAGGAGTGTAAGGGGCTGTAAGCTGATGCTCAATGCCTGCATCTTCACAAAACTTGTTGAATTGTACAGAAGTGTACTCCTTCCCATTGTCAGATCTAACAATCTGAATTTTGCAGCCACTCTCATTCTCTACTCTTGCCTTGAACTTCCAAAAAACTTGAGCCACTTCTGATTTGAACTTCAAGAAAAAAATCCAACACATTCTGGTGAAATCATCAATAAAGGCAATATAATAGAGACTACCCTTTAGAGAAGGTGTTCTTTGAGGGCCTGAGACATCCGTGTGGATCAGTTGCAGCTTTCTTGAAGCTCTACCAGTTGACTTTGAGAATGGTTTTCTATTGAGCTTGCCGAATTGACATGCCTTGCAGCTTGAAATCTGATTTTCAAATTCCGGAAGACCTTCTGCCATTGTCTTGGATTTCATTTGCAGCAACCCGTGGTGGTGGTAATGGCCGAGTCT